>NC_062293.1:32326369-32926369 GCF_902655055.1 Lutra lutra
TATTTGACAGACAGAAATCACAAGTAGGCAGAGAGGCAGGCAGAGAGAGAGAGGAAGGGAAGCAGGCACCCTGCTGAGCAGAGAGCCCGACGCGGGGCTTGATCCCAGGACCCTGAGACCATGACCTGAGCCGAAGGCAGAGGCTTAACCCACTGAGCCACCCAGGCGCCCCTAGGATGACATATTTATTTATTTGAGAGAGAGAGAGCGAGAGTAGGGGGGTGCAGGGAGAGGGAGACAAGCTGAGCAGTAAGCCCAATGCAAGGCTCGACCCCATGACCCTGAGACCATGACTTGAGCCAAGATCAAGAGTCAGACACTTAACCGACTGAGCCACCCAGGCACCTCTCCAGAATGACATTTTAATATACTTACTGACTGCAGAGAAATTTTCTTTAGTAAATGTATAATTCTTTCGCCTATTTTTCTATTGGGTTGTCTGTCTTTTTCCTGTATTGATTTGTAGGAGTTCCTTCTGTATTCTGTCTATGACTCCTTTGACAGCTTACGTATGACAAATATTTTCTTCCATTCTCTGTGGCTTACCTGTTCACTTTCGTTCCAGTTGTACATTTACTACCTTCGTGATTGCTTTGCTCTGCTTGGTGATTCTGGAACTGGACTCTGAAGATGATATTTCTCCTGTGCCAGCTGGCTTGATGATGTGTTTTGTCAGCAGAAGATACTGGAGGCTCACTGCAAGGATGGAAGAGGAAGAGTTACTTATTTTCTTCTGTTGTTATATTTTTGCATGGAACACCAAACGGAGCAGTGTACAAAGGTCCGGGCTTGTTTACCACGGTGGTGAATACTTTCCAGCCATTCCCTTTGTTCCTGCAGTAGCTGACAGAGTATTCTTGAAGCAGCCATGACCCTCTTCAGAGATCTGAATCTTAGCCTTATGGGGTAGGGGGGTGCTCTCCTCCTAAGCTTCCCCCACCAAAGATTTTATTTATTTATTTGACAGAGAGAGAGAGAGCACAAATAGGCACAGAGGCAGGCAGAGAGAGAGGGGGAAGCAGGCTCCCCGCTGAGCAGAGAGCCCAACACGGGGCTTGATCCCAGGACCCTGGGATCATGACCTGAGCAGAAGGCAGAGGCTTAACCCACTGAGCCACCCAGGCGGCCCTAAGCTTTTTTTTTTTTTTTTAAGATTTATTTATTTATTTGAGAGAGAGAGAGAGAAGAAAGCACGTGAGTGAGGGACAGAGGGAGAGGGAGGGAAGACGGCACCCCACTGAGCAAGGAGGCTAATGCAGGGCTTGAATTCACGACTTGTATCTCAAGACCTGAGCTGAGATCAAGAGTTAGATGCTTAATGGACTGAGCTACCCAGGTGCTCCAAACATAAAATCTTAAAAATAAGAAAACTGGGGCACCTGGGTGGCTCAGTCAGTTAAGCGTCTGACTCCTTGATTTCTGCTCAGGTCATGATCTCAGGGTCATGGGATCAAGCTATGTGTCGGGCTCTACACTCAGCAGGGAGTCTGCTTCTCTCTCCCTCTCCCTCTGCCCCTTCACACCCAACACATGCTCCCGCTCTCTCTCAAATAAATAAATAAATCTTTAAAAATAAAAAAGATTTTATTTTTAAATAATCTTTTCACCCAACACAGGGCTCAAACCCACAACCCTGAGATCAAGAGTTACATGCTCCACCAACTGAGCCAGCCAGGCACCCTGAAGTGTTTAGACTCCCTCCTTGTTCACTTTTCCCTCAACCCTGAGGTCATAGCTGCTTCCTGCACTTACGACCTTTATTATATCTTATTATATCTTAGCACTCTCCTTTACCCTTTTAGATCACCTTTTTCCTTTTCTTTGTATTCTATTTCTTTATATTAAATATCTCTGCTCATGTTAATTGGTATCATTTTGGTCTCCTGACTGGATGCTGATTTACACTCTCTTGATAGTGGCATTTGGTGAATGAAAGTTCTTAATCCTAACATGCTTTGACAGCTTTGTTGAGAATCAGTTGGTTCCATATGCGCTGGTGTAGTTCCGGGCTTTCTATTTTGTTCCATTGATCTATGTAGTTATCTTCACACCAGCACCACACTGTCTTGATTACTGTAGCTGTATAATAAGGTCTTGAAATCACATAGTTTAAGTTTTCCAACTTTGCTCTTTTCTATGCTGTTTTGGCTCACTAGGTCCTTTGAATTTTCATATAAATTTTAGAAACAGCTTGCCAATTTCTATAAAAATGCCTTCTGATATTTTATTATGAATTTTGTTAAATCTCTAGGTCAATCTGGTTTGAACGGACAACTTTTTTTTTTTTTTTTTTTTTTTAAAGTAGGCTCCACACCCAGTGTGGGGCTTGAACTCACAACCCTGAGATCAAGAGCCACATGCTCCAGTGACTGAGCCAGCCAGGTGCACCAAACTGACATTTTAACACTATTGAATCTTCTGATCCATGAACATTGTGTTAGTCTGCTCAGGCTGCCATAACAAAATACCATTGACTGAGTGATTTAAACAACACAAATTTCTTTCTCACAGCTCTAGAACCTGGAAAGCCCAAGGTCAAGGTGCGGGCAAGGCAGGTTTCATTCTTTTTTAAATTTTTTAAAAAACTTTGTTTATTTACCTGAGAGAAAGAGAGCAAGAGGAGAAGGGCAGAGGGTGAGGGAGAAGCAGACTCCCCACCGAGCAGGGAGCCCAAGGCAGGGCTCCATCCCAGGATCTTGGGACCATGACCTGAGCTGAAGGCAAATGTTTAACCGACTGAGCCCCCCACGAGCCCCAGCATTGCATTTTAGGACATCTTTCAAAATGTTTTCCATGAACATTGTAATGTCCTTTTACAACCAAATAATCATGAACATTTTTATGTTATTATGTTATTATTATCTGACATTATTTTTAGTGGTCATGTAAAATTCCATTGTATGAATAACCACAATAAAATTAACTTCATATTACATTTACATTTATCTTTTTAATTTCAATCTCATAGCTATCCGTTCATTGGAATCCCTTTTCAACTTTTTTCCCCTTTGTTCGATTACGTTTCCTCTCTGTTTAGGGTAATCCACGGATTTACTTGGACGAGCTCTCCATCAGCCTCTGAGATGTAGACCTAAACGTTTCGTGACACAGGCCCCAGGGGGAGTCCTGGGGTCTGCTCCTGGAGCTGCTCCTCCAAGTAAGAGCCATTCGTTCCATGTTCTTCTGAAATGTTTGTTCAACCAACTCTGCATCCACTAAGTGTACATCCATCTTCCAACACCGTTCTAAATACGTGTGGGAAGCTAATTCCATTCACTGATTTCTTGTTGAGGTTGAGCCCTTAGAGAGCCGTTTGTAGACCATACTTGGCATCTTCAGTGGACTCCTTCGAAACCCCTCCTGGATCCTTTGGGATCCCACCCACTGCGTGTACTTCACTACTAACAGCTTGCACTGATGACTTTCAGAGGATTGACCTTGGGCACCAAAGCTGCTGCACTCGAATTTAACACTTTCCCCCTGGGCAGCCTATGCCAATGACTAAGTGACCTGAGGGCATAAATACCTGGTAGCTTTGACTCAGGGTAGCAAGCTCTCAAGTATAATCTGGACCCCGGAGCTCCCCGTGGGATCAGGCTGAGTCTGGGACCTGAAATCTCACCTTTGCTTGGTTTCTTCCCTTCCCTATCCTACTTCTGCCATTCCCCTGTAGTTGTCTTCTGACAGCCGTTCCTTTATAAACCCTTGCCACCTGAATCCTCGGCCCAGGCTCTTCTTTTGGTAGAACCTCATCTAAAGACAGCATCCAAAAAGCACTGTAGGCATCACTCAGAGGAGGCTCCTTCCCACTGTCACTCCCACTACCATCCCCCACCTTCCAGACCCAAAGAAACTGTTGTGCCAAACTTCAGAACAACTTGATATCTGAACATCTTTGCTTGCACTGTAGGGGCCTACTTAGCCAGAGCTAAGTTTAACCATCTTGGTTAAACAGCCATTTTGTTGTTTGTGCAATAAAACTTAAACTGACCCTGCCCCCCCCCCACCAGAGGAACTTGCTAAAAAGCGAGTCTGGGAAACCAGTAAAATATGGTCAACCAGTCCCTGATAACAGAGCCCAAATACAAGGGCGGGTCAGGTCAGGTGGAGACATCCAATCAGTAAAACACACATACTATCTCCCTAACTGCCAAAGAATGTGGGCCCCGCATTTTGGGCGCCAAACTTGGGCGTCAATACTGACCAAGGTGATAGGCTAGTTCAAATAGCTACTATAGGGTGAATTGTAATTCAATTGGCCACCCGTGTGTGACCTAGCATGACTATACAACTTTCTCTGTGTGTTACAATCTCATTGGCTACCTGTGTGTGGCCAGGCCCAACCACATGGCCTTTGCTCTATAAAAGCTAGTCTGTGAGGCTGGGAGGGCCTCCATAAGGGACAGCCAAGACCGGTCGGTCTGATTCTCGATGCTGGCACGAAATAAAGCTTCGCTTGACCTTCGCTTTGTATCAGTCTCACTCCTTTGATCACGGACCCCATCAGCACTAAAAAAAAAATAACAGGTGTTTTTATCCACCTTACAAAAGAATTCACAACAGGTTCCTAAATATAGGGAACTCCACTTGCGTGCTCACAATAAAATTACACAATCTTACCCCCAAAATTGACCCAAAGCAACTTCTCCAGAAATAATGTATCCTGTATAAAGCCATGCCCTGTAAAGCAGCCCCAAAGTGGAGACTTTGAACTCCCTCTCAGTGAAAGTGCGTTCTCCTGGGGCCCCTTGGTGAGTTTCTGAGTCCTTCCCTCAGCCCCCTCCTTCCGGCCCTGAAGGGAGTTGCCATGGTGACTGTGGGCCTTTGACCTCTGGAGTAGCTCAGGCTCTGAAGAAAGGCCTTCTGCCAGCGTGGCTAAGAAGCGGGGAGCTGAGATGCAAATGGCATTCCCCTTGGTCAACCACGCACATATTCAACTAGTTTAGCCTCCAAGATGTGAGGAAAGTACCCAGACAACTTCACAAGCCGGGGAGCTGACACCGGGCTCACCCTGCTACTGCAGAGAAGCAGCCTTAACAATACACCTCACCCTGAGCCTGATCCAGACAGTCTCCGCACGCAAAGAAAGGCCATCCTCGGGGAGGCGGGTTGGGGCTGAATGGCTCTAATTAATTTATTATTGGAGTTCACGGATACAAAGAGAGGGTCACTACAAATGTAAATGATGCTGTTTTTATCCCAGGATCTAAAGCCACTTAACCAAGGAAATGCAAGCTATCTCACGTTTGTTTAATTAGCTCATTTGAATAGAAGAGAGGCCAGGGAGGGACAAAAAAGGCCTGAACTCAGGAACTTGCCCGCAGGAATCATTCATCCCCCCCCTTGACAGGGAAGCCCTGCTGAACACCTTCCTCAGTACTTGTTTTTAAATATTATTAATATTTGCAATTATAAAAATAGTCTGTGCTCATTGTCACAAGGCAAACAATACAGAATTTATTTTAAGTTACTGTCTCCCCTCCAAGTCCAGTCAGTTGAGGTAATCAGTGTTAACATCCTGGAGCATATAGCCTTCCATCACTTCCTTTGTGACCATTTCAACGCATCTAACCATTCCCCATCATGGCCTCCCCCTCTGCCTCACCTTCTTTAAAGCTGTTCCTGCTTCTCAACATTGTATCATGCAAACTTCTCCACATCAACATCTATGGATCTAATTAACTCTTTAATACCTCCATAATCTTCTATAAATACTATAATTTATTCAACAGGCCCCTATTGATGGACAATTCTGATTATATCCAGCTTTTGCTGCTATAAATAGGGTCTGTCTTTTGTGTGTATATAGACATAACTTATTGTATATATACGAGATTGTATGTCTCATTACCTACATTGTATATAGCTTATATATATGTATATGGATGTTATTATTTCTATAAGATACATTCTCAAAGTTGGAATCAGACGATGTGTTCATTTTACTTCTAACAGTCACCTTGAGATTACTTTATCAAAAAGGCTTAGCAATTCACATAGTCTCTGTTTACCCACGCACTTGACAACACTGGATGTCATCAATCTTTAATTTTCACCAATCTGATGAGTGAAACCTGTACTAATTATTGATTTCTTTTGCGTTTCCCTGACTACAAATAGAGTTGAGTGTCTTTTCATATGCTTGTCGGGCATTTGTATTCTTTCATCTGTAAAATGTTTATTCATATCATTTGTCTGTTTTTTTTTTTTTTTTAAGTTTTGTCTTTTCCTTATAAGGTTATACACTCACAATATTATTTATGTCTGTCACAGGTATAATCATTGTTAGTTAGGGGGCTTAGTACAACTTGATCCATTTTGTCCCTTCCCTGTCGGTTTCACTTGCAAATGTAAGCACTCTCCGTTTTTTCCAAGTCAATGGTCGAAGGAGCTGGGCTGGGGGAAAGCACACCGACTACGGAAAAGAACAGAGAGGAGGTTCAAGTCACCAGAGCAGTGAGTTTGTGCTAGGAGGCCGGGAAAACCAAGTTGAAGAAAACTGAGCATCTATAATACTCTTATATCTGGCGGAGAAAGATGAGTAGCTTTTCCAGAATTCAATCTCCTTGTTCTGCTTTATTTTCTTTTAAGATCTTATTTTATTTATTTAAGAGAGAGAGACCACATTTATTTAAGAGAGAGAGAGAAGCAGACTCTTCTCTGAGGATCCCAGCATGGTGCTCGATCCCAGGACCCTGGGATCGTGATCTGAGCTGAAGGCAGATGCTTAACCGACTAAGCTACCAGGTGCCCCTGCTTTTTTTAAAGATTTTATTTTTAAGTCATCTCTGCACCCAGCATGGGGCTTGAACTTTCAACCCTGAGATCAAGAGTCACATGCTCTACCAGCTGAGCTAGCCAGGCGCCCCTCTTTGTTGTGCTTTAAATGCTCCTCTTCCTCCTCTTGGAATAGAATCCTTCTCCCATATCCCTTTATCTAGCTCACTCTTACTCATTTCTCAAAACTCAGCTCAAATATCACCTCCTCTGTCAGCCTTCCTCCATCCACCCACTAGCTGACCTAGATGCCCCTCCTACGTATAGTACTATTCTAGCTCTCGTCACATCACCTCATAACCCCCTGGTCGGCTTGTCATTTCCTGTCCACTCTAGACTGATCGCCTTTAGAACAAGACTCCCTTTGGATCACCTGTCTATTCCCGGGGCCAGCACCTTTGTGAGTGCTTTGTTTGTTCAAAGAATAGCTTGTACAAATTTAGCAACTTTATATATATATAACACATGATCCCTGATATCACAGTAGTTACCATCTAGCTGAGACCCAGTAACTCAGTAAAATGGAGTAGCAACTATACTTCAGTAGAAGAGTATGTAACTGAGAATAGAAATGGGATAGAAGCCCTGGATAAGGGGGTACAGGGGAAGAGTCATGGAGGACGTGGGACTTGTTCTGGATTGTGATGGGTGGGTGAGATTCGGATAAGGAGTAAGAAGAAACAAGGGCAGCCAGGCAGGGGCAGCAATGGACAAAGACTGGGACTGGGAAAGAGCACGTGGTGATTATGTGATAGCAGGGAGGCTCAAGTGACCAGAGCAGAGAGTGTGTGTGCTGGAGGAGGAGGAAACTTGCCTGGGATAGCGTGTGGCTTCCAGCAAGGACTTTCTGGATTACTACAAATGGGCATGTCGCCTCCCCAGATCTTGTTGGCTGATTATGGCACTCTGCCACATCCTCTAGAGATACGTTCACATGCCTCTGTCACTAAATTGTAAGCTCCTGGTCTGGAGTGGGTTTGCAAAATAATGCCCAACCACCACCACACACACACAAAGATGCCCATATCGTAATCTCCAGAACCTGTGAATATTCTGCATTATGTGGCATTATATGGCAGAAGGGAATTAAGGTTGTTAGTCAGCTGACCTAAAACCAGATTATTCTGGATTGTCTGGGTGGGTCCAATATAATCACATGGGTCCTTAAAAATGGCACAGAGAGGCAGAAGAAGGGAGGCAGAGGGAGCTGTGACTCCTGGAGAGGGCCCGAGGGATACAGTGTGAGGATTCAGCTCACTTTCGGCTTTGAAGGTGGAGGAAGGAGCCAGCAAGCCAAGGTGCTCAGACAGGCTCCAAATGCTGGAAAAGGCGAGGAAGTAGATGCTCCCCAGAGCCTCCAGAGAGGAAAAGAGCCGTGCAGGCATCTTGATGTTAGCCCAAGGAGACCTGTTACAGCCTTCCGACATACAGGACTGTAAGGTAATAAACACGTACTGTTGAAGCCGTGAAGTTGGACATGATTTGTTACAGCAGCAAGAGGAAACCAACAGGGGCGCCTGGGTGGTTCTGTCAGTTGAGCCACTGCCTTTGGCTCACGTCATGATCCCGGGGTCCTGGGATCAAGTCCCGCATCAGGCTTCTTGCTCAGTGGGGAGCCTGCTTCTCTCTCTGCCTCTGCCTGCCACTCTGCCTGCTTGTGCTCTCTCTCTCTGACAAATAAATAAATAAATAAAATCTTAAAAAAAAAAAAAAAAGAGGAAACTAACACAGGAGGGACCATGTCTCGACTGAATTTGCATACACATGTAACCTAGCTCTGTTTCGGTGCTCCCTTAATGCAGTTGCATTAAGAATTCCTGACTCAACATCCCTCCCAGAAAACATGCAGCAAACTCTATCAATATCCGTGGGCTTAGAGCCACGTGCTCTAGGTCAGTTTGCTCTCAGCACAGATTTTGTTTTTGCTATTATAAAATAACACCAGAGCAAACATCTTTCTTCTGTTTTTGAAATGGTTTGCTTATCCTAAGCAGACTTCCTGGGTTGAAGATGAGGGACAGTGTTGATGGCTCTTGATCCATTTAGCCAACCTACTTTCCAGAGGGTTCAAGCTAATACACACCCTTACTTGTAACCAAGCACCATCCTCTACCACAACTGGGCCCAGCAGGGCCCTCATGCATGGCCTCTCCACTGCACATTAAAGCTTTTCCTGCTCTCATATCGACTGTGTAAGTCTGGGCCACCGAGCCTCACTGGGGCCCTCTCACACTGAGCAGAGATCCTGGACATTTTGCTGTGGTGGCCTTCCTGGTGGCAAGAGCAACTTCTCCACAGCCATGAGGAACATTCCTTAGGGATAATGCTGGTCCAGGAGGGAGCAACCTGACACATCCTTAGGTTATTTTTAGTCAGCAATTACAGTGGGATAATTTTTTTTTTTTTAAGAGTTGCAAGAACTGATCTGCTTATGTTCCGGAAGCTGGTAATTTTCCAGTGTCCCCAAAGAGGCAGCCTGGGAACTGGGGAGTGACTGGCCCCAGAGGGAGAAGCTGGTTGATTTAAAGCTCTGATTCTTTTTCCCTCTTCGCAGCAGAGTGGGTGGGGTGTTTTTGTTCGCAATGACTCTTTCGTTTACTATGCTAATAAGAGCATCCCGGAAGCATTTTTGCACCTGCTTTGTGCTCACAGAACACAGCACTGTGGGCTTCATCTTCCTTTAAGGAATGACTGTCTTCCCACTTTAGGAGAAAAATCACACAAATAAAACTTTGCTTGCCTCGACTTTATCACTCACAGAAGTCTTACTGCACTTAGGGGAGGAGGATGTTGTTCAAGCATGGGGCAGTAACCTAGTAGGGATGGGTTCAACAGCACCTCCCAAAGCGCTGGGAACTGGAGGCTCCTGGGAAAGCGGGCAGTTCCCGTCTCGCGCTCTTGGAGCGCGCAGGCAGTCTGGTGGCTCTTTTTGGCCCCTGTTCTTTCCCCCTGCCCAGCTTTTAGGAGGCCAGCAGAAGGTCCGACTGCCCCAGAGGATCCTCCTGGGGCTCTGTCAGGCCCAAACGTACCTTGGTTTTGCCTGCAGAGGCTTCATCTGGAGAATGGGAAAAGCCAGAGGTCTTCACTGTACTCCTGCTCCTCCTCAGGCCTTCCCTCATGACTGAGTCTCCCGTCCCCAGGGCCTGAGGCTCCCTCTCTGTGAAATGGCCAAACAATCTTGCTTCCCAGGGAGCGAGCACACGGTGTGCCTGGGGTCGGGGGAAGAGCAACAAATATTTATAAATCCCTCACTGAGGTGGCAGCTGAAACAGCTGACGGAGCAAAGCCCGACCTCAGTCAGGTCCTGGACCTCCACGGGGCCTGTTTCTTCCTGCCACCTCCCGCCCGCCCCCTGACAGAGCAGGGCTGACCTCCAGCCTCCTGGTGGGGCCCCAGGCAAATTCCCAGACCATGAATTTCCTTTGGCACTTTGAGGCTCCCCCAGGAGGATTCATGAGACCGCAGCAGGAAATGAGGAACATATTTTTAAATCAGAAGGGGAAGCAATGTCTTTGTGTCAGATAAGTGGCCTGGATCCAGGGCTGAGAGACTGGGGCGCATTTCTCTTCACAGACAGCAGGTGCTCTTCTGGATGTGGTTATGGCAACAAAATAAATGATGGATAATTGCTTTTGTGACAACTTGCCAATTAAATTAGACTCAGCAGAATAACATAATGACAATTTGTTATGCTCCGGTGGGCACTAACATACCAATCATAATTAAATGCTATGACTGAAATAGAATACCGCTCGACGCAGGAATATATAACCCCAATTCCCTCTCCATGAAGCATTATAGGTTGAGGCTTGATTTTAATTTCGGAAAGATAATGGCATTAGTGCATATCCAAGTGGGCTTGTGGAGAGGCCTGTGGCGAGGGAGATGGGCCTGAGTGGGAAGACTAGGTCTGTGAGGAAATGCCCCCAGGGGCTGAACTCCAAGGTCAGGCGGAAGAGCCAAGGAGCCCCTTGAGGTGAAGACAGTGCTTCACGGGTTGTGGATGTGCCTGGTCCTGTCGGCCCAGCTGGGGAAGGAGAGGAGGAGGCCTTTGCTGACAGCTTCTGCAGTAACAGTGGCTGTGCTGTGGCAGCTCCGAGGCCTCCACACCGGAATGTTCCAGAAGCAGGCACATCCTTGAATGAGAAGCCCCAGTGCACACTTCATGACAAAAGTGCACTGAAGTCCTACTTTGTGCCAGGCAGGTTTCAGCATTCTTCATCTATAAGGCACTTTCTCCTCACAACCCTTAACTCGAGTGAGGAACCAGCCTCGGAGATGAGGGACCTACTCAAAGTCACAGTAAATTAAAACCCAGATCCTCTGTCTTTGAAGCCACTTTCCCTGTTTCCAGGATGTTCTTCCTGGCTAGATGTGGCAGTTATGTCAATAAACATGAGGGAAAGAAACAGCAGAGAGAAGCACAGAAGCAGGCCCAGGGGAGGTGAAATGTTTGCCCAGGTCTCACCACCTGTCTTCAAATACGTCACACTCCCAGCTCCCAGCATAGAGAGCAGCTGACCCAATGAGGGCCAATCAGTCTCCCTCTGGGAACTTAGCAATTGAGCCACTGCAGTTCCATAAAATGGTAACAAATGTACTCATCTGTCTCAGTCTGTTTGAGCTGCTATAACAGAACACCATAGACTGGGGCCTTTCTAAACAACAGAAATTTACTTCTCACAGATCTGAGGTCTGGGACGTCCAAGATCAAGGTGCCTCTAGATGTAGTGTCTGACGAGAATCACTTCCCTGTTCATAGACAGTTGTGTTCTCACTGTGGGTCTCTTTTATGAGGGCATTAATCCCACTCACGAGGGCTCCACCCTCATGATCTAATCAGTTCCCAGAGGCCCCCACTTCCAAATACCAGAACACCGGGGATTGGGGATTAGGATTTCAATAGACAAATGGGGGGTGGGGAGGGAACAAACTTTCAGTCCATAACAACATTGATTTTAAAGGAGCTTCTCTTGGGGGGTGCCTGAGTGGCTCAGTCGGTTAAGCAACGGACTCTTGATCTCAGCTCAGGTCTTGATCTCAGGGTCATGAGTTCAAGTCCTTCACTGAGCCTACTTTTTTAAAAAAAGAGAGCTTTTCTGTATTATAATATACATACTATACATGCAACAACACAAAAAGGGCTATAACTTAACTATCAAAAACTTGACCCAAACTGGATATTCTAATAATAATAAATATTATGTCCTCAAGTTTTAATATCTTTATTGATGCCAAGCCATTCCATAAGATTTGAAGTGGTTTTTAAAAAATCAAGTAACAGGGTGCCTGGCTGTCTCTGTTAGTAGAGTATGCTTGATCTCAGGGTCATGGGTTAAAGTCCTGCATTGACCTAGAGCTTATGTTAAAAAAAAAAAAATCAAGTAACAATCACTTGTTTGCTTTTTTAAAATTTAGGAGTTTCTGTAGAGGTAAAAGGGATGATTGAGGTTTCCTTTCTCTCTTTCTCTTTTTTTTTTCTTTTTTTAAGATTTTATTTATTCATTGGACAGAGAGAAATCACAAGTAGGCAGAGAGGCAGGCAGAGAGAGAGAGAGGGGAGGAAGCAGGCTCCCTGCAGAGCAGAGAGCCCGATGCGGGGCTCGATCCCAGGACCCTGGGATCATGACCTGAACTGAAGTCAGAGGCTTTAACCCACTGAGCCACCCAGGTTCCCCTCCCTCTTTCTCTTAAAAACTTTACTGAGGTTTTTAAAAAATAAATAATGCAAAAACAAATCATATAATACCAAAATGTTTATAATGAAAATCCACCCTCATCTGCCCCATTCTCCTACAATGACCACTGACATCAACTTCATATGTATTCCTTGAGCCTTGCTCCCCCACTTGCATCGTCCTTTGAATGTGGAAGTGGACCCGAGTGTACAATGATAGGATATTTGGGATCTGCTTCAGATAATCCACAGGTGGAAGAAGAAAGTGAATGGGATGGAAAAAAATGACCAAGAGTTGACATTGTTGCAACAAGGTGATGGGACTATAGGGGTTCATTGCTCTATTGCCTGCTCTTCACTTTTTACGAAAGTGACAATTTCTACAATAAGAACTTAAATGCTGTTTTTTAACTGCTTAGAAAATGGACTCATGCTTTATGTAATATTCAACTTTTTTCTTGAACTAACAGCTTCTTGTGGACCTTGTTCCAAATCTGTACAACACAGATCAGCCCTGTCCCTTCTAATGCCTTTCTATTGTATGGATATCCCATCATTTACCCAACCTGTCTTCCCTTGATGGATTATTCTCGCTGTTGTGCCATCAGAAATAATGCCAAGTTGGGACGCCTGGGTGGCTCAGTTGGTTGGGCAGCTGCCTTCGGCTCGGGTCGTGATCCCCGCGTCCTGGGATCGAGTCCCGCGTCGGGCTCTCTGCTCATCAGGGAGCCTGCTTCTCCCTCTGCCTCTGCCTGCCATTCTGTCTGCCTGTGCTCGCTCTCTCTCCCTCTCTCTCTCTCTGACAAATAAATAAATAAAATCTTAAAAAAAAAAAAAAAAATCTCTCTCATTTCACTAAAAAAAAAAAAAAAAAAAAAAAAAAAAAAAGAAATAATGCCAAGTAAACCTGCTTGGGCATACGTCTCGTCCCTCTCGAAAGCAGCTTTCTGTATGATCAATTCCAAGAGGTATAATTTCTGGGTCAAAGGGCAAATATGTTTCAAGTTTAACTGATATTACCAAATTATTCTTCAAAAACGTTATTGCAAGTTTCAGCTCCAACGATGTACC
Organism: Lutra lutra; assembly: GCF_902655055.1. Lineage (NCBI taxonomy): Eukaryota > Metazoa > Chordata > Mammalia > Carnivora > Mustelidae > Lutra > Lutra lutra. The sequence continues at coordinate 32,339,895 of NC_062293.1, forward strand.
CCTTTTCATCTGCATCCTCCCAAACACTGAGTTCTAGCAATCTGGTTAATCTTTGCCAATTTCAAAAGGGAGACTATATCTCATTTTCTGTTGACGTGTGTTGTTCTGATTGTTGCTGAGGTTGCGCATCTGTTCATGCTTTCTCTGCCACGTATTCTTCCTCAGCACATTGTCTATTCATTGCCCTTGTTTGTCCACCTTATTTCTCTTTCTTACTGATGTGTAGCAGCTCTTTATATATTATCGATGTTAACCTTTTGTCTATTATGTATGCTTAAAACATTTTCTTCCGTTCTTTAATTTTTTGTCTGTGGTATTTTTCCTCATACAGAAGTTGTTGTTGGTTTGTTCATATAGTCAGAACTATCATTCTTTCCCTGCTGTCTTCTGGGTTTTGTGTCATGCTCAAAGAGTCCCTATATTTTCTTCTAGTACTTTCATAGTTTTACTTTTTATTTTTAGATCTTTAGTTCACTTGAGATTTATATGGGGCATGGTGTCAGATAGAGAATTAGATTTAAAATTCCTTGAAATTCACAACCCATTCCCAATACTATTTAATAATCTATCCTGTTCTCACTGATGTCAAATGCTATCTTTGTCATATACTTAATGCCCATATATATGCCAATTTTTTCTAGACTCTGTTGTACTCCCCTGATTCAACTGCCTAATCCTATACCTGTACCATGCTGCTTTAATTACTGTTGCTTTGTAATACCTCTGATAGTGAGTAGGTAATACTACATCCTGATATTTCAAAATTTTGTCAGCCATTCTCATGCATTCATCCTTCCAGATGAACTTTATTATCATGTTGTGAAGTTAAAAATAAAAACTGCCATGGGATCTGATTAGAATTGCCTTGACTATATATATTAAGTTGGGAAGGATGGTCCAAGACTCTTTGTGTGAAAGGGCAAGACAAAAATTATGCATGGAATTTTCACATACCCAGGATGCCATAGCCAGGATCCAGCACAGTCAGGATCAATTCTGGAATGATGCTGCCCCACACACCATGTCACCCTTTGCTCAGGCTGCTCTATAATCAACTCCTGCTTTTTCTTCCTTTTGGGCTCCAACTCTGATTCCTACCTGCCTATGAGTTATGTGTTTCTCTGGCCTTTCAACCACCTCCCATTCTTCTAGCACAGCATGGGTGGTCTTCTCTCTTGACCACTCTGGAATATGCTCCTTCAATGCAGGGGAGTGGTCCCACCCACTAAAGCTGGCCAGCAGGTTCAGGACTGGATAATATCCTCAATGCCATGGGTAACAAAAGGGAACTGAAGAATCTTCTAGTTCAAACTCTCTCCTCTGACTTTATTTCCATAACACAAAGATCACAGGGAAATGACCAGGGGCTTAGACAAAGTTATAGAATAACTGGCTGGTTAGGAAAGGCATTTTGAATTTTTTTTGGCAGTAGTAACAAGCAATACCTTTCCCCAGTGTCTACCTTTCCATTCCCTGAAGAGAGGTGGAAAGGAAATATTCTAGGATGATGTTGTCCAAGAATCTACTAGTTTCAGAAAGAGGCTGCCTTCATGGTAACTGGGAAGTTTTTCCCAAGCAACCTAAAATGTCTACCATTTCTGATATTAGATTTCCATGAATGTCAGACAGGGTCAGGGCTAGAGTGAGGCAAGTGCCAAATCTGCATTTGTACAATCTTAAGGATGAGTGACTCCTTAAATTTGGGCCTTACTCTGGCCCCAGCTCTGGAGTTTAGATGAGTGGATATTGTGGTTCCTGCCCAGACCCCCTCTGCACCCATTCTAGCTGCTGAGACTATTAGCTGATGATGACTTGGGGCCACATCCCTCACTGGGGATCACTCTAGCACCAGGCAATGGCCTTGCCCAAAATTACACCGCTTCCAGGGGGCAGCCTATAGCCAAGGACTGACTAAGATGGGCATGCAAATGCTCGGCCTCCTCTTCTCCTTTGGAAGAGCTCTGAAGAGGCATCCCAGCTCCAGAGTGCTAGAGGCTCAGCTCCCACCACCAGTCAAGAAGCACAATGCCTGGTAGGCCTCATCAAGTTCTGGACATACGAAGGTCCACACTTTGGACATGTCCACAGAGATCGGAGCAAACTTACTGTGCTAAGCAAGTGAATCTGAGCAGCTCAAAGGACAGTCCGCTAGGGGTTCTGTCAGTTGAGATGTTCTTCTTTGGGGCCACCGACCCATCACCCAGCTGCTGGAATATGGGCTGCTGATGGCTCAGAGCTTCATCCCTCCTTGGAAATTGCTTTACCCAAGGTGCATCCTCTCCCAGGGATGGCCCTAGCGATCACTAGCTGATGGAAGAGATGCAAAGGCCCAGCCCAATTAGCTGGTGACTACTTTGAAGGGCCATTCTACTTGCAGAGTCCCTATACAATTAGCAGATATCTCCATGGCAACTGCAACAGGGGACATCTTCCCCCTCTGCCGGGTCCTGCCTGCCTTGCTCCCTTACGGGTGTATCTCCAGAGAATGTCCCTAACGAAGGTTTTACATGCAACTCTCCATCTCAGAGTCTGCTTCCAGGGAACCCAACCTAAGACATCAGCGAACTCAAGCCAAGATATTAGGACACTCCAATGATGCTGATTTAGTTCCTTGACACAAGGGACCCCAACACAGTGACCTACCGATCAACAGTTAAGCATTAGCTCAATCTTCAGGTTGGTTGTTTCCAACCTGTCTCCTCTCACTGGGTTCAAGGAAATTGAACCTAAGCCACACTTCATTGGTGAATTCCATTCATGTGCCCTTTTTCCTCACTTCAAATCACATGACTCAAGAAAACTTTATATAATAGTAAAGCTTTTAGCAAGACAAGGACAAACCCAGGGACATTTGCGAGGGAGCACAACCAAGCTTGTCCTTCTGAAAAGAAGGGAAGAGAGATTAGCATTTATGATGTCCACAGGGGGTTCAGTGTTATACAGGAATATTTTTAGTAAATGACAGAGAAAAACGTAGAAAACAGGCTGATTGATTGACAGACAACCCAATTTTTAATCTGGACATCTTTAATAAAGTCTGTAATGTAGGATTATCAATCTTATCTTACCTGGATTTCTACCTTCACAAGGAGATGCCCTTGATTTTAGAGGCCAGAAATAAGTGGCTTCTTAATCAAAGGGTTTACTGTAAATGGCCAAGCCTGAGCTGGCCCCCAGGAGCCAAATCTCCTCACCTTTTCATGGTAAAAGAGTTTTTCTGACTCATAACACTTAGGGAATCAATCTCCTTACATAAATCCTTCCTGGATTTAAACACAAGCAAAATGCAAATGCCATTGGAAACGCTGTTCCAAGAAGCTAAAGTCACAATGGCCCGTTTCGTGTGTCAGCAGAACGTAAAGCTCTTTCCACCCTGGATCTTTCTTGGCTCCCTCAACACTTTGAATCAGGTGCAGTGCTATTATTATTCCCATTTTGCAGATAAGCAAACTGGAGCTCTGAGAAGCTAAGCAATTCGCCCACAATTACAAAATGTACATGGTGAGCTGGAGGAAGAGGAGAAGGAAAAAGAGGAAGAGGAGGAGGAGGAGAAGGTGGAGGAGGAAGAAGAAGAAAAAGAATGCCTGTCTGACAATGTTGTCATATGAACCTAATGAGATTAACTAATGCATGCAAAGCCTGTAGCACATTGTGAAATGTCTAATAAACATGATTATTACTGTTGTCCCTAAGATGCTGATGTCTGCAGACACACACATACACACACTCAGCAGACCCCCACCCTCACCATCTTCCCCACACATGCACACAGGTCTAGTCAAGAACCACTGCCTTAGTTAATGATGATTTGAATAAATCACTCAATTTCAGTGGTCTGTTGCTAAGGACATCATTCTGACGGCCTTAAAGGCAGGCCTCCTGGATTTTATCTCCTTTAACTCATTCTGTGACCTACAAATGGAAAGGACGACAGTAATTCAAATGTGGGAAGGGCCTGGAGAGCCCCCTGATGGCAGGTACCCCTGCCACCACATGGCCGGTTGTGCTGTTGTGATGGAGCGGAAGGCTGTTTGGAAATCATCAAAAAGTCTCTCAGGAAGCCCAATTATATTTTTACATCAAGAATCAAAATGCTAGTGCTGCAGACTTCAGCCTATCATTCACAAACCTTTTATCCTGTAATTAAGCCAGATCTGCTGCTGGGCTAATTCTTCCCTGAATGACACCACCCTTTGAGCCAGCCCGTATGTCGGCAGAAGACTTCACTCTGATGATCTATTACACCAATACATCACCGCGGTGAGCTGCCTCCTTAATGATTTATCCATAACACATCATCGGAGTGAGCCACACTCATAATATATTGCTCAATAAGTCTGCAGTGGCCAAGGGGGAAAGCCACAGGCAGCGGCCGAGTGCGTGCCCTTACATGGTTGGTGTCAGCACGCAGGGCCCATGCTGGGCTCCCCCTTCCTAAACAATGTTTATATAGGTGGGAGGGCTCTTGTGCCAATAGGCTTCTAAAACATGAAGAACCATGACCTTAAGAAAGTCCTATAAATCCTGAGCAGCACAGCCCCTCAGTAGGGAGTGGGGGCTGCCCTTCTAAGCCTGTCAAGCAAGTAGGAAGCATTTGCTTTAAGCTCTTACTTAGAAGGCTGGGGCCACTGCACTCCACAACTCCAGGGGGCGCCATTCACATTGCCATCTGGGCAAATGGTGCCCCCTCGAGTTGTGCAACATGCAGCCTGAGCCACCTCACACCACAACCCCATAGGAGGCCCTACGTAGGAACACAGATTCCGGCATCAGACTGCCTCACCAGAGTCAAGGTTGCGGGACTAATGGTCCTATTCATGGCGTTGTTATGAGACGGAACAGGATGGTGTACACAGAGCACCTATGACACAGTGAGCCCTCCATGTGAGCACGACTGGTAGCAACCCTAATGAGTCCTGAGAGCAGGAAGGCTGGAGGTCCAGGCTGGGTAGCAGGCAGCCCCTGAGGGTTGTGTCTTTCATTCCGCGGGATCCTGTGTCATCTTTTTGTACCTACATCCTGTGTCACTCCAAAGAAAAAGGAGGGAGCATGGAGAAGAGAAGGCTCACGAAAGTCCGCACTAGGATAAAGATAAGGAGATGGAGACATTCGGGTAAAGGGAAAGGAAGATTTAGCCAAGTTTAAGCAAAAGCGGTGCACCAACACAACACATGAGGCCCCGCCCCCAGGCGAAAGTGAGGATCAGCACCTCGGGCCAGAGAGCACATTCGCTTTGCCCAGAAAAGGAAAGAAGGGCACACCCTACGGCCCAGCAATCCACTCCCATGTGTGTGCCCTAGCCCACGGGAACTCTCTGGCGCACGTGCACAAAGAAACAGATAGAATAATGTTCCCTGCAACATCCCGGGGACGGGGAAAAACTGGAAACGTCCACCAATTGGAAAATAAACGTGCAACGGTGCTAGCCAGCCTTTGAATAGGGTGCATTGTGCCCCAGGCTTATTTTCAATGCTTCACAGCTGTTACATCATTTCATTTTCACGTCGACTGAGGTAGGTGCTATCATTTGCCCCATCTTATAGCTGAGGAAACAGAGGCACAGAGAGGTTGACTTGCCCAAGGTTGCAGACCTAATAAGTGGCAGAGCTGGGATTTGAACCCCAGCGTTCTGGCCACAGGGCCATGCTTTGAAACTCTGAATAATCATTTGTCTAGTCTTCTAGTGGAATACTACACAGCAGTGAAAATGAATTAACTAGAGCTTCATGGATCAACACAGGGAAGTTTCAAAGTAAAATCCTTGAGTAAAAAGAACAAACTACAGGGGCACATGGTGGCTCAGTGGGTTAAAGCCTCTGCCTTCGGTTCAGGTCATGATCCCAGGGTCCTGGGATCGAGCCCCGTGTCAGGCTCTCTGCATGGCAGGGAGCCTGCTTCCTCCTCTCTGCCTGCCTTTCTGCTTACTTGTGATCTCTGTCTGTCAAATAAATAAATACAATCTTAAAAAAAAAAAAAAAGAAAAAAGTACAGAGTGATATATATAGTAAAAAGCCACTTACAGAATGTTTTTAAATATGCAAAATGATACCATATGTTTGTTACACGGGCATACGTTTAGGGAAATTCATTATTTTTTAAATAGGAAGGGATAAAGCAAGTGCAGGAAGAGAGGTCCCACGGGGGTTGGAGGTGGGAGAATGGGACCTAGGGCTCAGAGGACTTCAGTCTTTGCTAAGTTTTGTGGGTTGTTTTTTTGTTGTTGTTGTTGTTGTTGTTTTTAAAGATTTTCTTTATTTATTTGTCATAGAGAGAGAAGCGAGAGTGAGCACAGGCAGACAGAGTGGCAGGCAGAGGCAGAGGGAGAAGCAGGCTCCCTGCCAAGCAAGGAGCCCGATGCGGGACTCGATCCCAGGACGCCGGGACCATGACCTGAGCCGAAGGCAGCTGCCCAACCAACTGAGCCACCCAGGCGTCCCTGTTTTTTTTTTTTTTAAAGATTTTATTTGACAGACAGAGATCACAAGTAGGCAGAGAGGCAGGCAGAGAGAGAGGAGGAAGCAGGCTCCCTGCCTAGCAGAGAGCCCGACGTGGGGGCAGGACCCTGGGATCATGACATGAGCCGAAGGCAGAGGCTTTAACCCACTGAGCCACCCAGGCGCCCCAGTCTTTGCTAAGTTTTATGTCTCAAGCTGGGTGACAGGACATTTGTTATATATTCTCTGTAATTTTTGTATGCCTAAAATATTTCATAATTTTCAAAACAAATGCCATTATAAGTTCCTCTATCGGCTGCCTGTGGCTGTAACTTTAACTCTGGATTTACTCACAGCCAAAGCAAAGAGAGAAGATAAGGTACCAAATTGGCCAAGACCACATGAGGGGCACATGTCTATGAGCAGTGTCTGGGACCTTCCCAGAGAAACAGGCATGTGTGACGTGGGAGGAAAGCAGGCAGATCCTGGAGGGGAATGAAACAACCTCAACTCTGGGCAAGACTCTCCCTCACACGTCTGCTCCTGGCTCTGGGACAAAGAGCTGTGGTCACAGTGTCCAGGCAGCCAGTGTCTCTGCAGACCAAGAAGATGGAGCAGCGGCCACCCAGGGATCAGAAGGCATCCACCCTCTGCTGAACACTGCCCTCCATCACTTGGACTGCTCACATCCTGGGTCCTACCAGCTGTGTTTAAAACTTTGGTTCTTATCCTCATCATACAAAGCAAGGAGTCAAGATGTAGTGGATGGAACAAGAAACAGGGGTATAGGGTGTGTGAGTGGCTCAGTTAGGTTAAGCGTCTGCCTTCAGTTCAGGTCATGGTCCTGGGATCGAGTCCCACCTTGGGCTCCCCCTGCTCTGCAGAGAGCCTGCTTCTCCCTCTCCCTGCCACTCCCCCTGCTTGTGCGCCCTCACGTGCTTTGTCAAATAAATAAAATCTTTTTTAAAAATAGAGGTATAGGGCGCCTGGGTGGCTCAGTGGGTTAAGCCTCTGCCTTCAGCTCAAGTCATGATCCCAGGGTCCTGGGATCGAGCCCTGCATCGGGCTCTCTGCTGAGCAGGGAGCCTGCTTCCTCCTCTCTCTCTCTGACTGCCTCTCTGCCTACTTGTGATCTCTGTCAAATAAATAAATAAATACTCTTTAAAAAAATAAAAATAGAGGTATAATTTTATGTGATTGTAATACTGCAATTCATAATAAGAAATACATATTGGTCTCTGCCCCCAGCTCCTAAAACAGAGCTCCTGAAACCTTTGTAATTTCCGATAGGAGTGAAAGAAGTATCTTTTACTCTAAAAAGGTGACTCTGGGTGGGTTCCTGGATGGCTCCTGCATGAGGGCTAATCACTGGAAAATCCAAACCATAATTAGGAACTTGGAATTTTCGGCCCCATCCCTCATTCTCTTGAGAAGGAAGAAGGGGTGCAAGTAGAGTCAATGATCAATTGTGCCCGTGTGATGAAGCCTCCATAAAATCCCAAAAGTACAGGCTTCTGAGAGCTTCCAGGGTGGCGAACACGTGGAAGGAGGTGCCGGGAAAGTGGCGCACCCAGAGAGGGCACAGGTGCCCTTGTCCCATGCATCTCTTCCCTCTGCATGTTCTGCTGTATTCATTATCATAGCCTTTAATAAACTGGTAAATGAGTTTCCCTGGTTTCTGTGAGCTGCTCTAGCAAATCAGCTGAACCTGAGAACAGGGTTGTTGGAACTTGCAGTCTAGAGCTGGTTGGTTACAAGTATAGGTGATAATCTGTCCTTTCCACAGGCATCTGAAGAGTGTGTGTGTGTGTATGTTGAGGAGCAGTCTTGTGGGACTGAGCCCTTAACCTGTGGGATCTGATACTATGTCTGGGTAGATAGTGCCAGAATTAAACTGCAGGCCAGCAAGCTGGTGTAGCAGACAATTGCTTGTTGTGGGGAACCCCCACCCCCTGCCCCTTTTGGTGACCAGAAGTCAAGGGTTTTACGTGAGTAGTAAAGGAAAGTCCTGGGGAGAAACGCAGTAGAGAAGAACAGGGTTGTTCCCTGCATAGAAAGGAGGAAAACCGAGTTTCCCTTTTAGTGATGCTCCAAAGGTAGAGGAACCGTACCAGTGTCTTGGGTGGCCATAACAAACTGTCACAAATGGAGTGACTTCAAGCAACGGTAATGTATCCTCACAGTGTGGAGGCCAGAAGTCTGAAATGCAGGTGTGGGCAGGGCTGTGCTCCCTCCGGAGGCCCTGCCGAGATTTCTGCGTTGCTTCTTGCAACTGCTGGTGGTAGCAAACCTCTGCGCTCCTTGGCTGGTGGCCGCACCTCGCCACACTCTGCCTCCGTCTCCACGTGGCTGTCGTTCCTCTGTGTGTGTGTCTGTTTCCAAATCCCTCTCTCCCTCTAAGGACGCCAGTCATTGGGTTTAGGGCCGGCTCTACTCCAGCATGACCTTGTCTTCACCTGATCACATCTGCAAAGACCCTGTCACCTAGTAAGGTCACATTCACAGGCACCAGCAACTAGGACTTTGACATACCTTTTTTGGGGGTTGGGAATACGCAGTTGGAGTACGCAGTTCAATCCCAAACAGAACCTTAGTAAGTGGTTACTACACAGAGGAACTAAGGGGGTAAATGCTGCTGCAGAAGAAGAAAGAATGGAAGTTAACGAGCCATCATCGGTCCTAGCAGAAAGCCAGGAGGCGATGACAGCAGCTGAGGGTATGAAGCCATGTGCAAAGCTACTCACCAGAAGCACCAAACACAGCAAGAGCTGACAATGGTTGGCCCCAGCGATGGGCTGACGAAGGGGGAGGCAGACAGCCTGTTCTGGGGAGTGTGGGGAAATTTGAGTATGGACCGGTTATCCGGTAATATTACAAAATTAGTTAATTGCCATGTTGTTAGGCTTAACAATGGTAATGGTGTTGATATAAGGAAAGGTCTTACTTTTCAGAGAAGCAGGCTGAAGCCTTGGGTGAAAGAAGTCATGTCTGGACATGCTTTAAGATACAGAAAAATACACAGATAAGCAAAATCTTCAGAAAAGATCTACATGAGCAAATAGAGCAGAATATTAGTAATGGTTAAACCTACATGATGAACATATGGAGGATTGTACCATTCTCTCTATCCTTACGAGTGTTTCCATAATCAAAATTTATTTTAATTTAAATTCAGTTAATCAACATGTAATGTATTATTTGTTTCAGGGGTACAGGTCTGTGATTTATCAGTTTTATATAATACCTAGTGCTCATTACAACACAAAACCTCCCCAATGTCCATCACCCAGTTACCCCATCCCCGACTCCCCTCCCCTCCAGCAACCCTCAGCTTGTTTCCTGATTAAGAGTCTCTTACGGTTTTTGTCCTTCTCTTGTGTTGTCTTGTTTCATTTTTTCCTTTCTTCCCCTATGATCCTCTGCCTTGTTTCTTAAATTCCACATATCAGTGAGATCATATGATAATTGTCTTTCTCTGACTGACTTATTTCACTTAGTATAATATCCTCTAGTTTCATCCACGTTGTTGCAAATGGCAAGATTTCTTTTTTTTTGATGGGTGCCTAATATTCCATTGTAGATATATACCACATTTTCTTCGTCCATTCATCTGTTGATGGACATCTGGGCTCTTTCCACAGTTTGGCTATTGTGGACATGGCTGCTATAAGCCTTTGGGTGCACGTGCCCCTTCGGATCACATTTGTTCCTTTGGGATAAATACCCAGTAGTGCAATTGCTTGGTCATAGGGTAGTTCTATTTTCAACTTTTCGAGGAACCTCTATATTATTCTCCAGAGTTACTGTAACAGCTTGCATTCCCATCCATAATCCAAATTTAAAAGTGAGAAGGTTTTCATGAGCTTGGGTGACTCAGTCGGTTAAGCATCTGCCTTCAGCTCAGGTCACAACTTCAGGGTCCTGCGATGGAGCCCCGCATTGGGCTCCCTGCTCAGCAGGGAGTCTGCTAGTCCCTCTGCTCCTCTCCCCACTCAATCTTTCTCAAATAAATAAAATCTCTTTTTCTAAAGTGAGAAGGTTTTAAGTATTTAGTAAGTCTTGGAATGTGCTTGTTTTCCCCATTTTTGCAGCTCTTCTTGGACCAAAGACCCAGAGAATAGGGTTTCTGAGGTCTTGTGGTTCAACCCCCTTACTTTACAAATGGCTAAAAAGGTTGACTGTCTTTCTAAAGTCACACAGCCAACGAGTACATGAGTCGGGGCTGGACTGGGATCTCCAAGAGCCTCATCTACTGCCCCGCTGCTCTCCATGCCATCTTCGGTCGCAGTTGTGGGCTAAAGGAGCTATTTTTAAATGTCAGTAAACAATGGAGGTACACTCGGTTCTTCCTTTTTTTTTTTTAATGGCAGACATTGCCTATGGGTCACTGAGTTCTCATATGTAAGAAATCTTGATTATACCTAAAAGCTTTATTCTCTTCAACATGACAGTAAAGTACAATCAGGTCCTTTAGATCTTAAAGGAACCCCTTTGGGGGTTTGGCAACGCGCATGTCGGTTGAGCAATAAGCATGTCATCTACCTTTCATTAGCATTAATTATAATGCGAATTTCATTAGTATTATTTATTATATAATAGCAATTACAATCAATTATGTAATAGTAATACTATAATATAGTTATTAATTGTGAGTCAATAGACACAGGAACTAAGTCCTGCTGGTGAGATTTTCCTAAATTTGAGCTTCTTGGCTTTACAGGTATTTGAAATGGTTCTTTTAAGAAGCCACGCTAGGTGCATCCGTCAATAATCAAAAGGGAAGGAATAAACAGTTTCAACCTTGAGAACGTGCGGCACTGGAGGTCGGATTGCCCAGAAGGCCAGGAGAGACACGGCAGGAATGCTGCAGGACTGTGGGACATTTTGGTGCCCTCTACCTGCCTGCAGTTCAGATGACCCCTCCATCTCATCTGGCCTGTCTCCCATGGCCCTTTTGTCTTCTCTCACAAATAAAAGTAGGAAAGTTAGGGATGGTGTAGGGGCGCCAAAGACAAGCTTTGCCTTCTTAGGATTTAAATTGGAAACTTTCTGGGATTAAGCTGGCTTTCTCTTGTTCTAACCTCAGGGGCCTTATGAGTGTGGCTGGACCAGGGCAACCAGGAGCCAAGGCTTGGGCACACTCACTGAGGTGACCCAGGCACTGACCACCCTTTCCCCAGCCTGGAAAGGGAAACCCTGCCTGTGCTACGGAGTCAGCTCAAGGCTGCTGGCAGCAATGGTAACACAAGCCCATCGTCCCTTGAATTATACATTTAAGGGACTGGAAGCCTTGAGGAGCCAGAGTGACATTCATGCCAGGGCAAGGGAAAATGGTTCCAGCAGGGAGCCAGGCCGGAGGAAGGGGATGAACTCCAGGGGGGCAGGGAGGCCATGACCCTCACTGCTGAGACGGAGCAGGGCCATTTCACCTCCCCTGCCAGGGGCCAAGGGAAGCTGGCGATAAAGCCCAGGATCCAACTCTCTTTGTGCTTAATATTCAAGAGATAATGCTGAGCACACTCAGGATTTAAAGCAAGCACCCACGAGGGGGTCTGAAGAACCTGCCATCTCCTGCAGAATTCCTCAGCTCGCAGAGACTAGACCAGCCATGCTCACCTGCTGCCATTCCTCTCCTGAGCACACAGTGCTGGGCTCTGCTCTCCTTCCCAGGCAGGCCCAGCAGCAGCAGCTCCAGGGGCATTTGCTTCTTCTTCTTCTTCTTTTTTTTTTTTTTTTTTAAGATTGGGGCATTTGCTTCTTCTTCTTCTTCTTCTTCTCCTTCTTCTTCTTCTTCTTTTTTTAAGATTGGGGCATTTGCTTCTGACTGGCATCTTTATTTTATGGAACTGTAGATGGCTTCAGAGTTTCCAAAGTTCGGCCACAACCAGCATCTTCTTTGGGTTCTGCAGCCCAAAACATACTTGGTATAGTATTATTATCCCTATGTTTAGATAAGGAAACCATTCATTTGTTCATTCATTCACTCAACAAGTCCACTTTCAAGGATCTCTTGGGCTCCAGACCCTGTGATGGAACTGAATGCTCCTCAGAGGGATTAATGACCTGCCCAAAGCCACAGTCACACAGGGAGCAGCAGCACCGGCACTGGAACCCAGTTCTTTGACTGACACCAGAGGCCAGCGCTCTTCCTCTGTAATGTTCCCCAGTGGCACCCTCAGCCTTGTATCCTCTAGCCTAGCACCCCAGGTAACCAGTGGCAGGTGCATCCCACTGCAGACTGACCAAGGTCAAATGGAGTGAAAGGGACACAGGACAGTGGGAAAGACATAACTAGATCTTTCCTTTTTTTTAGAGCGTTTATTTATTTGAGAGAGAGAGCATGCACAAGTGGGGAGGAGGGGCAGAGCAAGAGGGAGAAGTAGACTCCCTATTGAGTAGGGAGCCTGACATGGGTCTTGATCCCAGGACCCTGAGATCATGACCTGAGCTGAAGGCAGATGTTTAACCGACTGAGCCGCCCAGGTGCCCCAGGACATAAACAGATCTTTCTGGCTCTCCAGACCTCACTCCTATCCCACGCACCACTCCAACCCTGGCATCAACACTGCTCTTCACTGGGAGGAGAAACAGAGGGAGTTCCAGAAACTCCTGCCCCAAGGGTTGTGCAGCCCTGGCACCCAGAAACAATGTTTCTGGGGTTAGAGCCATTTTCTTCTTTCTGCTCTAGGTAGTAACCCTCTGGCTTCCCTCCATAATCGGGGGCGGGGGCAGAAGGGAGAAAGAAAAGAGCAAAGTTTACCACAAGGAGGGCAAGGGGAGCAACAATAAGGAAGGAAAGAAGAAACAGAAGGAATGCCATTAAGACACTGCTTTACACACACACACACACACACACACACACACACACACACACACACACACACAAGCAAGTTTTCCCATGTAACCTACCAACACTGGGTAAGCTCCAATAATAGACGAGTTCCCAGGCTGCTCTTTAGCTTTCTCCTTTGTCTTTTTGTTTTTTTGTTTGATTGATTAGCTGATTGATTGGTTTGGTGCTAGAAGGTTGGAAGAAGATAAAAGAGATCACAACTGCTGGGGGGGGTTGTTGAGAAGAGAGAAGCGATTAGACAAGTAGATGGTGAAAAGGGACACAATCCTAGTTTTTTGTTTCTTCTCCTTTTTTTTTTTTTAAAGATTTTATTTATTTGAGAGAGAGCGAGAGGGTGAGAGAGAAAGCGTGCACATGAGTGGGTGAGGGGTGGGAGGGCAGAGGGAGATGGAGAAGCAGACTCCCCACTGAGCAGGGAGCCCGAACAAGGGCCCAATCCCAGGACACCAAGATCACGACCCCAGTCGAAGGCAGACGCTTAACTGACTGAGTCTCCCAGGCGCCCCCTTCTCCATTTTAATCTAATGTACATTTGCCTTCATCCGGTGGGAAGCAACAGTTGCTGAGAGCCTTCCAAACACTGAGATCAAAGACCGACTCCGTGCCAAGAACTTTGTTCCTGCTCTTCTTTAACCCGTAGAGCACCTGGATGAGGGAGATGTCAGGACCTCTGCTTTACAGGTAAGGGAACTGAGGGTCAAGTTATTCACCAACTCCCCTAATGTCACAAGACAAGGCAATTGATCAGGGCTTCAGTCCCAGGCCTGCTGGGGGTTCTTCCACTACGCCACATTGCCTCTCTGCCCACACCGCTTCCCTGCTCCATCCTCCGCAGCAAATTTGCAGATTTTTCATTGACTGGAGAAGGTTAGGAAACACTGCCCTGGGCAGTCTCTAGGGACTCAGCGGTTAGCTCCTTCCTCTCCTACTCCCACTATGGTGCAAACACAGTCGGTTTCCCCCACAGGCCTCTGTCATTTATCCTGTAGCCTATCAGCTCCCATCTCTACTATATTCCAGGCACCCCAGGACCTTGTCTTCCTAAACCTCAGCCAGAACATTATTTTACAAGGACACTCGCCAACCTTGAAAGGCAAGGTACCCCAAGGCAAGGAAATAAATTAATGTGGTTGAGCAGCACGAGAGTGCAGCGCCACCTAGCGGTGCTGCAGCCAAACGGTCCCTGGTGGTGACATTTTCAAACAATCAATATCTCATTATTAACCATAATCACAACCTGATGTTTACTTTTGGAGAAATGTTCAGCAGCAAGGGATGCACATGCACTTTTCTGCATGTTTCAGAGGCCTGCGATCCTAAATGCCACAATGACTATTAAACAGTGTCCTGCCCATGAGCAAACAGGAGGGAGCAGAGATTGATCGTACATCTTTTTCATCTAAGCAACTCACCAAAAAACAAAGCATCTGTTGAAGCCACTGACCTTTCACTAACTGCTGGAAGGAAAATGCTTGATAAATAATAAATAGACCAGTACTGGATGTTGCTCAGAACCATCTTTTAATTAAAAGAACAGACCAACTAGATCAGGTGACTGACATTTGAGTTCCGGTCCAAGACAAACATCATTCGAGGGTAAAACTCTACCCTAAATATAATTTCATTGTCAGCTACCATTCTAACTAACAAAAATCGTCTGCCTGGAATACATATGGATGGAGGGGGCATAGCACTCAACTTCCTGCCTCCTTTGCTTTCCCCCAGCGACCTCTTCATTTGAGGGCCACAAGCAACGGTCTGGTTCACATCTCCACAGAAACTGCTCCAGCACCGGGCTCACCCAGTCACACACCCACAGGCCGCACTGAGCACTACCTTAGGAGTGACAGGGAAGCCACTTCCTGTCTTCCCCACAGGAGATGCCCTTCCTCCCCCAGACAAAGCGACCTCAACCATGTGGCTCACGGAACCTGCTCAGGCATCCATCTCCCTGAGCACCAACGAAGGCTCAAAACACATGACGAATCTCACCAATCACGCCTCCACCTTCTGGCTGTTCTGGTAGACTGGAAGAGCTCAGGAACAGAGAGACCCTGAGCGAAGTGATAATCTCACACTCCCCACCCCCAACACACATCCTCATGGTTCCTCGTCCCTGGCCCCACATTCCTGAGGCAATGCCAGCACGGGCACTACCAGACCCACATCATGTCACAGGCCTTAGTGCCCATGAAGTCAGGAGAACTGGTGGCCCGGTTCTGAATTAGACCTGCTCAGAGTGCAGAGCCTAGAAGGATGGAAGAGGCCCCACAGCTCCTACGTGCCTGTCTGGATTCCCAAGAGTGGAGGCAGGCACCAGTGCAGGGCTCAGAGAAAATCTTATTCCACTTAAATGACTTTCTTTAAAGACAGAATGTGTGCAATGCTTTTAAATGGCAAGCCATCCTTTATTTACAGAGAATACAGTATCATTTAAAAAAAAAAAAAATCAGGGGCACCTGGGTGGCTCAGTGGGTTAAAGCCTCTGCCTTTGGCTCAGGTCATGATCCCAGGTCCTGGGATCGAGCCCTGCATCAGGCTCCCTGCTTCCTCCTCTCTCTTTGCCTGCCTCTCTGCCTACTTGTGCTCTGTCAAATAAATAAAATCTTAAAAAAAAAAAAAATCACATTAGGAGAAGGAAAGGAAAAGTGAATTGGCGGAAATTGGAGGGAAAGACGAACCAAGAACGACTGTGGAGTCTGAGAAACAAACTGAGGGTTTTGGCGGGGAGGAGGGTGGCGGGGGCTGGGTGAACCCAGTAGTGGGTACTAATGAGGGCACTTTTGCATGGAGCACTGGGTGTGGTGCATAAACAATGAATCTTGGAACACTGAAAAAATAAAATTAAAAAAAAAAAAATCAGGAATCCTCTCAGAGCACCGATTTTTCTATAATACTGTTTTCATGATCAGAGAACATGACACTAAGTATTAGACAAAATTACAAAAGGACTTGGGTTTGCCTTTTAAGGACACATGATCAAGAATAAAGCCTACTAAACAAAAGCGAAGGAAGAACTCTAAAAAACCTTGTAAATCCAGTACCACTTAAAAGAGCCTTGCCATAAGGGCGCCCGGGTGGCTCAGTCGGTTAAGTGTCTGCCTTCAGCTCACATCGTGATCCCAGGGTCATGGGATGGAGCCCTACATTGCGTCGGGCTCCCTGTTCAATGGGGAGCCTGCTTCTCCCTCTCCCCACACCCCCTGCCCTCGGTTGAGCACTCTTGCTCTCGCTCAAATAAATAGAAATTTTAAAAAAAAGCCTTGCTATATAGATGATGGGAGATGAGTGACCTGTTTCCTTTGTTGGCTTTCTTTTTCCTTCTGTCTTAACTAAGAGCATTCATCTGCCTCAGTCCCCAACTATCCAGTTATCTCTGCACTTCCCCTGGAGAGCTCATTCATTCTCCTGGTTCCAACCCTTAGCCCTGTGCTAGCGACCTCCTCCCGGTCTCCCAGCCATCTAACTCCTCCCTCTGTCTGCCACTTGGACGATGCACCATTACCTCTCAGTATGTTGAGAACTGAAGCCCTCCTCCCAACCTTGCTGTTAGTGATGTAGGCATTCTTCTGGTCACTAAGCTTTGTAACCTTGGCATGGCTTGCAGAGACCAAAGCTCTGACAGGTCTCCTCTTCCCGCCCTCCCCCACCCCCGCCCGCTCCAACCCCATTCTTTGCATCACATCTGGGTGAATCTTCCTTCCACACAACACTACTTTCACTATGTTACTTCCCTGCTCAGACTTCCTTATACCCAACTGAACAACTCTGGATAGTTACTGAGGCCACCATGATCTGACCCCATACTACCTGTTCAAACCTGTTTTCCACTACTCAGAGTAATAGAAGCACCTGTCACACATATTACAAGTGAGCTTTGCATTCAGTATCAACTTTCACATAACTGGAAGCCAAAGAGGCAAACATTATTCCTATTTTGTAGTCTGGCACCGTCACAGGCACAAGGGCACATGAGCGAAAACCGGAGTAACCAGAACTAGCCTCAGATCTTCAAACTTGTCTTTGCAAACTGCACTGTAACCTGGACACATGCCTTCCTTGCTTCAGTTTAGCAAACCCACACGGAGGGCCCACTCCAGAAAAGGCTCGGTTTAATGTGTCAGTAGGTACAACTAAGAATTTCTGCACCTGTTGACACTCTGAATAGAAAGAAGGTAGTCCCCTCCAGAACAGACAACCAGGGGTGAGGCAGGAGCGCCAACAGCAGACCAGGTGTGCCAACTAAATGACGTGCATGAGTGTAGCCCGAAGAGGCTCCTCAAGGGACTGGAGATCTGATTTGCATATCAGGTAACATTTCCAAGCATGTACCATTTCTCTTTCCTTTTTCTTTTTTTCTGTAACTGAGTTTTATGTCCAACATGTGGATTGAACTCAGGACCCTGAGATCAAGAGCCACATGCTTTACCGACTGAGCCAGCCAGCCGCCCCTGAGCAGGCCCCACTTGGAGGGGCAGTAAAAACAGTTTCTCAAGAATGCGGTAGCAGGGAGGGTGCTCCAGGCAGGGGAAACAGCGTGCCTACTTCAACTGCCCCCACCTTTCAAGGCTCTCCGTGCAGTATTCCTGGACTAGTCTAGATCTAGTTCCTACCCGACGCTACCATTATTTCATATCACAACTTAAAAGAATTTTTGTTCATCTTATTGTTTCCAAAGTCACTCATCTTCCCAGTTAGATTTTAAGCTCTTTAACGCAAGATTGAGCTCATACTTCCATTCTCTCCAAGCATCTCTATGCTGTCGATGGCTTTTGCCTACACCAACTGTGTGAAGGGCTCTAAACTTCCCAAAAAACTTCAATTTCACTCTTTTGACCACGGAGATTCAACACGAAGAAGTCTGCTGTAAGGTCTAGCCTCTCTCCCTTCTACCAGGAAAGAGTTTGTCTGGTTTAACAAGATGGAAATGGGGGTGCCTGGGTGGCTCAATTGGTTAAGTGTCTGACTTTGGCTCTGGTCATGATCTCAGAGTCCTGGAACTGAGCCCTGGCCCGGGCTCCACACCCAGCAGGTGTCTGCTTCTCCCACCTCCTCTCCCTCTACCCCTCTCCCTACTCCTGCCCATGTGCATGCTCTCTAATAAACAAAATCTTTTAAAAAAAAACCCAAGCTGGAAATGTACTGGTGAGGGTGCAGGGATACAGGCATCCCCGCATGTCGCTGGCAGGAGTGTAGAAGAGCAGCTTCTGTGGAGGACAACATCAGAATCAAAGACACGCGACTCCAGCAGTACCACAGTGACGGGTACGCCCACAGCAGCACTGGCTTGTTTGCAGCCCAAGAACACATACAGCCACTTTTGTCACTCAGCACTGATCATATCACTAGGCATCCACACAAAGGATCTGAGACAATAATATTAAGTAGAAAAACGAGGTACAGGACAGTAAGCACAATGTCGTCACGCATATGCCCAAAATATTCCCGGAAAGGAAATGGCCTCGGGGGAGAGAACTAGGTGGCTGGAGATGGGTTTTAGAAAGGAGACTGGCCTTTCACCTTTAAATTCTGAACCATGTACCTGTACAGTTTCAAAAAAAATTATGCATCAGGGACACCTCAGTGGCACAGTTGGTTAAGCATCTGAATCTTGGCTTCAGCTTGGGTCGTGATCTCAGGATCATGGGATCAAGCCCTACATCTGGCTCCGCGCTCAGCACAGAACTTGCTTCAGGTTCTCTCTCCCTCTCTCTCTGCCCCTCTGGCTCATGCTCTCTCTCTAAAATAAATAAATCAATCTTAAAAAAAAAAACAAGTAGAGGCACCTGGGTGGCTCCATTGGTTAAGTGTCTGCCTTCCGCTCAGGTCATGATCCCAGAGTCCTGGGACTGAGTCCTGTGCTGGGCTCCCTGCTCAGCAGGACTGCCTCTGCTGCTCCCCGCGCCTGTGCTCTCTCGCTCTCTGTCAAATAAATAAATAAAATCTTTTAAAATAAATAAATAAATACATACAAATTTAAAAAATACAAAGTATGTGTCAAACAACTTTCTAAAAATGTCATCATTATCATTATGGCAAAAAAAACCCTGCCTTTTAAACCCCAGAAACAGAAGGTCTAGAAAAAGTTAATGAGTGACCCCCCACAACTGTTCCTCTGAGAACAGAACCGTCTCTTCCACCTGCTTAAGTCCTCCTCCCCAAGCTTGGCACTCACTGGCTGTCTATGGTTGTTGAATGGATGAATTTACTTTCCCATCTAAAAGTAAAACATTCCACAAACAAGAAGAATTGCAAAACGGTGACAGGGGTGGCAGGGAGATGCAGCATGGCCGAGAACTGCTTTTGCCTCATGTACTATTCACCTTCCACTCCCAGAGCACCATGTGCAAGGCCGTGCCCAGGCTGAGGTGTGGGCTCTGCCCTTGGTCTGTCAGGACACAGAAGAGACTGCACACAAAGAACAGAAAAGCTACAGGAGTTCTAAAATCAGAGAATTTCTGAAGCAGCTTCTTTCTACTACCTGAAAACCACTGGTCTGATCAGAAATACAAAAGCTACACACTTAGAAGAAGATGTCATTTATTCAGGAGAAGATATGAAAACGAAGAAAGCAGAACAGTTGGTAAGGTCTCATGAGCACATCTCCACACCAGGAGGCAGGTGGATGCCGGGGGAGAACAGCATCTAAATGAGCTGGCCCCCTCCTGGCAATCCAGTTATCTACAGATGTCCTCTGAATTCAGTCTTCGGCTGAATGTAATCACTTGTTCATTCAAATCTTTACTAAGCAGACTAGGTTCGGGCCTATGCTAATTGCCTCCAGCACTCTCAACCTCATCTATGAGATTAAAGCTATAGTTTCGACCTTTGTCTATCATCAATGATAGGTTCTCACTTTTACCACAAAGCACAAGTCAGCATGACCTCTCAAGCTGAAGAGCAATAGTTCTATAGCAAAATGTAAAGATTATCTACAGACAGAAACAGTTGGCCCAGGGGACATACCATATGCACAAGTAAAAGCCTGACGGAGCCAGAAAAGAGAAAGATACCTGAGAATCAGATATAGCCAACCCACATGTTAACACAGAAATCCAAGAAGACCTACTCAAAACGTGTCCCATTCAAACCATACTTATAAAGGTTTCCTCATGCTATTTACAATTTTAAGGTAAATTTACTTTATAAGCAGTCAGGGAATTCTTTATTTAATACCATCCTAACATAAAAGTTCATTCAAACCATGAAACTGAGCTTATGACAACCTAGAAATAGAACTAAAAGAAGGCAAACATAATGCCTTAGAGACTGGGAAACATTTACACAGTTCAACTGTTAAAAACAGTTCAACATTCATCTACTGAATACAGTCTGGATGTCAGTATACATGGAATACAAGTTCTTCAGGGAGGTGAGAGACCTTTTGGCTGTTCTTCAGATGTCTCCAAACGCTGATCCTGGGGAACTTCTTGAAGAGGCTGGTTTTTTTCCAATATCGTTTGAGGTTTGACACCCGTGGATTCAGATTCCCAGGAAATGTGACTACCTTCCTTTTGCTTAAAAGACCAGACATAAATACATCACACAGATGTCATTTTCACTCCACTGACTGGCTGAAGCTGTATGACTAAGCACATTCTATCATGGAATCAAAACATTAACATTAATATCCCAGGTCAAATTCTATTATAACAAGCAACACACATGATAAAAATCTCTAGAAAACCGTAATTTCAAAAGCCCTAATGCTAACTCACTTGTTCCAAGTAGCAGTCACTATCACAAAATTTTAGTATATGTATATATACACATCTTTTTTTTTTTTTTTTTTTTTTTTCTTCAGTATATTTCATCTATCAGCATTTGACCTGGTGTTCAGAAACACAGGCCAAGGTTGGAGAAGAAAAACCAAGCCTTCCTCTAACTTCTAACAAAGAGACAACTAATCCTTAAAATAATTTTAATTAAAAAATACTCACAGTCCTTGCTTCTCCTACTCTTCTCAGAATGACACCTGCTGCTAATAAAGCCTTCCCTGTTTCCACAAATAACTTCTCTTCATCAGTTTCTCCAAGTTTCTGTAGCTCAATGTACTTCTCCACAAACCTGGAATTCCAAGCAGTCACATCTGAGGTCTGCATATTGAGAGTCATCAACATGCTGTTACACAGTATAAAGCCTTCCCTTAACACATCTTCCTACCAGAGTGGCTTTTTCCTCCTGGGGAATTCAACACAACTCCTCAAACTGATCATTAAATTCCTTAAAAAAACAAAAAAATTAACCCAGGACATGTTAAAATGGCTTACTGTTGACAGGTAGACTTGAAGTTTGGATTGAACAGATCAAAAGCTCTCTGACCAGATCCATAGGCTGAATAAAATTTCCTAGAAAATATAAACAACACAGTATAAATCTCCACTTATAGATCATGGCCAAGAATAAAGAAAAATTACTAAGTCAAACATAAGCATTTTTTTTTTTAAAGTAAGTAGTGCATGCACATGGCAAATACACCAAATATTACAAAAAGGTATCCAATGAGAAGTTAACATTCCTGCTCACCTCCACCCCAAACCCCCAGCTCCCTCCCAGGAAGCAACACTAACCATTTTCTTGTGTATCCATCCAAGAATATTCTAATATACAAGCATACATGCATCTATCATTCCCCCCCCAGCCGCATAGTTTAACTCCAAGGACAGAAAACACTACTGTACATCTTGCCTCTTCTACTTAATAGTTCTTAGAGATCATTTCAAATCATTGAACTTAGATTGTTTCCAGTCCTTTGCTCCTTTTCCAATCCTTTTGCACCTGTAGACAGTGATTAACTTTATCAGTATTTCTTAGTACACTGTGCAAAGGAGTCTGGAATAAATTCATAAAAATAGTTTTACTAGCTCAAGGTATGTGCATTTGCAATACGGCCTTCCAAACTGCCAGACGCTTCCTGAAGTGGCTGTGCCAATTTACACTCACGGCAGTAATGTAGGAGAGTGTCTATTTCCCCATAGCCCGGCCAAATTCTCTCTTCCTACTTTTTGTTCTTTGTCAATTTGACAGATGAAAAATTGTAACTCGTTTTACTTTTGCCTTTTCTTATGAAATAAACTGGACATCTTTTCATATGTTTAAAAACAAACTGAATTTCCTTTTCTGTGCTCTTCCGTTTGGTGGGTTTTTCCTACTGATTTATAAGCAAATTTTATAGCAATATAATTAGCCCTTTGTCATACTTGTTACCAAATTTTTTTCCCAATATGTTGGCTGGCTTTTGATTCATCTTGTGGCACTTTTTTAGGGGGCAGAAAATTTTAATATGGCTTCTGGGTTTTATGTTATACTGACAAAGGTCTTTATCACTCAGATTATTCTTAAAATTTTCCCACGTTTTCTTCTAGTACTTTTATGCTTTGATTTTTTTACATTTAGGTTTTGATATGTCTGGAACTTATTTTGTTTTTATAAGTTCTTTAAAATATTAAAAACGCTGAAAGGAAGCCACAAAAATAAAGGTTCAAAAAAATTATTTAAATGCAAGGTATTATTATTTTGACATTAACAGTAATAAAAAAGGGACCAGTAAAATATTCCACATTCTCCAATGAACTATCACCTAGCTCCTGCTAACCATACAGCAGAAACACAAATGATTTTTTTTTTTAATTTTTTTTTATTTTTAGAGAGGGATAGAAAGCACGAGCAGGAAATGGGGGAGAGGGAGAAAGAGAGAATCCCAAGCAGACTCCCTATAGTAAAGCCTTATGGAGGGTTCAATCCCAGGACTCTGAGATCATGACCTGAGCCAAAATGAAGAGTCAAATGCTGACCTGATTAAGACTCCTAGGCACACCCACAAATGATTTTAATACATAAATCCTGACCAAGTGCGTGCACTGAGCCTACCCAGAAAAGCACTGACAAAGAAATTAATGCCCCCAAAGATCTCGTACTTCAGGAACTACCCTGAAAAATTCCAAGTAGAGCAAGAACATACTTGTTCCCCCACCTCAAGGAGTGTTGGGGGACAGGGGAGGAGATTCCTGATATGAAAGGGGTCTAGACCTCAAATGAGAATATAATGACCTCATAAATTGTTTTCTTACATCCAGAAATAGAGAAAAGAATAAGAGGACAGGGGCACCTGGGTGGCACAGTCAGCTGAGCATCTGACTCCTGGATTTGGCTCAGGTCGGGCTCAGGGTTGTGAGATCGAGATTCGCCTGGAGCTCCATGCTTAGCACAGAGTCTGCTTCTCCCTCTGCCCTTCCCCTCTGCTCTTGTGTGTATGCACACCCACTGTCTCTAAAATTAAAAAAAGAAAGAAAGAAAGAAATATGTATTACCCTGAACAAGGTACCACCTCTGATCTTAATATTTAAGAAAAAAGAAGCACGGGGCACCTGGGTGGCTCAGTGGGTTAAAGCCTCTGCCTTCGGCTCAGGTCATGATCCCAGGGTCCTGGGATTGAGCCCCGCATCAGGCTCTCTGCTCAGCAGGGAGCCTGCTTCCTCCTCTCTCTCTGCCTGCCTCTCTGCCTACTTGTGATCTCTACCTGTCAAATAAATAAAATCTTAAAAAAAAAAAAAAGAAAAAAAAGAATCATACAAATTCTAGGTACTAAAAACTGACATCACTATTTGTGGGAAAGAGCTCTGCCACTAAATTCCCAGTGAGTTGACCTCCTTGAGCCCCATAGTCTTTATGAATAAAATGAAGACAATACACTGATCTTGTAGGGTTAGAGTAAGGCCCAAGTTAGAGAATGTTTTATAAGGGCTTAGCATAGTGCTAACAGACACACAGAAACGGGTAGCTATAACTGCAGTTAGCAGTCCACTGTTGGGCTCCAGATCCTATTTCCCAGAACTTGTTTCAGATTCCCTAACTTGGGAGATACACAAGACCTTCTTCACAGGGCAAGCCCTGGCTCGACTCCTAAAAAAGTCACCAGACTGCTAGCTAAATCTCTCCTCCTGAAGTTTTGCTGCCTCCTGTCCACCATGTGGCTTGGCACTCACGCTCTAATCCGATCCTCGGGGTACAAGATGTCCTGGATGGCAGCTTTGGCTTTGCCATATCGCAAGCGGGGCCTCCGGAAGACCGGCTCTCTCAGTGGGGGAAAGGCATTATATACGTCAAACCACAGGGGCTTCTCGTTCAACACCCCAGCCCGAATCAGGTCCCGAGTCCTTAAGGAAGGAAAAATAACGAAGGTCAGTCGGTTACAACAGTCTAAACCCCTGAGTCAGTCTAGTCACGGCTTGGGACATCAGTGGGATCACGGAGTCCACAAGACAGAACCGGAAGGAGACCAGAGCGGGGTGTTCCCCACCTTACAGTTAACATATTTCCATATTCCAAATCAAACTAACAAAGCTCAGGGGTTAAGTTTTAAGTTCTATTTTTTTCTCAGGTGCGTCCCACCCCCCCACCCCCACCCCATCCACGCCGCGTCGAAGAAAATACAAAGGTGGCCCACACGGGCCCATCATCATCTTCCTCCCTTCCTCCTCCTAGGGAACTCCACTCGGACAGGGGAGAGCTGCAATCTTGAAAGGGAAAGATGCGGTCAGAGAATGGGTCGTCAAGCACACCTATTCAGAGACAGGAGGGAGCACGAGAGGGCCTCCCCCGGCTCAGACTCCTGCACTCTGGAGAATGCTTCGCCCGGTTCTGACCCATCCAGAAAGAGCGTGAGCGGTCAACAGCCCCCTTCCTGAGGAGGTACCCTCAGCCCACACCGGGTCCGAGCACGCACCGCGAGAAAACACTCCCCACGGTCTCCAGCCGGCTCCTCGCCATGGCTGGTACCTCGGACACTTACTGCCGGGGGCTACCGGAAGCGGAAGCGCCAGCGGCAGGCGAAATGGGCGGAGGCTGCTGGCCGAGACGAGGATCGCGGCGCTTTCTCCGCCGCCGCAGCCGGAGAGCCGAGCCAGGCAGAAGCAAAGGATGGGCCGAACTGGCGCGGCTGTTGGCCCCGGCCAGGTTCAGACTGGAGAACTCGATAGCCGAGCCGAAAGGGAGGGAGCGGGCCAGAGCCGGGCAGAAGCAATAAATGACCGATCTAGAGGAGGGAATCACGCAGACTGTTGCTTTGCCCTTTCTGGCCTTGCGGAGCCTACTCCAGTCAAGAAGGTGGGGCGGCGCGGAGGGAAGATGATGGGGAGGAAGGAGGGAGGCGCAGCCTACGTTCGGGGAGCCAGCTAGGCCAGGACGCATGTAAAGACAGAGATGAGAGGTCACACCGGGGCAAGGCCCGGACTGCGCCTTACCTTGTTTGGAGCCACAGACTCCGCAGAAGGAAACCGAGGCCGGGGACGGGCAGGCACTGGCCCAAGGTCACACTAGGGCCCGAGCCTCCGTCCTCCGCATCCTGCTATGCGGAGCGCCCCGGGAGTCCGTTGACCCCGGAGTGCCTCCAGCATCCGCTGCCCTCGGGATGCTGCGGGGCAACTAGTGTTTTCTCCGCGGGAGGCGTCGCGGGCTCGCTCCTCTTGGAGCTGGAAAAGCGAAAGTGAACAGGACAAAATTCCGATACGGAGACTCAAAAATCTGGGGACAGTAACCTCTCAGGGTGACGTTTTGGTCCAATAATCATACTAAGGGTAGAGTACCCCAGAGAACTCAAAGCGCAATGTCCTGAGGGTAATGGTGCAAGAATGGTCATTGCAGTATTGTAGCGGGGAAGAAAATCAAATGGAGAGTTATGGTTTATATATCCTATGCAATCCTATGCAGCTATTACAATGAACAAGTTATGTCCCTATGCATTCACCTAGATGCACGCCCATGACTTCTAAAATGAAAAAAGACGTTGCAGAGAAACATTTTAGTGGGATCCTAACCTGTTCAAAGAATAAAGAAAACACCTTTATATGTGTTTGTGTTTGTATGGAGATAGAAACCATGTGGAAGGCACACAGGACTGTGAAGATTTGTAATCTCCAGTGAGACTGCAAGAAAAGAATATTTTTTCTTTATGTATCCCTCAGAGTTTGACGTGTAAAGAGTTTTTATTTATATTTGAGCTTTTTATTCCAATGAAATGTTTTGAATTACAGACACACAAAATAGCTTCTGGGAACCCATTATCATCTTTGTAAGCCAGAAAGAGCAGCAAGTCATCCCAGAGCCCTCCCACTCTATGGGAGGCTGGTAAGGAGGAAGGATGTAATGTTTGAGAAGCAGTTTACTGCTTGTTTGTGTTATCTTGGAATCCACACACCTACTCAGAAGGTAGCTATTATTAGCCTTATTATAGATGAGAAAGGAGGCCACAGTGGGTGAAGTAACTTGTCAGATACCTGAGTGACAGAGCCAGGCTTCCAGCACAGCCTGGGCCCTCTCTAGAACCCACAACCCTCCTTAGCTATGCCTCAAGCTGGAGATGGGTAGACCTACGAAGACAGGACAAAGCTGGCCCCAGGGGCAAGGGCCAGGGTGATCTGAGACCCAGGGCTACACTAAGAGGGCGGTTTCACTGTTGCCACAGGGCCCTGTGACAAAGGGAAGAAAGAACCCAGTTCTGGCTGCTGGGCCAAGTGTAGAGATCCAATCTCCTGGTCCTAGGAAGGTCTGGAGAGAACAAACATGCTCCCAGCTAAATATAGTCTTCCCAGCCTCATAACAAGTTTCTAATTCTGTCCCAAGTCAGAGCTAGCTGCTGGGGGTGGGGGGGCACAGACACACTTCCCCTCTCCCACTCAGGCCTGGCTCCCTAGGCCATTGCAGTGACCGCTGGTAAAGAAGTAGAAGGGTTTATTCCACGATAAGGGAGGAGAGCCAATAATGCAAACCCGCAATAGGGGAGGAATTGCAAGGTGGGAATTTTTCCTCTAGATCTTCTTAGGAAAGTTCCTTCCTCGTCTGAGCCTTGAAAGTTGCCTCTCCAGCATCCTATTTAATGCCTCTGTGCCTGAGACAGGGGAATGCTGGTGGGTAGGTAGGAGGACCGTGGGGATGTGGGAGCAAGATGAATGGGGAACCCCCAGCCTGCAGCAGGAAGTGTGCACCCTAGGGAGTGTTCATTCATGAAAGGGAAGAAGCTGTCAGGCAGCTGAGGGCAGGCAAACTGGACGTTAGAGGCTTCTGTCTTCTCACCAGGACCTCTCAAGGCTGCAAGGGGCTGTTGTACTCATGCCACATGCTGCACCAGAAATCTGGATCATCTTGTTAAACTGTCCGACTCTCTGATGCCATAGGTAGTGTCCTGGCAATCTTACACAGAAGGAAAGAGAACTTGTAAACTCTCCAAAAGGCCATATTCCTTCTACTGCACTGCTGGACCCCTGTAGATGTGCCCCTAAACAGTCTTAACTGTCTGCGTGCCTTGCAGCAGGAGTAGAAGCCGCCGTTTGTGGGCAGCCTGAATCGTAGCAGTGGGAACTTAGTGCTGGTACATGACAAGTCTGATGTCAGTTACAGCATCACTGCTGCTCTTGTGATCTGTCACCCGCCGACTGCCACCTAGGACTGAAGCATTTTCATATTGTAGTAGTCAGCTAGGGCAGCCGTAACAAGGGATCACAGACTGGGTGGCCTCAACACCAGAAAGGTATTTTCTCGCAGTTCTGGAGGCCAGAAGTCCGAGATCAGCTTGGCAAGGCTGGTTGCTGCTGAGGCCTCTCTCCTTGGCTTGCGGACGGCTGCCCTGAATCCTCACGTGGTCTTCCCTCTGTCGTGTGTCCTCTTCTTGTGACACCAGTCATGTTGGATCTGGGCCAGACCTAATGGCCTCATTTTAACTTCAGTACCTCTTTAAAGATGATCTCCAAACGTGGTCACATTCTGAGATACTGGGGGTTGGGATTTCAACGTCGGAATTTTGGAGGGACGCTGTCCATCTCCATTACATTTGTAACTACTTACTCTGAAGAGCTCCTGTGGGCCCAGCCAGATCCACACCAACTTAACCCTGCTCTGTTCCTCACCAGGCTGATTTCTATGGACCTCATCCCACTCTAGTTCCATCTGTGTTGTTGCAAATGGCAAGATTTCATTCTTTCTGATGACTGAGTAATATTTCGTGTGTGTGTGTTTACACCACATCTTTTTTAAAAGATTTTATTTATTTGAAAGAGAGAGAGAGAGAGAGCACAAGCAGGGGGAGGGGCAGAGGGAGAAGGAGAAGCAGACTCCCTGCTGAGAAGGGAGCCCCATAGGAGGCTCAATCCCAGGACCCTGAGATCATGACCTGAAAAGAAGGCAGAGGCTTAACCCTCTGAGCCACCCAGGTGCCACCTTCTTTATCTATTCAGAACCAGTCGATTTCCATAATTTGGCTATTGTCCGTAGTGCTGCTATAAACATTGGGGTGCATGTGCCCCTTTGAATCAGCATTTTTGTATCTTTAGAGTAAATACTCAGTAGTGCAATTGCTGGGTCATAGGGTAGCTCTATCTTCATCTTCTTGAGGACCCTCCATACTATTTTCCGGAGTGGCTGCACCAGCTTGCATTCCCACCAACAATCCAGGGGAATTCTCACAGGGCGGCCTCTTCACACAGAGCTCTCTTCCCAGGTTCCAGTCCCTATTTCCTCCTTTGCCCCTTCAGACCTAGACTCAGCAAACTATGTCCCTCTGTCACTAGCCAAATGCTTTAGGCCACCCTTTGTGGCTTCCCTACACTCTGCCCACATCTTTATGAAGAGTGCCCTTATTTATATAGTGCCTGGGAGTGTGTCAGACAAAAAGAGAAAAAGCACCCCAATAGCAGGACAGCCTTGGTAAGTAAAAGTCCCAGCATATTGATGAAATCATTAATACTGCTACTTAACTTTTTTTTTTTTAAGATTTTATTTATTAGAGAGAAAGAGAGCATGAGAAGGGGGAGGATCAGGGGGAGAAGCAGACTCCTTGCTGAGCAGGGAGCCCCATGAGGGACTAGATCCAGGATCATGACCTGAGCCGAAGGCAGTCGCTCAACTACTGAGCCACCCAGGTGCCCCTGCTACTCACCTTTGGCAGAAAGCCAGGGTCAGGGAGAAATTAGCTGCTTGCCTTCGAAAAGGAGGAAAACAATAGTATATGGACCAGGAGGATGAAAGACAAGGAGAAGTCTAGAGTGCCATCTCCCCTCTCCCCAGGCTGTTGTGTGCTCCCTCTCCTGGTCTAGCATGCTCCTCAGAGGCCCATACCTCCCCTTCCTTTGGAGTCTGTCAGGAGAGCACTTGAGCCCCCAGCACACCGTCTGCCAGACTCTGCTCCCTCTCTCCCTAATCTTATCCCTCTCAAAATGTGATGGTGTGACTCTACTTACTTGTCTATGTCTCTATCTGGGCCTGAGGGCAGGAACAGGGTTTTTCCTATCTCTGCCTCCCCATACCCAGCCTGGGCTTGGCCCGGAGCTGACTCTCAGAGTTTCCTAAAAAACAACATGGATGACTAAAGCCAAGTTAGGACAAATGAGGATGGCACCATCCAGCCCTCCTCCCTGGAGGCCTTCCTCAAATACATATACCCTAGGTGTATGGGCAAAAGCTGTGATTGAATGGAAATAATCCTCCACCCCACCACGAACCTGGTCATCTCTAGTTCTGGCTATCCTGTGTGCCTCACTGACAGATCCATTTTTACAAACCTCTGGGCCTCAGCTTTGTTATCTGCAAAATGGGCATAATTGTAGCACCCACCATATAGCCTTGTTGTGACGAGTCAGTGGGTCAGTACCTTCAGAGTTATTAAAACAGTGCCTAGTGTATAGGCCCAATAAATAAGAGTGATGATGATGGCTTCTGAGCATTCCTCATTTAAAAGCAATGGATCACAATTTATTGAATCACACCTAACAATTTGCAAAGCATGTTCACACAGCTGCCCACTCATTTCTTCAGCAAACAGTCTTGCCCCCAACAAGAATCCAGTTCAAGGAAGGAAAGAGAAACACTTTATGCCTCTACCCACCCCTGTATCACCGTGGCTCCTTTTGTAGCCAAGGAAACAGGAGCCAGCTGGGCCTGAAGCAACAATCTGGCCTCTTATTCTTAGAATTAAAAGGCAATTGGAATCACTCTGGAGCTTTCCCAGCAAAAGATGCAACCCTTGAAGGCAGATGTTTCAGGCTGATATGGGCCCCTCTTTTCTTGTGGAAGGCAAAGCAACTGCATCCTTAACGTGCATCCAAACCTCCCAAGATCTTGGAAAATGCAGGTCCTGACTCGGGAGATCTGGGGTGAGGACCCAAACTCTGAATTTCAAACAATTGCCCAAGTTGATACCGATACTGCTAATCTGTAGGCAGGGCAACGGACTGGCCCAAATTTGCCCAGGACTCTCCCAGTTTTAGCATTGAGATTCACACATCTGAGAAACACTTGGACCTGGAAACCAGGACATTCGGTCACTGGGTCCACAGAGCACACTTTGAGTAGCAAGTACATAGCCAGCTGAGTTTGTGCTGAGCTTTGCAGCCCCTCACTCCGGAGTCCCTGGAATAATCCTCTTGACCTGATAAAGAATTGTGACTCTTTAATCTCTAGAAATTAGGGTAGCTGCTGGTTTGGTGGGGTGTAAAGCTTATGTAATCTTAGAGGCTCTTTTAAGGAAAAACAAGTACAAAAATATCCTTGTTTTGCAAAATTTGCAAAACATATAACCATGCAAATAGAGTAAATTCCCTTCTGTTTGGCCTCTGGCTTAACAGGTGCTCACTTGTGGGAGAATGATGTTAGCCTCTCAATGGCCAATTCTGAGAGAGACCACCAGGTGGCAGTAGATTTACACAGCCCTCCTCAACCCGAGCCAGGCCCCCGCCCATCTCCAGAAATTTCTAAATCTTCCTCCAGCTGACCTAGCCAGCTAATCCAACAAATTAATCTGTGCTGTGATAATGGGCAAAGGAGTTCATGTGCTTCTCTCTAAACAGCATATTTTTCAGTTGATGGAAATGCTAAGAGACGGTTTTTTAAACCAAATAAAGAATGCTAATACGTGAGTTCCAGGCACACTATTGGATCACACATCACTATGGAGATGTTTTTAATCAGGGAGACCTTTTTCTGCTCAACAGATTGCATCTATGGAGAGGTTCTAGGTCTTATCACCTGTTCCCTCACCCCATTTTATAGCTTAGTGTTTAGGTACCAACTTGGGAGTTCAGCTCCCTGGGTAGTAAGTACTACCAATAACCAAGGGTCATGTTGAGTAAGGACCTTAACATCTCTGTACCTCAGTTTCCTCATCTGAGAAATGGGAGTGATAATACTGATTTCATATAATAGTTGTGGGGATTCAGTAAAATAATGTATATAAAGCACCCCAGAAAAGTTGCAGACAGTAAGCACTCAATAGGCAACTATCATCTTCATCATCCCATGCCTCGCCTGCCTTCTGCCTTCTGCCTTCTGCAAACAAAATTCTCCATCTTTCCTCCAACCTCCACCCCCTACCAGGTACCTCAAGAGAACAGAGGGAGGTTTGAGTCCCCAGCATGGTAATAACCAGGCCAGTTCTGGGGACACCATTCTCCAGACCCATGATCTCCTCACAAGCTGGGCTGAGCCTGGAGACACCAAAGCGCACAAAGCAGGAGGGGCACGGGCTGGGCCAGAACTCCAGAGAGCCCAGCTCAGCACTTTTGCAGGAGGCAGATCTCCCATGTATCACCTCGTGGATACCAGGAGCCCAACATTTGGAGATGAGCCTGGCATGTGAGGGCAGATGGATAAGGGGGTTGTCCGGCCCAGCCCGACTCCTTCCTAAGTCCTAGGAAGACACCGTTCAACACAGAGGGGCTCATCGTGGAGCAGAGGCTTCATCTGCTGTTGGATCTGGGGAGCTCTCTTTGCCTTTTCTCCCCACATCCCCTCTCTGGCTACAGTCAGCTTCAGTCAGCTACTCCGAAAGGCAAAATGGTGACTGGTTCTCAAACTCCGTTGCATGTTTGAACCACCTGAGGAGCCTTTGCAGTCCAGTTCCCAGATGTACAACCTAAATCTGAAACCAATGAAATCAGAATCTTTTGAGAATGAGACCCAAAATTTCAGAAATAATCCCAATATGAGGCACCTGGCTGGGTGAGTCGAAGGAGCGTGCAAATCTTGATCTCAGAGTCATGGGTTCGAGCTCCATGTTGGGTGGAGAGAGAGAGAGAATGAATGAAAGAAAGAGAGAGGGAAAAAGAAAGGAAAAATAATTCCCATGTACAGTAAGTTTGAGACCCGGTGTTCTCGAGTGGTGTTTCTCCCGCTTAAGTGTGCATCCAAGTCACCTGAAGAGTTTATTACAATTCTAGTCCTGGGGGGTGCCTGGGTGGCTCAGTGGGTTAAAGCCTCTGCCTTCGGCTCAGGTCATGATCTCAGGGTCCTGGGATGAATCGGGGCTCTCTGATCAGCAGGGGGCCTGCTTCCTCCTCTCTCTGCCTGCCTCTCTGCCTACTTGTGATCTCTGTCAAATAAATAAACAAAATCTTTAAAAAAAAAAAAATTCTAGTCCAGGGACGCCTGGGTGGCTCAGTGGGTTAAAGCCTCTGCCTTCAGCTCAGGTCATGATCCCAGGGTCCTGAGATTCTCTCTGATCAGCAAGGGGCCTGCTTCCTCCTCTCTCTGCCTGCCTCTCTGCCTACTTGTGATCTCTGTCAAATAAATAAACAAAATCTTAAAAAAAAAAAAAAATTCTAGTCCAGGGGCGCCTGGGTGGCTCAGTGGGTTAAAGCCTCTGCCTTCAGCTCAGGTCATGATCCCAGGGTCCTGAGATTGAGCCCCACATCAGGCTCTCTGCTCAGCAGGGAGCCTGCTTCCTCCCCTCTCTCTGCCTGCTTGTGATCTCTGTCAAATGAATAAATAAAATCTTAAAAAAAAAAAAATTCTAGTCCAGTAGGTCTAGGGTAGACCCTGAAATTCTGTGTTTCTATCAAGCTCCAGATGGTACAAATGCTGCTGGTACCTAGCACAGATTTTGAGTAGCAAGGTTGTAGAACTGTGCTTCTCAAACTTGGCATGTACCAGAATCATCCAGAGGGCTTGTTAAAATACTTACAGTTTCAGAGTCCCACAGTTTCAGAGTCTGTGGGTCTGGAGTAGGGCCCCATGCGACGCTGATCGGGCAGGCACCAGGAGCCCACTTGGAGCAGCAGGGCTAGGGAGCATAGAACAGAGGTTTTGGAATCAGGCAGCCTGAGGGCCTGTTTCTGGCTTCACACCTTACTAGCTCTGTAATCTTGCCAGTTACTTAACCTTTCTGAATTGTCATTTCATCATCTATCAAGTGGCCATTATTGGGTAAGATTAATTGAGCTAATATGAAACACCCACCAGACTTCCCAGTGTGCTGGTCCTCAAACTTGATTGCAAATTTAAATTACTTGAGGAGCTTTAAAATAAATCACTCCATGGTTGTTGATTTAATTTGTCTGGGGTACTGGGCATCAGGATTTTTTTTTTTTTAAGCATTCAGGTAATTCTGGGCAGTCAGTACTAGGTAGTGGCTTGGCGCTGTGGCTCCAGTCGCCAGAATCAGATTGCTGGGCTACATTCCCTGAGTCTCTGACTCAGTATGTCTAGGCTAGGGCTGAGAACTGGCATTCCTAACTAGTCCCTAGGTGTCAGTACTATGCTCTGGGGATTACACACCTATCAGTAAAAAATGCACAAGGCCAGGGTGCCTGGCTGGCTCAGTCAGTAGACCACTAGGTGCTGGATCTCTGGGTTGTAAGTTCAAGTCCCAAGTTGGGTACAGAGATTACTTAAAATCTTTTAAAAGAGTAGGGTTAGGTTAAAGATTAAGTTTGGCTTGCCCTCCTGCAAACAGTACGCATGGAAAGCATCACCAGCTGTCCCTGGATCTGGCTGGGGCTGAGGGAGAACCTCTTTCTAAGGAGGGCGGGAGGAACCCTCATTGTTCCTTCAGACGTTGAGCTCAAATGTGGCATGGGGAAACGGCAGTGGCCTTGGCCTGGGTGACTGGGAGCCCAGAAACAAGATGCGTGGGTGGAAGCCACAAGGAGAGCTTTGGGCTCAACACAAGAAAGACATTTTTAACCTTGAGAACTGCCGTCTGGAAACGGCGGCAGCAGCTTCCTCTTTTGGCAGTGCGTTCCCTGGCCTGGGAGGTGGTCTGGCTGAGCTGCAGCGGGTGGGGGGCAGGCGGGAGGCAGAGGTGCTTGCACGGGAAGATGTCTGCGGGTCTTTGAAGTCTGGCATTGCATATCCCAGCAGCCTCCCCTCAGCTACTCCAGAAGCTTTGTGTTTATTTGGGGAAATGATGGGCTGGAGCTTTCCTGGCAGACTGGCTTTTCCCCTTGGTGTTTTCCTTTGCCTATCAGCTAAGTGGTTTACTTTCCCAGGGCAAACAGGAGAGCGCCTGCGCTTAGCAAAGCCAGCAGGTTGGCGAGCTAGCTGTGCGGGTAGCAGGTGTCACCTCCTGAGTGCACTGCCACGGGAGAGCTAAGCCCTTGGGACCTTACACACGCTGTGGGTTAACTGGTTAACGGGGGAGTTTGGGGGAGAGGGTGGAGGGTGGTGAGGCAGGTGGCCCTCGGGAGTGACAGGGGCTCCAGGAGGCCAAACCCTGCCCAGGGCAAGAAGAGAAAAGAGAAGGGTCCAGCCCACACCGGGGGCCACATCAGAGCACCAAGAGAACACCAAGTCTTTATTACAGGAATTCCTATGAAACAGCTCCAAGAAAAAAACCCACACATAGGAGAAAACACAACTAACAAAGCAACACACACAGACTTGGGGCTGGGGCTTCCCCCGCCATGCGGTGGGAGGGGTGGGGGCCACAGCCCGGGGGGTCCTCTCCTCTGCCCCAGGGGCCAGACCGTCTGGAGCTTGGCCTGGCAGCCTGGGGGCTTGCGGCGGTGCGGGGAGCTCTGGCCGGGTCGCAGGGAGCAGCGGAGGGCAGGAGGTCCCCGCACCAGCGCCCCAGACCCTGCGCAGCCGCCAAACTTGGTCAGGCGGAGGCGTGTCCGTCCCCCCAGCCCAGGGGGCCGCCTCTCCTGAGCGCGCGGGGTAAGCTGAGCCTCCCAGTGGACCGGGGCCTCAGTGGAACGAGGTGCGACTGTGCCCGCCACGCCCTCATTATCTCGGGGTGACGTGTGGCCACCAGGCCCCGCCAAGGCCGGGCTCCCACTCCCCACCTAGCAAGGTTGGGCTGGGCAGGTTCCCCACTGCGGGGAAGGAGGGGGAACCCCTCGTGCCTACCCAGGCTCCCTGGCTCTCCAGAGAGGTCAGCGCGTTCCCATCTTGGAGGCTGGCCGGAGAGACTGGGCCAGCCGCCCTCCCACAGGCAGTGGTTGGTGCCCGATAAGGCTTGTGGAACCGGAGTGTGCCTTCGCAAACCATTCACTGTCTTGTTCTTGGCAAGAGGCACCAGCAAGCCCTTCCGCCCCAGGCACCCCCACCAGAGCTGGCCACCTCTTCCCCTTGCTTCTCAGTCCTGCACTTTCTCAAGGGTCACCTCAGAACCTGCTGCTGCCCACCCTTAGTGACAGCAGGACTTCTACTCAGAGCCCCCATGAGCCCCCACTGTTAAGTGACTGCAGGGTCCCATCCAGAACCCGCTTTTGTCTTCTGCCACAGTCCAGAACACTCCTGCCTAGCCAAGAGTTCCCCAGCTCCAGGGTGGCCACCTTCCCCATCCCTGGCAGTGGGCCGTGCCAACCCCTAACAGAGGCAGTTGGTGGGGCCCTGGCAGGGTAGCCAGTAACTCACTCTCTACAGTGGCCCGTCACTCCTCAGAGGGGCCTGAGTGACTGCCCAGCGCTCTCCCACCCATGGCTCTGGCCAGGGGTTGCACGAACCGCAGGCCTGGGGGAAAGGCCAAGATGCAGGAAGCCATGGGAATAAAGGATGCAAGGTGCCCAGATGGGAGCTGGGGATGGGGATAGAGGGTCAGGCAGTATCTGGGGCCCAGAAGGAGAGATGGGGAAAGGAGGGGGGCAGGGGCTCCCCATTCAGGGGCTTCACCATCCTGCCTTTTCGGGTACTCCAACCTTTGCCTTTTTTCTGGGATTTTTTTAAAGTAAGTGGCAGGGCGGTGGGGTGGGGGTACGTGGTGGTGGTTCCTGCATTTCCACTCATGGCCCACAGAACAGCCTGGCTACAAGAGGGGCTAGGATGGGCTGCTGCCCCTAGGGCCCCAGATCCTTCCTCCAATCACAGCACAAAACTCCAAAGTTCTAAGTCCCATGGAAAGTGGCAGTGACGGTGGCAGTGGTGGGGCTGGACCGTGGCTGGAGAATCACCAGGCCTCGGTCCTTGGCGCCATCTGTCTGGTGGCAGCTGGGCCCTTCAGCTGGGGGCCGGTTTGGCTCTCCGGCCACCTCCACCGGGTCAGACATCTCCGGCGAGGAGGAACTGCTGGCATCTGGTAGGGAAAAGAGATGGAAGAAGTCTGGAGCTTCTGGAGCCCACTGGAAAGACCCCTGGAGCCCAGTGGTCTGTCCTTGTCCCTGCCGAGCAATCCCTGCAGAGATGGTTTTAGGCAGAAGGTCCCAAAGACAGGCGCCCTCTCCTTCCAGGGACTCTATGCCAGTGTTGGAACTCTGCCCAAGGCCATGTCCCACCCTCCATATCCAAGCACCTAGAACAGCAAGAGCAGGGCCTCAGGCAGCTAGAGATGGAGTGGGGGCTGGAATTCCAGGGGGCAGAAGCATACAGGAAGGGCTCAGAGGTGGGGAAGGAGCCAGCCCATTCTGGAAATGCAGCGGTAGCTCAGGGAGCTACACCAAGGGGACCTGTAGGGGCAGAAAATAGATTGGGGTCAGAATTTGGTGGGCCCCATACACCAGGCCGAGGAGTTCATAAACCTCTACTCAGAGCGCTCACTCCAACATCAAGGGAGAAAGGGCAGAAGAGTGGTGTTCTGGTGACGGGGGAACAGAGTCGGGCAGTGAAGACCCTAGCAGCCGTGAACCCGGTGATGGGAGTCTACCAGCACAAGGTGGAAAGAAGAGGAGAAATGAAATGGGGAAGACCGGAGAAGAATCTGTCTGGCTCCCAGTGACTTCAGACCCAGGGCTGGAAAGATGGTCGTGGGCACAGCTGGTATGCAGAGTGGATGTGGAAGACTGACTGAAAGGGAGGGTCAGAGTTAGGGGCCCACTGCACAGAGGTCTTGCTGTTGCTGTGAAGAAGGGCAGTGACTGCCAGAGAGTGGGATGGAGAGAGTCAAGGGCAGAGCTCCCAGGAGAGCGGGACTATGGGACGGGGAGGAGCCCCCAGGAGCAGCATGGGAGAATAAACAGCAGATAGGAAGAAGGCCCAAGATTCCTGGGCCACAGGGGTAGGCGGGGAACAGTTTCAAGAAAGACTGCAGGCATGGCCTGCAGAAGGGAGCACCAGAGGGTACAGAACGGAAGGACCTGGACCTGGGGTGACCTTCCTGCATCAGTCCGGGGGTGGTGGGAGGGCTGCCGCCTGCAATGGGTGAAAGAGGAGAGAGAGGCTGCCACTTTTTCGTAAGCTGGGCAATGAAGGAAAATAATGAAAACTCTTGGTTCTTAAGCCCGGGGAGGAGAAGGAGGGTGTAGGCTTGAGGAAGGAGCTGGAAAGGGAAAAGCTGGACAACTTGGGAGAGGAATGATGATGGCAAGGTCCTGATGTGGGGGGAGGGTGCTTTGGAGCAGACAGGTTTTCCGGGGGGGCGGGGGTCGGGGGAAAGGGGAGGGAATGGCAGCAGCGGAGAGGGAGGCAGTCCGCTGGAAGCGGTGTGAAGGCCAGCCGCCCAGGCTGGTTGATCCACCGCCACCAAGACCATCCCGAGGGCAGCGAGCCATGTCATCACAGCGTGAGGGCCACACCTGCCAGCCTGTCCACGGCTGGGGGAAGCCCTGGAGACGCTGGCCACCAGGACCAGGACAGCAGCCTGGGGAAGGGTGAGTGGCCACCTCCTGATGGGGAGGGCCCAGAACAGGGAACAGGTTCTACTGAGCCCCAGAGGGGGCACTGATATGCCTTGGTTCACCGGCAGTCAGGGAGGCCCAAGAGCAGGAGAAGCAGCCCGAGGGCCCGGGGCCAGCAACAGCGCTGCCTGGAGGGAGACTGGTTCTTCCTGAGGTTGTGGCAGATTGCGGAGCACCCAACCCAAGCAGGCGGTGGGGCAGCTCTGTGTGCGCATGGCTGTGGGGAGGCCACGTCACGTTTTCCTAAGTCGTCCCCTGACTGTGCAGTATGTGTCCTGAACTGTCTTTCAGATGGCCTGTTGACCATCAAGGTCAAAACTGACTTTTCCCCCTTGTTCCCAGGATCTGGCACAGGCAGGTGTGACTACTCTGCTAAATGAATAAATAACGAAAAAAAGGGAAAAAAAAGGAAACTCAAAAGATCGGTTTCCATCCAGAGACCATGTCCCCTGCCGCAATGATAGGGGAAGAAAAACAGGATCATTGCCATCCAGTTGCCTGAGCCCAATGCCCCTGGATCCCTGGGAAAACCCCTGGGGTATGGGCATATGCAGGCCCCCCCTTGGGCAGTCCCTGGGCCGCTGTGGCTCCAGGCCTTACCTCTTATTGTCCTTCCCTTAGGGCTTCCTCCACCTTGGGTACCTCCTGTCGCCGTCCCCGGAAGTCTTCATCTGAAAAGGAGAGGAAAGTTGCCTCCTGCTCCACCGTGCAGGGCCTCATCAGGCATGTCCCCCGGGCCGGGCAAGAGAGCTGACCCAACGTTCTCCATCCCTTTTGTTTGCTGGGGCACATGCTGATCCTGGGGTGGGCGGGGTGGGGAATGTATGGGTGCTAAGAGGCACCAGGGCACAGTGTGGGGTTAGGACACCTGGCTGCTGGCCTGGCTCCATCACTGAGCTTGGACAATTTCTTCCCTCAGCTTCCTCATCTATAGAATGCGTGGGGAAGTGGTACCCTCCCTACAGTCTCTAGCACCCTCCTAGCCCTTGTTTCCAGGTGTCTCCTGACCCCTCAAGGGTCCCTCTGCTCTGAGGCATGAGGATCAGATTCAGCTGCAGGTCTGCCAGGGTCTAAGGCAGTGTCTTCTGGCGTACATGGCCTTTGGGAGGGACCAGATGAACACTGAAAGGTCTCTGGGCCCAGAGACTGAAACTGCACAGCGCTTGGTTCTCCAAGTGAGGCGCCTCCACGTGGGTCGGTGTGTCTACCCCCTCCCACCCCAGAGAAGAGACTCCGGAAACAGCACCTGACACTTTGTGCTCCAGGAAGAGACCTAGGTGGAGGTGCTGCTGGGGCCCCCTTTGGGGGAGTAGAAGGAAGGGAGAGGCCATGTGAACCAAGAGGGAGGACCCATTTCTTTGGGTCACCTGCCCACCTACCAAGATGTGTCCCCCAGGTTGGGTCCACCCATGAAACACCAGGCCCTCCTCTTAGAGGGTCACCGATGACAAGGAACTTAGCATGAAGCTCTCCCCCTCCCGCCTCGCCTCACCGCAAGTGTGGCCCTCCACGTCGTCTAGGAGGTTAGCTGTTGACACCGCAGCTCCCAGCCTGCCGGGCCATTCAGGAAAACGGTCTCAGAGATGGGTGGGCACTGCCATCATCTTCCCAGTTCTACCAGTCCCTGTCTCTGGCCTCTACCACCCACTCCCAGCTCAGGGACGTCTACTACACCAACATTATCCCCCAACACTCCCCAAAGCCTCCTTTCCCCGGGATCAGGGTAATAGCCAGGGCCGACTTTCTCACCCAGCTCCCATCTCTGGGGATGGAGAAGGGAGTTCCCCCCTGTTCCCCTTTGGATGCTCAGCTTCTAATATCCTGGGCCCATGTAACAAGCATGGGTGGGAGTCTGGGTTAAAACGTGGAGAACCTTATTTTTACTCAAGAAACTGAAAGCAAGAAGGCAGGGCCCAACGTGCTTGAAATGGGGAGGCGGCAAGATCTATGGGTCAATTCAACTCATGAAATTAGCGAGAAGCGTGCTGATTTCAGTGGAAGAACCACGTTTTCTCCCAAGAGTAGATGAGCCCAGCCAGAAAGTGAAGATGTTATGAGATAACTCAGGACCCCAGAGAAGTGGGATACGCTGGCCTACTCCCCAGCCCGGTAGTAGGGCTCCAGACCCGGCGGTGGGCTGGCCTCACAGCGCATGGCGCAGGGGGTGACCAAAGAGCAGGTCCCAGTCCCTGGAGAGGGCACAGCAAGGGGGTCAGCTCCCTCAGCGTCCACGCCCCCACCCTGCGCCAGGCCGGAAAGGATACGACTGGTGCTTGGACAAGTGTTTCCTCTTTGACTTCCTCATCCTGGTCTTCTCAGAGAAGGCCCTGGCCAGCTCGAACAGCTTCCTCCGGGTGGCTGGGAAAGAGAGACCTGTGAGCCACAGCCGCAGGGCCAGCCCTGGGGTGGGGGCAGGCAGCGGGGTGATAGGAATGGGGGGGCGCCCCCTCCTTCCCCAGCAGGGAGGCTGCCACCCCGGCAGGCCTGCAGGGGCAGCACAGGCCACCAAGAGCTGGGCCGCGGGCAGGCAGCCCGAGATCCAGGCATTCCTGCCCCAGCTGCGGCAGTCAGCAACACTCTTGGCTGTCTTTCCCGGCCGCCTCCCCCGCCGCCTTTGCCACCTCCAGAGTTGGTTCTGGGATTTCCATGACTAATCTGAGATTTTCCCCGAAATGGAGCCTGGAAGGGTGGCAGCCTCACTCACACATGCTTGTGTGGTGGAGAGGGGAGGAGGAAGGCTAGGTGCATCCTGGCTGGCAGGACTTTGTGGGAAGAGGTCACAAAGCCTGGGGCCTCCCGCCCACAGAAAGTGGGCTTAGCACGGGCCCTCAAGCCACAGAGGACATGAACTCTAAAACTGGGGTGGGAGTCGGGGGTGGGGAGGGCCACACATTATTATTTTTCTACAGACAGCTGGCTCAAGAGGATTTAAAACTTAATTTGTATCCAGACTCAGCTGCAGAGGGAAGTGAGGCAGGAACCAGCCTGCGATTAATATGTCACTTTGGTTCACCAAGAGTCCACTTCAAAACTCCAGCTGGCTCCCTCCCTCCTGTGAGGCCACAGGGCTTGTCTTCGAAGAGATGGGGAGGGGGTAGAGGCCGGACTCACATTTTCCCATGTGTTTCAACTTGTCCCTGAATAAGGCATCTTCAGACACAGCAGGATTGGCGTCACTGGTTCCTGAAAGGGGAAGGCATCTCTGAGGGCTGGCTGGAGAGGGACAGGAGCTGCCCAACGCCCCCAGGGGGGGAGTGGGTCAGGGCCAGCCCCACAAGACAGGGGTTCGGCCCAACCATTCCATCTGAGGAAAGGGGCAAAAGATCAGGCTTCTTCCTTAAAGACACTAGGGATCTGAGGAACACTTCCTTCTCCACAGAGCCTTCCTTGGCTTGGTTTCTTTGTGTACAAAGCAGGACCATGGCTGGGGTGCCTGGGTGGCTCAGTGGGTTAAAGCCTCTGCCTTCAGCTCAGGTCATGATCCCAGGGTCCAGGGATCGAGCCCAGCATTGGGCTCTCTGCTCAGTGGGGAGCCTGCTTCCTCCCTCCCCCCGCCACCCGCCCCCCCCCCCCCCCCGCTCTCTCTGCCTGCCTCTCTGCCTACTTGTGATCTCTGTCAAATAAATAAAATCTTAAAAAAATAAATAAAAATATTAAAATGTTGTTTAAAAAAACAACAACAAAGCAGGACCATGGACCATGGATTGGTCCGCTGTATGCATGGAGAGCCGCTCCCACCGCCTTCCAGCTCCCCGCTTCTCTGACCAACTCCGCGTTCCGTGAAGTCATGCTGGTAGGTTGGTGGGAGTATTTACATCACGGGAGTCACCCGACGCTAAGCACTGGGGTTTCCCCTGTACCCT
The DNA here is from genome assembly GCF_902655055.1 of Lutra lutra. Taxonomy (NCBI): domain Eukaryota; kingdom Metazoa; phylum Chordata; class Mammalia; order Carnivora; family Mustelidae; genus Lutra; species Lutra lutra. The sequence continues at coordinate 32,381,857 of NC_062293.1, forward strand.
GAACTGGCTGGGAGATAGTCACCAATGCGCAGCGGCTGCCGCTGGCCTGCATCCCGACCGGGTGTGAGAGCTACTATGGGAATGGAAGGGAGGGGCGGGCACAAAGCCGGCCTTTGGCTGCGATGATTCCCTTCTCCTCCCTGCCAGGGTTGACCCCTCCATTACTCCCTCCAGACATGAAGTTCTGGACTCATTAGACATAGGAATGAAGATAAACCCAGCTGCCACCTAGAAGCTCCCCACTCACCCAGCACCCACGTGCGTCTCTCACTGCCCTTCTAAAGCTCCTGCTCTCCACCCTGCAGCTCAGCTAATCCCAAGTCACCTTGCCTGCTAAGTCCCCTGTGAGTCATTCTGATCCATCTCAGCAGCCCTCATGTGTCGAGCTCATTCAGGATGAAGGACGAGAGACTGTCGTTAAAACTCCCAGATGCACATCTGGTGGGGCCTAAGCTCCGAGCCTGTTGCTTATGAATCGGTTCCACGGGATTTTCTCTCTTTGAGCCGGGATCAGCAGAGCTCCCCATCCCTCTGCCCCTCCACCCTACTCCTCGGTGTGATGTAAGGTCTGCCTCAGGCAGAAGCTGCTGCTGCTCTCTCCGCGGAGGGCAGCCTATGTGTGGCTGGGGGCACTGACTGGCTAGGGGCCGCGAGGCACGCACAGGGACACGTGGGTGGGGTCCAGGTGTCCAGTATGGAACCCAGGCTTTCTGGCCTTCTCTGCCCATGTTCCCAGCTCCAGCTTGACCCCTGCTCGTGCATCCCAATAGCCTGCTGTCCAATCCTGGCCCTCCTTCAGTGGGCTAGGGCTCCCAGAGGGGCCTGGCCCTCTACTGAAGCAATTCTTCCCTCTCACCATCTTGTACATGAAGCTCAAGATTCTCTTCCTCCAGCATGAGGGTGTGGGGCCCGGCCAGGGCCGATATAGCCTCGGCCCATGAAGGAAAAAACCATGCCCTCCTCACCATGAGTAGTTGCTCTTAGCAGTGTGTCCTCAGCTCTGCTGGCTTCAGCCATCTCTTGGATGTTTCTCTTGCATTCCCCATGAGACCATAAGCTCCCCCAGGGCAGAGATGAAGTGTTGGAAGTCTCTGAGTCCTTCCTGAGCCCACCCACCATGGGACAGCTATGCTGTGGTGTGTCCCTTCTTGCCCACGCTCCATGCACCTTCTGAGCAGTTCAGCCGGACGTGAGCCAATCCCAGGGGGGCTCCAGCAGCCACTGGGTTGGCAAGAGTCCGGGTCTGCCAAGTAGAGAGGCCACGTCACTCTGGGTGAGTGTGCTGGTGGGCTCAGAACCTGCCCTTCCAGCCTCTTTCCTCACCCTACCCCCAAACTCCAAATCTGCAAAGTGCAATCGAAACCGGGGAGTTGAGCCTCTCTGCCCTTTAGACCTCTCTCCCAGGAAGCCAAGGTTACCTGGGGCAGAAGACGGAAAGCCAAAGTCGTTTCCCACAGCCATGCTGCTGCTGGATTTGGATTTCTGGGACTCATATTTCAAACGATCTGGAAAAGGACCACATTGCTGTCAGGACAGTGAGCTCTCTCCCAGCGGCACCCTGGGCCAAGGTACAGGAAGGCTGCTGGAGACCGAGCCCTCAGATCTCACAGGACACACACAAAATATATGCATACATGTTTTCCGGCTCTCCAAGAACCAGCTGTGCCACAGAAACTCCGCCCCTCACAAGCAACTGGAATGGCAGGAGACCACATTTAGGTGGACCCTGAGACATCACACAGTCTGACTCGTCACTGATAAGGAAAGGCCCTGGAGCGCCCGGGTGGCTCAGTGGGTTGTGTCTGACTTTTTCCACTTGGCTCAGGATCTCAGGGTTGTGGGATCAAGCCCCACGTCCATCTGGGCTCCATGCTCGGTGGGGAGTCTGCTTGGTATTCTTTCTCCCTCTCCCTTTGTTCCTGCCCCTGAGTGTGCTCTATCTCTCAAATAAATAAATAAATCTTTTAAAAAAGTAAAATAAGGGGTGCCTGGGTGGCTTGGTCAGTTGAGGGTCTGCCTTCAGCTCAGGTCATGATCTCAAGGTTCTGGGATCGAGCTCCAAGTGGGGCTTCCTGCTCAGCGGGGAGCCTGCTTCTCCCTGTCCCTCTGCCCCACCCCCTTCTCCTGCTCTCTCTCTCTCTCAAATAAATTAGTTAGTTAAATTAAAGGCAAGGCAAGACCAGGCCCTGAGGCCCCCCAGCACCTGTACTGCAGAACTGGGGCGCCTTCTCCCTGCACACCTGATTCTTCCCAACTACCCGTCACATACACACATGTACACACTCCCACTGGGACCCTCATAAGACAGGCCTCCCACAGGCCCTTCACTATACCCCACTCAAAACACACTCCCACCCTGCAGGGGAAAGGCTGCCAGGTTGCGGAGTAAGGTCTCCAGCCAAAGACAACCTAAACTGCCAGAAAATTTGAGAGCTCCTGCTCTGCCCGCCTCTGTTCAGGGAGGCACCCCCGGACCCCACTCCAGACACATGGTACCACGGCCAGTGCCTGGCACCCAGCGATGTGCAGGGGAAAGAAGAGGGCCTACAAAGGCACACCTGTCTTCCTCTGAGTCCCGGGAAGGGAGAAGAGTTGGCTGGGGACTCGTGTCCCTGTTGGCAGAATTCTGGAGTTCCCACAAGGTGGGGGCTGTGTATCAACGGGCCCAAGACCACCTCGGCCTCCAGCTCAGTGCCGCCTCTGAGCCCCAAGGCTGAAGCCACTCCAGCTCCCCTCCTCAGCCACAAAGCAGTGGCCGCAGTGCCCCACCCCCGGCTCCGGGGCACCACCTCTCTCCAGGGCCAGCAGGAAGTCCCGGTTGCGCTGTAGCTCCTTCATGAACTCCTCATTCTGCAGGAAAAGCGCAATCCTCTCGTCCTCCAGGTACTGCTTCCAGCGGTTCTCCTGGTCCCGCGCCCCGGGCCCAGCCACAGAGGGCAGGCCTCCCTCGCTGTTCCTGGGCTTAGAGCCGCTGGGGTTACCCTGAGGAGGGGAGTAAGGGCTTTGAATGGCTGCTCACCAGGGCACGTGCTGCAGAAACATCCATGTGTATCTGGGGGCGCACATGTCCTTTCCCAGCTTCCTCCAGCCGCGTCCTGGGACCTGCACCTGCTATCAGGCCCTAGTGGTCAGCCGAAACCCAACTTAGCAGGCCAGAAACTCTGCTGCGGAAGCAGCAAGGACTTAAAAACGATGTTTCCTCCCGCTTGAGCCACCCCAGCCCTCATCTACAACCTGAACAGTCCTGAAAAGTGATCTGCAAGCCACGCGATAGCTTGGCTAGCTCCCCATGGAGGCCCAGGCTCAAAACTCTCCCTGTCCTAGCTGCCTCAGGGTGAGGCCCCCTTCCTGCAAGGGCCCCTGAGGCTGTGCCCACATCAGGGGGAAATGCTGCCCCTGGCCCTATCCCAGAGGAGGGCGGGGAGGTGCCCGGACCCTCTGCCATTGGCTGCTCCCATGCCCACCTCCCTCCAGCCTGGGGTAATGGCTGTAGCCACAGATTCCTCCGGGCTGTCACCTTCCCTGGGTGGGACAGGAAACCTCCAGGCCCAGACAGGAAACGAGGCTTTTGGTTCAGCATTCTTTCCCTGTGAACCCAGGCCAACAGAAATAGCTCAGCCCGGGCTTAAACATCAGGAAGTGAAATGGGCTGGCACAAACCGGGGGGGAGGGGAGATGCTGCAAGGCCACTGCCCCGTCCCCCCATTACCTGTATGCTGTCCAGCTGCTGGGGCAGGATGCGGAGAAAGTCATCTGGGAGGTTGCCCAGCAGGGGTGGGTTCCAGTTACGATAGCGCCTATGGCTCGATGCAGGTCCGGAGCCCAGCACATCGATGCTGGAGGATGAGAGGTAACAATGAAGAAGGAACAGTCAGGCCCAAACGCAGGAGTCCCGGCCCATCACACCAGCGATCCTGCTCAGAATGGCATTTCTGCTCTGAAGCTTCCCACGGCCTCCAGGACAAAGGCCCAGTGCTCTATCTCATCTTTCCGATCAGGCCTCTGCTAACCTCCGTCTCAGGCCCTGGCCCGTGCAAGACAGTCCCCGCTTTCTGGACACTCTGTGCCCTCAAGGTCCCTAGTCCTCAGTGTTCTTGGCACTCAAGCTGGGTGTCATGGGTTTATATGCAGATGTTTACAAATGTCCTCTAAAGATGGCAGGCATGGCCCGAGCACACAGTACAGTGTGAGCTCATGGCCGCTGAGGAACAGGTGTGCTCCCAGTGACCAGACCCAGAAGCCAGCCCAGCTGCCCCAATGCTGTTTGGCTGGGGTGGGGGACATGGGGATGGCGGGCTCAAGTTCTGGCTCAGTCACAGTCAGCAGGGTGGTCCTGGGCAAGACCCTGCTCCCCTCTGGGCTGAGCTTCCTCATGGAAAAACCCGTCTCCCTGCCGAGGTTGGCAGGAGCCCCTCGTGAGGCTGTCTTGGGCAGTGTTGGGAAGAGGCACACTGAAGGCGGGGATGGAAGGGTTCCTGCTGCAAGGGGTGCCCAGGGGTAGCTCTTCATAAGCAAGGTGCCCTGCCAGAGGTCCGTGTGCCATGGCAGAGGCCATCAGCAAGGGGGGTGCGGCGGGGACAGGAAGAAAAGCAGTGGCAGGGGCCCTCCCTGACCCCCGGGCCCCCCCAACCGCACTGCCCTCGGGGCCTGAGGGCAGCCCAGGGCCAGGCCAGGAGCTCCCCACCTCTCCTCAGCAGCCTGCAGCGTGGCAACCGCAGGACACGTGTTTTGCTGAATCAGGGAAATGACACACACAGAAGGCAGCGGGCCGGGGGCGGTGGGGCCGGCCACTCTCGCCTGGCTTTGATTTGTCTCCAGCTCCAGGAATCCCGCCCGCCCCCTCACTGGAGGGGAGCTTTTCCGGGCTGCCGCTGACTGTGGAAATAACTTCCTTTCCTTTTCTATTTTGGGCGGGTGGCCTGGCAGGGCGAAGGGGGGCGGCGGCGGCAGACGGGGATAACAAGCTGCTAAGTGCGCTGTGGGAGCCAAGGGAACCCGCCCGCCAGCCTCATCCACCCTCTCGGCCGCCGCACAGGTGAGGGAAGGCCCCAGAAGAGCCTGCGTTGTAACCCAACCCAGGACTCTGAGTCCGAGGCAGATCTCTCCCTGTATCACTCTGCAGCCTTCTGTCCCTGTTGGAGGCTTCACTTCTCCCAAGGGCCTGAGGCAGGGGAAAGGATGCCCCCTCTCCCAGGGACGTGTGGACCACCTGTGGTTGGCTTCAGCACAGAGAATTCCTCTCCAGGGTCTTCCCCTAGGTCACGGGTACCCACTCCAACTCAACCACACCCGAGCCACCCAGGAAAGTGAGGAGGGAGAACCCCAATGGTGCACTGAGACCCCTCTAGCCCTTTGTTACTGAGCCCAAGAGGGGACAGGGACAAGGAGCAGGAGACCCTCCTCAGCCCAGTTTCCCTGGCTGCTGGGCCCGTGGTCCCGAGAAAGGTCGGGCCCAGCCCCTCTGGGGCCACGGGCCCTGGCAAAGGCAAAGATGAGGTCAGCCACAGCTGCAAGAGCCCGGGGTGCCCTGAGCCCAGGCGGCCCAGTCAAATCCATTGTGGTCGGAAAGGAATGTCAGAAATGAGCTGAGAGGCCAATAAAAAACTTCCAAGGCTGTAATTTCAACGGGAAAACGGCAGGTGGCCTGTGCGGAGGGGTAGCTCTGGGTCTCAGAGACCTCCTTCATTCCTCATTCCGGAGATCCCGGCAAGGGCCGGCTGGAGGAGGGGAAGGAGAGAGAAGGCTGTGAGGCTCTCCTGGCCCAGAGCCTCTGTCCCAGGACCCCAAAACTAAAATTTTCCCATTAGACCCCCAGGTTTACCCATGGACCATCAGATCCTAGAAGGATTTCAGATATGAACCTTCCAGGCAGGATTTTTGGTAGAGTGGACACTGAGGGATGCCTGGGGGGCTCCGTGGGTTAAGCAGCTGCCTTCAGCCTGGGTCATGATCCCAGCATCTTGGGTCAAGTCCGCATTGGGTTCCTGGCTCAGCAGGGAGCCTGCTTCTCCCTCTGCCTGCTGTTCCGTCTGCTTGTACTCTAGCTTTCTCTCTCGAAATAAACAAATAAAAAAAAGTAAAAAATAAAAAAAGAACGGACACTGAGGACCAGAGAGAGTCAGGCCCTGTCCAGGGACACACAGACCGTGTAGGTAAAACCTGGGCCCAGGGGTCCTCACTTTGCAGGCATTCATCACTGGGGTCACCCTGCTTCTCTGTTGTCTCAGCAGGGCAAGCTCCCAAACCCTGCCCCACCTGAAGCCCCACAGGTGACTGGAGGCGCCAAAGGGGCCTCCTGCTATGCCTCCTCACCTCCAACCCCAGCAGCCAGAGATTCTAAAACACTAACCATATCCCAGTCACTCTCCAACTCAAGCCTGCTAGCTGTAGGATAAGGCCAAACTCTTCAGAGGACCCACAGAGCCCCCATGATCAGCGCACCTCTCCAGCCTCATGGCCATTCCATTTCCTGGAGTTCCCCAAAGCTCCTGGATGGTTCCCCCTCTCCTGCCTCCTGGCCTTTGCACATGCTATTTCCCTTGCCTGAAACACCCTCCTGTCCTCTGCTTCATCAGGACACAGTGTGGACATGAATTCTTCTAGACAGACTTTCTTGCCTCCCCACCCCTAGTCTTTGCCTCCCCCAACCTCTAATCTCCTCAGGGGGGCAAGGCAGTACTGTATTCATCTCAGTATCACAAATGGTTCAGCACCCGCATACTGTGGAAGACTCAGTAAAGGCTGGAACGAATGTTCGGGAGAGAGAGACTGAACAAGACCCTGGAAACAGCCTGCCAGTGGACCTGGCTGAGCAGGGCCATCCTGGGGCAGAGACTGGCCCTGTTTCTTCTGAACATTGGCCTCTGCGGGAAGCCTCACCACCAGTCTCAATATTCCATTTGGAGCTCAGAGGCCAGCTGGGCAGCCCGGGTGGGAAGGAGCAGTCAAGCACAGGTGACAGGTCTGATCCCTGCCGGGGACTGTGCTAAGTGCTCCACGTGCAGTATCTTTCGATCCTCACAGCAGTGCTGAGCTGGGGATTAGTATTCCCATCCACAGGTGACGGGAGCGAAGCTCAGAGAGGTTAAGTAGTGAGCCAGAAGCCACACAGCCGAAGCACCTAAAGCCTCAGAAGCTGGGCAGCTGAAAGAAGGGGGTAGGAGAGCCCCCCCCCTTTTTTTTTTCTTTCCTGACTCAAGTTCTCTGCCCTGTATCCTCCCCAGGCCCAGTGAAGCCTTCGTTTCCAGGTCAGGGCCCTGAATCTCAGTCCTCTTAAGCCTTGAGTTAGTGCTGAGGTCCCCTTGCCCCCAACGGTGGCTTTCATCCTGAGTGGCACCACCCCTGTCCTCACAGCAGCTGCGTGCCCAGCTGGACGGGGAGAGGGAGGATGGGGCCCGGGTATGCACACCAGGTTCACCGTGGGATTCTGCCTCTTATGGCCTTGGTTTTCCCTTCCGACAAACAGGCAGAACCACTTTGCCTAGTAGAAGCTCGATGTTTTGCAAAAGCATCTCGGGATATTTTGAAAAATTAATAATATGTCAAAGGGAAATCACTTAGCACCGGGCTCCGTGACCCATGCCAGGCCACAAGTCCTGCCAAGGCCTCACCCAGACCAATCCATGCACTCCCTGCCTTCCAGCCCGCTGGAGCCTCCTGGTACCACCGCAGTAAAGGGAAGATCCCAGCTCTGCTCCTGTCCCTGATGCAAAACATTGTTCCCTCTGTCCTGTGACCTTCCAGGCCTCCATCAGCTCCCTGAACTGCAAGTGCAGAGACTCTTCTCATCAGGGAGGCGACAGACACAGCAACAATGACATTGGTTTTGGAATCAGAATGGCCTGAGTTCACAGCTCAGCTCTGTGGTCTTGGGAAAGTCATGAAAACTCTCTTTGGCTTAGTTTCCTCATCTGTGAAAGGGGGACACTAACAGAGTGCTCATAAGTCTTTCGAGGATTAGAACGTGACAGTGTACACAGAGAGCCTTGCTGGTTCCCAGCACTTGAGAGCTGGTGGCTGTCATCATGACCCCTCCCTGCACAGCAAAGGTCTCCATGACCATGTCCTGAGGTGCCCAAGATCCCCAGAAGGAAAGATCCACTGGGACTGGTCCCCTGTCCCATCGTATCCCCCCAGCTCCTCAGCACCCCAGTGCTGAGCCCTTCAAAGGAACTGCAGTTCTAGGACAAAGAGGCAGCCAGACTCCAGCAGCTCTGCTACCGACACATGGCACAGAAAACAAGCTCCTCAGAGGTCATGGGACCGGGTGGCAACTGGCTTCATGTTAACCCTCCAGGTTACTGAGCCCCTCACCTGGAAGAAGTCTTCCAGAACCCAGCAGTCTACTATTCCTCTGCCTCCCCTTACCAAACTATTCCAGGAAAAAAGACTCACTTGCTCCCACTGCCTAAAAATCCCCACGACATCCCTGGACCAGGGATCCAAATAGGTATCCATCCCATCAGTTACCGCCGACTGCCTGGGAGGTGCTGTGTGGAAGGGGATTCTGACATTCTGTCTCCACTGAGCAGGAGAGAGCCCAGTGGTCAATTAGCAATGTGGGCCATGATCTCAGTGGGGCAAGTGTCCATACACATTCCCTGTGTTTGCTTCTCCCACTTGCAGGGGCCTTGACTGTGAGATTCCAGAAGGCAGCGCCAAGCCCCATCTAACTCTGTCCCATTTCATGTTCAGCGTAGCACCTAGCCTAGAGTAGCCATTCAGTGAATGTTTGTGCTTGTGCTCCTTCCCGTGTGGAAGTTCTCCTTGGTATCTAACTGCAGTGTCTCTTGCTGCAGTGGAAGCCTGTTCTTGGTGGAATAATACCCCGAGGGGTCCACCCTAGTTTCCCATGGTGTTTGTTACTCGACCCCAGCGACTGATCCCTTTCCCCACCACCCTGGGCTCCAAGGGGAGTTGGGTTCTCACCGGGGAGGTGGTGTGGGGGGCGCCAGAGGGTAAGGCCTGTCGAACATGTGCATGTGATAGGCTGGCGGGGAGTAGACAGGCGGGGGCTCTTCATCAGAGCTGTCAGGCTCCAAAGTCCTTTCCAAGATCTAGATCAGAAACAACAACAAAAAGACATGTTAACGACCGTTCTCTGAATTTGAATAACATTCAGACAAAACCCAGGGCGGCCAAGGATGTATCTAAGGGAGCTCCATGCTGCCGGGGGAGGGTAAACAGATAGGACCACTGCTTTGCCAAACTGCTTCGTTTTCTATAAAGCTGAATGCATGGCTGCCTCTGACCCTACAATTCCAACCTACTCCATGGGCATGAAAGCACATGTCCCCAGAAGAATGTTCAGAGCGGCATTATCCATCCAAACAAGGTTTAAAAACAGGCCAAACAAATCACGGGGCTAGAAGTCGGAGCAGTAGGACCTCTGTGGGGATACAGCAGGCTGGGAGGGACACCAGGGGGACGCCAGGCTCTGTCAATGTTTCCTGACCCGGGTCTGGGGCAACTTCATCGAGCCTCACACGTATGGATTCTGTACTTTTCGGTACATGGGTTACTTCTGATAAATAGCATGAACATCATTCGTACACTCTCTCAAAGTAACTCGATCGGTTATCTCGCCTGAACCTCAAACAACTTGGCAAGGTAGGATAGGGATCGTTACTCCATTTTATACATAAGGAAACTGAGACCCAGGCTAAGTGACATGGCAAAGCCATATGCTCTTTTCAGAGGTGAGTCTTCAACTTGGACATGGTCCCCAGAGCAAGGATCCATCCTTCAAGCACAATCCCCACACGCCCTGGTTGGATTCTTAGGGCAGAGGGTAGGAAGGGGAATACCCAGGATGCCTCTGCCTCCTAGATAGATAGAGGGGCAGGGAAAAGCAAAGGACGCAGCAAGGCCCAGCGTTCCTGTTCCATGGACTGACCTGGATCCTTCCCCAGAGATCCACAGAGGAGTCCGGGGGAGGAGGCAGAAGGCAGGAAGCAACAACGTTCCACCAGGAGATCCCAGGTCAGATACACCCCAGCTGGCCTACACCTTAGCTTCCAGCTCCCTGTCCTCTGCTCCCCACTTTCGTTCCCATCTCCTCCAAAGAATATGAGAAGGGCTCGGAGGCTATCAGTTGGCTCAGAGGCCCTGCATTTTAATTCCGAGTGAGCTTGCAGAAATCATGCTGAACTGCTTCTAAAAGCCTGGGTGGGGCCGGGCTGCAAGGGCACCTGCCCGCCCTGAACCCACCCCTGCCCGGGGAAGACAGGGTCTTGCAGGGACACCCTGGCCGGTGGGCTGGTGGGCGGGCACACGCACAAGTGAGCACATGCTCTCACACACTGCGCCACACTGTGCAGACACGGCCAGCCTGACCCAAGGAGGCCTCCTGCCCTGGAATGCACTAACGTTCTTTCCTTTCAGGCGGAAAGTATTTAAACAGATGCTTTTGCTGAAAAAGAAGAATGTAGCTGTTTTGTGGGCCACTGCTCTCCTTAGCCCAAATTTCCACCAGAAGAAAGAGAGAGAGAGAGAGAGAGGGGAAGACAGGGAAAGAGAAAGAGAGAGAACACTGCAAGCTCCAGTCCAGTTCACGGGGGAACCTCAGGGGCCTGGCATAGGACAGGGGCTCAGCACCTAGCCGGTGCACCCAGAGAACAGTGTTGCTTCTGTCCCCATCCCTCATTCCCTGCCCATCGGACCCTACTGCTTGGGGAGGGGATAGGGATCCAGACCGGAGCCTTGAGGCTAACTTCCTCATTGCCCACCAGGCTGGCCCCACTGAGGCTGGTTTGAGGGAGACGGTGAGGAGGGGAGAGCTGTTTCCCGAAGGAAGCTGCTTGGGGCTTCCTAGGCTGTGGCCTGTAGCAGCCCGCCTCCAGACTCAAGGAAATCAGGCCTCTGCGGGGGCCCCAGGAGGCCCCCTCCCCTCACAGCCGTGCCTGTTCCTCAGAGCAGCCTCTGGGGGCTGCAAGACCAGACGCTCATCAGAGGCTCCTGGAACAGAATGAGGAACGGCCAAGGAGGCAGGCGGCAGGCCAGGCACGCTCCAGAAAGGCTGATCCTGAGTGTCTGGGGAGAGTAACCCCAGCCATGTTCCTGGCCTCCCTCAGCCTCTCTCCCCACCACCCCACCAGCCACAGTGAGGTTGTTCTTCTGGCTCTAAAGGTGCTGAAGTTTTCAGCTCTGGGGCCCCTTGGCTTCACTCAGTGTGGGTGATGGATGCCTGCCAGGTGCTCTGGGGGCTAGGGTCTGGGCCATTGATCTGACAGGAGATATTTCTCTGTGGCAAGGATACCCCCCGGGCCAGCCAACCATCCATCAGCCCCCAGCGAGGGGCCTTTTTCCAGTCAGCAGTTAGTGTCATTCCAGCTGCTGCTCATAAATTTTCTGAAGCACTTTCCGCTAGCTGGGGAACTGCCTGCCGATGGGCCGGGCGGAGCTCCAAAGGTGGGGGTTTGAGGCAACAGCCAAGGAGGGGTGCTGAGAAGGGGCTCAATTTGGAAAGCAAGAGTCTTAGAAAAACAGAATCACACACAGTGCAGGCCTATCGAGGGGATGGTGAAGACCCCTGGAGATTCACAGGCCCTTGGGGGCCATGGACAAAGGAGGAAAGATTATGCTACCCTACCTGCCGACCGCAGAATCAATGAGACTGCGGAAAGGGTCAGAGGATGCAGAATACTCTCCTTCCAGCTCACACTTAAAGGATGTATTTGCAAACACACACACACTCACCCCTCCTTTCCACAAAGAGGATCTGGGTTTTCTGAGACTGCTTCCACTGGCTAATCCAGGCAGTTCAAAGGAGTGGTCTCCCAAGGAAAGAGACTAAAGAAACCTGTGCAAAGACAGGAGCAACATTTATTCACTCTACAGGCGTTCCCTGGGTGCCTGTTATCTGCCAGGACCATCCTGGATGCTGTAGGTGACACGGGAATGAGGCAAATGTCATTGCCCACAGTGCTTCTCCTCCACCTGGAGGGAGAAATCCCAGGCCACACCAACTAAAGGAACAAGGGCCGGTGGCCTCAGCCTGCAGGAGGGCTCTGGCTGACAAGAGAGTCCTGGATGCCTGCGGGGCTGTGTTGACCAGGAATCTGAAGCCATATCTGGGTCTAGGTTTTCTCTGTCAACGAGGATAATAATACTAACATCGCCTCACAAAGTGTAAGAGGACTGCAAGGACAGAGACATCTAAAGCCTGTGGGATGGTGCCCGGTACCAGCTGGGACTCAGCGAAGAGCAGAGTTAAATGCCATCTGCTGGGCCCTTCCGTCTTGTCCAGGGCCGCGTGTCCCAGATGCCCCCGCAGGCAGCGACCCGATCACGGGAAGGCTCTGTGTGCCCCTTCTGCACCCAGCACAGCAGGCCCTCCAGAGACCAGGGGGTCACATTTACTGGACTCAGTGGGGCCGGGTGGACCCTGAGGCACCAAGATGGTCCCCTCTCCCCCGGCGACTTCTCTGATAAAGGAGGGAACTGCTCAGAAACTGCCCACTGCCACCGCCATCATGCCTTGCTCAGAGGAATTTAACTAGTACGTCTGAGGTCACTCCTCTTTGGTTGTTCCCTAGGCTCTTTCTTCACGGCCTGGACTTTTCAAGTTCTGGGTCTCTGCGGGCTCCAGAGGTCCTGACAGATGGTCCTGCTGCCAGATCCCTCGTGACTCTCGCTCTGTTTCACCTCTGAGCCTTTGCACAAGCACTTCCCTCTGCCTTGCACACCCTGTCCCTCACTCCCAACTCTTTCTTTGGGCCTCAGCTTGGCTATCCTTTCCTCTGGGAAGCCATCCTCCTCTCCTGCTCCCACTTCTCCCACCAAAAGCACTGTGCTCCCAGCTACTATGGCCCGAGTCTTGCGAGCTCGGTGCCAGCAGAAACTCAGTCTGCTTTGGCCAAGGTGGACACCCAGAAGGGCAAAAAAGAGCCTTTCTAGGAAAATACAGGCTAGACGGCCCCAGCCTGGAATTGGACTTCAGTATGGTGGGGTAGGGCCCGAGGGTCTGCTTTTTTAACAAGCTCCTCAATTCTGATGACCCCTTAGTGGGGTCTGGTACTGTGCCTGGCACACCACCGACTAGGTGTGCCATGTTTGTTGACTGTGTGATTTCTGCCCATAAAAGGCCACTGACTGGCTTAGGTACGGGGTTCCTGCGAGAAAGCGGCTACTCGCGCGTTACAACTCAGGGCTAACAACCCACGTCCACTAAGAGGTTCGGACAGCCTCAGGCCTCGCGGTGAATGATCGGGGCCACGCCCCTACCTCCGGGGGAATGCTGTCCTCCGAGTCGGAGCTGTCCTCGTAGACGCTGCCGCCACCGCCCTCCAGGTTCATCTGAAGGAGCTGATCGATGGTGGCGTCCACTGCGCCGCTGTTGGCGCGCAGCACGCACTCGATGATGTCGTAATCCATGTTGGGGAACATGGTCTTGAAGTCGTCCATGGCCTGGTTGAACTCGAGGCGGCGCACCTGACGGGCCGGCCGGCTGTTGTTGAGCTCCTGCGAGGCAGCCGCTCCGGCCCCAGCTCCGGCCCCGCGCGCCCCCGCCGAGCCGCCCCCGCCGCCGCCGCCGCCGCCGCCGCCGCCGCCGCCGCCGCTGCTCCGGCGGAACAGGCTGGTCATTTTGCCGAGCCGCGGGGGGAAAATGTTTGCGGCCGGCGCCGAGCCCCTGCCCCCGGATCCCTGCGCCGTGGCCGCTCGCTGGGTGCGCTCGGGGGGCTCCCTCCCGCGGCTCCCGCTACCCTGGGCGGCCAGGCGGGGGCGGGGCGCGCGGGGTCCTCGGGTGGGGAGGCTAGGGCGCAGGGCCACCGGCGGCCCTCGGGGAGCGGCCCTCGCGGGGCGGCGGCATCCGGGCTGGGGCCGCTGGTCATCCACACCCCCGGGGCATCCTGAAGCCGAGGGTCCCACCTGAAACAGAGGGAGGCAGAGTCAGGGGCCATGATCCCTTTCGCACCGGAAAACATGTGCCTTTCGCACCGGAGAACAGCTTCTTTGTGCTTTCTCTCCAGCGGCAACAGTCAAAATAGCCAGGGTTCTAGCACAGGACTGCTACCTCTTAGCAAGGGCTAACTCTGGGCCGGACACCATCCTAAATGTTCTGGGTGGGCTGACTCCTGACACTCCTATGAGGTAGGTGCTAGTATCCCCCATTTCGCAGATAGGAAAATGAGGCACAAATGCTGAGGAAGTGGAGGAATTACGATTTGAACCCAGGACCATGGCCACTGGTCTCAACCACTACTCCTACTGCGGAGTAGCCCTGAGGATCTGAGGCAGGAGGGGATCTGTACAGGCCCCATCCTGCCCTCTGGTCTCTAGCCCACCCAGTCTCTGCTTCCCACATCATGGTCCCAACTTGATGATCCCACCATCACGGCCTCCAAATTGTGGAGAGTGCCATCAATCTGCATCAGAAAACTGTCCAGCCCCCTCACAACCAGGCACGTACATCACTGCCAAGGTCACATTTTTGTTAGTGCAATCAGCCTAGAGTTGAATATATCTAAAACCCTCAAATTCTGACTTTCTCATGCTTATACCAAGATTTATAGTCATTTTGTTAATTGTAGAAAAGTGGCAGCCTTAAGGGACTGTTCCATCAAAGAATACTTTTTAAGTTTGACACAACAGGTGCAAAGCTAGATTTCCTTTTCTAGGAGTTGGGGTCATCATCTTAACAGCTGACATAGAAACATTCGTGTGACCAAATCAACATGATGCTCTTGCCTGCCATGATCTCAGCTGTCAAACAGCTGGTGGGTGGTAAGAAGGACCAGAGCAGAGGAGTGTGGAAGGTGTAGGAGATGGGCTGTCACTCACCCCAAGGTCAGAAGACCTAGCACTAGCATTGATTCCTTCTGTCCCTTTGGGTCTGCCCCATGCCTAGGTTGAATGAGACTGCATATTGTTCCCCAGGGGCACCATGCTGAGATGCTAACCTCCTTCAAACCTCTGACTCCTTAGAGGAATGTGGAAATTGTCCAGGGCTCCTGTTCTGGGGCTTGTTGGGTGTGTATCTGCCCCGTCCCAGAGAGGTGGGATGTACTGAAGAATGGAAAACTAGGGGCACCTGGGTGGCTCAGGTCATGATCTCAGGGTCCTGTGATTGAGCTCTACTGGGCTCTGGGCAGGGAGAAGCAGACTCTGTGCCAAGCTGGGTCATGTCCTCAGCTCCACAGGGGAGTGCCCCTCCCCCAGCTTGCTCTCTCTCTCAAATAAATAAATAGATAAAATAGTTTAAAAAATTATGGAAAACTAGAAGCACTTGGGCCCCACGCAGCCTCTGGACACTGATGTCACAGAACTATAATCCCTCCCAGCTTCTGGAAAACACCTATTCTAACACTCTGGTGTATCTACATCCAGAGACTTTCTCTATGCCTCCACTACCGTATGTATGCATTTGTTTTATGGAAATGTGATCAAACCATAAATTCTACACAACTTCTCTTTCCACTTAATAATTTATGTAGCCATCTTCTCATGTCAGAGCGTATAGATCTCCTGCATCATTTTTAATGCCCGAATAGTATTCTGTTCACGGGGTGAAGCATGATTTATTACCCAACTTCTTTCAGCGGCTTGTCTTCCCAAACGAGCAACTCGGAGCCCAGAGAGGCCAAAGCCATTTTAGAAGGAAACACAGAGGGGTGACCTCAAATGGTCAGTCTGAGAACTGGGATGAAAATGAGCACAGGAAGGTAGCCAAGTATGACATGGCGTCCCACAGCCAGCTTTAGATACTCCATGTCTACCCCCATGTCCACATGTCTCCACCACCTCTGCCACATCAGAAGGTCAGAGGATGCTGTTCTGACTCTTCCAGAACGCTACCCTAGAGCCACCACCTTTGTCCTGGGCTCTGGAAACCTGTGCTGAGGCCTCTAACAAAGACCTCGGGAAGGGGTGCCTGGGTGGCTCAGAGGGTTAAAGCCTCTGCCTTCAGCTCAGGTCATGATCCCAGAGTCCTGGGATCCAGCCCCACATCGGGCTCTCTGCTCAGTGGGTGCCTGCTTCCTCCTCTCTCTCTGCCTGCCTCTCTGCCTACTTGTGATCTGTCAAATAAATAAATAAAAATCTTAAAAAAAAAAAAGACCTCGGCCTGCCATCTGCTATGCTGACGCCATCACACATACAGGTCAGTGCCTTGTGTTAACACCCTCTCTGGAAGTAAAGCCACCTTCTCGCTGCCCTGCAAGTAATTTATTAAGAGATAGAGGGACTTGACTCTCACTTGGCCAAGGGCAAACCCGTGGAGAAAGAAGCCAGGACCTGACCCAGCCCTGGTGGAAGAGGAAGGAAGATGATGGGGGCCACACTTCCCCCATGAGCAGCCCCCTGGATCGGCCCCTTGGGCTGTGAGCGTCAGGAAGATCCCGAGAGGCATTCCCACGCCCCTGCCGTTTACAGGAAGAATAGTGGTTCAGAGTAAGGCTGCCATCCCTGCTCTGCCACTCCCCTGCTGTGGGACCTCAGAGTGTCCTCTCCTCTCTATGCCCAGTGCCTTCACCTGTACTTATGGGACGTCGATGAGAATGAAACAAGATCATCACCCAAGTAATGCCTGGAACAGAGCGAGCTGCCTGACTGGTGTTGCCACTGCCCCAGAAGCCTGGCAAAGAGCCCGGAGCAGTCGGGACACTGGCCAAACTCTTCCCCAGAGTGGATGGGGTGGGCAAGTCCTTCAGGCCTTAGAAGTACTGCTCCTCGAAGCCCCAGGGAAGGCTGGCTGGCCTAGGCAGCTGGAGACACCACAGGTCAAGCCGCCTCCTCTTCCATTTACCCCGGGTTCGAAGCCTGGAAAAGCAGCCCTTCCTGTGTGCGCCATGATATGGCATGGCTGACAACCCTGGGCCGGCCCCACAGCCTGCTCCACATGTCGGATGAAGACCCTGACCCCCAAGACTTGTCAGAGTGGCTCAAAGCCATGTGGCCGGTAGTGGCAAAGCCTAGACTTTCCCATCACAGGTCGTCCTGCGGATGAGAAAGTGGCTCAGAAACGCTAATGGGAAGTGTGGGGAAACGGGATTCGTTGTTCAGAAATACCATCTCCACAGGGCTCTGCCAGAATGCACAGACCCCAAAGTCAAGCTGCCTATAATTACCACCAGGTGGGGCGATGCCAGCCCCCTCACCCCGTGAGGACCCTCCCTCACTGAGCTCAAGTGCAGAGTGTGAAGCCAGGGCTGAGGTAGGCTAGCATGGCTGGGAGTGGGGAGAAGGACTGTCATCGGGGTCAGTCTCATCCAGGCCAGGCTCTCTTTTGCAACCAGCATAGCTCAAATGAAAAGCAATTTAAAACACATGGAAGAATTAAGGCAGGCGACTTTGGTTTACAGGCCTGTGCCAGGCGCTTTCACATTTCATCTTTATTATAACTTCAGAGATAGACACAGTAGTCCCCATTCCACAGCTGTGGAAACCAGTTCAGAGAAGTCAGGCAACCTGCACAAAGTCACACAGCCAGTACAGAGAGAGGTCAGAATTAGAAACCCACCTCCTAGGGGCCAAAAGTGCCCAGTCAGGCTTAGAGGGCTAGGAGCCAAGGAACCTCAGAAACGCAGCCACGTGTGGCTCAGGCTCAGAAGACTGGGCACGGCCTGGCTGACATTCCAGCAGAGGAGATGTGACCTAGACAGCACTGGGGGTGGGGTGTCTGTTGGCCTGGCCCCAGAGCTGGCTCTGTGACCTTGGGGAAAGTGCTCCACTTCTCTGAACCCCAGCTGCCAGGTGCTAGCAGGACAACAGAGGGAGATAACCCCTGACCCACTTCTGAAAAGTGGAAAGAAGTGAATGAAACCCGTTGAGCCTGTTAGATGTCTTGGTCTTGGAGGCCAACTCCTCAGCTCTCCTAAACTCAGGGCTCTGAGTGACCGGGGACTGGGAAACAGAAATCCCACACCTGTCCTCCCCCAGGTCCCAGGGAGCCATACCTTCCACTTCCCCATGAAGGAATCCGGGCCCAGGAGGAGGGGGATAGCAGCCTGCCAATCCTCACTCCAAGTGAGAGGAGACAGCCAAGGCCTGAGTCACTCCTGGCCTGGCCCAGGGAGGTGGGCCAGCTGCCCAAGTGCTGTTCTCCTGACCTTGCCCAAGGTCAGTCCAGCCAGTCTCCTGCAGGACCAAGTAGGGTCCACATGGACCTGTGAGAGCCCGGGAGCAGAGTCCTGGGCTCCCACTCTGACTGGGGTCAGCAGAGCTGTGTGACCTGGAGAAATGACTTCACTTCTCTGACCTCCAGTGTCCTCATTTGTAAGAACAGGTGTAATACCACCTGGAAGGGATGTTGTGATGGAAATTCTGTGGGGGTCCGGAGCTAGTAAGCACCCAAGGAGACAAGTTGGCATGGCCTCAGGCACAGACCTTGACCCTTGGCTACACTCAGACTGAACAATCTTATCCAGTCCCGTGGCTTTAAATACCATCTACAGGCTGAATACAGGCTCCCAAATTTCTCTTGCCCGGAGGCCTCCTGGGAACATGCCCTTCAACTCAACACCACACAGCTGACCTGCTGCCCTCACTTGGATGTCCCACAGCAGCTGACATAAGGGGTCGTCCGACTTCGAGGTTCCTTCCAGACCTGCCCTGCCCCTCCCACCTTCCTCATCTCTGAACGGCAGCTCCATGTGACTCAGGCACAAAGCTCAGGCAACTCCTTAAGTGCTCGAATTCTCTTCCACCCCACACCCTGTGGCAGCAAACCCCATCTTTCCTATCTTCAAGACCATCCCAGGACCCGGCTGCAGCTCACCACCTCCGCTGCTACCACCGTGCCTGTTGGTGTCCCCCACTGCCTTCCCACAACCACCTGCAAGCCACGTGTTCCAGGGGCCTCCATCTCCTCCCAGATATCGACATGCTCCCTCCTTCCCTTCCTTCGGGCCCCTATTCAAGCATCATTTTACCAAGCACCAGCCCTATCTGCCACGTTCCCTCACTGTTTGCCCTGCTTTGTTCTCCTCATGCGACAGACCACCTGAGAGATTATATATTTCCTTATCTATGAGCATCTCTGCCACTCGGAGGACTTCTTAGTTTCCCAAGCCCTTTCTCCTCTATGTTCTCATTTAGTCCTCATGAAAAAGCTATCATTTCTATGGGGGGGTGTGTGTGTGTATGGATTATTATCCCACTTCACAGATGAAACAACTGAGGCCAAGGCAGTCAGTACCATGGTTAAGGTCCCAGAAGCCTCCTATTGCCTGACCTGAGGGCCTCTTCCCTTACAAGGCACATGAGGCTGATGACAGGATGGTCCCTTTGCCAAGCCAGTGTCAGCTCCTGGGGACAGGAAGTCAAACCCCTCAAGATCTGACTTAACATTCCATTGCCCCTGGGGAGGACCCAGCTCTGAAAGGTAGGGGGAGAACAGGAGGCCTCAGGAAGAGATGTGGGATTAGGAGGCCAGAGCTCCCAATTGCCAGTACTTTCCTTCCCCCACCCCCACCCTGTCTCCTCCAAGGAGGAGGGACTGCCAGGGGTCAGCTCTGTCTCCGCACACTTCTGGCTCCCTCCTCTGAAAATCCCCCAGGGACAAGGGACACACCAGATCTTGTGATCCATCTGTAATTGCTGTGATCCCGCCCTGCAGAAGGGAACTCACTGGCCCTTCTCGCCTCAGGTCTGGGCCCAGCCCAGTGGCACCGCCATGCCAGGCCACTAGGTGGTGTCCCAGGGCCCAGGCTCCAGCTGCTCCCCTGGAAAGGGCAGACAGAGCAGCTTCTCTCCCAGAACCCAAAAATCGCCCCACCCCCACCTTGGACTAAAAAGGAGAGGAACCAAACCAGCCCCAGGGTCTCAGAACCCAACACTGGAAGAGCTTCAGAATAGTTTATTCTCCAAGTGGGAAACATGAGGCACACACATGCCACCAATTTCGCGCCCCCGTCCTTGGCAGACATCACGAATCTATCCAGGTATTGCTATTGTCCTGTGGAGCCCACAGAGCCCTTCACCAAGTGATTAGAATTGGCACGCGAGATGCACCCTGCTTGCCAGCCCTTTCTTTCCCGGACGAGAAGACAAGGTCCCGGCTTACTTTGTCTCATCAGGAATCCGGGCTGCAAAAGCCAGCGGGGCCAGAATGAGGTCATATGACCCCTGGGACGCTTGTGTAACCATGGTTAAGTCCCGGGGAAACCTCAAGTGGGTAATGGCAGCGCTAATGGAGAGGCTGCCGGGCAGCCGAAGGGCAGCTGCCTCCTTGTCCAATTGTCACCCCAGTCGCCATGGGGGCAGGGCACAGGGAGGACAGCTCAGCATCTGGGCTTCTGAGCTGGAGAGGCCCCCAAAGGGGGCAGAAAGGAAGGTGGGGGCCCAAGAGACGAAGAGAGGCTCTTAGGGTCTGCGTGTGGGTGCGGGCGCACGAGGGTGTCAGTGTGTGTGTGTGTGTGTGTGTGTGTGTGTGTGTGTGCACTCGAGCCCGAGCGCCCAGCCAAGAGGGGGAGGGGCAGCACTGACAGAGGCGCCTTGTCCTCCTGCCCCTGCACAGGCTTGTTTTCTTCCCAAGCTATTAATGTCGCTGCAGCTTCAAAAGCCGGGTGACCTTTAAATGCCGAGCCTCCTGCTCCTGCCCAAGGCGTGGTAAAGGCTTAATGGAAAACTCAACCGGCCACAGCTGCTGGGGTGACGGCGACAAAGCCAGTCTCATTCTGAGGGGACCGGGCCGTGGGGCAGCCGCACCTGTGCCCACCTCTGGGGGCACGATGAGCACAGTGCAAGGGGAAAGGAGGCCTGGTTGGACCTGAGAGAAGCAAGAGGAAGAGGAGGAAAGACAGACTCAGCAATACCTCGCCCTGCTTTGTGACCTTGGGTTGCCCACTTAACCTCTCTGGGCCATGCCCTATCATTTAGTCCAATCTAAGCCTGGGGCAGAACAAAAGTCCCCCTTTCCAGAAAAAAATCTTTTAAAAATCCATAGAAGAAAAAAGAAAGAAAAGAAACACAGTTGCTTACCTAATTTTTCTCTTTCTTGTCTCAATTTCCATGGCCAGGTGTGTAGGCAAGGGGAGCTAAGGTAGGGCCTAGGCAAGAGGTTTCAAAGGAAATTAATAAGGTCCCTCCCCTAGGGAAGGACTGGTCCTGGAGCCTCAATCCCAAGGACACCTTTGTCCCTCCCTGGGGATCCTGAGGCCCCAGTACAGGGCTGGGCTGCCATAAAAGGCACCATCAAGAAGCCCCTTCTGCATTCCAGCTGAAAAGTCCAAGATGAAGCTCCTCAGGCATGAGTAACATGGTATTTGACTCATCTTGGTCGGATAATGGTCATAGTAGGAATGATACTCTAACACTATTGCTGGCTTCCTTCCAAGCCAACCCTATTCCAGGTGTCTTCTGCATGTTCACTCTTATCATCCTCTCTCTGCAGCTCTGCAAGGTGCATACTGTCCCTGTGATTTCTACTTTATGGACAGAAAAATGAAGCAGAGAAAGGTCCAGGGACTTGTTCAGGTCACACAGCTAAGTGGCCAAGACGACATTTGAGCCTGGGAGGTCTGACTCCAGAATCACGCTATAAATCCATCCACCACCCCTGCCCCCCCACCCTCCCGTATTCCTAGAGTTGAGCACAGAGCCAGGCATGTGGCAAGAACTCAAGTAAACTGGAAGTGCATCCTCAACGGGGCAGCAAAGTTGCCCTGGGGGAGGCTGGGGTGCCTAGGGCCCGTGTTGGGAGAGCAAGGGAAGAAAAAGGAGAAGTTTGCAGTTTGCAGGCAAAGCCTTATCCTAAAGGAAGGACCATTTCCTTACAAAAACCTTTTCGCACTCCACCAAGGTTGTTTAGTTGCCGAGAAGACCAACTGTTTTCTACTTCGACCTGAGCTTCTTAAAAACTACTTCCACAACAATCCCTCTCTCCATCAACAAATTCTATCAGCTTAGCCAAGACACTCAACCCAGGAGCCTGTGAGGAGATCAAACGTCTGTGGACAGAAGGGGTGCTGCTCCCCACTGCCCTACTCAGGGGCCACACCCCGGAGGAACCCCTCTGGGTTGACAACAACATCTGTGTACCTGGGACCAGGTCAGTAGCCCAGACTCAGAGAAGGGAGCCACTGGCAGCTCAGGTGCAGGCCAGAGAAGCTGGGCTAGTTCCAGGCATGAGCTCATGCTGGCCCAGGTCCATCTTCTTGGGAAAGAGGGGCCAGTGGCCCCTCCCTGGGCCTCTCCTTCAGGCAGTTGGGCTGCAGGTCCCTCCAGAAGCAGGGCCTGCATAGTCTGGGGCTGAGCTCTCAAGTCTGAACAGTCCCAGATGTCTCTGAGCCCCTGGGACAGGTGGTCAGTCAAGGATGCCACACAACTGAGTATCTGAGAGTGCCCAGGGAATCCAGGCCAAGGAACCAAGATTAGGGAGGGGTGCTCAGGGTGAGCAGGGGAGCATCCTGGGAACAGAAGTCCGACTCCTGCCCCCTTGCCCCCACACTAATACACACTGTGCACTCACCCACTGATCCATGAAACCCAATTCTATGGAATTCATATACTATGTATCATGGAAGGATACATTTTTTGTTTACAACAGTGAACAAAAAATGAGGCCTCTCTATACGTGTCCCTGCCCAAGACCCATGGCTAAGGGGAACAAGGCAAGGCAGTACTGGACTACAGTATATGTGTATACATATGTGTATGTATGGAGAGGACATTCACAAGAAACTGATCCTATAGGTTTCTGCTGGGAGGAATTAGGTCATAAGGGACAGATCGGGGAAAGTTTTCTCTGTAAATCTTCGTATATCTTTTACATTTTGATTCATGTTCATTCATTGATTTAAAAATAAAATAAGCAGATCACCTGTAAAGAATAGCAAAAGGATAGCAATGCCAGTGATTTTTTCATCTTTTTGCCTATGTATATTATCTACAACAGACATGATTCAGTTTTTAAAAATCATTATAGCAAATGTCTATGAGTGCTAACCATGTGCCATATACTTTCTAAGCCTCCAAGTAAAGGAATTATAAGACCCACTTTACAGATAAAGAAACTAAGGCCCAGAGAGTTGATATCACTTACGTGGGATCACACAGTCAATGACGGAGCCAGAATTTGAATCCAAACGGCAGAGCCCCAGAGTCCATGCTCTTCTTAACCTCCTCCTTACACTGTCTCTCTAATTAAAACAAAACAAAACAAAAACTGAATGATGACAAGAAAAAAAATCTTAAGAAAAAGCAAACCACAAAGCCTGTAGGACTTTAGAACTTTTGTAATCCTTTTGAGTTCCAACTCCATCCTTCCTGCCTCCACTTGCCCAGCAGGCCTTCGCCAGTCCTGCCTCAGTGGAAGCTGGGCACCACTCCTCCCCCCAGGGCTCCCTCCTGCTCAGGGGCCCGTCCACCTCCTGGTGGCCTCGCAGGAGAGAATGAAGGGCGGTGGGTAAGGCAGTGGCCGATGCCGCCGCTGTTCCAGAGGTCAGACCACAGCGTGAGGGGGTCCTCCGGGGCAGGGCAGGGCCAGGTCTGGCCTGGCAGCTCCTTGCAGAGGGGAAGCCGCATGTTGGTTGTGAACACTGCAGAGTCAGGGGTAAGAGGCTGCAGAACATGTCGTCACAGAGGAGCTTTAGCTCTGGGCCAACCTCAGCTTTCATTCTGATCACCACTGCTTGGGTGAGTGGAGCTTCTCTGACTGAGTTTCCTCATCTGTAGAATGGGACACCTGTTCCTCTGAGGACGGGTTCCCCTCCAGGGGGATTATTGCGATGGGCACACACAGGCTCCACACAGATGCTCTAAGCCTGAAGAAGCTGTTAGTAAGGCCCCAAGGCCACACACTTCTCTGGGGCTGAGTCTAGAGCCTGGTGCAGGAGTCAGGCCTGGCTGGGGTTACAGAGGGGGGACAGTATGAAGCACAAAGGTCTCCCAGCAGGGGCCTCCAGGACCTCAACGTGGGGGGCCCTGGGGCCCCTGAGTGGAGCACGGAGCTAGCCAACAGCCCCATTCCTGCCCATACTCTGCTATGCATCCTAGGGGAGAATGGACTGGAATATACTGGGGCCTGGGTGGCCCAGACCTCCCAGTACTCCTGGGGGCCTGCCCCCTAGGGGAGGGGCTCCTGGCCATCCCCAGGGGTGAAGGAACGCAGGCACACAAGCTGACTGGCCTTCTCAGAAGAGCCTCTGGCAGTTGAGGAATGCAGGCCCAGGGCTGGGGAGCAGAGCCTTGGGGAGGAGGTGGTTGGCCCTGAGCTTCAAAGGAACAGGCAGCAGCTGTGGCTGGGAAGGCCTCGGCCCTCCCCCCTCTGGCAGCCAAGACACCATCAGAAATTCCACCCCAGCAAGAAGGGCCGGCCCAGACAGCAGATGGGATTGCTTAGAGCCACTTACCAGGCCAGCTACTTTCCCCGACCACAGGCTGCTCCCCCTCCTCGCCGCAGCTCCTTCTCAGTCTGCACAGCAGCCGAGCTCCCTCCCAAGGCCTGCGGCGCCCAGAAGCCAGCCGCCGCCGGGCATCCACTCCAGACCTGAGGCCCTCCCTTGTCTACACCGCCTCACCTCCATACAGACACGTGCCCACCCGTGCCCTCGGGAGAGGCCTGGAGAGGACAGCGGGAAGAAATCACATGTTCTCACTTCCAGATGGTGCCTGTTGCCAAAGGTGGCAGAGCTCCTGGGCCTATGATTTGATCCCAGCTGGGATTTGAACCCAGACTCCTGGGCCAGTGCTCCCTGTCCATGTGGTGCACGCACTAGTGACGCCAAAGTAGCTCGCATGCGACATGCACCAGCTCCCTCAGACCCGTTCGCTCATGAGGCCACGGGACAGCGACAACCTTCATTAGGTTTTTCCTGAACACTCCCCTCTGCCCCCAGGTGCTCAGTCATTCCTCTCTTCACCCGACTCCGAATTAAAATTACAGCCACACTCTCCTCCATAACCCTAAGGGCCCCCTGTGCGAGCCACTCCCTTCACTAGGCTGACGGCAGGGCGGCAGGAGGCGTCCACCTGTGCCCAGAGTGTCTTTTACAGTGTCTGGGGCAGCAAAGGTGAGTTCAGGTTGACCTGACCCACCCCAGCGCGGGCCAGAACCAGAGGCACCGCCTTCCCAGTTGCTGGCAGGATCAGCACCTGGAATGTAGCCCAGGGAAGGGCATCGGGCCAGTGGGGCTTGCCAGCCCTGGCCCTCAAATCTGACAGTCAGAGGAAGGGGGTGGGAACTCTTGGGGGCCCCGTAACCAGCTCTCTTTGCCTCCAGGGGTCTCAGTCTCCACCTCTAGAAAACAGGAAGAGCCCCTAATGAGTCTCACCTCTCCCACCACTGAAACCTCCCAGGGATGCAAGGACATGGAGGGGTTGGGGGTGGATTAGGGCCAGAGAAAGGTACTACTGTACTAGGTACAAACCACGAGGTCTGCAAAAGGAAGTGGCTGTATTCCAGTCCCCCAGAGCTGGAAGGACTTGTACCCTTTCTTAGCTATAGAACCAGAACCCCTTCCCACCCCTCTCCTCACATGAGACCCTCAGCAAAAGTCTGTTCTATAAGGACACTAAGTCTCTCAGCCCCTCCCCTCCCCCAGATGTTACACATAATCAGAGAACCTGTCATTTACAGAGTGCGGGTTAATCGTCCACAAGCATCTAGCACTGTCCATCACGGCCTTCTACCAGTGTCAGAGCCATTTTACTGAGTTATGTGTGACCCAGAGGTTGTCCAGGGCTGGGCCACATCCAGCCCGTGTGGCCTTACATGGCAGAGCCAGCATGCCTGTCAAATCTTCCGACATACTGGTTCCTCTCGAGGGTTTTAAAGCTCGGGTTCAGCCCCCGCGCTCTTGTCTCCTGAGCTGTTTGCAGCTCTGCCTTTTTCCCCTCTTGCTTCCAGCCTGCTCTTGGGAAATGTTAATGTGCTTTTCTATCAGTCTCAGAAGCAAACACTCTTTGCATTAAAGCCCTGTATCTCAGAGGGGAGTGAGACTTCATCAGACTCCCCTGAGGTGTTTGCTAAAAACACATATTCTCCACCCCACTATTAAATCAGAATCTCGGGGGAGGGGGTGCTGGGAATCTGCTTTTTAACAAGCTCTTCGGATCATTCTGATGCCCAGTAAAGTGTGAGGACCCCCAGCTCACAGGGTGATGCAATATAAAGCTCTGGATTCTAGTTTTAGTGCCATGACGAACCAGCCGGCTGACCTTGGGCAGGTCACTTTACCTCGGGGGCCTCCGGCTTCCCATCTGAAAAACGGGCAAGGAGGACTGAGATGATCTCCAGGCCCCTCTACCCACTGACAGCCTCTGTGTGTGCCCTAAGTCCCCAGATGGTTCCCAGGGGTCTGGACTGAATTTTATGGCCCGTATACTGTAGGCACGCATTAAAGAGAGTTCCAGTAGGACTGATTTAGGGAGATCTGCAAAAATACCTTCTCTCTGGCTCCAGGCCCTAAACAAATGACTTTTGGATTATCCATGACACCTCCCCCTCTCCCAAGCACCTACTTGCTTCATTCCAGCCGGAGACAACCAGGATTCTATAAACACTGGGTCTGCACACCTGGGCTTAGTCAACAGTCAGCAAACAAAGGCTCTGTCAAATCACCCCACGAGCCCAGACTCGCACCCGCTCTGTCTCTCAAGGGGAAGAACCCAGCCTGGGATGTGCGGACCCTGCATGCCCTTCCTCCATCACAGAGTGGGCATGAGGGGCTGGCTCGGACAAAAGGCGTGGCCAGAACAGCCCCAGCCTATGGTGGATTGCAAGGTTTATCCAGACTTAAGGGCTGTGAGGCAATAGTCTGGGAAGCAGCCAGCAATCTCTGGGACGCTGGAAAAGCAGCTGGCTGTTCCTTAGTCCCTAGGTTCCTTGTTGGTCACCCCTTAACTCACAATGTATCTAGCAAGTGCTCAAGCATTGCTTGCTGGCTGTAAACATAGGTTTGATTTCGTCCTTCAAGGGCTATGTATACATAACAGTGGAGCTGTGGGGATTATCAGGCCCACAGACACAGGGTGAATTCAGATTCCTGCCACCTTTGCAGACGGTGAAGCTATGTGTGCTCCCGCCAAATTAACCAAGGGGGAAGGATGAGCAGGCAAGGAGAGAACGGAAGCCCAGCTTCTACAGTGGGACACAGCCGGGAGTTCCAGCTATGGTCTGCTGACCCTCCTCATTTAAGGATACTGAAATGGATTATTTTCTCACTCTGAGCACGCCAACTGACCCAAATGGTGGTGCTTTAAGTGTGCACCGTACTTCACAGTTTACAGCACAGTTACAGTACAGTGCAGTTTACAGTACAGTACAGTACAGGGGGGCGGGGGGCGGGGGAAGAGGGGGGCGAGCCGCGGGGAGGAGGAGTCCACCAGCCCTTTCCCATTCTGCCAGGCTCCAGGCTGGGCACGTCCCATGTGGCAGGGACCCACTCTGGCCCTGTGTGAGGCACTTCACCTACACGGGATCCTCGGAACAACCCCGCAGGGTAGGAAGCAGATTATCTGGTAGATGAAGAGACTGAGACAGACACAGAGGAATTAACTCGCCTGCGGTCTCACAGTCAGGAAGTGGCGAGTCAGGATTCTTCCCCAAAGCCCACATTCCCAACCACTTACCGCACTGACACTGAACTTACACTGGTGGGTCTCTGATCTCTGCGTGGGCAAGGGGAGAAACAGGCTCCAATGGTCCCCCCTCCCCCTGCCCCGGGGTATCCTGGAGCAAGAGCAGAAGCACTGTGTGGAGGTGGCCCCGGAGCAGGAAGCAGAGCGGAGGTGGGAAGACTGAGTCGTCCCGCCACAGGCCTCCTCTGCCACAGCTGCCCCAGGCCCAGAGGAACCAGCACCAGGCTCCCTCTCCCACCCCCAGCAGGACCTCCCTGTCTGGGGCCTGGTCTGTCCTCAACACTCAGCTGCAGGCCCCACAGGAGGAAGTGGCCACACTTGAAAATCATTGCCATGCGGGGCTGAACTTGGGGCTTTTATTCTTGAGCAAGGGCAGTCTCATTTCACTTTCAGGAAGGAGCCGGGAGGGTGGGGCCGCTCGGCATTGCACAACTAAGACAGGCTCAGACACACACGGGTCCGCTGTGGAAGTCTGCTTAGACAAGCGGGAAAGTAGTATCAGACCCACGGCCTCTCCCCCATGGCAGGTCTGCACAGAGACCGGACACAGGCCAAGCCATCCTCCTGCTTTTTATTTATTTTTTAAATATTTGTAAAAAGATTTTATTTATTTATTTGACAGAAAGAGAGACAGTGAGAGAGGGAACACAAGCAGGGGGAGAGGGAGAAGCGGGCTTCCCGCTGAGCTGGGAGCCTGATGTGGGGCTGGCTCCCAGGACTCCAGGGTCATGACCTGAGCCGAAGACAGATGCTTAAGGACTGAGCCACCCAAGTACCCTTGTCCCCCTGCTTTTTGAATCAAGGCCTTGTGGTCAGTCATCACAGCAAGCCAAGTAAAAGAAGGAAGAGTAAGGTAGCAGAGGCAGGATGAGAACTGAGGCCTCCAACCACCCTGGGCAGAGGGTGTGAGCAGGGGAGCCTTGGGTCTGAGAGAGGGACCACTTGGCCACATCTGGCTGGGAGGGGCAGCCCCAGCACTGGGAAAACCGCCTACCTATGCCTCCTGCCCTTTCGAGAGCACGGCATCCCCCCCAACCACACAGGTGCCACGCAGGTGCCTCATGGCCCCGGCCCTCCCCTAGACGCAAGGGAAGGACAGCAAACAGCCCACAGCAGTGTCTAGAGCAACTTTGTCTGGGGGCAGCTCTTCTCTCAAAGAGTCACCTCTTGCTCCCTCCTCCCGGAGGCGGTGGTGGGAGGGATGGGAGAAAAGTCAGTCAAAGGAAATGCTTTTTAAAAAGTAATACAAGAATAAACCAGGTTTTGAGCAAGTCCCATAGCCCTTGGAAAAAGGGCTGTCCTGAGATCCCCGGGAATGGTCCCCTGTTCCCCTCCCCACCTTGCACAGTTCAGAGGCGAAGGTTTTCACCTTCTCCCCTCCTGCGCCTCCTCACAGCTTCACCTCCAGACCCTCAAGGAAATGGGATCCTTGTCCTTTGTCAGCTACAAAGTAAACAGCTCTCTGGGGGTTTGCCCTCCTTGGCCAGGAGGGGTCCTCTCCCACTCTCAGGCAACCGGGGGCTCCCACCCTCCCTGAGCTCTGCTGGGGGGGCAGAGAGTTCAGGAGAATGCACGGGTTCAGGGCCCGCTGGCAGGGGCAGGCCACCCACCAGGTCCAGCTCACCCCCCTCAAAGCCGCTCTGTTTGTAAAGGGCTTTCGGGGACAGGAAGCAATAAACAGAGTCAAGCGGCCAAGATGCAGGGGCTGATTATGCAGTTTATGGATTTTCCAGGCCGCTTTGTACTCTCCCACCAGCTGCCTGGGGCTCTGCAGAAAAAGGTGCTGGCAAAAGACGGGCCGGTCCTTGGCTTGAAAGGTGGACTTCTGCCAGGCCTAAACTGGGTCTTTCCTAATGGGGGGGGGTGGGCACTGGATGTCTTGCCCGTCCCCACAAACACCTTCTCAGTGCCATACACCACCAGAGCCCAGACTCTCTCTCTCTCACCAGCCCACTGCTCACCTCTCCACCCAGCTCTAAGTTACTTGACTCCCCGGAATTCCCAGAGGGGAGGGCGTGCCTGGCCAAGACGGCCCCTTCCAGAAGGTGGGTGGCCCTCCCTCCCAAAGCCGCTCACAGCTCAGCTCAGCTTAGCCTAGCGTGGCCGCCCTGGAAGTGGAGAGTGAGTTGGGAATACCTGAGCCCGGTGGGGAAGGGGGTTCTGGGCAGCAGGGCCTCCCCAGTACCAAGCTCAGCTCTCATTTTCCCCCAAACAGGCTGTGATCCCGTGAGACGGTGGCCCATGTGGGCAAGCTGGGCAAGGCAGTAGGCGCAGAGCAGTTGGCAAGAGCGACAAGGGGACAAGGGGGAGCACCCCCACTCGTCTCTCAGGACACGCTAACCAATAAATAACATGAGACACATGCCCAAAATGGAAGAGCATGCGGCAGAGACCTTCGGGGGCCAACACGGAATGACACGAAAGAGCCAAATGAGTGGGCCTTGTGCCCACCACGCTGGTTTTGCGGAGGCGTCTGGTGTGTGTCTCGGGACAGGCGCGCACAGCAGACCCTAAGTAGCGGTTATCTTAGAGGTGGGGCTGCGGGAGGGGTTCGCTTCTGTATACTTCCCGCGGCTCTGCGTCCTTTGAAGTTTTTCCACAAACAGGCATTATCTCTGTAGTTTGAAATTAAGAATTTAAAAAAATAATAAGGTGCACTGCCGGGCGGATGGGCACGCATGGGGGAAAACAGTTTGGTAGCTCCTTACAAAGGTGAACACAAAATTACCCTATGAGCTAGCGATTCCACTCCTAAGGCGTAAACCCAGAAGACCTGGAAGCAGCGAGTCAAACGGATACGTGTAGACACAACCATGTTCAGAAGAACATTATTCACACTGTCCCAAAGGCAGAAACCACCCAGTGTCCATCCACAGATGAACGGATAAGCAAAATGCAGTGTACACATAAGGGAAAAAGGGGAGTATTCCTCAGCCATAAAAGGGAATGAAGTTCTGACAGATGCTCGAAAACACGCTAAAAGCCAGACACAAGAGGACAAAAGCTGTATGATTCCACTTCGACGAGTTACCTAGAACTGACAGATTCCTAGAGACAGAAACTAGAATAGAGGCTACCAGAGGCTGAGGGAATGGGGGAAGGAAGTCTTTGTTCGATGAACAGTTTCTGTTGGGGATGACGAACAAGTTCTGGAAATGGATGGTGGTGATGGACGTCTATACAGTGAACAGACTTAATGCCACTGAATCGCCCCCTAAAAATGGTTAAAATGGTAAATTTCATGATATATGTGTGTGTGTGTGTGTGTGTGTGTGTGTATTTTATTTATTTGTCAGAGAGAGAGAGAGAGAGCACAAGCAGGGGGAGTAGCAGGCAGAGGCAGAAGCACAAGAAAAAGAACTAAAGGGGCTCCTGGGTGGCTCAGTCAGTTAAGCATCAGACTTGATTTTTGGCTCAGGTCGTGATCTCAGGGTTGGGAAATAGAACCCTGCAGGCTGTGTCGGGTTCCGAGCTGGGCGTGGAGCCTGCAAGGGACTCTTTCTCTCTCTCTCTCTCTATGAAGGAAGGAAGGAAGGAAGGAAGGAAAAAAGGAAAGAGAGACAGAGAGAGAGAAAGAAAAAGAACTGAAGACTTAAAGTCAGGCAGGAGGAGGCGCTGAGGGGTAGAATCGCCAGAGTCACCAGACAGAAGGGGGCGCTCCTCGGGCTCCCCAGACAGAGGGCAACCAGCACACAGGAAATCCTGCCGGCACAGAGGGCCTCTGTCCAGATCCACATGGAGCAGGCCAGGAGACAATGAGGACTGTTGATGAGGACTGTTCATGTGACCTGCAGAGAGTCCCACAGGCCATGGGGCCACAGGGAGACAGCAGTGCAGGGGTACTTTCTGGAATGTTTGGAAGTGGTGGGTCATGACACACTAGGCAACGGTTAGCATGCTGGAAAATGAAACACGCCTCTGAGAGCTCGGGCTAGAAAGAGAGCAGAGAGGAGAAAGGGCTTGCAGGGCCTGCAGGGAGAGAGGAGGAGTGAACAGAAGGAGACTAGAGACAGAGTAGAAGAAGAGGGTGCTCTGCTGGCAGAAGTGACTCCTTCATTCATCCAGCAAACATCACAGGGCGTTTCCAGGCCCTGGATGCTGGGGAAACGGAGGCCAGGGCAAGTGGGTAAGGGAACCAACTCATCTGATGAATACCTAGTGCCCCTTCAGCACCACCACCCACCTTGCTCAAAAATATATACCTATATAAAGCCAAGAAACCCAAAACTGCCCCCAGTCCTCCACCTTTTTCTGGAAAGTAAAAATGTTTCTTACTTGAGGCTAAGCTGTTCAACTAGGAAGTAAGATCAAAACCTCCCGTGTGGGCTGGTTAGCCCGGTAACTGCACCGCAGTCACGGCCAGTGCGCCCACTGGTCAGCTACCAGGCATCTACAGGGACCAGATTCTTTCCTGCTGGAGGGGAGAAGCAGGGAGCCCCACAGGCATGCCAGGGCGGGACTCCGGGCTTTGAGGCCTGTGACTGCTGGACTCGGACTGCCCAGGTGCAGCGTTTCCGGAGGTCCTACCCCGCTCAGCTCCGATGGCACAAGGACAAAGAGAGGCCATGCGTGGGGGCGCATTTGAGGTCAGCAGCAGCTCTGCCTCACTCAAGAGAAGAACATTTAAACAGTGTACTTTCTTAAAAAAGGACATTGTATCCAGGGCCTTCCTGAAATGTGTAATGTGTGTACGTGGGCGCGGAGGAAAGAGGGTGGCAGGCAGTTCTGAAACATCTCGACTTAGCCATTGTGTCTTTCTCAGAGACCCACTCCTTCTAGAACTGTGCTGTCCAATAAGGAGCCACTCATCACCTGGGCCAGTCTAAGTTTCAATTGTAATTGACTGAAATGAAATGGGATTTAACATTCAGTTCCTCCGTCATTACCACCACATTTCAGTTGTTTACTGGCCATCCAGGCTAATGGCCATCACGTTGAGCAGGATATTTTGGAACGTTACCAACACTGCTGGAAGGACTATCAGACAGTGCTATTCTGGAACCTAAAGGGGAGCCCCTCCTCCTTGGCAGTATGAAGCCCTGGAGCCCTTTGTGACAACTGTCTGGGGGAGACCAAGGACTGTGGGCCACTGATCCCCAAAAGAGGAGTCCCTCCACATCCTTCTGGGAAGGGTGGGTAAGGGCAAAGACCCCTTCTCCTGAGCAGGGGTGAGCACTAGTTTCTCCTCACTGATGTCCTCAGCCTCTGCCAAGCTCAGAGCCTTGGCCTGCTTCTAAGAAACCTGCCAGTCCAGGCAGAGAGAGGCAGAGTCCAGCTAGAAACCCAAGTCCCAGTTCCAAACCACACTTCTGGGCCTCAGAAGTCCAGGGTCAGAAAAAGCCCTCTAGTATGTCTGCCTGGAGAAAGGGTGTGCTTACATCACAGGGCTCCTCCACTGTCCCCTTTCCTAGGTACACCCCATGATGGCCCTGGCACCACCTCTCCGGGCTTGTCTAGAGCAATGGGAAGGAGTCGGAGGAAAGAGGGGCCATGTGTGGGAGTGGGTGGGGAGGCTAAGGGCTTAGAAAGAAAAGAACCAGTACTTTACAGAAACAGATGGACCAGGCTAAGGAAGGGGATTCTGAGAAGTGAGTAATGTTGAGTGTTTGGGTCTGTGTCTTTTTTTTTTTTTTTTTAAAGATTATTTATTTATTTATTTGACAGACAGAGATCACAAGCAGGCAGAGAGGCAGGCAGAGAGAGAGGGGGAAGCAGGCTCCCTGCAGAGCAGAGAGCCTGATGTGGGGCTAGATCCCAGGACCCTGGGATCATGACCTGAGCCAAAGGCAGAGGCTTAACCCACTGAGCCACCCAGGCACCCCTGGGTCTGTGTCTGTGAACCAACCACAGAGAGCAAGACTGGTCAGGGCACCTTGCAGCTTTGCACACGCCACACACATTTCATGGCTGACACACGTGCACTCCTGACCTGACCAATCTCCTTCAGAGCTTCCCCATTTCAGGCAAGGGGCATCCATCACCGTTGTCCCCACAGCACATCTCAGCTGGCCCTCAAAGCCAACCAAAACGGAACCCATAAATCTGCAGTTGTTGGGGTGGCTCAGTTGGTTGGGCATCCGCCTTCAGCTCAGGTCATGATTCCAGAATCCTGGGATTGAGCCTCACATCAGACTCCCTGTTCAAGCAGGGAGCCTGCTTTTCCATCTCCCTCCACCCCTCCCCTGACTGGTGCTCTCTCTTTCTCAAATAAATAAATCTTAAAATAATAATAATAATAATAATAAAAAGAACAAAGAAAACTGCCCTAACCAAATGTAAGCTTAATGAATTATCATAAGACAACACCTTGTAAATATCCCTGTCAAGAAAGGAGACGTGCCAGACACTGCCAGACCCCTCCCCATGTCACACGCTGACTTCTGTAGTCATCACTTCCTTGCATTCCTTTACTCTCCAAATGTACATCCCTGGACACTGCGATATGATTAGTTGTGAATGTCATTTGTCCTTTAAGTCTATCTTAATCTATGGCTCGCCCCATCATCTCCTTTTTTTCCTTGTAATTTGTGAGCTGACACATCCAGACTGTGTGACTATTGCCTTTTCTACTGTCTGAAGGTCATGGACTAAGTTTCCTTTTCTCTCAGGGCCTCGCTTACTCCTTCCTTACCAGCACCGCCCTGGCCAACTTACAGGAGCTCCTGTGACCATAAGAAGAGATAGCCTGAAAGCACATCAGGAAATGCTTATGCTATTTTGTCAAGCAAAGAATGCAGTATACAAATGAATACAGAATGCTATGCTTTCAGATCCACCAAGGAAACGTGCATGGGAAAAAGGGACAGCAGGAAACACGCCTTCTATCAATGCTTGTCTTGGACGGTAGATTTCTGTTTCTCTTCCTTTGCTTCTTTCTTACCTTTTTCCATGACCAGCCTATAGCAATACGATAGGACACACGTCATTTTAAACATTTTAAAGAAAAGGGTGCACGAGGCCAAATATGCTACCAGGCCTGTCCACTATCCCGTCACAGGGCCATTTGGCTTTGCTGTCTGTCCCCAAGGCCACCAACAGTGCGGCTGAGATCCGCAAACCTCAAGCTCATGCCGCATCTGCTCCTCTGATGCCTCCCAGCTGCCCTTCCTGTCCCTGTCCTGTCTTTTGTCTGTGCCACCAACAGAAGAACTCATCTAAAACAATGGATGTTGGCTTCCCGGCTCCCTGTCACTCTTAGGAGGCTCAGACCCCTTCCCTTGTCTGCATTAGCTCTCCCCACGTTCACCCCCAGTGTGGGCTGAACACACGCTGCTGGGCCCCAGCCCCAGAGCTCCTGATCCCTAGGTCCCTCAGGGCCAAGAAGTTGTGTGTCTAATGAGCCCTCGGGCGATGGTGATGCCACTGGTTCCAAGACCGCCGTCTAGAATCCTCACCACTGTCCTCCTAAGCAAGCCCTGTCCAGCCTTCAAGAGCTAGTTCGAGCTCCCCTGTCCATGCGGCGGGCTCCTGCAACACCCAGGACTGGTCTCCCTCTTTTCTTCCAGGCCACCCCCAGCACTGAAGGTGTTCTGCTCATCTGGGAAAGGGGAGAGAGCGCTGAGGGGCTGTGAGGGTGGGCAATGGGACAAGGTACCCCTCCTTCCCCTCGTAGCGGCTCTTCTGGGCAGAGCCTGGGAGGAGCACTCCTTCAGTGGCCCCACGTTATCCAGGAAGTCTTCTAAAAGTCCCAGGGAAACGGAATCTTTTCCTTCCCACACAAACTTCTAATTATTCCGTGTGCATTCACTGCCACTCAAAAAAATAGTCAATGAGCACCTACTGTACGTCTGGACGCACAAAACGAAAATTTCTTTTCTTCACAGAAACCAAGAATTACAATAGCATTAAGCTACCACAGAAGCCTGCAGAAGGGGCTCCTTCCAAAGGCAGCCCAACAGCCCAGCCCTGCAGCCCCGGGGACCACTACACACACGCAGCCTCGGCCTGAGAGGCAGGTGCTGGTGCCCGCCAGCGAGCACGCCCAGCTGTGGTCATGCCCAGCTGTGGTCACGCCCACGTGTAGCCACAGTGAAGGTCTGGTCGTGGATTGCAGGCTTCGTTTGTCCTCGGCTAAGCCACCCAGGACTCCGATGCAAGATTTATGGACAGATATTGTTAGGAGAACAGATGTCCAAGTAAGCGGGTCGAGCAAATGCGGACAATGCTTGTGAGACAGGGAAGCTGAAGGGACTCCGTTTTCAGAAAGGCCCCATTTACTCACGCTCTATATTTCTTTCTTTTTTTTTTTTAAGATTTTAATTATTTATTGGAAAGAGAGCACAAGCTGGGGGAGGGACAGAGAGAGAGAGAGAAGCAGACACCCCGCTGAGCTCGGAGCCAACATGGGGCTCGATCCCAGGACCCTGAGATCATGACCTGAGCTGAAATCAAGAGTCCGACACTTAGCTGAATGACCTATC
This sequence comes from Lutra lutra, assembly GCF_902655055.1. Lineage (NCBI taxonomy): Eukaryota > Metazoa > Chordata > Mammalia > Carnivora > Mustelidae > Lutra > Lutra lutra. Next base: position 32,417,796 of record NC_062293.1, read on the forward strand.
CAGGTGCCCTTCACACTCTATAGTTCACCTTGCATATGGGTAAACCAAAGAAGCTACTTTCCCATTCCCAGGGGGAAGCAAGGAACTGAATAGTTCTGAGTTCCTTCCTTCCTTCTTTCCTTCCTTCCTCCCTTCCTTCCTTCCTTTCAAGATTTTATTTATTTATTTGACAGTGAGAGAGACAGAGAGGGAGGGAACACAAATGGGGAGTGGGAGAGGGAGAAGCAGGCTTCCCGCCCAGCAGGGACCCTAACACAGGGCTCAATCCCAGGACCCTGGGATCATGAACTTAGTCAGCTAAAGGCAGTTGCTTAACTCCTGAGCTACCCAGGCACCCCAGTGTTCTCTGAGTTTCATCCTCATCCCAAAACACCTGATAACATCTAAGAAGAACCGGGTCCCAAACGTGTTCCAGGACATTAACTTTGAACAAACCTCGGCCCATACTGGCATCCATACCCCCGCCTTCGGTGACTTATGGGAGAACACCTGTTGTTCACCTGATACTTCCTTTGACTGATCCCTCCCCGGATTCCTGGAGGGATACCTCAGACCCTTTTCCTGTGTGAACCCCTAACTCCAACGACAATGAGACAAAGTCTCCTTTCCTTTCTGAGTCTTTCAGACACTTTGTCTGCTGTACTCTATCACTTATGCTATTCAGTAAACTCTGCTTTCATTTCCTCCTGGCTTGCATTTGCTTTTTATCCTGCACAAAGCCAAGGACCCTCTTGGCTAGTCCTGTGGGGCCCCCTCTAGGTCCTTAGACCTGCCTGACTATGCCAGCTGTGATGGTGCAGGCCTGGAAACCACTGGAGGGAGGCAAAAAGACACCACCTCCTAATAAAAAGGCAGCAGATGTCTAAAGAGCTGACCCTTGTCCCATTTCTGCAAACATCTGGGGCTCTGCACACTTGGGCCTTCTGCCCCAGGAAGATATTCTGAGCAGGCTGAAAACACCAAGAATTCTCCACAGGGGTGTTGGCTTCTCTGTGACCTTGGGCAACTTTTACCTCTTCATGCCCCCATTGCACTATCTAACAATATCTTTTAAAAAGGTAGGAAAGCCCAAAACAAGATGATATAGGTTCCCATTGGAAGAATAAAGGGAGAGATTTAAAAACAAGCAGCAGGGGTTCTGGGTGGCTCAGTCTGTTAAGTGTCTGACTTTTGTTTTTTTAAGATTTTATTTATTTATTTGATGGGAGAAGGGGAGAGAGAGCAAAAGCAGGGGGAGCAGCAGAGGGGGAGGGAGAAGCAGACTTCCCACTGAGCAGGGAGCCCTAAGATCCCAGAACCCCAGGATCATGACCTGAGCCCAAGGCAGACCCTTAACCGACTGAGCCACCCGGGTGCCTCAAGTGTCCCACTCTTGACCAAGACTCAGGTCTTGTGATGCCTGGGCGGCTCAGTCTGTTAAGCACCTGCCTTCGGCACAGGCCATGATGCTAGGGTCCTGGGATCAAGTCCTACATCGGTCTCCTTGCTCAGCAAGGAGCCTGCTTCTCCCTCTGCCTGCTGCTCCCTCTGCTCGTGCTCTCACTTGCTCTCTCTCAAATAAATTTAAAAAAAATTTTTTTTAAGATTTTATTTATTTATTTGGCAGACAGAGATCACAAGTAGGCAGAGAGGCAGGCAGAGAGAGAGAGCGAGGAGGAAGCAGGCTCCGCGATAAGCAGAGAGCCCGATGCGGGGCTCGATCCCAGGAGCCAGGGATTATGACCTGAGCTGAAGGCAGAGGCTTTAACCCACTGAGCCACCCAGGCACCCCTAAAATTTTTTTTAAAAAAAGAAAAAAGGACTCAGGTCTTGATCTCAGGGTCATGAGTTCAGACTTTGCATTGGGCTCCGTGCTCAGGGTGGAACCTACTTAAAAACAAAACAAAGCAAACTAACAGACAAGCAACAATAACACCGTCTGTAAAAGTAAAAGAAAGAAATGGCAAGGAGAGCCAGCAGGGAAAATCCTTCAGTGCCTCAGTGGGGAAACACTGCGTGCATTCAGGCTCCCTGGAGCAGGGTGGAGGGCCGCAGCAGGAGCTCTGGAGAGCTTCTGAAAGACAAAGGTCCAGGGCCCCCTACTGAATCAGAGTCCCTTGAGGTACAAGGAACATGCAATTCCCATTCTCCATCCCCCACAGCAAGTCAAAGAGCCTCAGGTATTCCGGGGGCTTCTAGGCCTGAGACACCACCCCAGAGGTGAGAAGCAAATTATTATCTGAGAGAGGAGAAGGGAGGGACAGTGGCCGCAGGGAAAACATCAAGGGACCTAGAGACCAGCTGGAGAGGAGAAGGAATGTCAACACTGAGGTGCCCTTTGTTTCTGCCCCCCCCCAGAGCTCTGATTCTAGAGAAGGGATACCTCCCTCCCAGTTTAGGCCCGCCAGTCCTCTAGGGACCTGCTGCTTTAGCCAACGCACATCTGAGGCCTGGGCCGCTCCTTCCTCTGACCACCAATGATCCTGGCACATTTCCTCATGCTCTCCATGCCTTCGCCTCAGCAGCTTCACACTGATCAGCTGCGACTCTTTAGTTCAGGATTCAGATCACAGTCCTCCTCCTCCAAAAAGCCTTCCCAGAGGCATTCTAAGGCGCACCCCCGCACAGCCTTGGCCGGTTAGATTCTTGCTGCACCATCAAGGTGGTAGCACTAGTCACCCATCACAATGACCCATGTGCAGTTGGTGGCCCCTACGGGCAGTGGATTGTTTTGGTCTCATTCAGTTCTTCGACCCCAGCACCCAGGTCAGTGCCCAGCATAAAGCGAGTAAGGAATATAGATATATATGCCAACCAGGAGAAAGGGAGGAAAGTAAATTTTACATCAGACGGCTCCACTAGGCAAGTTTTGTCAAAACTCTAGAGACATTAGAGCAATTATTTTTTGTGGCACTTCCTGTGTGCCACGGAGAACCCCAAGACCAACGGAGGCAGAGACAGACAGGCACCCAGGCAGTGGGTGCCAGTCCTTGTTCTCTGCCAGTTGGCTACAGGTAAGGTAGTCCATGCAAAGGGAGCAAGATAAACAACTAGCCCCCTCTGGAGCCCTCGCTCCCTGTGGTTTAGGGGTCCCCACGGCTCCAAGCATCACACTTCAGACAAAGCCCAGGTCCAGGTTGCTGTCCACAGAGCAGCAGCCATTTGTCCCTGCTGAAGGCCCCTCACAGTCAGATATGGGGGACACTGCTGCAGCCATCCGGGGGAGCCCAGGAGTCAGAGGTCCCCACTGCAGGGCGGAGGGCCGTTGAGAAACAGTAAATGGGACGGTGCCATCCAGGGCCTTCTCCCCCACGCCCCTGTCTCCTGGCCTACTGGCCGGGAGCAGCAGTGGGGGAGGGAGCCTGCACCCACCCCACCTGTCCTGTCTGGGCCCAGGGACAATGAGGAGGATGGTCCACGGGTCCCGGGGCTTTCCTGGAGAGATGCTGTGAAGAAAGCAGGAACTCTGAGTGGCAGCACAGAACGCGGGGAACAAAGTGTATTCAGGGTCAACCGGGGTGACTGAAAGGGAGCCACATGACAGGCACGTGGTGAGGTGTGTCCCCAGAGCCTTCATCTGATTTTCACACTAAGCCAGGGAGATGGCCCCCTTTCCCCTTGTCTTACCAACAGAAAACTTGGGCAGTGTTCTGCTGAAGGAGAGCGAGAAGACAACCCTCAAAAATGGGGTGTGTCTGGCCAAGGCTGAGCAGAGACTGAAGGGTCTTTGAGCAATCATTAAGGATACTCGCTCTCTGTTCTCTATCTTTCTTAAGGTCAGGACAAAATGAGATAGGATTTCAGTTAGATTCCAGAAGGAACTCATGGAGTATAAAGAAGCGTAGGAGAGTTCATTTCCCCAGCTAGAGCCCCAAAAGCTGCAGCCCCATCAGGTACCCATTCTGCAGGCAGGAGACTGGACAACTTGACCTTTGCCCCCTTTGCCACCACGAGTGTATCACCTGACCCACTGGACGCCCCGGGTCCTATTCCGAGGGAGGCTCTCAGATAATGCAAATCTGAGGTTAAAGACATCCTTGGCTGCATTTAACAGGCAGATGGGGAGAGAGTTCAGATATTAAAATGATATTTAGACTTTGCTGATTTAATCAACGAGGCTAAAGTGACTGCATTAAAGTTAGCAGGAGTGCAGTATTGCTAGAACCTACCAGGTCGCCACTCGGATAATGGAGTCGGTCAAAGCCGCAGTAACAGTGACCGAGATGACTGTATTTTTCAAACGCTGCTGCTTCGCCCCCAGAAGCCCCGTCCCTGGGGGCGCCCTCGCCCACTCACCAGTGAACTAGTCTCTGGCAGTGCTGCAGGCCACCAAGCACATCTGCTATTGCCCCAGGCTGCTCAGACCAACACTTGTGCTTTGGCCTGGAACAGAAGGCTCCCCGAGACCAGAGGAGGGGCGTCTGCGGGGGGGGGGGGGGGGGGCGCCCGGAACAGGAGTAAGATGCTCAGTCCAAAGAGAGGGGTTTCCTGAAGGTCAAAGGCGTCACATTACCAAAGAGGTTTAAAACCCCCCATGCTCTCAGGAGAAACCAGGGCCCAGAAAGGTCAGAATCCTCTCCCTCAAGGTCCTGCCAAAGGATCAGCACAGACGCCTGCTCACCCACTCGGCCCACGGGCCCCAGCGGCCAGCAGCTGCCTCTGGGAACTGCCTCTGGAGGGCCGAGTGTCTATATACCACTGTGCGCTCCCCTCCATCTGACTGCCTCACAGTGCACGTGTCACAACCCCGAAGGGGAGGCCACGTCAGGCCCCGCGCCTTGGAGTCCCAGGCCAGAGGACTCACAGTTGACTCCCCTACCCTGGGTGCTCCAGGCCCCCAGAGGGCTCCTGTCAATCCCTGCGCTGCCGCCCTCTCTCCCTTTGATGACAAATTGGGGAGGGGGGGGTAGACAGCAAAGAAAAATCCCCAGTAGGCATCGATTTGCCCAAAGCAAAGGCAACACAAAGGCTGCACCTGTTTCCATGGAAACACGACTGGCGAAGCAAAGGAACAAAACAGAGCGAGAAACACAAACCCGTCACCACCTTCCGGGGCCGGAGTGATGGATGTTGGCGGGCCAGCGCCCTGACAGGAAGACTGCGGAAGGATTAAAGGTAATCAGAAGATCTAGAAGCCATAGCCCGAGCCCTTTCAGTTGGTAGAGTGGGAGGCCAGGAGCCTCCCCATTCCCCAGGCCTACAAACCAGCCTGGCCCCACTCCTGAGAAAACTCCTGAATGAAAAAATCCTGGACAGAAATCCAAAGTGAGCAATTATTCACTTTACAAAAGGATTCTCTGCTTGACAAAGGGATTCCTTGAAACAGCAAATCCCATGGTGGATTGGAATGTCTGTTTTCTTTCATTATTTACGTTTCTGAGACTGAGGACAAGGACAAGGGTGTAGCTTCCAGGTGAAAGTTTGCAAGAAAAGATGACAAAATTCCCAAGCGGAAGGGATGGAGGGGTGGCGACAAGACTCTTCATAAAAATATCTGCTGGAGGGGCACCTGGGTGGCTCATCGGGTTAAAGCCTCTGCCTTCAGCTCGGGTCATGATCCCAGGGTCCTGCGATAGAGCCCTGCATTGGGCTCTGCTCAGCTGGGAGCCTGCTTCCTCCTCTCTCTCTGCCTGCTTCTCTGTGATCTCCGTCTGTCAAATAAATAAATAAAATCTTAAAAAAGAAAATCTGCTGAGGGGGTGCCTGGGTGGCTCAGTCAGTTAAGAATCTGCCTTTGGCTCAGGTCATGACCTCAGGGTCCTTGGGATCGAGCCCTGCGTTGGGCCTGGCGGGGAGGCTGCTTCCCTCTCTCCCTCTGCCCCTCACCCCTGCTCGTGTTCTCTCCCTCTCTCTCAAATTAATAAATAAAATAAAATAATCAAATCAAATCTGCTGGGAGAGGCCCACACGAAATTGAGACAGGACAGCTTTAAAACAGAAAGGTGAGTTAGTTGGGGATCTGTGGCCCGTCCACCATGGGAGAGCACAGGAGCCTACAGTGGCAGAAGCTGGGCAACAAGAGGTCTCTGACAGGGCCCGGTGGGGTGGACCCCAAAAGCAGGTCACTCTCAAAGCCATTAGCTGAGGGGAGATGTGGGGAGAGTAAGTGGTCAGTCCTCATTCCCCCAGGACGACAAGAAGGCCAGAAGCTAGAATGCTCCTGGGTGAAGGCCAGAAGAAGATGCTGACAGTAGGCTCTGCAGATGGCCGGGGCTCAGGGCGGTAACGAGAGCCTGGGCGGTTGCACTCGTCACTCATCGGGTGACAGGTATTAAGCGCCCCTCAGAACGCGTTACCATCCTGGGAAGGACACAATGCCACACACCAGCCCAGCCCTGCTCTTGGAGCGTCTCAGGCAGGACTTCACTCCACTCAGCTTTTCCTGGACTATAATTCCTACAGAGAACAAAAAACAAGCATAACAGCAACAATAATATTTACTGAGCATGCTGTGTGGGCCTGACACTATATAGTCATTGTTTCATTCACCCTCTCACCCAGCCTGAGAGGGAGACACTGTCCTCATCCCTGCTTACTGATGGGGAGACAGGCACAGAGAGCCAAGTAACTGGCTCAAGGTCACGCAACTAGTAAACGGCAAAGTCAGGTCTGCCCCCACGTCAAAGCCTGCGCACGCTAGGTTAAGTGCCTGCCACATCAGCCCATTTAACAGACAAGCTGAGCATGAGTCTAAGCGACTTGCACTGAGGCAGGGGATGGGGTCTGAAGACAAGCTCTTCTGACTCCTTCAAGGCTTCTTTTTTTTTTTTTTAAGATTTTATTTATTTATTTGACAGAGAGAGAGAGATCACAAGTAGGCAGAGAGGCAGGCAGAGAGAGGAGGAAGCAGGCTCACTGCTGAGCAGAGAGCCCGATGCGGGGCTCGATTCCAGGACCCCGAGATCATGACCTGAGCCGAAGGCAGAGGCTTAACCCACTGAGCCACCCAGGCGCCCCTCCTTCAAGGCTTTTTTGCCTTGTGATGCCTACCCTGGGAAGGTCAGCGGCTTTCTTGGTGGGGCACGTGGACTGACCTGTGGCCGTGAAGTTACTCTCTTGCTCTGGGCCTCCGTTTAAGTGTAACAAGGAGACATCCTGATAGTGTGAGCTCCTGCCAACTCACTGGGAAAGGACGAGCTGGGAAGAGACATGGGACGTGCGTCCAGGTGTGGCTGGGGAGCCCATGGGAGGCAGACCCAGTCCCAGCTCCAGCAAAAGATTCCCAAAGGCCCACAAGCTCTAAAGTGAGCGATGTCATGTTCATAAAGCAAAACCCGGGCAGCATCTCCAGTGGGCCCCTGGTCCAGTATTCTTCCTGTCAGCACAAGTGTGGGAAATGCGGGCATGTCCAGGGGGCTGCTTGGACCCGGCTGGCTTTCAGGGAATCAGTTTCCCAAACCTCCATCACATGGGGAGTCCTTTCTTAAATGGCTGGACTGGCAGCTGTCTGGGTCTACAGTTCTTTTTACACAGTGGTCCCTCCTCACCATTTCCCCAAGGAAAGGCCCACCCCCGGCCAGATGCTAACTGTACCCTGATGCTCTCCCTTGGGGTGTGAATGCTCCTGGACAAAGGGGCAGCTGGAGAATGTAGCATTCCTGGGGGAGGCCCAGGAGAATGGGGCATGGAGAAGGGGCTAGCCATAGGATGCCTGGGTGGCTCAGTTGTTAATCATTGGCCTGCGGCTCAGGTCATGCTCCCAGGCTCCTGGGATTGAGTACTGCACTGGGCTCCTTGCTCAGCGGGGATTCTGCTTCTCCCTCTCCCTCTGCCATTCCCCCTGCTTGTGCGTTCTCTCTCACAAATAAATAAAATCTTTTTAAAAAGAGAGAATGGGGCTGGCTTTATTTTACCGAGGCCTCATCTTTGTTTTCAGGTTACAATCAGGGAACAAGGATGCTGACACAGGGACACCTGTTGGACACATTTACTCAAATCGCAACACGGAGTCTGACTTTTTCTGACACAAAGTATGATTTGGCTGACGGCTCAAACGACGAGGTCCAGCTTTGCCAATTAGGAATTATGACAGACATTTTCCGTAATTGCATGGGCCGACTTTGCTGGTTTAAGGCTTTGACAAAAATATATTTGAAACGAAATATATGATATACAATCAGCCTGGAAATTCACCGTACTTAAAGTTATGATAAAAGTTCATTTTTTCTTTTTAAAGATTTATTTATCCTACACAGAGTGAGTGTGTGTATGCAAGCAGGGGGAGGGGCAGAGGGAAAATCTCCAGCAGGTTCCAGGCTGAGCACAGAGCCCGACATCGGACTTGATCTCACAACCCCAAGATCACCACCCAGGCAGAAACCAAGAGTTGGATACTCAACAGACTGTGCCACCCAGGTGCTCCAAAATTGTGATAGAAGTTTTCATAAGTGAATTTTAAAATGTGTCAGAGGACAAAGTTTTTCAAAATTCTTTTCACAGATGTGAGAGCAAAAAAAGTCTGAAGCCTGTCGCTTTCCTTCCCTGGAACCATGCTGAGATGCACTAGTGTCTGCACCACCCACCAGAGACGTCAGCTGTGGTGTATACAGCAAGCGCCAGACCTGGACCCCGGGTTGTAAGTTTGCTTCTGCTACTTCTTAGCTGCGTGGATCTGATTAAGTCCTACAAACACCCTGAGCCTGTTTCCTCATAACCGAATGGAAATGAAGCACATAAAGCATATTAAATATCCTTATGACGATGGCACCGAACGAACAGCAGAGAAGTGCGTCAGCACAGGCAGCCCCGAAGAGCAGCCAACCAGCCAGTGTTTCCTGCTCGGTCCAGATGACTTGATGGTATTCATCTCTAGATCACACGAATAACTTATATTTATGGAGCGCTCACCGTGTGCTGGGCTTCACGGGCCCCAGATCATTTTGTTTTCACAACAGTCCTATGGATCAGGTATCCTTCTTATCCCTGATTTACAAGCACGGAAGGCTTACACCCTTGCCTGGCTCAGTCAGCTCACAGTGAAAGGCCCAGCAGGTGTGTTTGATTCCAGAGCGGGTGCTCCAAACCCTCCGTGCTCAAAGTGTGGCCTACAACTAGCAGGATCTGTATGCACTGGGGCCTATTAGAAAGGTAGGATCCTAGCACCTCCCCCAAACCCACTGAACCAGAATCTGCATTTTAGAAAAATCTATGGGCGATTCATACACACATCCAAGTTGGAGAGTCACTGCTCTCAATCACCAGACTGTTTTCCATCCTGGTGTACCATCCTGGTTTTATCTTGCTGGAGGTAATATTAGAATGTTTGCTTTCTCTACACACATATGCACAGCTGACAATTAAAGCAAGCAAGATGGTTAGGGATTATAATAATCCATCAGTAACATATGCAAAATGCTTGTTTGAAAAGGACTAGGCAAAGTCACATCAAACTGTCATTGGCGGTTACCTCTGAAGAGTGGGCCCGGGAAGGTAGTCAAGGGAGAATTTTGACTTATGTTATTTGAAAAAATTTTTTAAAGATTTTTATTTATTTTTTTGACACACAGAGATCACAAGTAGGCAGAGAGACAGGGAGAGAGAGAGGCAGAGAGAGATGAGGAAGCAGGCTCCACACCAAGCAGAGAGCCCGATGAAGGGCTTGATCCCAGGACCCTGGGATCATGACCTGAGCCGAAGACAGAGGCCTCAACCCACTGAGTCACCCAGGCGCCCCAATATTATTTGAGATTTTTAATAAAAATCATGTGTTTGTGTATTGGTTTAAAAGGAAAGCTGTTTTACAACTTTTTTTTTTTTAAGATTTTTATTTGATAGAAAGAGACACAGCGAGAGAGGGGAACACAAACGGGAGTGGGAGAGGAAGAAGCAGGCTTCCCGCCAAGCAGGGAGCCTGATGTGGGGCTCGATCCCAGGACCCCGGGATCATGACCCAAGCCGAAGGCAGCCACTCAACAACAAAGCCACCCAGGCGCCCCTTTTATAACATGAAAGCATGTTTTAAAACACAAGCACAGAGGGGGACCTGGGGGGGCACAGTCAGTTAAGTGTCAGACCTTGATTTTGGCTCAAGTTGTGACCTCAGGGTCCTGAGATCAGACCCCATACTGGGCTCTGCTCTCAGCATGGAGTCTGCTTGAGAGTCTCTCTCCCTCTCCCTCTGCCCCTCCTGCCTATGTATGCTCTCTCTCTCTCTCAAAATAAATAAATAAATCTTGAAAAAAATAGAAGAAAACACAAGCACGGGGCACCAGGGTGGCTCAGTCGGTTAAACATCTGACTCTTGATCTCAGCTCAGGTCTCCATCTCACGGTGGTGAGATCAAGCCCTGTATTGGGCTCTATGCTGGACGTGGAGCCAAATAAATAAATAAATAAATAAATAACACAAGCATAGATTACTGAAATTGACTGTATTTTATGAGCTACATCTACCGTACTCTGGAAGGGCCAAGGAGGGCATCCGCACAGAAGCATTGATGGGACGGAAACAGGGAGAGTTGTGCTTGGAGTCCGAGGATCTGGATTCAAGACCAGGCCCGGCCCCAGTTTGCTGGGGGACCTCCAGGCTCCCACTTAGCATCTGTGGGCCTACGTATCCTCTGCGATATAATGAGTGTCCCCCTCCCCACCCACCCCTAGGCGCCTCGCCCCATAGCGCTGGTGCAGGGCGCAGCCAAGCCGGGACGTGCCTAAAGGCCCCTGAGGACTGCAGGCTGCCACAGAACGCCAGGGTGGGGAGTTTTCTTGAAAAGAAAAGCAATGAAAGAAAAAGCAGTGAAACATCCACCCGCACTCGTCGCATTCCCTGAATGCAGCTATTCCATGACTTTATAAGGGAGACGCACACAGTAACCTGGATTTAGATTCCGTGGGAGCCCCAGGCTGATTTTCAAATCCTTATTCGAACTTATAAGTTGGGTCTGGACGTGGTTCAAAACACGGAAGAAAGGGCTATTTCTCAATGTCTGGCCCGTTTTCTTTGCACTTCTCGCCTGCTTTCTTCGCAGGCTCCCAAGTCCTGGGGAGGTTCTGCTTCGGGTTCTGAGTCTTCCCCGTCTCCCGGGCTTACTCTGACTCCCTGTGGCAACCAGCCCTGGCACCATGGCCTCCCGGCTACTCCCCAGGCAAACGGCTTGGGGGTCTGCGGTTTGGCTTGCTGTTGGTCAGTGCCTCAGTTTCCCCACTGTTATCTTAGATTTTGCATAACTGGAGAGAGCAGCGGGAGTTCTGTCCTTGCTCATCTGGGGGAGCATGGGGTTTGGGCACAGAGGGATAAAGTGACTGGCTCCAATCCACGGTCTAGCTTCAAACAGAGCTGGGCTGGGGCTCTCTGACCTTTGAAAATTCCTTAAGATTTCTCTATCAGTCGTTTGCAACTTGTCTGTCCCTCACTCACCTTGCCCCTCTGTCCCCTTTCTAGGGGACACATGAATCTCGGGATTCAAGGCCACTGTGCTTTTCCTCAAACTAAACGATCTTGAAACCACACGGTCTGAAAGCATCCTTGAAACCATGCCAGAAAAAAGTCCCCTGCCAGATTTTCCAAGGAGAACGAGAGCCATCTAAACCATTATGAGCTTCGGTTCCAGCGATGGCTGAAGAGGCTTCTGGGCAGGCAGTCGAGCCCTACTACTTCTGTGGCCTTCAGTGCCTTGCTTCACCTCTGTGTGAGCCTCGGTGCTTTCAAATACGAGATGGTGACACGGCTACCACCTTCAGGCTTAAACGGAGATTCTAGACAAACGTAAAGACCCTTACGCAGGATTCTGGAGAAAGGCGTGACCTTGCTGCCGACTAGAAGTTCAGAAAGCAGTAACTCTTACCATCATCATCACCATCATTTGGGGCGTTTACCTCGAAGACAGGGATCCAAGTCAATTCTTTACTCCAGCTGCACGTTAGAATCACCTAGAATTTTTTCCTGTTTTAATACCAGCGCCCAGGTCTTACCTACAGTGATCCTGATTCACGGTCTGGGGTGGGACCTAGGAAATAGGTACTTTTTAAAAAATTCTACAGCTGATTCTCATCGCCCCTGGCTGAGAACGGATCTAAACCTCGCCATTTAACAGGCACACAAACCTCCTGGGGATCTTGCTAAAATCCAGCTCCTGACTCAACAGGTTTTATCTGAGCCCTGAGATTCTGCATTTCCAATTAGCTCCCAGGTGATGGCCTCTGGAGGAACAACACCCAAAACTCAAGGTCTTGGGAAGATGGCTGGAAAGTTTGTAAGATTCTTTTCTGGACAGTCTCAAGGGCTAGCTCTGTCTAGCCAGGCTAGAGTTCACTGCCTCCTGGAAGTGGTCAACTCTGTGACCTTAGACTGGGGCACCAGGACCCAGCACCAAAGTCTGTCCCCAGATGACTCTCTCTTTGGTTTCCTGTTGGCTTTTTTAGGTTCTAACAAGAGCCTGCAGACAAGTGTGGCCACAAAGACGTACTTGCAAATTAATCATGATGCCACACCCTGCATTCACGCGGAGTTGCCTTCTCCAGACCCGCCACAGGAAAAGCCAAAAGGAAAGGGCTCTTGTTACTTTCACTGGGATGAGCGAGGAGGAGAACAAGAGGGCCTGACTCGGCAGGATGTCCCAGCCAGGAGCTGAAAACAATGTCAGCTCTGGTCTGCCATACCTCTGATCAGCCAAACAGGAATGCTTCCTGCCTAGGGCTGGTTACGTATGCGCACAATGGAAGAAACGCCAGGAAAACGTGAGCAGGGAGGGGGCTGATCTGGGCAGGTCCCTCCGGCTTTGAGGTTGGTGCATTCTGTGACCCTGACCAACATCCACAAAACAACACTGACTGGGCACCTACTGCGTCACAGGGAATTTGACAAAAACACTCTCATATGATCCTCCTGTCAACTTTGCAAGTCCAACGTCACTGTCTTCATTGGCGGCATGGGTGAGGCAACGGGCTCAGTGGGTCAGCAACAACGGGACACGCAGAGGTCAGAGCCGGATTGGAACCTAAGCCTGGCTAATCCTCCCTGCCTCTTTACACTGCTGTTCCAAACTCAAATCTCTCAACTCCTCAGTTGATCCCTTCACTGAGGCAGGAAGAAAGGGAAAAGGGTGTAGATCAAGAGAACTGGAAGTAGCTTTGGGTCTCAAGCACAAAGGAGAATGCTTGCTGTCTTTGCATCTGCTATTATTAACCATTACCACCATCAGATGTGTCATTAAGAGGCACTGGGAGAAAAGGCTGGTGTCTACCCTCCCATTTGGAGTGTCTGAACAAGGCACTGGCCCTAGATAGCGTCCAGGCTGCTGCCATCCCTGGTCCCTCGAGAATGGGGTTGGTGAGCAGCACCTGATGACTGCAGGGGAATACCCTGGAGGCTCGGAGGGAAGGCTCTGCTTGTGGAACAGGGCAGGAGTCCAAAACAGCTCAAGGAAGGAGACCGGGCTGGGTCACAGCAGCGTGCTCCTGGCACCTGGGCCACCGTGTCGGGCCCAAGACTGGAAATGAGACTCAACCAATTCCCTGATGGGCTCTGAGAGCCAACCTGAACTTGTGTCCCCTCGCCTTACCCCTGCATAAGGTGCAGAAGCTTCCTGAAGCCGCCAAAGGCCACTCGAACAAGTGCCCCACTTTAAGGACTAGGAAGCCAAGCACTGAAGAGACAGTGCTAGGAACCTCTGTCCCCTCCAGACCTACCCCATTGTCAGGCCCCTCCTTGTGCCTTGGCAAGAAGAGGCCTTGGCAGAGGCCCCAGCTCTGGATTAATATTACACCAATACAACCCAAACAAACGGCTCCTGCCTGCATGTTCCATAAAGTTCTGAGGATTAAAACAAAGACAAGTTGGGGAGGGGGAAGTCAACAACAGGGGGACGTGCGAGGGAGCGGCACTATGGCCTTGTGATGAAATATTACACAGCCTTTTGAAATCATGCCATTTCATTAAAAAACCCTCCTTTGTGCAGTTACATGAAAAAGTTACATACAAAAGTCGGTAATCAGTAAGATTACAAGGATTTTTTTTTTTAATCAATGCACATTAAAAAAAGAACAGAAGGAAATACAACCGAATTTTATCGGTAGCAATTTTTTTTTTAAAGATTTTATTTATTTATTTGACAGAGAGAAATCACAAGTAGGCAGAGAGGCAGGCAGAGAGAGAGGAGGAAGCAGGCTCCCTGCTGAGCAGAAAGCCTGATGTGGGGCTTGAACCCAGGACCTGGGATCATGACCTGAGCCGAAGGCAGCGGCTTAACCCACTGAGCCACCCAGGCGCCCCTATCGGTAGCAATTTTTAAATGATCGGGATGATCATTCCTGTGTTAGAGACAAAACATTTTCCAGTTTTTCTTTAGTGAGCACATAAACTGTGCAGGGAGAAGGGGAGCACATTCTAACCACAATCCGGGCATCTGAGAATCGGGGTGAAGCCCTGCCTGGGGAGGGGGAACTAAACCTAAGGCAGCCCCCAGCAGTGAGACAGGACACCCACAGCGCCTCCAGAGGTCCAACAGGGCTGTCGTGGTGACACCTGGACAAGCAAGTGGGGTGGTGGGGACGTTCCCAAGGGGCTGAAATTCTCCAGGGAACAGAACAAAAAGCCCATTAGCCCTGAAAGTGCTCTACAGGCTTGTGGTGAGACTCAGTCAGGGCCTGTCAGGCGCTCCGCCCGAGGCAGAAAGGCAGAAGACAGCTGCCACCGCAGGGCTCCCAGATCCCTCGGAGACCCCCAGCAGACACGGATTCCTGCTCCCCACCCCAGCGCAAGGATATAAAAGAGACAAGCTTCACCATATGGGGCTCAGGAGCCTCGTGGGAATGTCGGTGGGAGTGAGAATGGCAGGTCCCTAAGCCGTGTGCAAATGTGAAGGAAGGGGGTTTAAAGCGAAAAAACTGCACCAGCTGTCTCCTAAAGAACACTAATTACAGGGGCTGTGCTGCCGGAACCAGGCCTGGTTTTGCAGGCAGAGATCCTCCCGGGAAGACCCCCCATGCAGTCATCCTGCCGAAGCCTGAGCTCCACTGCCTGGTGGCTGGCCTGCGGAGGGCAGAGACGGCATCTGGCTAGGGCACTGGGCAGGCCTGCCTGGGGCCATAAAGCAGGTTCTGCAGGTCCCACTTCCTGGGAAGTTCCCATCACAGGGTCAGGAGGCTGGTGCTGAGTGCCAAGGCCGGGTGACACTGGAATGTGGAGAGGGCTAGAGAATTTCCTTCTCTGGAGATTTGAAAGACCTAAGCATCTGGAACAGCTCAATGCTAAAATGGAAATTAAAAAAAAAAAAAAAAAAGCAAAGTGACGGCCTTATCCCTGGAAGCTGGGGAATGGGCAGAGTCAAGTGGAGAGAGGAGGAAGGCAAGTTCTCAGCCGTCCCTCACTTGCAGCTCATGGCAAGAAGCACAGGTCACCCATCACAAATGGTGCCCCTCCTGGAGGGCCGCCCGTGGCCAGCATTTCTGCTAAAGACACAGGCGAGGGGTGCTGAAAAAGGATGAAGCCAAGGAGGCTGGAGCGCCTGGGCAGCAGCCCTGAGTCCCACCCTTGCTCTGCAGCTCCCTAGTCCCCGCACTGCCCAGAATGAGGCGTTAGGGATGCCCAGCCTGGCCACCATACACAGCTGTTCCCATGGCAGTGAGAAATGTATGGGCCCGCACTTCCTTTTTTTCCTTTATTTTTTAAGATTTTATTTATTTATTTTTGCGAGAGAAACAGCATGAGCAGGGGCGAGAGGCAGAGGGTGAGGGACACGGAGACTCCCCACTGAGCAGGGAGCCCCATGTGGGGCTCTATCCCCGGACCCTGAGATCACGACCTGAGCCAAAAGCAGACGCTCAATGGACTGAGTACCCCAGGCTCCCTTGGGGCAGCACTTCTAAAAATTGTCAAATTCTAAACAAATGACTGTTATCATTATGATTAGTGGGGTGTCATGTTAAAGTGGGGGCATTTTACTCCCCTTTCACGACAACATGCAAAGCAGATGCAAACACAGACGAGCACACTAACGAGTCTCCCCCCAGATCATTCACCCACACGCTCTAACCCCGGAGCCCACGGGCCGTGTGCGCAGCCTGGGAGGGGCGTCAGGAGCAGCAGGAACGGCTGGGGAGGACGGGCGAGGGAGGAAACAAAACCAAGGAAGCCAGGGAAGAAGTAAGAAGGTTAGCAGTGAGATTCCACTCGCCTGGGAATGAGCCCGAGCCCCTGGGAAAGAGGCCCAGATGAAAGGAGGCGCAGCTGGGGGAAAACAGGCCATGAGAACAGAAGGGCAATTGTTCGGGGCCAGGCCAGGCACTGCACCCGGAGCAGCCGCCCGCACCGCGGCTTTGTGCGCTAATGTCATTAAGGGCCCAGTGGGGGCCAATGTTTGGAGTCCTTTAACTCCTCGCCATTCTCACACAACAGCTGAGCCAGAGCGGGGGAGGGGCGGCTGTCACGGGGGCGGCCCTGGCTTTCAGGGCAGCTCAGCTAAAAGGGGGCAGCAAGGGGTAGGTGGGCCTGGGCGGCAGGAGGCAAAGCCCTCATTCGGGACCTGAGAGGCACTTCCTCAGCACTGTCCCCAGGAGCTCCCGGAAGCCCCGCCACTGCCCTGACCCCAGTTAACACTCCCACTAATTGCTGGGGCAGCAGAGAGCCTGGGGAGCAAAAGAGACAGAGTTAATTAAGGGGAGAAAAAATGAGTCTGCTGCTCCATTCTTCATTTCGGCTCCTCCCCAACCTTCTGGGTTTCAAGGAAGCTCCTGAGGCAGTGATCTCCACGCGCAGAGCCTAGTCCAACAGCACAGGGGAACGACTGACCAGGGGCAGCTAGGTCAGGTAGCATCTAGGAGCCTGGCTCCACAACTCTCCAGCCCTTCAGATTCCCCAGAGGTACGGCAAGGGGTCTGCTCCCCACTCATCAAAGGAAAGCCTCACACTCTCAGTCCAAATATGGATACCCTAAAACAGGGGCCATGTGGGTTCTTACCACTGAGGTGGGACTCCTCCGGGAAGCAACAGGACATTCTGTAGACTACACAAGAATGGGATGGGAGCAGTTGACCAATGTTACCTAGTCCAATCTCAAACCTACCCTACTGAGGTAGGTACTGTCTTATCCCCACTTTATAGATGGGAAAACTGAGGCTTGGAGGAGATAAGTAGCTCATCCAAGGTCAACAAGCTACCAAGTAGCAGAAGAATGATTCAGACCCCAGAACTTGGAGCTCCAAGCCCATGCTTTTGCCCCTTTGTCCCATTCTGCAGGTCACTTAGATAGTCTAGTCCACGAGAAACAAGCCTTGTGGAGCTTACAACCCGATAGGAGATTCTCAGCAAAGGGTTCTTGAGGGTTTGACAAAGTCCACAGACTGCCCCCCAACCCTACCTCCCCCAAAATTAAAAACACACTATGCATGGGTTTGTGTGTACATTCGCTTTCCAGGGTGCAAGGGAGGGTCCAAGTTCTCTTTAGATCATTGAAAGGACCTGGGACACAAAAAGAGGTAAGAAGTGTGGGCCAATGAGGTGATGCCTTGCTAACTTGCCTCTAGAACACAGATCTTTTGACTTGAGTCCTCTACTTCACTTCACCTCCTTGCTCTGAAGAAATAGCCAAGAGGGTAGCCTAAATTTCTCCAGAAAGGGAGGATGCAGAATCAGGGAACTTGGCAAGGAAACTCCACCCAGCCCGCCTGGGAGAGGGTGAGCCCGAGATACATTGCGCAGGAGGCGGGGGACAGCAGTAACAGCAAGGCGGTGCGGGATGACATGGATTTCCTACAGTGTTTATTACTTCTTTCCATCACTTAAAAACAAGTTCCAACACTGTCCCAATTCTGATTCTGGATTTTGTTTGGGTCTACACAGACGCAAGTTCATGATCAGTAGTCCTAAACTATCAGAAATTAGCATGGGAAAAAAGTTTCTGTTCCGAACAAGTTTGCTAGTTTTAAAGACCACTGTCTATCCAAAAACAAGGGCATGCTTTTACAAGGGCTACTGTCTTCATGTCAGATGTTCCAAGACATTAAACAAGGACGATGGTGCCATTTGATTAGCCGGTATTATCAAGGGTGCCTTCTGTGCACTGGGCTCTGTGCCTTACCCATGCTTATCTCATTGAATCCTCATTCCCATCCTATGAGGTGGGGGCATTATCATCTCTGATTTACAGATGATAAAACTGAGGTTCAGAGAGGCTAAACAGCAGCCCAAGAACACACAGCAAATAAGTGACAGAGGCAGGGTTCACACCCGGGTCTGATCCTAAACACGGGGCTCTAGACCAGGGCCACTAAAACCATGCTCACAGACTATCCACAAACTGTTAGTTATGGGTCCCTGGCAGGATACGTACAGGAAAAGAAAATAGGTAAGGATTTAAAGACATTTCTAGGGGCACCTGGGTGGCTCAGTCAGTTAAGTGTTCAACTCTTGATTTCAACTCAGGTCAAGATCTGAGTCGTGGGATGGAATCCTGCAGTGTTGGGCTCTGTGCTCAGCAGGGATCTGCTTGGGATTCTCTCTCTGGTCCCCACCCCGGGCAATTTGACATTGCCCCAGTCTCCCAGCACATAGTTGTGGGCTTGCCTCTTCGGACACCGTCAGACTTGCACAGACCAGTCATACTCATTGGGATCACACACCCATCCCTGAACGAGTGAACAACACAACCCATCCCTCACCTTGGCTAGTAAAGGAGCCCTGTTCTAAAGGTACTGTGCAAAGACAGAGCCATAGGTCATACTCAAACGAGCCTCCAGCCATCCCCTCAACTGTCCCCTCAGCAAGCAAAGTCCTCTAGCACAATGCTTCTCACACCTGACCGTGCACATAAACCACTGGGATCTTGGTAAAATACAGACGAACTCCAGAAGTCTGGGGGGTGAGGCCCGAGACCCCATTTTGAGCAGGTGACGTGAGGGCTCCCAGTCTGGAGATTGGACTTCAAGGAGCAAGGTTCTAATGGCACAAGCGCCTGGAGAGATGAGGCTAGGGTCGTAAATTTGGCCTGACCAGGCCCAGAGTCCAGCAAAGGGCTGAGGAAAAGGCTCACCACTGGGGCCTGGCCTGAGGAAGGCAGAAGGCCTTGGTGGGTCTGGGCTCACTCAGATGCAGCTCTTGCAACACACCTTTTTCCACTCCAGCCTGAGCCTGGGACATCCAGGGACCCTTTTCCCCTGAGTCGCAGAAACAGAAGACCTTCTGTCCCAAGGGCTTGACTGAAGGTGGAGCAGAGCAGCTCAGAAGCATGTGCAAACATTTGGAGGACTACTCCCTCTGAGCATGTCGAGGAGAGGAGGCATCCTGGGGAAACTGTGCTCACGGCCTCGCTTTGCGTGGGCCAGACAGCCGGCCAGTGACGTCCAGCAGGCAGGCCCCGGGAGAAGTACTACACTCCTGTGTTCGACCACACTTTTTACTCCTTGTCAAAGGATATTCAAGTCTACTGTGAGAGCTAAGAAATCTGATTAAGAGCTGGAAGCCTCAGAGGAAGGAGTGTAATGTGAGTCACCCCAGCAGGGCAAAAATGTCCCCTCAGTGGCAGCCAGAAAGGGCCACAAGCAGCTCCCTTCCAAATAGGAATGGTCTCCACTTCCCTCAGGTCACCCTCAAATTATGTGTCCCACTCCCTGAAAATTCTTACAATAGAGACCTTCCTCCTTATGGCCAATCTCAGTCTCTCCTAATTCAACTTATGGCACAAGGACTGAAGGACTATGTGCTTCTGAAAGGGGCAATTCGCAGAAGGCAGTCCAGATCTTCCATTCATTGAAGGATTTACTCATTTATTCAAAAGACATTATGGCCCAGGGCACCTGGGTGGCTCAGTCCATTAACCATCTGACTCTTGGTTTTGGCGCAGGTTGGGATCTCAGGGTCATGGGATCGAGCCTCACATCAGACTCTGTGCTCAGAGGGGAGTCTGCTCGAAGATTCTCTCCCTCTGCCCCTCCCCATTCAAATAGATAAATCTTAAAAAAAAAAAAATAGGGGCGCCTGGGTGGCTCAGTGGGTTAAGCCGCTGCCTTCGGCTCAGGTCATGATCTCAGAGTCCTGGGATCAAGCCCCGCGTCCGGCTCTCTGCTCAGTGGGGAGCCTGCTTCCTCCTCTCTCTCTGCCTGCCTCTCTGCCTGCTTGTGATCTCTCTGTCAGATAAATAAATAAAATCTTTAAAAAAAAAAATAGACCAACTGCCATGTGTCAGGACCATCAGAAAGTGGGCATACAGCGTGGACTCAGCAGACTAGGGTCTTTCCTCCCCTTCTCTAAGGAACAGAAACTCATGAAAGAACGGGCCCCACGCACCAAGCCGTTAACGAAGGCAAAGGGCACTGCCTGCTTTGGCGCAGGAGGGAAAGTGAGCTGCTTTCTGACATGCATAAGCTTCGGGAAAGCCAGCCCCACAGTGGGACCGGGCATTTGAAGCCAACGGTACCTGAAAAGGGGCTCCTTCACTCCCACAGAGCAGAGAGAGAGGCCCGAGGGTTACTGACACTCACAGCCAGCAGCCAGAGAGATGGCCTGTGGTCCTAACCAGAAGTCGCTGGGCAAAGTGCAAGCCTACCTCCAGGGTCATCACGCTGAAAACATCCTCTACATCTCAGATGACTCTTGCGAAACCACAAGGCTCTTTCCCCCTTTGCAAAAACCGAATCACATTCTCCTGCCTCCAGAGCCTTCCATCCACGTGCTGTTTCCCTGCACAATGCTCCCACCTGGCTCCTTTCCCCCCAGCACCCGTCCTTCCTTCTCTCAGAATCCTGCTCAGCACAAATCTCCAGAAGGTCTGGTGCAGGCACAAGAGCATGACGCCTTAACCTTGGGCACTCCTGACATTTGGGACCAGATCATTCTCCGCTGCGGGGTCGGTGGTGGGGGGGGGTCTGTCCTGTATATTGGTAGATGTTAAGTGGCATCCCTGGCCTCTAGCCACAAATGCCAGGAGCACCCCTGCCCCCAGTTGTGCCAACCAAAAATGTCTCCGCACACACCCAGTGTCTCCTGGGGCACAAAATCATCGCCATTTTGTGGACACTGAACTGGAGGGATGGCCCATAACCCTGGTGGTACAGGAGGGACCCCTGGGGAGCTTATAGAACTCACCCATGCCTGAGCCCCACCCTGCACACACCCTGGTTCTGGTTTCAGATTCCACAAGGAGACAAGAATGGCAGTCACTTTACAAGCCCTTAATCTTCTTGTACTGTGCTGGTTGGTGCATCCATTAGAACTGGATCTCTCTAGACACATGAGCGATATCTTCTTTTTTCCCTCCTTCCACAAAGCTCAAAGTAAATTCCCCCTATTCTGGGCTGATTGGAAAAATTTGGAAAGTTCTTGAGCTCCCTCCGCTCCACCTTCAGATGAAGAAACCTTTCAAATAGCGCCATCTCCCCCAAATTCAATGGCATATGACACGAAGAATTTACAACCTTTCAAACTTCAGGAGGAAGAGGGGACAGAAGGCATGAGGGTGTGTGAAAATCTAGGCACCAGATTTTGCTCCCAGTGTCCAACCTGTGAATGAGAACCCTTTCTGCTCTCCCTTGGGTATAAGGAAACTTGGCTGAGCAGCCAGGACGCCCGCCTCCGTATTCTCAACTTTGTGGATTCCCACCGCTCTCAGCCAGAATGAAGGGGTGACGCTGGAGGTCAGTAGCAGTACTGGACTCTCTAGTCTACCAGACCAGATGCTGTGGTCCTTGGACTGACAGGGACTTGAAAATAATGTCAGCAGGCCCAGAATCAGCTGTGTTCTGAGGCTGAACGACTAGGATCTTTCCTCACACATCCCTCAAGGATCCCAGGAGGATTGGGAGAGCTGACAGACAAACAGAGGGCTGGCCATCATTCACAGCTAACAGACCTAGACCTATGTCCTCTGTCTCCTCTCCCTACACCTGAGGCTGCCCCTGCCGGCCCCCTCTTCAGACAAAGCCAGAGAGGAAAGCAGCGTCAGGGGAAAAGATCTGGTTACAACCCCAACCTTCCCTAAATGGAAATGGACTCATCACTCACTCATTTGGTAACACACACACACACACACACACACACACAGAGGAGACCTCATAAATGATGTAGGTGCTTAGTGAGCAGCCAAGCATCCTTCCCAGTTTTTACACTTGGGTTAGCTGAAACACAAACTGATGGGAGGGGAATCCAGGGGCCAGGCTCCCCTCAAGATAGCGAAGGCTATCAAGCTCCCAAGATCAGCCTTCTCACAAAGATTCACTGGCTCATACATAAGAATACAAATTGCCAATGAGATTACATTACATTAAATGAATGATTTAATGTTTTCTGGGAGATTATAGTCATTTGCTATTCAGGGCCAAAAAGGATGAGTAAGTCTTAAAGATCTGCTTCCCGTGGCCCCAGCTAGCTTGCTGAAATCAGTCTGGGCACCAAGGCCTTCCACTCTGAGGTGGCCAGCGGGATGGTGATTTTTTTTTTTTCCAAGCTTCCTTCCCTCCCCTCAATTACACACACACCCTGTTGCCTGGAGACTGAACGCATTCCTAATGCTTACACTTCTTTTCATTCCCCAGAAGCAGGAGCTTTGGAAACTGGGGCCTCCAGGAAACATGCCTGGGGCGGGGGAGATGGGGACCCGAGTGACACTTCCTCACTAACAGGCCAGCCCCTCCCCACTGCCCTCCCTTTCCTCCCCAGGACTGAAAAGCCCCAGTGGGCTGGAACTGAAGGGCTCCCGCAGGGAACAAGGCCCCCTTTGAAAGCGCGTGTTTACCGCAGTCCCGGGCAGGGGTTGCCATGGCCACGGTCCACCTTGGCAGGACCCCGCAGGCCCCAGCGCCGGGACACCCGGCCGGGCCCCAAGCACCCTCTCCTGGGCCCCGCAGCTGCTGGAGGCGCTGATTTTCCACAAGTCTTCGGCTCAAAACATAATCCTGAACGAACCGAAAGAGGATTAGGGCTCCCCCCATCCCCCAGCAGCCCAGCGGCCGCCCCCCGCAGAGGCTCCCAGACCCGCCCTCGCTCGGGGGGACACTGCATTCTGGCAGCTAATGGGGTGACTTCTTTCTGCCACTCATGATCGCCGCGCCCCGGGAGCCGAGGGGGACCAGCCCCGGAGGCCGCGGCCGGGCCGCAACTGGAGCCCCCGGCTGCGGAAGGCCACCGCGGCGCGGCCCCCAGGACAAAGGCGCAGCCCGGGCCTGGAGGCCGGGCCCTGAGAGCGGCCTAGCGGCCCAGCGGCCCAGCGGCCGTCCGCGGTCCCACATTCCATTCTCCACCCCCCCGCCCTCCCCCTCCCCCCGGGACCGGCCGGAGGGAGCGCAGCCTCCAAATAATTCAGCCCTCAAACTGCTCTGCTCATAAGGGTTCCTTCATCTCTTCCGTAGCTCTCCCGGATCAGCAGTTTCACAGCGGGAAGCACTGCGATCCCAAACCTGGGCAGGCTGTCGGACCCACAGCCTCCCCAGCCTCGCCTCCCCACCCCGGGGCCCAGGATGGAAAAGAAGGAGCCACCCCAAATTCAACGAATTGCTGGAAGCAGATGGGGCATGGGAGGAGAGGTGGGCGGGCGCCGGCTCCTGGGGCTGTAAGCTTCACCTTGCACCTGGCAGTGCTGGCAGAACTGAATTCAAAGAAGGGCCTGAGCGGGCGGGCTAGCCCTGCCTGCCTCTGCCAGCAGTCTCCCCGTGCTCCCTCCAGCTCCCTATCTTCCCCGGACTTCCTCTTGCACCCCCTGCGCCAGGAGGCTACACAGCTTTTGTGTTCTTTCCAATCAAAGGGCCTGGGCATACAGAATCACCATGTCATAGGTCCCTGTCCCTGCAATTGGCCAGCTTTGGCTTCTATTAATAATACTAGCTGATACTATATCATGTAATCCCCACCATAACCATATGAGGAGAGTACTACAAATATCCCCATGTCACAAGCAAGGAAACCCCAACTCAAGGAGGTAAAGAAATTTCCCCAGGTCATATTGCTAGCAAAGTGAAAAAAAGGGTTCACTCCCAGCTGTCTTAATTCCAGACTCTATGCCTTAACCCCACGTTACACAGACACATGCATACACTGCACCACAGTCTTCAGAGACCTAAGCCCAGAGAGGTGAGGTGACTTGCTCGAAGTCCACAGTCAGCTGGGACAGTATCAGACAAGGAACGAATTGCCATAGCTTGGGCTAAGATCCCTTCCACATCACAGTTTTAACTACGGAAGCATCCATACTTACACAGATGAGAGCACATGTGAAGTACTCTCTCTTTTACAGCGTTATGGTCTAATGGCCTGTAAACTTAACTTGACCTCCTGACAACACCCCAAGCTAGTCTTGTCCATTTCCTCTGGTCCAGGCTCTGTGTGATCCTCTAACAAACAGCTCCTCTGCCTCTAGGAGAGAGAGAGTGTGTGTGTGCGTGCGTGTGTGTGTGTGTATATATGTATGTGTATGTGTGTATATATATATATATATATATATATATATATATATATATATATTTTTTTTTTTTTTTTTTTTTTTTTTTAAGCAGGCTCCTCCAGGCACCTGGGTGGCTCAGTCAGTTGAGCAGCTGCCTTGGGCTCAGGTCATGATCCCAGGGTCCTGGGATCAATTCCTGTTTCTGCTCCCTGCAGAGTCTACTCCCTCTGCCCTTCCTTCCACTCATTCTCTCAATATCTCTCTCTCTCTCAAATAAGTAAATACAATCTTTTTTAAAAATAAAGTAGGCTCCTCTCTCACAGCATTGCCTCTCTCTCATCCCCCTGCAAGGCGGTACAATCTCCCAGATTCCTAACGAGAAATCGCACACCAACATGCCAGCTCCCATTAATGCAGCACTTTACAGTTCTCACAGTTTTCTTCCAGATGTTACTACTCCACAGTTCTTGAACCACGTAAGCACAGGCCCCATTCTGAGGACTGTCTCCACCCCCATGCACAGAGGAAAGCCCCCAAGCCTTGTCAATACCTTATAGACCCTGTGCTCCCGGCTATAGCTGGTTGGACCAACGGGAGACAGCTGACACAAATGGGCCAATCAGATTCTTTCCCCAGGAATTTGAATCAAGGTTTTGAGCTACCCTTCAGCCTGATGGTTCCTGGAACCAGAGCCAATCTAGGTGGAAGCTGAGGGGACATGACATCTGGCACACATCCACAGAAGCAATGGTATCCTGCCCTTGTAGACACTTGGGAGGCCAGCTTTATTTCCTAGCCTCAATTCTTCCATTCCCCTGAGACTTCAAACAGCTCAGGCTGGTTTCTGTTACTTGCAATCAGTGGAGTCAGAACTAAGAGATGGGCTGGGTTATTATCCTCCTTTTACAAATGAGGAAAGAGGCTCACAGACTCACAGAGGTGAGGTGACTCAATGAAAGTTACAGGGCCCACGTGTAATAAAGAAGAGGTTAAGGGGAGCCTGGCTGGCTCAGTCAGTGCAGCATGCGACTCCGGATCTCGGGGTGCTGAGTTCCAGCCCTGCCTTGGGCATAGAGATTACTTAAATAAAATAAATCTTTAAAAAAAAAAAAAAAAAAGCGGGGCGCCTGGGTGGCTCAGTGGTTTGGACCTCTGCCTTCGGCTCAGGTCGTGGTCTCGGGGTCCTGGGATCGAGCCCCACATCAGGCTCTCTGCTCAGCGGGGAGCCTGCTTCTCCCTCTCTCTCTGCCTACTTGTGATCTCTCTCTGTGTCAAAGAAATAAATAAAATCTTTAAAAAAAAAAAAAAAAGGGAGGGGGCGCCTGGGTGACTCAGTGGGTTAAGCCGCTACCTTTGGCTCACGTCATGATCTCGGGGTCCTGGGATCGAGTCCCGCATTGGGTTCTCTGCTCAGCGGGGAGCCTGCTTCCCTCTCTCTCTCTCTCTCTCTGCCTGCCTTTCTGCCTGCTTGTGATCTCTACCTGTCAAATAAATAAATAAATAAATTTTTTTTTTTTTTAAAAAAAGGAGAGGATAAAATCGCTGCTGTGGGTCTCCTTCAGTGCCATCTCATGCCTCCTTCTCTTCAAGGATTAAAGGAAGTGGCAGGTGTTCCCTTCCTGTCAGTGTAAAAAGAAAACGGCGACTGAGGACAAGTGATTAGGCCGGAGGCACTCCAATGGGCTAAAGCCACAGACAAGAAATACAAAGTACTCATCTTTGAAAGCATGAAGGCAGCCCCTTGCCCCCCTATATTTCCCAACCCCCTATATTTCCCAATGTCCCAGCTGGCTGTGTGACTGTGAGCAACTGTGACTGTGTGACTAGCAGTTAGGTTGAACCCATAGGACTAGTTCTGGCCAATGAAATGTGAATGGAAGTAAGGGATGTCAGTTCCTTGCAACACAGCTAAGCCAGGGGGTGCCTCTATCTCTGTCTTCTGCTCCTGTGGTGACTCTGAAGGCCCCATAGTCCAGAGGTGTGGCTACAGATGGGGGAGGACTACCTAACTGCACTGGACTTTCCACAAGCACCCACTAAGCCTATATTGTGTGAGGCCACTGGGGGGTCAGGGTTCCATCATCACTGCGGCACAGTCTAGCCTCCTTTCTGAGACTCACAAGTTAATCAACCTGAACCCCTCAGCACAGTTCCCCAGTCGGCTGGATGCTGCCTCTGGTGGTTTAAGAAATATTTCCAGTGGGGCACCTGGGTGGCTCAGTGGATTAAAGCCTCTGCCTTTGGCACAGGTCATGATCCCAGGGTCCTGGGATCGAACCCCACATCTGGCTCTCTGCTCAGCAGGGAGCCTGCTTCCCCCACCCCCTTCTGCTTCCCTCTCTGCCTACTTGTGATCTCTGTCAAATAAATAAATAAAATCTTAAAAAAAAAAAAAAAGAAAGAAAGAAAGAAAAAAAGAAAAGAAATATTTCCAGAGCACCAGCGCCAGATGCTGCTGTGGGGAGAACCAAGAGCACCATTGGAAAAACGGCCTGTCCCTCTCCTCAAGAAGCTCCTCATCTGGTGACCCACAGGCCCCGCTCTGGAACTAAAAGGAATAGTTCTGCAGGTGGGAGAGCGGGCCCTCCCAGGCAGCCACTGGCTGAACTGAGTGCTGAGGAAAGGTGTGCTGCCAGGAGGCAAAGGCAGCTTGTCCCAGAGACTCTAGGAGGGTGGCAGCCAAGAGGGAGTTCACACCAGGTTTTCACACCCTGCGCGCAACCAGCTCCCCTCCAGCCTGCCTCGTGGCCACACACAAGTGCTTCCCAAGCCCTGGGCACAGAACACAGGACAGAAGGCACCAGGCAGGAGTCATCAGGACAGCGGTGGTCGGTTGAAAACAGGAGCAGCAAAAGACACGACTCATCGGCCCTCATCCTCCTCTGTAGCAGAAGTCTCTCCTCTGGGAATCCCCACCCCCACCCCCACCCCCAGCTTAATCTATTTTAGCCCAAGAAGTCCCCAGCGACTGAGCTCTTCTCCCGTGACTCCGCATAGCTGAGGACCAGCCAGAGACATCATTACTGTCAGGGCCTGGTGGCTGGCTACAGTCTCCTTTCTTCATGCTGAAAGCTAGATGAGAAGTTAGCTGGCAGGGTCGCCATACACAGTTGTGTGAGCTGTTCACTTCACAAGGTTCCTGTCCAAGGGGGCAAATGGGGCTGGAATCTAGCCTGTGCTCTGCTTACCCACCTCTGTAGCTTGGAGAAAGCCAGCACTTCCAGATAAAGAGTGAAGAAGCCTGATGATGAGTGCATGGGCATGCACTGGTCTCTCTACTTCTGTGTATATTTGAAAAATTTCACAATAAAAGTTTAAAACCCAAAACTATCTCTCCCGGTAAATGGCTGTGTTACTCGGACAAGTGATGTTACCCCTTAGCCCTCAGCCTCAGTTCCCACATCTAAAAAGACAATAATCCCTGGTTCATAGGGTTGATATAGGTACTAAATTGGATTACTTAAAGTGAAATGCTTGACACAGAGTAAGTCCTCTTTCAAATGGGAGCTATTAATGGTAGCAGCTGCCGATGGCCAGGGCAGGAAGGAAAACGAGGCAGAGAGGCATTGTTGAGAAAAGCCAACGCTCTGGGAAATGTATGCCATGAAGCCAGAGAGTCTGAAAGCACAACCAGCCTTTTCACATTCCAGGGGGCTGGTGTGAGGAGTTTCCTTGCAAACCCCTCCTGATCCCCGTCAGCCTTCACATTCCCCTGGGGACCCCAGCCTCAGCTCAGACTTTAAATTAAGGTCCACAGAAAGGTCACAAAGAATGTCTCAGAAAAGGAGATGTTCGCCAGCGTCCGAGCAAACTCAGAGAAGAACAGGGTAACTTGTAGGTGGGGCTGGGCAGGCAGAGAGTGGTTCCCCCCACCCCACCCAACCAAGACTCCTATCTGGAGTCCCAGAAGAGAACAAGAGATCCCTGAAGGGTGACTAGGATGACCCAAGGGATCAAGCATTGGCACAGGGAGGGCCCCAGCCACCTTCCCAGGAAGGGGGTATAAGTAGCCATTCACATCCTTGAAGATCAAAAGCTATTTTTGAATTGTCTAGTTTTATGTAATGAATTTTTATGTGAATGTCTTCAAAATTATCACTGCTGCGTGTGAATTTCACCAGTGGTCTGTCATTTAAAAAGGACACTTACACCCCCTATTCATTTCCCCTTAAGGCCTATTCATTCCCCAGAGCCTCACAGGGATGGTGAGGGCTGAGGGTGGCCGTGAGGGGGAAGCTGAGAGGCCCTGAGGGACCTCAGTGGCAGCCTGGCCCCTGCCCCGGGAAACCGCCACAGAAAACTTCTGGTTTCAGTTAAATGCCATCCCACTCTCTTGCTCTCTCCTTTCTTCTTTTCCAGGATGCTAAGAGGATGATTCACTCTCTTATTAAGTCAATTCATGAGAAAAAAAAAAGTCACGCGAGTTTCCAGTCCTCTCTTCACTGAACTCAAGCCACTCCATGGGGCATCCCCCTAAGCACTTCATAGAAATAAGGTAACAAGGAAGAAATTCCACGAAGAAGCCCATTCTTCACCTTTCCCTTCACGTCGCAAGAATTCACTATCCTTGGCAAGTTTTCTAAGTTTCTAAAGCTGTCACAGCGTGAGGGCAGAGCTGGGATTTAAAGACAGGCTTCCAGATAAAATGTGATAAGAAGAGGAAAGAAGCACGTGGCTCTTAAATCCACAGGCAGTGCACTCCCTCATGGCAGATAGTAACAATCCACCCAGAAAATGTCCTTCTCTGTCCCTGCCGGCTCTCCTCAGCTCTGTCCCAAACTTAGAAACAGCTGTTTCCCTGTAACTCCAAAAAAAGCTCTCATATGCTCCATCTCCTCATTCTTTCCAACACCGTGATCTGTACACTTAATCTACCTCCAGGCTCAGCTTATCCAGCCCTCAGCTCCTCAAATACGAAGAGGAGCAGTCAAAGAACCAGAAGCTCAACACTACCACGGTACAAAGCCCTCTTGTAAACACCATCTACAGACTCAGCAACCTGGCTTTCTAAGTTGGGATCCCGGCTCCTCAACTCGCTGTGTGACCTTGGGCAAGTGGACTCAACCCTCTGTGCTTTAGTAAAGTGGTGATAATACTATACCCACATAGGGCTGAGCAAATAAATTAATGTGCTTAAGAAGGTGCCCGGCAGGGGTGCCTGGGTGGCTCAGTCGATTAAGTGTCTGCCTTCAGCTTGGGTCATGATCCCAGGTTCTCGGGATCGAGCCCCGCCTTGGGCTCCCTGCTCAGCAGAAAGCCTGCTTCTCCACACCCCTCCCACCCCCACTTGTGCACTCTCTCTCTTTCTGAAATAAATAAATAAATAATCTTAAAAAAAAAAAAAAGAAGAAGAAGAAGAAGGTGCCTGGCACCAACAAGCCATGTAATAAATGTTTGCTATTATCACTAGACCATCGCAACGATCCTCTGCAGTAGGGGGTATTATTACCAGCTCTGTTTGGCAGATGTGTTCTATAGCCATTTATTGTTATGGGTAAAATATAATAGCTCAAAGTTAGGAAAAGTATACCTTAAAAAGTTAGGTGATCTGGGGGCACCTGGGTGGCTCAGTGGGTTAAGCCTCTGCCTTCAGCTCAGGTCATGATCTCAGGATCCTGAGATCGAGCCCCACATCAGGCTCTCTGCTCAGCAGGGAGTCTGCTTCCTCCTCTCTCTCTGCCAGCCTCTCTGCCTACTTGTGATCTCTCTCTCTCTGTCAAACAAATAAATAAAATTAAAAAAAAAAAAGTTAGGTGATCTGGGGCACCTGGGTCTTGACCTCAGGGTCGTGAGTTCAAGCTCCACACCGGGCTCCAGTTAGGTGATCTGCTCAGAATGACACAGTCCGTACGTGGCAGGGGTGAGACTCGATCGCTGATCTTGGACTCCAGGTCACACCCTCACAAATTTCACACTTTCACACGCTCCCTCCCTTAAGCGGGGAAATTGAGAAGCGCCATGGATCAGCATCAAAAACAGATTTCAGGGTGCCTGGGTGGCTCAGTGGGTTAATGCCTCTGCCTTCAGCTCAGGTCATGGTCTCAGGGTCCTGGAATCGAGTCCCACATCGGGCTCTCCGCTCGGCAGGGAGCCTGCTTCCCTCTCTCTGTCTCTCTGCCTGCCTCTCTGTCTACTTGTGATCTCTCTCTGTCAAATAAATAAAAAAAAAAAAAAAAAAAAAAAAAACAGATTTCAACTCTGTAACCCCCAGAGAGCGGCATCATCTCAGGGGACCATTGCACGATATGTCACATAAAGTTAATTTCCGCTTGTTTTCCTAGTCTAAGGAAACACACCAAAGCAACCTCACAGAAGGTACCACCCCACCAAAAGGGTCAAAAGACCCCCCTCAAGGCTGAGGCTTATCCCAGCCTCAACAATGTTTCAGACTAAAAGGGCTCCCTCGGGAGGCTCCTAGGCTGTCAGCAATTTGCAAAAAAGGTCAGTGCAAATCGTCTTGGAGCACATTTATGCAGGCCTGGCCTAGGCTGTGTGGACTTCTGCCAAGCCTACAGTTTTTTAAAACGTGCACTGTCTTCACCCTTGATAAACAAAAGCCAGGCTCCAGAAACATTTCCATTACACACAAAAGCCGGCTTGCCACTACAACTCATCAAAATGGGTGTTTCCATGGAGGACAAGGGGAGATGGAGAGGAGAAGGGAGTTGAGGGAAATTGGAAGGGGAGGTGAACCATGAGAGACTATGGACTCTGAAAAACGATCTGAGAATTTTGAAGGGGTGGGGGGTGGGGGGTGGGAGGTTGGGGGCACCAGGTGGTGGGTATTGTAGAGGGCACAGATTGCATGGAGCACTGGGTGTGGTGCAAAAATAATGAATACTGTTATGCTGAAAAAAATAAAAAAATTAAAAAAAAAAATGGGTGTTTCCAGTTTGAGGAGAACTCTTCCATAAAAACATTGAGAAACACCCCAACCTTTCCAGCAGAGGTAACCAACCTGGTATTTAGGGAACCTCTAAGCATGAGTAAATGATATTTGTGGGAACAAATTATTTGGTAAACATACGCTCCTGCCCATAGTCTAATTATATCTAATAAATGGATTAAGCCCATCTCTTCCAGCTCTGCTGTGAACATTCATCACGAGGCGTCTACACACATGCTTCCACAAATGCTCTTCACGTCGTAGATCTAGCCTGATGAAGTCACCTTCTGGCCATGCTGGAGAGCAAGCGAGGAGGGAAGAGCGTTCAGCATCGGAGCCCTGGCCTGACCACTGGCTACCACGTGATTTCACGAACCCATCATGAAAACAACGACAAATGGCAGCAGCAACAGGTGGCGAACGTTTATGGAGAACTTACAGATACGCCAAGCACTGCGCTAAGGACTTCGTAAGTATTTGATTCTTGTTAGCCATCATTAGGGAATATCAATACTCTCACTGTGTGGGTCAGGAAACCAAGACTCAGAGAGACTGAATGACTGTCCCCAAGACCACGACAGCGAGTAGCAAAGGCCACATTCAAACTCAGGTGCTTAAGGCCACATTCAAACTCAGGTGCTTAACCACAAACCATGGGGCTTTTTGAGGTGCCTGGATGACCCAGGATTACAAATTCCTCTAGGAGCAGGCTGGGTGAGCTTCAAAATCCTTTCTGGCTTTAAAATTCACTGATTCTTTCTTTTATTTATTTATCATTTTTTAAAATTTATTTAGATTTTTTTTAGAGCGAGAGAGCACTCGAGAGAACAGAGGAGGGCAGGGGAAAAGGCAGAGGAGGGGAGCAAAGGGAAAGGGAGAGAGAGAGAATCCCAAGCAGGCTCCACACCTGGGGCTCAGTCTCATGGCCCTGAGATCACAACCTGAGCCAAAAATCAACAGTCAGTTGCTCAACCGACTGAGCCACCCAGGTGCCCCTTATTTATTTATTTATTTATTTAAGATTTTATTTTTTAAGGTAATCTCTAGGAGCACCTAGGTGGCTCAGTCAGTTAAGCGTCTGCCTTCAGCTTGGGTCATGATCTCAGGGTCCTGGGATGGAGCCCCCATCAGGGTCCTTGCTCAGCAGAGAGCCTGCTTCTCCCTCTGCCTCTCCCACTCTCCCTGCTTGTGTTCTCTCTCTTGCTCACTCTGTCAAATAAATAAATAGAATCTTTAAAGAAAACAAAAAAGTAATCTCTACACCCAACATGGGGCTCAAACTCATAACTCCGAGATCAAGAGTCACATGCTCTACCGACTGAGCCAACTGGGCACCCCAGTGGTTCTCTCTTTTAGAGATAAAATGAATTTATGACTCGGAGAATAAAATGTAGTGACGCGCTGGGACCACTAAGAGCGATGAAACCTCTGCGTGCGCCTCCCCCAGATCCAGTCGGGGGAGGAGAACCGCTGGTTTTCTAGGATCACGATGCCCGGGGAATAACCAGACTGGCCCCAAACCGTCTCTGGAAAAATGAGCTTAAAGTTCTTACAGGATGCCCCAACTTGCAAGAGTCTGCAAGTTCTCAACTGTCAGCTCGCAGAATTTAATTCGACTTCTTCTCCTTTTTTTTTTTTTTTTCAAGGAAAGTCAGTTGCAAGGAAACGTGCACAGTGCAGCCTGGCTTGAAGGACACCAGTCCAGTGTATGCAGGCCCTGTGGCATCCTTACATCTTGCCTTCCTCTCAGGTCTACACCTGCTCACAGAGAACCCACCTCGTGCAGGTAATGTATGTTCTACAACTTCCCCTTGACCTCCCAGCCCTGTGGCTCAGCAGTCAAGTAACTGTGCTCGCTTGTGTCCTACGCACACTCGCTGATACCTTCACACACTCCCTCCCTCATCACCCAACCCAGTTTCCAGGCCCACAGACACTCCATGGCTTCCTTGCCCCACTCCTCTGATTCATCCTCTTCTCCTCCCTGCTCCGCACAGGAGTTCCCTGCCCGGCCACTGGCCACTAGCCCCCACGGCCGGCCGGATGGGGAGACTCTGGCCCAGCTCGCCACCCCTCCAACCCCCCCGCAGCACGGGTCTTAGCTCCAGCTCACTCGGCTCCTGGCACAGCCTGAAACCGAAACTAATCTCAGACCTGAACAAAATGAAATCATTTCCTATGCGTGATCGCCCTACATGACCACAGAGAATCTTCTCCCCGACAGAGCGCCAAACCAGAGCTCTGTCAGGTCCCCCTAGAACCTACTGCTTCCTTAACAAACAAGGGACAAGGGAGTCAGAGGAGGAAGCGGAGTGTTTTCTCCCTCTGCTTTGCTTTCATTGGCACGAGTCCACTTAAATTGACCCCAGCAAGCAAAGCCCACCACCCGGTATGTTCAATGTTCAACAAGAGTTCATGCTTGGCTCTTTCTTAATCAAGTTCTCTTCGGAGAGCCAGCCTGTTCTCTTCAGAGATATCTGTAGCCCTCTTGCCGAAGGCAGTTTAGATCGCTCTATCATACGCTTTCCCTAAATCTGAAAAACACAGCCTTTACTTTAGTGCTAGGAACCACAACAACAAACCTCAAACATTAAAAAGGAACATTATAAATGAACATAACGTCAGCCCTTGACGATCTTTCAAAGAATTGTACGTTTTTGTGTGTGTTTTTTTTTTTAATTTATTTGACAGGGAGAGAGAGACCACAAGCAGGCAGAGAGGCAGGCAGAGAAAGAGGGGGAAGCAGGCTCTCCACTGAGCAGAGAGCCTGACATGGGGCTTGATCCCAGGACCCTTTGAGATCATGACTCAAGCCGAAGCAGAGGCTTAACCCACTGAGCCACCCAGGTGCCCCAGAATTGTACGTTTTGAGAAGGATCTTAAACTGCGTTATATTCATTCGCCCTGTTGCCCCCGCACGCTTTGGGACCCCCTTCTCTGTGGCTGGGGGCATTAGATGATTCTGCTGCTGGCTTAAACAAAACACACAACTGGAAGGACAAGGGCACCGGCCCAGCAAGTGTATGGTGAAAGAGTAGTAACTTTTGGATCGTCTGCAATTTACTTTTCATTCGGCAAAGTTTCCCGAGGGCCCCAGATGCGTCCCCAAAGCCCTTCTAGGGGCCAGGCCAGCAGGGTGACAAAGACAACCCATTAGCTCCATCAGGAACATCATTCTCAGAAACATCTGAGCGAAGCTGGCGCTCTCCAGCACCAACAGCCCAAAGGTCAACCACTTGCGGGTTTCCAGCAGCCCTCCTCACAAGGCTTGGCCCCTACTCTGCGGCCCGCCCAGGAAGCAGCCCCTTTGACCCGGATCAGTGCAGGGCAAGACCCAAGCTGCTGGGCTTGGCTCACCAGCTAATGGATAAGCCACTCCGTGTTACGGGGCATTCTTCAGTCACTTCCTTGGTAAAATAAGGAGTTAGGCCACACTTGAGCAATTTTCTAGTTCAAAAATTCCAGCTCCTCTTACCCTCCTATTGCTGAGCTGACACAGACCTCCAAGGGCCTCTACTTCATCTTCCTGTCTCCAGATGAAACATCTTAAACCACCAAGATAAATGAAACTTGTTCCCATTTCTAAAGACCTTTGGGGGAGGCCATTCCCCTCCGCTCCTATGAGTCACTTGTTCTCACATCTCACGTCCGATCAGCAAGGAACATTTTCCTCATACCTTACTTGGGTCCTTCTGCTGCTTGCATACATTTGCCTCTGGTTCTGCTTCTCAGTTCGGAGAGACAAGAGTGAATCACGGAGCTCTGAGCAGTAACTTTTTTTGAAAATGTTTTTTAAGTAATCTCTACACCCAACCTGGGGCTCGAACTTACTACACTGAGCTCTATGGACTTACTACACTGAGCAGGCTCTTGGGACCGAGCCAGCCAGGCGTACTCTGAGCGGTAACTCTTAGGAGATTTTTATTTCTTCTTCAGCAACATCACTGCACACATTATAAGGGGTAACTCTTAAAAACCACAAGACATCTAGGAAGCCAACTGCATTTCCCGGTTCCTGACTCATCCTGGCCAGCATGTAGCTGGATCCAGAACATTCGGCCTTTGGTTCTAATCAGAGTTCATAAAGTGATGTCCTCCATGGCCAGATCAAAAGCCCTGGAGACAGGAGCCATCTTGTCCTCACTCATCTCCAGTGCCCCCTCTTGCAGAAACCTTCCCTTCCCCAAATCTTCTGGCTGGCAGAGCGTCCCCTCTGCAGAGCTTCGTCTCACTACAGTACTTGTCATGGCAACTGGAGTTCTAGGCTAACATATCTGTGTCCCCTACTAGACCACAGGCATCCTGCAGGCAGGGGCTGTGTCTTCATGACCTCTGT
Source organism: Lutra lutra (assembly GCF_902655055.1). Taxonomy (NCBI): domain Eukaryota; kingdom Metazoa; phylum Chordata; class Mammalia; order Carnivora; family Mustelidae; genus Lutra; species Lutra lutra. Next base: position 32,453,298 of record NC_062293.1, read on the forward strand.
ACTCGGGGTCAGGCCCCAATAGAGTGCCTGGCCCTTGGCCAGTGGTTCTCAGCAGTCTGAACATTCCAAGCATGTTCCAATGATGTCTGAACGTTGCATGGGCAGCTCTTCAAGCATAGCATGAACCCCTTCAACCTCCCTCCCATCCCCACCCCTCTATCCTCTTCATCTCTCTCCACCCCTAGCCCAGGAGCAGTCTCTCTAATAATTTCTCTAAGGATGGAAGCTCTGCAGCCAGGCCTCTTGGATTCAAATCCTGGCTCTCCCACCTTCTAGTCATGTGATTTTGGGCAAGTCATTTCACCTCTTTACATCTGTTTCTTGACTGAAAAAATAGATATCACATCTCATAGAGTCTTGTGAGAATGAAATGAGCTGATCTATGAGAAGCACTTGAAACAGGGGCTGACCCATAGTCAGTGCTCGGTGAGTGTTAAAATGTCCATTTCCCCAATTCCTTCCTTCCGGAACCCTCCTCCACACTGCAGCTTCCACTCCTGACTGCATCTTGGGCCTGTCCCCAACCCCATTAGACTCCCTTCCTCCAGGCCCACTTTCCCCTATTCCTCCAGGACCAACGTTAGCATCAACATAAAAGCTGTGCAACTCTTCTAACTTGTTATGAGCCTCTCCCCCACTCCCAGCCCCCACCAGTTTACAGGGCAAAGTCTCCAAAGAGAAGGGAGAAGAGTTGGTTCCACAGCAGGGTTACAGATGACGCTAAGTCATTCTGCACCCAGCTGTGCTGCTTTCTTGTCACCCTTGACATTTCAGGCTCCCCGTCTCCCCATCACGCAGTCCCCTTTGCTCATAATTCAAAACCCTCACCCCACTCCATCTGACCCCTTCTAAAGCCAGCCTCCGCCTCTACAGTCTTTACCAAAGATTTTCATTAACAATAAGAAGTTTCAGAACATTAGCACCCATGTGCGGGAATAATAATAATTAATAATCGCTTCTGCACTAAGGAAGTACACTACACTCTTTGGTATACAGGTTAGATCTCCTTCCACACTTTCTAAAGCTGAGAGACTGAAGCATTTACAAAATCAGAATGGAAGATGAAGGGCTGGGACTTTCACTGTAGATCCTACACTCTAAACTACTGGGCTTCGATGGGGAAGGGCTCAAAGGAGCCCCAATGGCCTCCTGGGGGAGGAGGTTAGAGGGAGCTGGAACTTTTTTCTCCCACCCATCATTCCTCAAAGACACTGGGTGCCACCGTCACAGAAATGAAAAGGTCACATTTTACAAGGGAGTTTATGTTTGCAGGCCCTGTTCTAGCATTTATCATTTATGACCGGTTTTAAAAATAAGAGTCCTCACCGCATGATTAGGAGTGCGTTATTCTGCTCTGACACACGGGAGGTGCTCCCCGGGAGGTTGCAAGCAGAGCTATCGGAGAGGCACGGAGTCAGCCACCACAGCCAGAATCCCAACTTCACCAACAGGTGCTGTCCATTGCAGCAGCGGACAGGCAAGTCCTGGCCACGGAGGAATGTGAATTTTTAGTTGCTGTCACAGGACCCTTACATCTCACCAAGACAACCTCCAAGTCCCAAGTTCAGGGACTTGGACCACTGCCTCTCCAAGGCCCTCTATGGCTCTTACTTCCAGTGGGCCTAGAAGCCAACAAAAACGGAGGCCTCTCCTCCTCCAGGCCATCTTGTACAGTCAGGGGTGATCTCTGTCTGACTCCCAGCTTCCTGTCCCCAAGACTTTTGTCGCTTATTGCTGCAGGGTGGGGGGCGGGGGGATTGTCAATCAAGGCAGAGTAAAAGGAGGAAGCTCTCAAGGAGGACACAAGTGTGAGCACTACTATATACTGAATACTATGCAGGAGAGTTAAACAAAGCAAAATTCCCATGAACTACTTCTGTCTGGGGGTACTTGAGCCTAGGAAGGGCTTCCCAACACTGAAGCAGAGAAGTCAGAGATGGCAGATCTTACCAAAGGCTCTCCCATATCCCCAGCAAATGTAGACACCACAAACCTGAGCAGCCAAACTCAGGAGCTCCGGCTAAGAAAGACAAGGCAGGCCACACTTCCTGGGGGTGCACTGGGATTGGTGACAACCATCTTCTCTGCTCCCACTTGCCTTTTAAAGTCCAGCGGATCTAAGGAAGCTGCAGTAACCAGCTCCCGGCCTTGAACAACTCTGCCCCAAAACTTCAGCAAGGGGAGGAGTGTTCTCACACTTACACTCCCTACAGCAGGTCTTTCTCTCACCTCACCCCCACTTCCCCAAGATAAGCCGGGGCTCTTAAAGTGCCTGGCTCCTACACCCAGTAGAAGCACCAGAATATCATCCCATACCCTAACCCTCATATTTGCCTCTAATTCAGTAGCACTGTGGCCCCAGCCCTGGCCCTTCCCACCACATAGCAAAATCAGCCCTTGGAAAAGCCCCCCCACCCCACACATCTGCCCCCATCCTCTGGCTAACTGTAGGGATCCAGAGGTTCCCAGGTCTCTATGGCCACACACCCAAAGTTGCATGAGAAGGTCATGAGAAAAGACCTCTTGGGAGGTCTGCTCTTCACACCCTGGATTCTTCACTGACCGGCCACAAAGGAGGGAACTGTTCTGAACGGCCTATGCGGGACCAGACTGTGGATCAGGGGTCTTGAAAGGGGTTCCAGTTCCACAGGGTATGGTAACATTCTGAGAGTGCATACAGAATGTGTCCCTGAACGCATGTGTGCTTGAGGCAGGAGCAGTTGGCGCTTTCACCAGATTCTCAAAGGGGCCCACGACCCCAGCCTGTGGCCCCAAGGTCCCACCACGTCATAGTATCGCTCCTAGGCCATCCTAGCTGGCCAAGGTCTCTCTCCTGTTTAAGGATGTGCCCAGGCCTGAGGCACCACTCCTGTTCCCTTGTCTTCTGCTCCTTCCAGGTGCAGAAAGGGGACACAAGTGTCTCTGACCCAACCGTCCTGCACACACCCTTCAGCCTCCAGGTGACCTGAGCCAGGTTTCTCTCTCTCTTCCAGAGAGGCCACCCTCTGTTCAGAATAGAGGTCCCACTTGATCCCATGAGGGGACCAAATCTTATGGTAAGAGGACTCCTCTATGAGAGAAGCCTGTGTCCCTCACCTCCTTCAGGTGGCCACCCCCACCCAGGCTGTAAAGATGAGAATGCCTGCCAAAGAAAAGGGATGAGAGGCCAGAACATCTCCCTGAATCCTTTCTCCTGGACCAGGTGGCTCAGGGTGCTGCAGGATAACCAACAGGAAGGGTGATTTCCCACACTCAGTGGCACTCCTGCTCAGGGGCCAGGTGGGGAGTAAGGTAGTCTCCTTGCATCCAGTGCCACCTCTATGACATCTTATTTCTAAACTCCCAGTCATTCCCCTCACCCTCCACTCTCACCCAATAAATAAATAAATAAATAAATAACGAAATAAATATTAAGGGAAAATCTAAAACCTCCTTCCCCTAAAACAAATTCCTCTCCGGGAATTTATTTTCCATATAAATTTCCTGCAGCCCAAACTTCTTTTAAGGGTAAAAGAAATGGCCAAGACTGGGCTGGGTGTAAGGCAACAATGCAAGGAGAAACTGAAGAGGAAAGAATGAATAAAAGCCATCACCAGCCCCCTGGAGCTTAGAGCCCCGGGCACACCAAGCCGGAGGGGCGGGGGAACAGGGGCGGGGACAGCGCGTTCTGAACTTTCCCTAGCGAGGCACCGGGAGATGCAGCTCCCAGGGGACCGGGTGGGACCAGAAAGGGCTGAACCGACCTGTGACACCGGCGGGGACAGGAAGCCAGCCTCCCCTCCTCCTAGAAGGAGCTCTGCCCCTGGCAGGCGCCCCCCACCAGCCAGCGCCCCCAGGCCGGAGCAGCGCTGCGAGGGGCGCCCACACAAAAGGGGGAGCGGCCGGGGCGGGGGCTCAGGGCGGCGCCCGCCGGGGGAGGCCTTGCTACCCTTCCCCGCGTCGCCCGCCGGCCTGCGACCACCCCCCTACCTCCGAGCCCCGCTCCCCACCCCCCGTGCCCGCCCGGCTCGCGCACCCACGGCCTGGGCGAGGAGGGTGGGAGTCGAGGGGAGGGGGCGAGGGCCGGGACCCCGCCGCGTGTGCGCCTGGGGCGGCGCGGGCTCCGTGGGAGCCGCGGCGGCAGCGCCGGGAATCAAACTCGCGCCCGCCCGGCCCTCCCGGCGGCGCCGCGGCGATCTGCTCCCGAGAAGGTGGGGCCGCCGGGCCGGGGGCCGGAGGAGGCTCGCGCTGGGGAGCGAAGGGAGGGTCTTACCGAGTAGCCGCCACGCGCGTCCGCTCCCCGCGGGCCCGAGGGGCCGGCGGGCGGGGGAGGGGCCGCGATCCGGCGGCGGTGGCGGCGGTGGCGGCGGCGGGCCCGGCGCGGCGGCGCGGCTGGGGCGCGGGAGGCGGAGAATGCGAGGCGAGTCCAGCTTCCTAGCGGCGGGCGGCGAGAAATGCAGCTGTCCCTGCGCGGCCGCCGGCGGGGCCACAAGTGGGGCCGCGCGGGGAGGAGCGGGGCCGCGGGCGGGGCGCGGGCCGGGCCGCGGCGCCCCCAGACCCGCTCCGAGGCCCGACCCCCTCCGAGAGAGGAGGGGAGCGGGAATGGGGTGGAGGAAGCCGGAGGAAGCGGGGCCGGGGGGGGGGACACCGGGGGAGAGTTAGAAAGGTTCCCCCCTCACCGTGTTCCCCCTCCGCGCCGGCCGCCGTGAGTCCCCGCTGGCGGGCCGGAGCGCTTGAGAGAGGAGCCTCGGTCTCCCCGCACAGGGCGGATTGCCGGGCGTCCTGCCTCTCCCTCCCTCCTTGCTTGGGGACTTGCGCCGGGAAGGCGACCCCGGAGATGGGGGGGAGGGGTGGGGAGCGGGGACCCGAGCCCTCGGCTCGGAGAGGAACCTAAGAGCTGGGCCGCCCCCCCCGCCTCCCCCCCCCCACCCCGGGTGCGGAGTGCAGTCGCACCTTTGGGCCCAGGACGGCTGGGGTGTGGGGGAGGGGCAGCCCCTGGGAGTCAGGGTTCCGGAAAGGAAACCCAACGCGGAGGTCAGAGGAGATGGTGAGGAGGGGATCAGGGGATGGAAGGTGTTACCCATCACACACCATCAGATCCCTCCTGCTATGTCCCCAGCTCCTCCTGGCATCCCCGGTTACTTCGGGGGCTCCTGAGCCCCGAGATTTTCCACAGAAAAACTTGTTCAATAAATGGGAAATCAACTTTGTTCTTTTTCCACGTGGTTTGCTTTCAGACTCCCAATTTGAGGGTAGGAAGGGTGGGGCAGGTGGGGACAACCCAGCGGCCTGCACTGAAGAGGCGCTCCCTGGGAGCTCTGAAGAGGATACAGTTCCGGGTCTGCACCCTCCTCTGAGACAAACGGGCCTTAGAGGCCCACTTCCCATCTGGGCCCAGACTCCAGGGAATACCCCCCTCTCTTCTCTTGAGGGCTTGCCTTCCCCTAGCTCTGCGGAGACAGATCAGCTTGCTCAGCCACAAAGACATCTGATGGTAAAAACCACAAACCAAAGTGCCCCAGTCACCGTGTGTTTCCATCATTTGCATGTCAAGGGAAAGTTTCTTTAGCGAGTTGGGAACCTGGGAGTGGGGGGAAACCTCAGCCACACCCTCCCTGGGGAGGTTCCACATCAGGTTACCTGATGGGCACAGCTCTAGAACTAGGTTCCCAGACCCTCTGAGGATCTCCAGTCTCCTCCCACACTCTTCTCATGCTCCTTCACTTGGAGATACATTGATTTCGGGGGTGGGGCCTTGAAACCCCAGGAGGTAGTCCCTAGACCCCAGGTTAAAGATCCTTAAACTAGACAGACTGATTCATGCCTCTATGCTGATTCCTGGCTGCGGTCCTGAAGTTGTGACTGGGGGCTCGGGGCTGACCCTTCTTGCCAGTCTTCTAGATCAAGTCATTGCAGGTGTTACCTCACTCCCTCCCACCGCGCAGTTCATCTGCCCCTTTTCTGCTTACTTGCAGGATCCTTCTGCAGTTCCTCCCTGTCACCTTGGCATTTCAGAGCCTGCAAAATGCACGGGCAAACTTGGAGATACCCCTCTTTGCATTCCCCTCTGAGTATCCATAAAATCTTTTAATGTATTATTAATAGAGTCATCAAATGAAACCAGTCACTCGAATGGATGTTCTCCCTTGAAGGCCACTTTTTGGGCATTGCTAACCTACTCTTCTGTTCAGGGCTGTCTTCCTGGAAACTTTTCCTCAGTCCCCTCCCCTGCCTCTCACAAGCCCCTGGGTAAACTCCCTCACTCCCGCCACTGCCTCTGAGTTGTGAGCTCCCCGGGGTTCCCAGGCCAGGCCTTCAGGTTCCCTGGACATCTCACAAGCAAGGAGCCTGGAATCCAGCTCAGAGCCCTTCCCTCCCCAAGCCTGCTCCTCTTCCTCTGGCTTGGCAGCCGGAAACCTCAGTCCTCAGTTTCCTTTGACCTACATTCTATTGACTCTCTTATTCCCCAGCTTCTGCCCTGGGTCAGGCAGAATGAGTCTAAGCTCATCTAAGAGGATGAGATGTCCCTGCACTTTCAAGCCCAACCCTCCTGCTCCAGGAGACTCCACCAGTTCTTTCTTTCTCCCCTTCTGTCTATTTCAAACCTACAAACCTGAAGGATGCCCCCTTTTTAAGAAGCCCTTTACCCGATCCTGCCCTGCCCTGCCCTCAGGCCACACCCTGGTTCTCTCTTTCCCATTCCTCGACAGGCTTCCTCTAAAAAGAAACCAGACATACTCTGTCTGATTCCTCAGCCCCGCTGGATCCTGTAGTCTGACCTCTTCCCCCAGCATTCTGGGGACAGACAGCTCTCAGCAGGGGGCACCAACCAGCCCCCCCCCCGCCCCGCCCCGGCCCCCAGTCATTTCCACCCAGGGCCTCCTCTCTGCCCCATTCTACCCCCTGGCAACCCTCCAAGCCCTTGAAATTTTTTTCCTACCAGCTCCTGCCTTTCTTTGGCTCTGCCTACTCTAAGAGCTTCTCCGGGGCACAATCCTCTTTAGTTTCCCGGAGATCCCACCGTTCCACTTGCTTGCTGCATGTCTCCAGGGCAGTTGCTGAACTTTCTTTGTGCCTCCATTTCCTACCTTATATTTGGAGCTCACAACAGTGCCTACCTCAAAAGATTGTGGTGAGAATGAAACCAGTCCACACATGGAGGCCCAGAACACTGCCTGACACATGGAATGTTCTAGAACGGACAGCATTGTCGTTACTGATAATGGCATTAAGGCATCTGCTGTCAGCCATCTGTGGCGCCGTCCCCTTCCGGTACCAGCTCCCTCTCCTGAGCTCCTGACTGGAATGTCTGGCTGCCATGGACAGGCTGGCCCAGAGCCACCTCACCTCCAGCATGGCAAGCCTGGAACCCATGACCTCCACATCCTCCTTTGCCAGTTGCCTGAAGGTGGGCACCTCCCATTCATTTGAGCTACCAACCTCACAGGCTGCCTTTCTCCTCTCCTGCTTTAAACCCCTGAGTAAATTCAGGACTTTCTACTTCCTTAATTTTTCTGGAATCTGCCCCCACCCTTGCCTTCCAATCCATCCCCTCCAGTGCACTTATCTGCTAAAGCCGAGACTGCCCATGTCTCTGTCTTGTTGAAAGACATGGATGACACCCCGTGGCTTGGAGAATAAAACCTAAATTCATTCAAGAGGCCCTTCCCGGTCCTCACCCTCTCCCCGCATGCTAGAACAGTCAAGGCCGCTTGCTGTTCCCACAGAGGAAATGGGAAAGTGAGGAAAGCTTCTGGCCAAGTCTGTGGCTATATTAAGCACAGATAAAATGGGGGTGTGTCTGCCATGTCCCACGTCTGCCATGAGGCTGAGGCTGCTGGAGAGCTGTGTGGCTCAAGCTTGGAGACAGCGGGTCTCAGCCGGACCCCAGGGAAAACAGGACATTTCCCTCCTGGGACTCCCGCAGCCCCACACAAATGCTGGGGCACACATCGTGGACAAGAACACGTGGCTGTGGCTGTGGAAACAACCACATTGTCTCAGCCACCAAGAGACCCTCTCCTTTTATTATCACCAAAAGCTGCTTAATCAGGCCAGAGGTGGAAAAGAAAGTGGTGTAAACATCCAGATAATTTGGGTAATCCTATCCTTTTCTCCATCTTCACGGATCTGACCAAGAAACTCAGAGGAGTAACAGTGGTAACACATAGGAATTTTGAAAAAACACGTGGGTGAAACATGGGAACAGTGGAAACATTTTTTACTTTAAAAGAATGCGGAAACAACCCCCTCCCAGGATGGTAACTAGATGAATGCCTGTGGGATTGACTTCTCAGTCTGACTTCATCTGAGAGAAGGACCCCCGGGCTCCTCACCCCTTTCCCAGAGCCCCAGCATGAATGCCATGCCTCTAGCACTTTCTGAGAACCTTCCTTCCCTTACATAGCGAACCACTCCCTGGGTGTCCCTCTGCCCCTCCTACTGGGTTGGGGTATTATAGTTACTCTCCACATGAGCTCCTGGGAGGCAAGGGGTGTCTTCTGTCTCAGTCACTGCACCTCCCAGTCTGGCAGACCCCATGAGCTGAGTCCGGATCTTCCTCAACTTATAGTGGAGTTCCATCCAATAAATGCATCATAAATTGAAATCGTCCTAAGTCAAAAACGCATTGAATACATAGAAACTACTGAGTTGCCCTAACTGTGCTCAGAACACTGACTTCAGCCTCCAGCTGGGCAAAGTCACCTTCCCCAAAGCCCACTTGATAATCAAGTGTTGACTATGTCATGTAGTTGATTGAATACTGTGCTGAAAGTGAAAAACAGAATGGTTGTGTGGGTACACAATGGTGATTGGTACATTTCAGTTGTGACTCTCCCAATCTCGGGGCTGGCTGGGAGCTGGGTCCTGCTGCCTCGTATCACGGGAAAGCATTGCACCACGTCTCGCTAGCCCGGGAAAAGATCCAAATTCACAATTCAAATTACAGTTTCTACTGCATGCCTATGGTCTTTGCACCATCATAAGTTGAAACATCATAAGCTGGACCATCGAAAGTCAGGGGCTTTCTGTGAGTATTTGCCGAAGGACAGACCTCTGACAGGTGGGTGAGATGCATCTGGCTTGCCCTTACAAACACCTGTCTTCTCTTCACTGATACCAGTTTGTAAGGTTCCAGGGGTCCTGCCCTCCTATCCAGCAGCTGCCAGCTTATCCTCTACAAGGAAGTGGAATGGAAATCGGGCATACATAAATGGAATTACAGGTAACCATTAAGATTATTTGTAAAGAATATTTAGTGTCTATAAAGATGCTCATGAGGGGCGCCTGAGTGGCTCAGTCAGTTAAGCGTCTGCCTTTGGGTCAGGTCATGATCCCAGGGTCCTGGAATTGAGCCCCACATCAAGCTTCCTGCTCAGCAGGGAGCCTGCTTCTCCCTCTGCCTGCCGCTCCCCCTGCTTGTGCTCTCTCCCTCTGTCAAATAAATAAATAAAATCTAAAAAAAAAAGTTCATGATATGTTATGCAAAAGGGAGGCAACAAAACAGTTTATGCAGTATGAGCCCATTTATCTTTATTTAGTTAATTATAAACATAGAAGAAAATATGTCAACTTATTAACAAGTTGTTAGATGAGAGTTTTATATATTACTTTTGTTTTATTAATGATTATTTTTAATTAGAGATGCCTGGGTGGCTTAGTTGATTAAGTGTCTGATTCTTGGTTTCAGCTCAGGTGATGATCTCAGGGTCTGAGACGGAGCCCTGTGTGGGGCTCCCAGCTCAGCAGGAGTCTGCTTGGGGTTCTTTCTCTCTCTTTCCCCCTCTGCCACGCTTGCTCACGCCACGTGATCTCTCTCTCTAAAGTAAGTAAATAAACAAATAAAATCTTTAAGAATGTAATTATTAGTGGTATTTTTCTCGACTTCCTAAATTTCCTACAGTGACCATACTTTCCTTTATAATCCTATATATGCATCTGCCTATACTGAGCCTTCAGGATCCCTGTGATGGGAAGGAGGAAAGTCAAACATAAATACCTTTCCTCCATAATCGAGGGTGTTTTTGTTTTTTTTTTAAGGTTTTTTATTTATTTATTTGACAGGCAGAGATCACAAGTAGGCAGAGAGGCAGACAGAGAGAGTTGGGGGCGGGGGAAGAAGGCTCTCTGCTGAGCAGAGAGCCCGATGTGGGGCTCAATCCCAGGACCCTGAGATCATGACCTGAACTGAAGACAGAGGCTTAACCCACTGAGCCACCCACGAGCCCCCATAATTGTGTTTAACTTAGGTGGCTTCAATCCAGTTCCAGGACCATTTTTGTCTACCTCCCACATACTCCTACTGAGACCCCCGCAAAATGAACAGTATATGGCCCCTCCTCACCCACTAAGTCTAAGGGGAGAGTAGATGCAGAGCTGCCAGCAACTAATCCAAGGAAGAGCGGGACACTGATGGACTTCAAGGTGTGAGCGGAGAGCCCTGGGGCCGCACAGGGAGGAAGTGGCGCGTTCTCATGGGGAGAGGGCAGAGAGGGCGCCTTTGATGGACTGGCTTCTGGGCCAGGCCCGGAAAGCAGGAAACAGTCGTAACTGGGGAGAGGAGTACTGCATCTAGGGCACAGCTGGAGCAGGGACACAGAGCTGGGGGTGCTGTGGCGGGCTTGGACGGGGTGAACACCGCTGAGGCCAGAGTGCAGAGAGGATGGGCTGGCAACAGCAGCGGGGTGTGTGTGACGGGTGTGGGGCTAACACAGCGGGATGAGGCTGGAACGGGAAGCAGGGTTGACAGTGAATGGTGTGGAACAGCAAACTAAGAAATCTGCAGACAAGGCTATGCTACAGGCTCAGGCGTGGATTTCAAAATAGAATATTCACGTGTACTTCGAGTTTCCTGACAATGCCACAGGTTGAGGCGGAGAGGTCCCTGGGTCCTGCACCAGGCCATCTCCTGCAGAAAGCCAGCCTGGAGCTGAGCGTTTGGTATAAATATGTCAGAGAGGCTAGAGGTTCAGTCCTCGCTAGGAGCAGCAGATTCCTTCTTCCTCCTAAATGCTCCCTAAACCATGGTGTAGTGGTGAAGCACCCGGACCTTTGAGCCAGTCAGACCAGGGTACAAATAAACCCCTCCTGTGCCACTGTTTGCCAGCGGAATACTTAACCCGAGTCTCAGTTTTCTCAGGTCTAAAATGACAGTAAGAATATCACCTTTTTCCTCACTAGAAATAATAATAGTATGGGCCGCCTGGCTGGCCCAGTCATTAGAACCTGAGACTCTTGATCTCAGGGTTGTGAGTTCGAGCCCCATGTGGGGCATAGAGATCACTTAAAAATTAAAAAAAAAAAAATAGATGATAAAGTTTTGCAAACATTTGCAATGTGTCTGACTTTGCTTTAAGCACTTTTGCACATGTTAGCTCATTTAATCCAGAAAAACCCTAAGAGGTAGGCATTATTTTTTACTTCTAGTTTACAAATATGGAAACTGAATTGCTTCTCAGCCTTTTGGCTAAGATCAAGTGCAGATGTAGAAACTGAGACACAGGAAGGTCAAAAAGCTTTGCCCAATTTGCGACCATAAGTGGGAGAACATGATGCAAAGGCAGCCTGTGACTCCAGAGTCCAGGCCCTTCCCTACATTCCTGCAGAGAAAAATTATAATTATTATGAAAGCAAACACATAACGCTTACTATGTGCCAGATAATGTTTATATTCTTTGAAAAAAGATGTTATTTATTTATTTGAGAGAGAGAGAGAGAGAGAGAGAGAGAGAGCGCATGAGCAGGGGAAGGGGCACCAAATACAGGACTCCATCCTGGGACCCTGGGATCATGACCTGAGCCAAAGGCAGATGCTTAACAGTCTGAGCCACCCAGGCACCTCAATTACTATTTTTTAAAATCTCTACTCCCAACCTGGGGCTTGAACTCAGGACTATGAGATCAAGAGTTGCATGTTCCACTGCCTGAACCAACCAGGCACCCCCAACATTCACATTCTTACCTCGTTTATTTGTCAACAACCCTGTGGTAGGTACTACCATTAAGCCTTGTTCAGAGATGAGGAAACTGAGGCACAGAGAAATTAAGTGACTGGTTCAGGTTTCTTTGCAGAGCTGGAATAGGGATGCAAGTGGCCTGGCTGCAGAATCAAGTCCTCATCACTTTAATACACTCAAAGAAGGATGCCTGTTTTGCTTATTGTCATTCATATAATTCTCAAGAGGCCTGCCTGAGATCAGTTGAGTCCAAGATGTTTAAATCTGGTTCTTCCCAGTAATAGTGGTTCATGGAAGAGCTTGGGGATGGGGCAAGGTGAATATTCCTGAGCGGGATTTGGGGAGCAGAAGCACAGGTGAAGGAACATCTGGGGAGGGCTCCTTCTTGCCTGGAGTGAGAGGCCCTCAGCTGGTCCCATCAATGGCCAGGAAAAGAAGGACAGGAAGCTGACACTACGTCCGGGCACTAGTCGAAAGGCACAAATGTCTTATTCTTTGGCAGGAGAGCTTCCCTGAGATTGTACCACAGCCAGTTCCAAGGTGGTGGACAGAGGACCCTAGAGGGCTGAGTGCTGTCTTTGAGGGAGATTATATTTACTGGGTGTCTCTTTAAAAGAGAAAACAGTACCCTTTGGCAGGGCTGAGCCCTTGGGACAGGGGGACCCTAAACCTCTGTCAGGACTGGGTTCCCAGGGTCCAGACCCTGAGCCCCAGGTCCCATCCTTGAGCCTGCAGGGCCTGCTCCTTTTGGGTCAGGGGGAGTTAGAGGCCAGGGCTCAGTTCAGCACTGTTCCCTAGTCAGCAAAGTGTCTCATGATGGGGTTGGGTCAGAGGTGAGACACAGCCAATATAATAGCCCAGAGGGGTACCTCTACCCCCACAGGGTAGGATGACTAGAAGGCCTCACTGACATTTAAAGGAGCAGGAGGATAAAGACGTTTCTTTAGTATGGATTCATGGATTATTACTTTCCTTCAATGGCTTGTACTTTATTAGCATTATTTATTTTGATGCTTAGATTGTTCCAGATTTGGTCATTTGCTTGCTCCTATGTTCTTTCAGTATGCTCCCATTTCCTTTCCTATATTCCCATCCCTACCTTCTTGTGCAAAGAGATGTTTACACCACCATAGTAAACATCGAATCAGACCATCAGTGGACACTAAATCCAGGGGGAAATTTTGATGAGAAACAGGATATTTAAAGGGTCTTAAAGTGTTTCCCCACAGACTCCTTATTATTTGGCATGGGGAGAAAAGTAATTATAGAATGGAGAAACCGGGCAACACCTTGACTGGGTGATTGAAATTAACATCATCTGCGAGGGACAGAGGGCCATCGCGCGCCTCCAGATATGATATCCTGAGTACACATTGCTTCAGCAGTACGCCAGCTGAGAAATGCATTATCTCAATGTAACCAGGGGGAACATCAGATAAACACAAAATGAGGAACATTCTATTAAAAAAAGGCCGGGGTCAATAATAATAGTAATAATAATAATAATAATATGTCAGTTATGTAAATGTTCCAGATTTAAGGAGTCTAAAGAAACACAACCAACGGGGCGCCTTGGCAGCTCGGTTGGTGAAGCATCTGACTCTTGATCTCAGCTCAGACCTCGATCTCAGGATCATGAGTTCAAGCCCTGCTCTGGGCATGGAGCCTACTTTAAAAATAAAGCAACACCACCACTAAATGCAATAGCTGACCCTAGACTAGACCTTGTACTGGGGGGGAAAAATGATATCAAGGATGGACAAAATTGGAATATGGATGGTAGATTAAATAAAAGTATTATGTCAAGGTAAGTGTATAAAGTTCATAAGAGTGTAAGAGTCTATCTCTATTTTTAGGAACTACAGAAGTATTTAGGGATAAGGGCCATGAGGTATGAAACCCTGTAATGGTTAAAAAAAAAAAAAAAAGAGGTCATATGTGATTAAACAAGGGATATAATGTTAACAATAGGTGAATCTAGGTAAAGGGTATACAGGTGTTTTTGGTAATCTTTTTCTTTTTGCAACCTTTTGTAATTTTGAAATTATTTCCAAATAAAAAGCTTTTCAAAAATGTTCCAGGCTCACTTTATGTGTTCCGTGTCCAAGCCCTGAAATCAGCTTTTTCTCCGAGGATCCTAGTGAGCAGTATTTAACCACATTAAAAAAGAGAGAGAGAGAGAGAAGAAAAATATTCCTAGCATATAGAACAAGATGACAGAAGGCAATGAAATGTGAAATGGAAGTGCGGGCGGTAGAAAGGGCCGGCTCTAGCAGCGGCGAGTCTTCTGAAACGATACCCCCTCAAAGGGAATCCCAAGAGGAACTGTGGTCATCCCCTCCGGGATGCAAAACCCAGTCCTCCCCCGGCCTCCCACAAGCTTCTCTCTATTCGCCGCACCTGTGTGATTTGGGTGCTGGATACAATAAACCGACAGGTTTGGCCATCGTTCCGGAACCAACACTGTGTTCGGCGGCACCTCATGTGCGGAAGCATAGAACTGCATTTTATCTACTTACATGGAAGGCGCACAACGATTGTGCGGAGAGAAGAAAGTGAAGCGGCTCTGTAACAACTTCAACCGGAGAACAGCTCTGGGTGAATGAGCACCCGCGCCCGGCCAATCAGAACGCAGGAAGGCGATTTCACCCAATCCCGGCTCGGCGATGCTCTCCTCAGGGCGGGGCCCACACGACCCGGGTAGGTGGCTCGCCGCTGCTACCCCGCCGCCCTGCAGTAACTCTAGTAGGCCCTGGCGCGGGGTCTGGGCGGGGGGAGGCATGGATCGCCGAGAGGAGGTCGGCGAAGTAGATCTGGCCAAACGGTGGAGGACGCTAGTCTTGTCAGTCTGGGCACCACAGTAGCTTGACCGAGGCACCCCTGGCAAAAGCCACGTTTGCCACGCTCTCTGCGGGGTTCCCCCTCTCCAAGAGCCTGAGTCCAGAACGCCTTCCTTCGGGAGAGCAGGGGAAGCAGGTGTGAGAAGGCTGTCAGGCTTCTCTGCCCGATCCTGCCGGGGTAGGAGGCGGCGCTTCCCTTCCTCTTGGGAAGGTAGGAGGTCAGGTCTGTGCCAGGCTTGCAGCCAGCTTTAAGAAGAACTAACTCTCTGATTGTCAGGATGGCGGGACCGCAGAGAAGAGCGAGGGGTACAGGCGTCTTGTCGAGATGTAATACATGTGGGGGAAGGAGGCGAGATGGAATGTCTTCTGTGAAGCAAGATGCGCAATCCCCAGATGGGCACACAGCGTGGCAGCTCTTCCAGGCCTCCCAGCCTGGTGGTTCTTCCCTGGGTCTAACCTGAACCCTCCGGGCCGCATCTCTGGCCAGCCTTCAGTTAGCTGCTCTTTGGGAGATGGGTCTTCCAGCTAACTTTCTCATTCTTAGATGGGGCTCTGGTCACTGTGCTGGATGCCGTTCCTCAAAATCTGAGAGGTTGGGGAGCCATGCAGGAAAGCATTCAGCTCCTTTGTAAGTCTTACAGAGAATGCAATTCCTTCCTCCGAGGAAACTGATGTCGCTGTTACTGAGACAGGAAATAGGAGGAGCAGGTGGAAGTGGGAATCCATTCTTGTTATCATTATTTTATAGCTGAGCAAACGGAGGCCAGCGAGGCTATGCATCTTGCCCAAGATCACACAGCTTCAGGTTTTATATAAAATATTTTATATATTTTTTTGGATTTATACCCAGGCTTGTCAGATTGCAACCCTGTATTACAGGGGCCTTATGCCAGGTCTCACCCTGCTCAGGATCCTTTGGGGGTCTCACTTACCTGTTGCTGCTGTTTCTGGCCTTGGTACTTAGTTCTTTGCTGTGTTTCAGGTTTCCCAGACATGGGGATTCATCCATACAAAGGAAAGTCAACAAAACCCCAGGTGCCATGGCCCCACTAATTTGGAACCAAAGATTTAAGGGGCATAGGACCTACAGCTGAACTTAGAAACCAGAGCGTGCTAGACTACCTCCACTTTATTTGGGCATCTCCCAACTCCTCCTATCATACTGAGGAGGAATCAGCCAACTGCCTCATGTTACAGGGAAAGTTTCAGAGGAAGCAAGATTTAAATTGGTTTTGAAGGATATTTACTGGTTCACAATAGAACAAATGTGTTGAAGGGTGGCCTGTTGGGAGAGCATTTTTTTTTTTTTTTTAAGATTGTATTTCTTTGAGGTAGAGCTGGAGATAGAGCACAAGCCAGGAAGGGGGAGAAGAGGGAGAGGAAGAAGCAGCCCCAGTGCGGAACTTGATCCCAGAACCCTGGGATCATGACCTGAGTCAAAGGCAGATGTTTAACCAACTGATCCACCCAGGCACCCCTGGGGAGGACATTCTACGTCTGGAAACAGCATATAGAAAGGCTCTGTCTCCTTTGTTCTTTGTCCCCAACTCCGGCCTTGCCCCATTTTCCTCCTGCAGAGATCCTTCACAGCCACAGAGCTTCTGGTGTTGACAATGTGGCAGAACTTCTCTTGTGTTGGACAGGCCACTGTCAGTCAGGGCCTACTCTCTTGGGATGAGTCTCTGGGATTCCAGGAAGGGGGACGCCCACCTCTTCAGCTGAAAGTGGCTCATGGGTCCACCTTGGGGGATTCCATACTAATCACTTAAATCTTGCCTGTTTCTTCGCCTACTGATGCTGTCTTTTTTATGGCTAAAGAACACATCTTTTCTGCTCATTGACTGAAGCGGAAATGACCACAGCTGACTTGGACTAGCAGCCTGTCTCAGAGTCCCTGGAGCAATCATGTCCAGCCCAAGACAGATGAATGGAAAGGGAAGGGGATCAGGGTGATGGTTACACCACAGGAAGCACAAGGACATCGTCTCCAAAATCTCTCTCCCCTTCTTGGGCCTCTTCCTAACCTCCAAGTCCCCCATTCCCTCTTCCCACTCTCCCTCCTCCCCATTAAGCAAAGTTGATGTCTCTCTGGCTCTTTTCCCATCATTAACAAAGCCAGGAATTTCTTGGCTTATAAGCAAGGGCCTTGGGTACCTAGGCTCCTTCAAGTCAGATCTCTCAGTGGATTAAAGTGACTGTGGTTTTGGTGGCTCCCCTGATTGCCCCAAAGATTGACAAAGATTTAACTTTGCATCCCAGTGCCTGAGGCTGGCTCCTCTCTCCATGAGCAGTCTTGTACCTGGGCACTGACTTTCAGATGGAGCTCGTGGACCAATCACTTGGAGGGCATGTCCCTTCCTTTGTCCCCTGGTTTGCTTGTCCTCTGCATTTGTCATGCCAAAGGAATAGCTCACTGGCAGAACACAATGTTGGTCTCAAATGTCCATCTTTAGCCTGGTAGTTCTTGCTCCAGGTTCTTTATAAATATGTTTAGGAAAAGATGACATACAGGTAACAGGGCTGATGCAGCCAAATGCAGATGAAACTCACTTTGAGAAAAATCCAGAAAGAATATAAATTTACAAAAACACTCCAGAGAATTCCTTCTGCATAGCTGGCAGTTACATACTCAGAAAGAATCCATTCCAGTAAGAATAGTGATTTTAAATTCTTATTTTATGCGATCTTTAGGGATTGGAAAGGAGATGGGATGTCAATTTAGGATAATCAAGGATGAAGATAATTTCTGAAATGATGATGCAAGCCAGTGGTGATACATAATCTGAAGCGTGAAAAATCCCTTCTCTTACCCTGACACAGCAGTTTTTGTAAAGTGAAGTATACTTGACCCTCACGGTCCAAGGCCAAGATCTGGGTCAAGTGCCCATTTGGAGAAAGGAAAAGCTAACTAGCCAGCCCGTGACAGGTTAGGCTAGACTACACAAAAACCCAAAGCAAAGCCTTTGACTGTCTCCCCATTCCCTCCCTGGGAACTAAATGGGTCTGACTGCCCAAGAGTGGGCAACCAGGAGAAGCTAGAATCCAGATCAATGCACAAAGCCAATCAAGTACTGGGTCTGGAACCATCCCACACTGACCTGCCCCCACCTCCATTTTTTACAAGACCAGGAGGAGATTATCCAGTAATCTGCCAGGGTCAGCCCTGCTGTGGGGGATACTTATAGGCTCAAATGGGAACAAATGGCATTCATGCAGGCTATGAGACTCTTTAAGGAGGAAATGAAAAGAGTGCAGGACTGAGGGCCAGATTTATTGGGGGTGGGGGGGGGGAAGGGATTACATCTCATGAACACACGGGACTTTTTGTCTAGGGATCCTTGAGGACACTTCAGGAAAAACCTTCACTACCAAGGGACCAAACTGCAGGGCCCCTTGAAAAGAGCAGAGACGTGGACAGCCAGGGCTGTAAAGATTAACTAGCAACTCAGTGAAATAACACTTCCCATTTCCAGACAAAAGCAACACGAGAAACACCTTTTCTCCAGCTGTTTTCACTGAGTCAATAGAGACTAAAGCAATTATCAGAAGTTTGGGAAGACTCAATTCTGTATAAAACAGATGTAGGTATCCAAGACTTTTTCACTAAATGAGGTGTCAGATTCATCTGAATCTGCTGTCACTTGAGTACTCACATTGTTTCTCTTAACAGCATCCTTGGAGGTAGCAACCACACTTGAATCGCCTTTACAGGCCCCTTTTACTGCCCAACAGTGCTTGGCACATGGTTGGTACCCAAAGGACATCTGATGAATCTAGCTGAACACAAATGGGTACGAGACCCAGCCTAAAACCCTTTACAAGTAAAGAAACCAGGTTCTAGAGCATGAGAAGCATTCTAAACCCATTTTTTCTTTTGGGTAGAAAAGATTTGGCCTGTGGCCACTATCCCAAAGCCTGGCTTCCTGGCTTTTCCTCAAGCTGACCAGCAGGAGTACATCTCCTGCAAGTCAATCTGGTATGTTTCCACCCTCCCTTCTCAGTAGGAGCTCAGTACCAAGCAGTCTGACAGTACTCCCTCCCCCTTTCTCCAGCCCCATACCAATGGGTACACCTGGAGCAGCAGTGCTTTAAAAAATTTCTCTACCATCAGAGTGAACTGGTGAAGCTTCTGAGATATTAAGCAATCCATCATAACATTTGTGACCGGTTAACTTTAATTTGTCAAAATAAATCTGCAGTATTTTGCATGTTAGTAATACAGTGCTGGTATTGACAGGAAAAATCATCATCTGCTTACATAGAAACCTTCATTTAGGAGCACACCTTAGGAGGGAAATGGGTATACAATAAAAGGCAAATGCAGGCCAAGCAGCGAGCCCTAGAGCGTAACAGGCTGGATGTCAGATTTGAGGATTATCTAATACAACTGTTTAGCTGCCAATCTGATAAAGGGAAGCTCTCAACCAGGTTACAACCAGAAGGGAAAACAAACTCTGCTTTTTCGTAGCGCGGTGGCCGTCGTGCCTTCAACACTTGGTTGAATCAGTTCATCAGCATCAAAATTCAATTCCAGTTCCAAGACACGGGAGAATCTCACCACACAACCTACTTGGCCCCCATCTCAGTGGCCCGCCACCACCCCCTTCCTGCCAACTCTCTCCCTCCCAAAAGAAGACACGACGTGGCTTTATTATTGCAGACAAGCTTCTTAAGTGAATAAAGAATGCATACAAAATAGCATTTTAACTGAAGTCATACAATGAAGTTTCACTCCTGTTTATTATACAATGAATTGATAAAACAATCATTTCTAGTATATATCTTTTTTTTTTTTTTCTTAAGAACTAATACTTTCAGGGTTCTGACGACCACACTCTAGCCTGGGGGTAGGGTCCACACCTGCCCCCACTGAGGACTGCTTCTTAGGCCACTGTGGAGGAAGCCTGGGCTGTCTGAATCATGGTGGATGGTGACTGCCAGCCCAGCCAGAGATATGACAGGTCCCAGCAGGCAGAGCCAGAACCCAGTCCTGGGGCTGCATGCCAGGAAATGTGGGCTTCCTCCAAATGTGGCCACTACCGGCCCAATCCAGGCCTCAGCAGGGCCATGCATGGGCCTTCCCTACACAAGTCCTTCCAGTAGTCCACACATAATGCTCTACAGATTAAAAACAAACCATCTTTGTACGGTGAATAGGAACAGTTGTAACAAAGTCATAGCTACATATTTTTCTCTACATTTTGTTTATTGAGACAAACTAATTAAAAGGCACAAACATAGGGCATGTTTACATGGACATTATAACAAACATATACATTAAAAGTGTAGGAATGTGTTGCCTTCCTGCTAAACAGAAAGTTCCTAAGCTTTTATATATACAAAAGTTGTACAATTTAATGTCCTAAAGTACAAAAGATCATTTATAAAATTATTTTACACTAAGTACTATTTTATTTTTTACTATGTAGTTCAACCCCCTCGAACTGTTTTGTATAATGACACACAGATACCTGTCCCTGATGTAGGAAGTCTGCCTCAGATGTAAGGTATTTGATGCTTGAACTGACACAGTGGGGTATAAACGGAAGTCATCCAGTTTGATAGTCAGTCCTGCAAACATTCTGCAAGATTAATACACTAAATTCCATTTCTCTTAACTGCAAGATTAAAAAAGAAAAAAACAAAAAACAAAAAACAAAACCAAAAACATATTGCAACTTAAGAAAAAATCACAGCGTCTTGGTTTTAGTAACTTTTTTTTAAAAAACACAATGCTTTAAAAATATTAATGTGTGGCATGATGGTGTAAAGAGTATCTGTTTCCCTAACTTTTGGTTTCTACTTTATGTACAGAGATAAAACATCCTGCTAAGAAATAAAAAGCACATGTCTTAACGTGCACAATCATTGCTGGGTTTCTACAGGGAGTACAGATAGCTGTCTCCCTGAAAACACCACAAAGCTGATACAAGTGTTTTCTCAAAGAAAAAAAGTGATGTCCGTATTTACAAAGTTGAACAAATCTGCACAATACTTGATTAAGAAACGGAAGGAGAAATTAAAAAAAAGATACACTCTGCTTGTTCTGAAGGGGCATACTACCTAGTTAGTGGTTAGAATAAAAACTGTATACAATTTAATATAAGACATAAACTCTAGTGAGCAACTAACACATCTTTCCCTGTTGTAACATCAACAGGCTCTGATTGGGAGAGAGAGGGGCATATCACATCCCAGTGCCTCCAGCATCTTCCAATTTAAAGCAATATATTTTAACTGTTCCAAGTACTCCTTGGCTCCTGAATAGGAGTCCCACTGGCCTCTGTTTGTTAGGAGTCTGCCAGTCCACACCCTTGACTTCTCCTCTGTCAGTTGAGGCCTTTTCTCACCAAAACACAATTTGTATATTTTGGTTTTTTTATTTTTTTTTTTTAATTTTTTTTTTTAAAAAGTCAACTACAATGCTATATTCCATCAGGATTAATACGCTGAGCAATATTTACATCTCCAAATATCAGGTCACAATCCCTATTATATGTTGAAGTTAGAATGATAAATTATCATATGCTTTGCATATCAGAGCTGGTATCACCTTTCCCATAGGGAATGCTGCCTGAAATTAACATATTCCCAAAGGTAAAATGCATATTCTCTGAAATGCATTTTATTATGAC
Organism: Lutra lutra; assembly: GCF_902655055.1. NCBI lineage: Eukaryota > Metazoa > Chordata > Mammalia > Carnivora > Mustelidae > Lutra > Lutra lutra. The sequence goes on from NC_062293.1 coordinate 32,474,709, forward strand.
AATGCATGTATTTACTCATAAAAACAATAAACACAGACAATTCTACACTAGCTCTCTATCTGTGGACTTAGAACTTCAGGTTAAAATCAGTCATCCACCTTGTATAGGGAGAAGAATTCTGCTAGTGTTTAGAATAAAATGATTTCTTGGGATTAGAAACAGTAATGCTGTTTTTTATTTTGAAATGGGTTTTACTTTTTTATGATTGGTTTTAATTCTGGCATTTTACCTTGCCAACTACTATCTTGTTTAAGCAATGCTGTCAGCTAAAAGGAATTTCTGATTAAACTAAAGTGGTCCAGTGATAAGTTACATACACACCCTACTTTGAACAATCCCAGCCAAATTGGAGAAAAATCCTACTACACTATTATTAACTAATGTAATAAAATCTCCCAATTTCATGGTTTACTTTTTGCATTAATAAACTAAAAGTAAGTTGCTGGTAAATATTTACTTTAACCCATATTTTCATTTTATAATACTGTTTACCAAGGTGGTGATGTAGGCAAAGCTTGGGGTAAGAAAGGCATGCTCTCTACAGGCCTCATTGCTATATTGAGAGGGGCAGCTAATGTCATAGGTGTGGGCAGGTTCATGGGAGACGTGATGGTGACAGGGTGTGCTATATTCACTGGAGCAGTGACAGGGGTGGGAAGGTTGACTGGGGTAGTGAGTGTTAAAGGAGAGGTCATGGATAATGGACTGGTTATAGTTACAGGGTGCCCTATATTCATTGGGCTGGTTATGTTAACTGCACTTGAAACATTGACTGGACTTCTCATGCTCATTGCAGCTGCCACTGTGACTGGGTTTGACATCGTCCCAGACGACACAGAGGACGTGATATTGAATGGAGTAGTGAGAGTCACGGGTGTCGTAGCAGCCGTGGAGGTTTGGCACAGGTTAGCAGCTTCTAAAATAAGAAGATAAAATGGCCTTTAGACTCCCCAAACAATGAACAAAATTCACAAACAGCTTCTGAATCTACATTTTTTTAATTAAAAAGAACAAACATTTAATGAATGAAATTACAGTTCTCTACCATCAGTCAACAGGAAGGGAGGCTCTTTCTGAGCATAGGATTGGGGGTGCGTGAATCTCTTTTCTGACTCTATACCTCCCACAAGGCCCTGGGCAACTTGTTTAGCCTGGCGTTTTTGGTTTCAAATTTAGATTACTTACCTACCTCACAGTGATGCTGGGAGGACCAGTTAATTTCTGCAAGGTACTCTGGGGGGCAGAGATATCAAGCAGGGCTTAGTATTCTCACTATCACTTCATGCAAGCAGCGCCAACCAAGGACAGGCCAGGAGATAGAGCTTGTTTACAAAGAGCTGGGCCGATGGTCACACAAGAACAGATAATCAGGAAAATCTTCTGGTAAGGCAACTGTAACTAGTGGAGAGAGCTGTGTGTCCTCAATGCTATGTACTCTAAAGCCTCAGAGGTGAAGCTACATTCTGTTAAGGTTTTAAAAATCCCTGACTGGTGCCTGGGTGGTTCACAGGGTTAAGCCTCTGCCTTCAGCTCAGGTCATGGTCTCAGGGAGCCTGCTTCCCCCCCTCTCTCTGCCTGCCTCTCTGCTTACTTGTGATCTCTCTCTGTCAAATAAATAAATAAAATCTTTTAAAAATAAATAAATAAATAAATAAATAACACCCAAAATCCCTGGGCACCTGGGTGGCTCGGTGGGTTAAAGCCTCTGCATTCGGCTCAGGTCATGATCCTAGGGGTACTGGGATCGAGACCCACATCAGGCTCTCTGCTCCGCGGGGAGCCTGCTTCCTCCTCTCTCCTTGCCTGCCTCTCTGCCTACTTGTTATCTGTCTCTGTCAAATAAATAAATAAAATCTTAAAAAAAAAAAAATCCCTGGCTAACACAAACAAGTGACTGACAAGCTATTTTCGTATCTGTTTCAGTCTTTAAAAAAAAAATTGTTTTAACAATCCTGTTGTTTCTGGTTAGGTTTCCTAACTATGTTAAGACAAAATAGCTCTCAGTGGGTTTATATTCTCCTCCCCGCTTTCATTTCTCCTTACTTTCTGATGCTGACAAATCACCCACTGAGCCTAAAGTGCCTAGTCACCAACCATACCAAGGAGGACTAATCAAGCAAGAAGACCCTACAGTGATTTGGGGGACCCTGGTTCTTGTTACCCAGCAAAGCCTGGGCACTTCTTAAAGAAAACTTCCCTCAGAGGTGACACCCCCCCACCCCACCCCTCAACAAAATTCAGCACCACCTGCTGGTGTGTGAGGAAACAGCAGTAAGAAGACAGACGAGTGGGCTAGTTGTGCGTAACTTAGCTGTCAAAATGGAGAAATACATTTGAGACTAAAGATAAAGGTCTATACACATCCCACACATATGGGTCAAATCACCTCACATCGACCCTGTAGTCAATAAGCAGCTCTTCCTTGATCAATATGATGAAACTCTGGCAAACTCTATACTTTATGTCAGGAATTCCCAAATCTGGCTGATGGTCAAAATCATTTATCTAGGGAGCTTTTTTTAAAAATTGGCTTCCCAGGAAATTCAATAGTGAGATTAGATGGAACTTTGGAAATGTGTAGTTTTAAAAAGTTCCCAGGATGGCGATCTGATTTTCACTCGGGTTTGAGAACTTAGGTTACCTTATTTAAAAAAAGAGACCTGCTGATTCAAGTTTAGGTTTTCAGGGCAGAAGTCTCCTCTCTCCCCAAATGTGACATTTTACTAACACGAATACAGAAGTTTCTAACATCAGTGGTCGTTTCCAGAGAGATTCATGCTACAAATGGGAATACAATAGCATTTTGTTTCATGGAGGTCAGAAGATGAGCTAAACAACTGAGTCTTATTGTACAAGCAAAATGAAATACAACATGAAATAGAAGAGTACAGGAAGAAAGAGAAAACCAACTCACTTTTGAGGTGATGACAACTGCTAAGGGTACACCAAAGAAGGGCTTTCACTCTCACATGTGCCATCACCACCCCCGCTCCCTACCCTGCACTTTTTCCTTTCAGTCCAACATCATCATCTTCCAGGACTTAAATAATTTTACTCTTACTCCTTCTCAAGGAAAACATCCTCCGTAACACGTTCTCACCCACTATGCGATTGCCATAGCATATATACATTTTCCTGCCCGCCTGCCCTGCCGCCACCTCTTCCCCTAATGATAAAAATATTTTATTAAATAATGACAAATCTTCATTTGAAAGAGAGGACCAAGGAGGTCTGAGGAAGGGTAGAAGACCTATCTGGCTGCAATGCCAGTAGATGTATAAAATATTTACTTTAATATTTAAAGTAGTCCTTTTATCTTTATCAAGTACAGGGTGTTTAGAAGGAATCTGTGGAAGGGAACAGCCATATTACATGAAAGCAAAGGAGGGAAGAAACCACACAGCAAAGGAATTACAGAGAAGTCTACAGGCAAAGGATTCCTTATGAATTTAAAATAAAACAGTAAGACATGGCAGAGGTCAGGAAGGAAAGAAGGAATTTAGGAATCTCTCCCATGGCTGATGGTGCACTGACAAAATGACTAATTTGAAACGCCTGCACAATAGGCCAGAAGCCAAAGCTCTAAGTATTAAGTGAAAAAGCTGTGTGGAAAATGGATACTCCAACAGATTCTTTACAAAATATATGAGAGCAAAGCAAACCATTCACAATTTTAGTAACAATTACAGTAAAGTCTCTAACAATTTAAGTACATACATGTTAAACTAATGCCAGCCCCAGTGACAGACTGAATGAGATTAAGGGAGAAAGGAAGAGAAAAGATATCAGCATCATAAAACCAGAAACATGTAATAAATAATACAATGCAGGAAGAACACTGAAGAGCAGAAAGTAGCAAAGTTGTAAGAAAATAAACTATGTACCCTAAGCATATTTCAGCCACCCCCAAAAGTGGGAGTGTTTTAGAAAGGAAAAAGAGGGGCCCATAATGCACGGAAGTTGACATAAAAATGGAACTCTGAACATAACAGGGAAAGAGCAAATCTGGCTCCAAATTTGTAACAAAAACAAAATCAAAAGAACGCGAAAAGAAGTACTAAGGATTTAATTTTTAAAGTAAAAAGACTTATCCGGAAGCCTAGAAGCTTTGTTGCCAACATAGTGTTTCCAGGTTTCCATGAAGACAGGTTCCCTAAGCTGTGGCTGCCTCACTTAGACCCTGGGGAACGCTAAGTGAGCACATGCTCTAGCTGTCCTGTGAGCACCGGCCACCTCATCTTACCTTTCTTTCTTGCCTTGACAGCTTCTTCCCATAGTCTCAGTGTCTCCACCTGCTTCCCTGGCCAGCTGGTCACATGCTGCTGCTGCTGTTGCTGCTGCTGCTGCTGCTGCTTCTGGCTGCTGGTCTCTTCGCTCATGCACGCTACTCAAAAGACAAACCGCAAATACTACATTTACCTTGAAAAAGTGCAGCCATTTTTTTCATAATCTGAAACTTAGGTACTTTGGCTCCTCATGCTTCTCTGCCCTTTATCATTTGTCCTGACAGTTTTTACCACAGAGCATCTTCTTTTGCTGCTTCTGTCTATACTGGTCAAAATAGATAAATTAATAAAAGAAAAATCAAGAGAGCGGGGGAAAACCAATATAAAAGAGAAAAGAATTCTTTGCTATATTAAAAAGCAAGTATCTCTCAGAATGGTACTTGGGTAAAATCAGTACAGACTAATTTATGCTCATCAAAATATCTAATAAAGTTGGTCACTTGACCACAACAATGTACACTAAAAGTAAAGTTTTGTAAAGTTAACGAAGTATGACATGCTAGATAATAAACCCAATGTACTTACAAAGAAGCAAAAATGGATGAGATTAAAACACATTAACCGTTCTTTTCCACTCCTGGCCACCTATTCTGAGAATATGATGTTTCTGCTGCATATGGTACATATATAGTAGGATACAGAATTAGGAATAGACTTTCTTCTGGTGGTTAGGGCAATCTCAAAGACAAGCCTGGGTAAATGTGAGTACTGAATTTTATCCATGAGTCCCTGAAATAGTTTATCTTCAATTCTGAATTTAAGGTAAGTATGGACATGATATCCCAACTCTACAGATTTGGGTTTGAAAAGCAAACTAAATGATGCTGCTTTTATCTTTAAGGTTATTAAGGGCATGTTATTAACTCCAACAGGAGTTAGGAGACACCACTGTTTGAGAATCTTCCTAAAATTAAATAAAAACAATGAAAATTGCCTTCCAGCAGCTACAGCTTCCTAGTGTGGCTTCTGCTGCCACAATTCTAAAACACTAGAGCTTTTTATTCAAACTCATAGAAGAAGAGAAATGTTGAAAAATAGCTACAGGGAAATTCTGCTCTTTTAACATGGGTGTTATTAGCAGACAAGCACAGGACTGAAAGCAAAATTAGTGGAGGGTTTGTCAATGCTGTTTGTATCCACGCTGGTGAGGTGTATTTCCAACATCAGTATATAGTCTCCACTGACATGTGTTTACATGCTTTAACGATAGGAGAAAACATGGAAGACGAACATGAATACAGTGCTGAGAACATAGTGAAAATAACTTCAATATATTATAAAAACATCCAGATTTCATCAATCTCAAATGCAACAGAAATACAATCTGAAGTGTCACCTACTTTTACTGATGCCTTGTTTACATGTATTACAGTTGATACTTTGGCTCTGCCCATGTGTCTTTAAGTGGCTGGTGATGTACGCTGCACTCAGAAGCTTCCCACAGATGTTACACGATACCTTGCCTTCGTGGCGCACCATGTGTGTCCGCAGTCTGTCTTTGGTGGCAAAGGCAGCAGTGCACGTCTGCATGAGGGAGGAAAACTTTTTTTAAATATAGACTATCCTGTTCTACTCATTTTAAAGTACGTTATATTCTAGCCATTACCCTATCCATGTCCGCAAGCAGACTGAGTTAGTTGAATTTTAACTGCATGTGTTACCTAGAATCATAATTATAACAAAACATTTGGTGAATTTTAGACCCTTGGATTTTGGGGGAAGAAAAAATATCAACAGAGAGTACTGAAAGATGTGAGCAGCAGAGTCAGTTAAATCTGCAGTTCCTTGATTCATGAAACAGTGTAACACTGAGCAAATTAACCTATCTGAATTTGTTTCTTCATCTGTAAAATGAGGATAAAAATACCTACCTCCCAAAATTATCGGTGGGACTAAGAGTCTGGCCCAAAGCCTCACACATAGCAGGCACTTGCTCAAATGACACTAGCTTCCTTCCTCAGATTGGATTTTTCTTAGGATTCAAATCACTTACTTAATAAAGGCAGTCATTAACACAGTTAACTGAAAGGAGCACAGAAAGACTTCCAGCAATAAACTAAAATTACTGATGTCTAAAAAAGTCATTGGATTTATCAAGATTCTTAACCTTTTCATTATCACAACTTAGGTTAAATAAAATCAATAGATTTTAAAACAACTATAAAACGTTCCAATTTGGCAGACAAATATCCAATAAGTGATAACATTTGGGAGAAAATTCCTATTTTCTTCTATTACAGTTAAAATCATCAACCCAGAAAATAATTTAAAGCATTTCATTCATTTATTCATTTCAAATACATAATGACCTTTGCAAGACTACATTTTTTTTCTTGTAGCGATAAATACTGTTGTCTAAGGAGAGGGAAATGTAGCTTAACAAAAACAACACATTTACATTTTTAAATGCTTTTGCCTCACAGAAATAGAAGCTGTCATTTATATTGTATAAAACCAGAATTCAAATGGACCACATTTACTCAAGTCAGTGATTTTTAAGACTATTCAAGAACGGTGAGATTTGATTGGCTCAGACCTTCTGGATAATGTGCATTAAGTGCTACACTAAGGATAAGTCATTTTAACTCTTACTTGGCATTTGAAGGGTCTTTCTGTTGAATGGACATGTTTTACGTGACAGCTTAAGTGGTCAGGCCTGTGAAAGAGAGAGTTTCAACAGAAGATGTAATGGAACACACATTGAGAAATGCTACTCACGGTGATGTTTACATGCTTGGCAGCTTTGGGTGGAGGGCATTTTAAAGACAGCTAGAATTACCAAGTCCCCCTCCCCCCAGTGCAAGCCTCCTTACCTCTCTTACCATAAACAAAAGTCTTAGTCCTTTACCTGTTAATTTTTCTCTCCTAGTCAACATCAAATCATGTTAGGCGTTGGTTCTTTAAATTATAAAATACCCAAAGTTGTAGTCCTAACACTTCCCAGAGACAGCTACTACTATATAAACTTTTATTTAAAAGTCTTTAAATATGAAAATTAGTGAAATGTTAGTAACCACAGAAAAATGGAAAAACGTCCTCCTAAAAGTTATACTAAGAGTATCCAAGGTCATCCCAACTTCTAGGAAATAAGTTTCTTTGATTTGCACGGTGAACCTCATGTCTGCAAAACTGGTGGTTTTGCAGTGGTAAGAATTACAGATGTGCCAAATGAAGGCCTGAGTCCACCAAGGCACTTCTTAATTGAAATATTAAGCTAATCACTATGTCACCACTTGTCAACCACACCAAACTGGAATTAGACATGGAAGTGTAATACTTTATCTATCATCAATCTCCTCTAATAACACAGGCCTGCCCACAGCTATTCTCACATAAACCTTCTAGGTCACAAAGAGACAAAACTGAAGTTCACTGATACCTCATGGGGGGAAAAAAAAAAAAAGCAAAGCAAAATGCAGTACCTTGAGAAGCCTTTCCCACAAACACTGCAAGTATAGGGTTTGGTGATGCCTCCTTCATGAGACCTCACATGGTAAGTCATCCGGTCCTTCCTCTTGAAGCGCTGATTACAAACAGGACACTCGAAGGGCTTTTCGTCCGAATGGGAGAGCTTGTGCCGATTGAGGTGGTACACATCTCGGAAGGCCTTCCCGCACATCTCACAAGCATGGTTCTTCTTGACAGGCTTACTGGGTTTCTTGACAGACTGGGTCACAGGCATAGCTGTGGCGCTGGCACTGCTGCTGGGGTTGGTGCCCGAGGAAGATGTAGTGACTGTTGATAAGATGCCAGCAATGGTTGAGACCAACGAAGTTCTGCTGCTGTCCCCAGCGATGGTGGAGATGAGGGGAACCACCGTGGTGGGGGTTTTCTTTGACCGGGACACCAACTTGATCCCTGTGTGGCAGGACTCGTGGCGCCTCAGGTGATAGCTGTCCCTGAAAGCTTTACTGCAGTAAGTGCACACAAATGAAGTTTTGGGTTTCTCTTTTTTAATCCCAATGGCATCCTTTAATGTTTCTGGTGCTGCTTGAGGTTTCTGAGTTATTGGTATTGGAAGCAATGGTTTCTGATCAGGGGGCTCCACAGCAGAGCTCAGGAGGGGCAGCAAGCTGTTTGGTGCTGCCTGCTGTTGGTGATGGGAGGCTTCATGGGCCTAAAACCAAACATTTACACTTCAGAAACTCAGCCTCGCACAATGGCCTCCAACATTCAACAGAGACCAGAAGAAACAATCAAAGAGCCCATAAGCTACTCCCCGCAGCAGAAACCCAGCAACCATCTAGTTACCCTCAGAGCTCCCAATACAAAGCATTAAAATCACTGTGCAGACACAAAACTTTTATGACTAAGTTGCTGACAGTGATCTTGCTTTCAAACAGCTGACTACACACCATCCTGGTTCATGAGGGACACACCAGCTGATGACATCAGTTTGCCTTAGTCTGTCAGTGCTGAAACCAAGTTTAAATAACTTGTCAGAAAAATTACATTCCAGACTTAAGTATTTACCAGTACCTTACTGCAGTAATGCATACACTACACACGCGCACACATACACAGAAACATCTATTTGTCTATTGTACCTAGCAAAAGAAAGGCACTGTCTCTCCCCTTTCCATCAGAAAATCAGTGACTGAGGAAGGAGGCTGTTCCTAAGTGATAAAAGGAACTTAGCTTTCTGAATATATGCCCTATTTGTTATGTTTACTTTTCAAAGTTTTCACTTAACTGTTCTACTGAAAGATTTGATGGAAATGAAACCTGCTATTAATCAGCCTGGAAGGCATCTGTGAAGGTAGCCTACAGCAAAACACCTGTCAGCTGTATCTCAGTTCATTTAATCTTACACTAGAAATCTGTTCCTTTAACATCGCTAGTTGTTCAAACCCTAAAACTCTCCAAGACAGACTAGCAAGAGAAAACAAACTATAAATAATTAAAATTCCTTTCATTTTCTTCTTCCAGAATTTATATGTTTCGTTAAAGTATTAGACATTTGCTGTTATAATGTGCTTCTCCACTCCAGAAGTGGACGCCATCTGGAAATTTTCTTTAGCTGCACTGACACCAAAATTTCATCATGGATCAGGTTCTTGGTATTTACGAATCATTACTCTCTTGGTTTTGATTCTTTTAAAATTCTCCATACTGATAAACATTTAGGAAATGATAGAAAAAATACCTGAAATAGTTTTTCCTGATACATTGTACTTTACCAACGTTATTTTTGAAACTTTTTTGACAGTGAGCCCAAGCCCCTGTGCTTGAGTTTTGTAATCCTAAAAGGATACATGCACCTACAGGTAAGAGTTCCAAATATTTTAAGCACACGACATCCTAGGAGGGGCCCATCCCATCATCTTAAGACACTCTACTCACTTATTTAGCCTTCTCACTCTATAATCACAAGTCCTACAGTTAACTTGATTAAGAGGAAGAAAACAAGGAGACAGACACACACATTCACACAGAGCTTCTTCTACCCTAATGGATAAGAATATCGACCACATAGCTCCATATTTCCTTGATGGCCACAACAGCTAAGCCTGGAATCAAGTCTCCCCCAAATCATTAGGAGGTGTGGTATTCAAAGTTACCAGTTCCGATTTAATAATTTTGGCTGAATCCCCCTTTGGGTCCTGGAAGTACTCACAGAAATTGTGAGTACCTTTCTGGATTTACAGATTAAACAGAATTATAGTCCACTTTTAATTTAATTTATGGAGCTCCTGTAAATGTGTCTGCCCACAAGACATTAGTGGAAACTTTATAGAATTTGGAAGCAAATCTTAACCCCTTTCTAACCTGGCTGTGGGATACCCAAGTTTCCATACGGTATACACACAGTTAATAGCTGAAGATAGCTCAAGATATACAATTTCAAAGGCTAACAGATCAGATAATAGGGAATGCAAATCTTCTGGACAAAGTTCAGACTTATAGTGTTTAGAGGCATTTTTCAATTCTAAATAACCATTAGTTCGATGGAGTACTAAAAGCACTTACTGCCATTTTACCAATTCAGATGTCTGTGGCAACATAAAGTATTTTTACACCATTGCTGAAGCTCACTCTCACACGAGGGTCACACCAGGTCCCTGCTTCTTGGGTGAAATGCTGTAGAATGCCTCGACCACTACGGGAATCACTCTCTGAGGATTCCTAGGATCCCCACACTTCTACATGAAGCCTTCTAAGAGGGGAACTGGGTTTTCCCAACTTGTTCTCTGAGGGAGAGACAGAGTAAAACAACAACCATGGCCTGCCTTCAGTTAAGTGATTAAAAAAGACAAAAACAAAAAACTTCTGGGTAGACTTTTATTTGACTAGTATCATCAAACCAAAGCTTTTCTTTTATCTCCCATCTCTTTCAACTTTAAGGCTTTTTTTTTTAACCGTGCCCAAGCTTTCCTTTTTCTGGGGTTGGCAAAAAAACAAAACAGAAATGTTATTTCGTCACCCAGAGTAGTAGGATATAGCACCATGAAATCTCCAGTGCCAGAGGGCAAAAAATTTTGTACTGAAACAAATTAGCATCAGTGAGTCATATCTTGAATGTCCTGTTAGGAGAATCATCCATCAAACATCTTACAGTTATGGCTTTCACTTTCCACCAGGTTATCTGGAAAGCAAGCAGGTATTAAATTGTTTTAAAATACAAATTCAATAGCAAGCTCTAGGAAACAGACAAGAGAGTTTAACTCTCCCATTTCCCCAGTAAAAATTACTTAAAACTGAAACTGAGTAAGTCTATTCATACCTTTCCATAGAAAAGACTGAAATAGTCTCTTTACCCATTCAACTGTCCTCGGCTCTAAATTATTTTTCCAACAATTTTCACTGCACACATTGCCAAGCCCAGGATCAAATATTAGCTTTCACACTTCTCCATCAGGTGGAAAAAAAGATTTTAATTGCTGAAAAAAATTAAATAATATAAAATCTAATTAACAAGTTGATCAATAAATGCTTGGCATTTGTCTTATCCAGAAAAAGAATAAAAGTATTCCAAAAGATTGTTCAACTAGCTTTCCAAAAATTACTTATAGGTTTTTCCTTGCATAAAGAACAATCCCTTTCCCCCCCCCCCCCCATCACCATGAAGTTTACGGACAGCAGGTTATAACATGGTAAGTCTAAATCATTCCTCACATGAAAATCACTTAGGTGGCCCATTAATCCCATATTTAAATGACTATCTGAAAGCTTTTTCTAGAGAGGGCATTTGCCACCTTTACACCAATCTGGATGCCAAACTAGTTATATAACATATCTTTTCCAAATGCATTTTTAAGTTGACTTAAAGCATGATAAAACAATACCAGATCAGAATGAGAAAAAAAAGTTTGTGAGTTCCATAATTTTGCATATCTTCAATTTGAAGAAGCCAGAATATATTTCCTAGCTACTTAAAAATCAAATTACTCACATTTGAGAGAAAATGGGTCTTAAGGCAATAAACCAGTTCTACACAATAGGTAACGGTTGAATTGTCCAATTCCCTATATTAAGTCCACTGGGATGAGTCCAGTGGCTGCGAGGATTTTTTGAAAATTCTGCATCCATTCCAGGTTAGTTTCAAAAGGTCTCAAGCGCCCAAGCAAGATCTGGGATTTCACGGAGTTATTCAAAGAAGGAAAATAACCCAGAGAGGCGGGAAGAACGCATTTAAAGTGACAAGCTTCCTAACCTCCTCCGGTTCTGAAGTTTCCCCGTGAGCTCATCACTGCTGCCCACTAAGTGCTTCGTTTGCAAACAGAAATGAAGCAGGCAAAAAATAAGTTCCAGCCTCGGTCTTCCCAACAGGGGTCCCCCACCTAAAATGGGCGGGCAAGAGGACTGCCAACGTATCGGCTACAGTCACTTTCAAGTTTCTTGCAAAAAGTGCAGACCAACACCCCAACGAATGACTCATCTGGGGGCTTTGTAAGCCGACTTTGTTTGCTCTCTCCACTTTCCGTCTCCCCCACTTGGTTGGAGGAAACGTTCGAGGTGGGACGAGAAGGAAAGGCGCTCCGGGAGAAGGTCGGCCTCCTGGAGTCCCGGCCCCCACCGCTCCCCCCGCCCCGGCCCGGCTAGGGGATTCCCCGGGCTGAATGGGACGGCGGGAGAGCTGGACAGAGGGAGAGGGTGTCAGCTGCCAAGGCTCGGCAAAGGCTTGCGAGAGAAAAAACGCAAATCCAGTGAAAAAGTTTGGGGAGGGGATACTCACTCACGACACCCCCAACAGGGTAAACACAAAAGGGGGGGCGGCGGGAAGGGGGAGTGGCGGGGAACCCAGGGATACCCGCTATTCGCAGGGATGGGGGGGTCAGAAAGTCAACACACACACACACACACACACACACAAAAAGAAGAGAGGGAGGTGAAAAGGAAGGAGAGAGAGCGAAAGATAGATGAAGTGCGTCTGTGTGTGGGGGCGTCCCAGAGTAGGACCTAGGGACCCCCACCTCACCCCACGATGCGGGCCGGGGCCGGGTGCGCTGTGGCCAAGCGGCCCGCGCTATCCAGCGGCCCAGCGCCCTCCTTTCTCTGGGCCGCGGGTGGTGACAGCGACCGGCCTCCTCCCTTCCCCTTCAGGGCGGGAGGGAAGGGTGTGTGCGTGTGCGTGAGTGTGCTAAGAGGGCCCCGGGGTTCACCCCGAGGCCTGCTCTCTCCCCCGCACCCCGTGAGGCCGCCTCCTTTCACCTCAGCAGCCCCGCTCCGCCGGGGCGGGCGGGCGGAAAAACAAAGGGGGATTAAGGCCGGGCCGGAGAGCGGAGCCGGGAGGGAGGGGAGGAGGAGCGCCCGCCCGCCCGCCAGCCCGGGGCCCGGCCCCCCTGTCCCCCCCGTGCCCCCCCGGGGGGGCCCCCAGTACCTGGAACAGGAACGCGGTCCAGTTGGCCTCCATGGCTGCGGCGGCCGACCCCCCTCCTCCCCACTCCCCCCGCTCGGGGAGCCTCCTCAGCCGGAGGAGGCGACAACAAAGCGGCGGCGGCGGCGGCGGCGGCAGCGGCAGCGGCGGCTCCTCAACATGGCAGCGCCGAGCGCGGCCACTTCCGGTAACCTCCGGGACGCACCACCGCCGCGGCGAGCGCGGGCGGGGGGGGAGCCCCGACCCGGCCGCCGCCGCCCCCAGCCGCCCGGACCCCTTCTGGGCGTCCCCGCCGCAGGCTCGCCGCCTCGGAGCTCAGCCAGTGCCCGCCGGCGGTGGGGTCAGGGCCCCCGCGGGGGGGCTGGGGTGGGGCCGGGGGCGGGGATGGGGCGCGGCGTCCCCCCCCGCGGGGGTGTGTGGTGCTGCGGTCCGTGGCTCAGGCAGCTGGAGCAGGGGGAGCGCAGGAGAGAAGATGGAGGACGCCAGGGTCTGGCGCGGTCTCGCTGGGCACGGCCGGGCGGTCTCTCGGGACTCAAACGCGATGCCCAGCAGCGTCGCGTGCTTGTCAGACGACCCTCAGCGGAAGGCACAGGCCACAGCGGTCACCCGGCTTCTCAGTCCCATATGCATAGCACAGCCCGCGCCTCCAAATTGGGGGAAGCCCTAGGACTTCGAATGTCCCTCCCCTCTGATACTTCATCCCCATCCAGCTAAACCCTCCGCCTGCTACAATATGCGTCTGCCTCTGAGTGGCCTTCCAACTCTAGCAAGGAATCCCACTGGGGTGCAGCCTCAGATCCTCCCAGCTGAGGGAAACACTTCCCACGCGTCGAGATGTCATTACTGGCTTATTCTTGGGTGAAGGGCTGAGCTTTCCCATCCTCCCCATAACTCCAGATAGGATATGAAATTTTACCCGAACTTCCCTCTCTTCCCGCCAAAAAAAAATAAAAAATAAAAACAAGTGAGAAAGTACAGACAAGAAATAATTTTAGTCCTTTAGTACAGTCTGCTTCCTCACCCCACAAAACAAAATTCGAACTTGTGGTTGGACGGCGTCAGATGTCACTGAGGTGACCCCAGCCTCTGTTTGCAGTTCCAAGTCTTCCGTGTAGGCGTCACTGCTACTGGAACTTTGTGTGATGATGTCCTTAACGTTTGCTATCCTTTCCTCACAGAGAGGTAGGTACTGGGAATATCGGAGACAAGCTATTATTAAACAAGTGTCTCCAGTCCAAGAAGTCTCCTGTGGCGGGAAATGAGGGGGCAGGCTGTATCAGTGATATTTTTATAAACTCCGGTTTAAAAAAAATTCCTCAGATGGTCACATTATTTCAAGACTTCAACATCTTTCATAACCAACTGTCTCTTATCTCATACACTCCATTTATTCCCCTCCAGACACATTCTAATCAAGGTCACCATCTTCAACTTCCCCTATACTTACACAATAGAAATGATACGGTTGCAAAATTCTATTTGTGAAAGAAACTAAAGAGATATAGTAATTTGACAGTCTGTGTTTCCCTCACATCCACTACACATGTATAACCCCTCCCACTGCTTCCTTCCCTCAGTCACCAGAATGAAGGGGCTGGAAACGTTGGTCTGGTTCCTTTTAGAGTCGATTCCCTATTGGACATTGCTTGGAGGCCTTGGGGATGAATGAGAAGTTCTGCAGTATGGATCAGTAGCAGAAGCAGGCAGCACATCAAGGACCAGGTCAGCCTAAGACAGGAGGGGACAGAAAATGATGAACAGTTTCTCACACATCCCTCAGCTAAGCTGCTACAGTGGCCCCTAGGTCTCCTATAAAAATGTCCATTCCTCTTTTGGGGAGAAAAAATGTTTCAGGTTTATAGGCACATGCAAGATAAGAAGTGATCTAAGATGTATATGTAAGGAATTAACTAGGTAAACGAAAACCTTTGTTCTGAACTTGGACACTGCCTGTTCTTTCATTTTCTTTCAAGGAATCCAAGTTTCTGCTTCTTGCACACACATCCACTTCAAAGGTCTATATAATTCAACTACTAAGTTTTCTGCCTCCCCAGTTGAGCTTCTCCTACTTTGCAGCCTTTCAAACTGTGTTGAAAATGAAGCTTAAGGATAATGAAAACTAATACTCATGAAGACCATTATCCTGCTGACAATATTGCTGGACTCTCTTGAACTTCTTATTCTGGGATCTAGAAACCCTTCTCCAGCAGTCTTTCTCCCAGTACCTCTGGAGTGGGGTTTTCCCACTAACAGGAAGTAGAGGTCAAGTGAAAACAGTCCAGTTCTCATTACTGAAGAGCTGGGATTCAGATGTATCACTTTTCTTGAGGAAAATGGCTAATTTTATCTCTATCCATGAAAGGAAACCAGAATTCCTGATTGTTCCCCAAACTCTCCCTTAAAAAAAAATTTAATAACTTTTAAAATTCAGATGAAATTTTAAAGCTTAGGATACTTTCCAGTGGGAAAATATCCAAAAGCTTGGAACAATTACTCAAAAACAATCAGCTTCAAATGTTTTGAGGAGTATAATGAAATCAGTAAGATCAAAGGTTCCATCCTTAGAAGGGGCATTTCTACCCTTAGGACAGACAATATTCTCAACTACGAATAAATGGGCCCCTCCTCAAGCCGCTTCTATAGACCATACTGCGGCCCAGTCAAAAGACAAGGGATGTCTAAAGACAGTAAATTCATCCTGGTTATTGTAAACAACTTTCAGTGGTTAAATCAATGGTGTCCTGATTATTGTGAAAAACTTTCAGTGATTGAATCAATGGTGTCACCTCTGGATATAACTGAAAATATGGTGCCTAATTTTTTAAAAAAGTGTGCCTGTATCCACCCCAATAAAACACAGATCCCCTCCCAATCTTGTTCAGTTTCCTCTTTCCCATCTCCTCTGCCCCAGCTTGTATAACCTGGCACTTAACCTTTCAGGGTCTCATTTCCTCATCTGGAAAATGAGGACAAAATAAGTACTTATCTCACAGGGGTGACTTGTGAATTAAATGAGTAATGTATGTAAAATGCTTAGAACATTTCCCGTAATATAACAAGTGCTAGGTAAATATTTTTATTGGTGCTATTTACTGGTTCTAGATTAACTTTGGGGCTGGGAACAGTGCATAACGGAGCCAGTTAATTATTCCTCTCTCTTTCAAAGTAACAAGTTTTTTGTTTGTTTGTTTTTACCATGCCTCATTCCGTACCCCACCCTTTTTTTTTTTTTTTAAAGAGTTAGAGAGTGGTCTTGTGTAGGCGCCCACCTGGTGTTGGGGGGGGGGAAGGGGCGGGGAGAAGGGACAGAGAGAATACTGAGCATACTCCCTGCTGAGCAGGGAGCTGATGGGGCTCTATCCTAACACCTGGAGCCCATGATGGAGCAGAAAGCAAGAGTCAAACAACTGACTGAGCCACCAAGGTATCCCCCCTATCTCTTTCTAAGAGCCCTAAGGTGAGTGGCCAAAAGGCTTATAACACAAGACAAAGGATGATACCTGTTAAGATCAGGTATCTAGGGGTATCTGGCAGACTCGGTTGGGGAGCATGTGACTTTTAATCTTGGGATTGTGAGTTCAAGCCCCACATGCGTGCAGAGATTAAACACTTTAAAAAAAGATCAGTTCGTCAAAGGCAAGTTTTAGCAAACATTAGAAAGCAACAGGATATTTCCTTCCTATTTTGGAGAGGATTTTAAAATCTGTGAGTACATTAAGAATTACAATTAGGGGGTGCCTGGGTGGCTCAGTGGATTAAGCCTCTGCCTTTGGCTCAGGTCATGATCTCAGGGTCCTGGGATCCAGCGGGGAGCCTGCTTTCCCCTCTCTCTCTCTGCCTACTTGTGATCTCTCTCTCTCTCTGTTAAATAAATAAAATCTTAAAAAAAAAAAAAAAGAATTACAATTAGATTTGGATTCCCAGGAATAGAAAACATCTCTGCTGTTGTCAATTACCTGTACCCAAGTAAGACTCCTCAACAAACTGAAAACAAATCAAATCCAAAACTTTCGGCAGGGAAGATCTACTTCAAAGAAGTTAGAAGAGGCTTCAAATCTGGCAAGTTAATGGACTAATTCTTAATGCAAAAAAGCTAGAACTGACAATGACAAGAAAGAAATATATGCAAATACTGAAAAAAACAGTGACCAGAGAGAAATGTTACCCTTCATTACCAGCCTCAATGCAATCGAGGAAAGGAAACACATTTTACCAAAGGGAACACCCCCATCCCCGCAATCAAAACAAAAACAACAACACCCAGTGAAGCTTCTGGGAAGAAAGCAGAAGTAATCTCCCCTCCCCGCTGCAGTCCACCCCGACTTCATAATCACACTAAGGGCTTAAACCAATTGCCTGTGGCCCATGTGATCAGATGCTGGCTTTGTGTTTCAATTCTACCACCTAAAGTGTCATCACTAGTTATTTCTGCTTTAACTGGTAAGTGTGGGGAAAGGGCAACAATGGAGAATTATTTTTTCTGAATACCTATTTGAGTTCCTTGATGGCTAGAGAGTCACAGAGAACAAAAGTATAGGAAGCAAATTTACCTATTTTCCCAGTAGACATTTAGTTCAACTGGTAGTTGAGGGTTCTAAAACACTGGTCTTTTTCTTTGCTTTTCTTCCTTTTCTTTTTTTCTTTCTCTGTACTTTTCTTTCAAGCAGGCTCAACCAACTCAGCCACCTAGGCACCCCAAAAACACTGTTTCTAAGAAGGGTCACATACCCAAGATGCCAAAAACAAGTCCAAAGTCATGCAAACGCATTTATCACTTTAACTCTTCTAGGAAGAAGCTACAGAAATCAATGCTAAACCTATCAGCTCCTTCCACAAAGCATTTGAGTAGAAATACTAACTTCCATTTTACAACTCCTGAATGGCTGACAGAGGACATCTAACAAATAGCAAGCAAAAAAAAAAAAAAAAAAAAAAAGCACAGGATTCAAGAAGGAAAGAAACTAAGACAGGTCAAAAATACACCAAGTAAGAAATTCAATACAACTGGAAAACACTCTCAGGCACCAACATTTCTCCTTTGGCCACCTGTTCCTCCCTGCCCTCAGATGCCCCAAGCTCAGGGTAATGGCTAAGCTTGAAAAAAAAGTTGATACCTAACAAGACACACAAACTTGGTGGGCCTGAACCAAAGTAAAAGCTTAGTTCAGTTACAACATCATGCTAATATTCAAAAAAATAAATTAAATCCTTACATGAACAATTACTCTGGTACAGAGATAAATCTTTCAGTGGCTTTAGCCTCCAACCCAAGCACATTCCTCTGGTTGAAAGGAGGATGTAAGGACACTGAAGAGCACTGTGCTACCCATCTGCATTACCAGAAAAACTATTCATTTGCAAAGATTACTACTTATTAGCGCCCCCAAATGTTGTGAAGAGTAGGGGCAAGTGAATATTTACCCAAACAACAGATTCACCTCTAGTAAATTCTTCACACCAGATTTAGGGGTAGTCCAGAGTTCAGGTAAGATTTCTCTCTCAAATCTCCAAAGAGTTAGCATATTAGTACATGCAGATTTTATGGATTCCTCTTTCTGAGTCATTAGTCCTTCCTCTCCCTTTCATGGACCTAGAAGTAAGAAAAAGCCTCATCAGGCCAATCTGATGTTCTGCTAAGGATCCCTCCATTCCTGGTAAGAAAGGGAACAGGGAATAATGAAACACGTGTTGAGGAACTGATGCATTATGTTCCGTGTGTGCGGGAAGTGAGCAGTGATGACCAAAGACAGAGATAAGACATCACAAGACTAGCTAGACTAAGCTTTAGGAAGGTTGCTCTGTTCCAGAAAGCAATGCTGAAAGATGGCAACAGAAGGCCAGAACCACATAAAATCTGGCTATGGCTCCAGGGGAGGGAATTCACTCCTTTAAAGATGTGTTTTGACCCTGAGAAGTCTCTGAACTAGACACTGACCAAATTTCAGTCATTGGGTCCAGGCATAAAAGCAGGTGTAGGAACCTGGCAAGCTGTTTGTTAAAGCTCAACATAGAGACAATAGCTGTACTCAGCATTTACCCTGTAAGCTGTGAATAAAACATCAAGCTTACCAGCTATCCACAAATACTACTGGAAACATTGCACTCTTGACTGCCTGAGCAGTGACAGGAAGCTCTTTGCTAGAATTGAAGAACGAAGACCAGAACTCCTAGAGGACAGTGTCAATTTTGACTTGATGAACAACTTACTATGGTAAACAGGGAAGATAGGTCAGATTCAGAGAATCTAGATTTTTCTTCTGATGTGACTTTAGTCTTTTAAGCAAAGCATACAAGGCTCTCTTCAACTAGTTGACAGAAGTAAATTAGCCCTCTATCCCCAAAGCCTGACCCTGTCCTCTGCTTTTTGTTTCCTGACCTTACATAAGTAGCCCCCTTTCAGATCCCAGCTGTTTCCTCTTATTTTTTCAGCTTTCTCTCCCACTGCCCCTTTCCTTTCACTTTCTCTCCCTTATCATTCAGCAGTGAAGACTCAGGAGAGCAGATAGCAAGTCATCAATCCAAACCAGTGAAAATGCTTCCTGAGCATCAGGTATAAAGTAATCCCCGAAACAGGCAGTTTAAGGTACACATTATCTCTTTTAGTAGTTTGGACTTTAGATAGGAAAGGCATGATATAATTACTCTTCATATATGGAAGAGCATCTTCAGACCAATCTATTAGAACTGGATTCATAATACGGGATGCAAAAAGTCCTGGTGATGCTTCACAGGGACACTGAAACCATCTGCATTGGACCTGATAACCTTTATTCCTACAGTAATGCATCCAGTCCCCTACATAGTACTCAGCAAATCTCATGAAGGTTGAGGAAGCCCCTGTATGTTTCATAGATTTAACTTAGCGCAGATAGTTACTCTAATCATTTAAGCAAAGCACATGGAAGGGTCTAAGTTGGAAGTATAATCTGTGATTAGCCCTCTCACTAAAGAGATGAGAAAACTGAAAAGGACGCTGCACTACTAAAGGCAGGTTTAGGATTTATTCCAATCATTTCCTGAAAACCACAGTATTTGGGGAGGGAAACACATCTGGGTAGGCAGGGAGCAGAAAGGGAAAAGGGCACCTCCAATCCAGCATCTCCCATCAATAACTACTCAAATTTAGTTAAGTTTGTCTTGGTGGTTCTAAGCCCTGGTGAACACCCAGTCTTTCATGTGCGCATGGGTAAAATTGGTCAGGCTATGCTAATTCCAACGCAGGATAACATATCTTAGATCTTTAAATGCCATCCAGGATACGGCAAGGTCTACTTCCCCAATTCATAATGAATTCTAATCACCTTAAAGACAAATCAAAGACCTCCCTATTCCTAATATAGACTCCCTTCCTTAGAGAAATGGCTCATGTGTATAACTGTCCTGTAACTATTACAGAGGCTTCGCTATTTCAGTATACAAGTATTTATTGAGCATCTATATTAAAATGCCTGGAGCTGTACTTGTCACTGGGGATACTTTAAGGATCTCTTCCAGTAATCAAAACATGACAATTATAGACTAGCTAAACATTTGTATAAAGTGCTTAAAGAGCGCTGGAAGAAAAAAATATTTTAAGAGGGTATTGCACTCTTTAAGTAGGAGACTTCACCTCTTTAGTTCCCACGTAAAGTGACAGTTTTGACACCAAAGATTATCATGCAGGATTGCTGAGTACAGAAACTCATGCCTAAGAGGTTGTATACTCAAGACTCCGTATAATGCAGATTTCTACTGCAAACTGTGAAGTGGGAAATCACATTTTTTTTTTTAATTCCTCTACCTAGTGTGGTTAAGAATTTCAATCTGTCATGGATCTATTTTATTAGTACACATTTGTGTAAGTGTATACTCAGCTACTAGAACAAATGCATATAGACATTTACCATCCACAGGGTCTTTTCTATGCTACTGTCCTTTGTGGGACTGTTGCCTAGTTGAGAATTGCTAGTCAGGCCCTGTTGCCCTGTAGAGGCCAGCCTGACTAGCAGTGGTTAAAAGACGGCAACAGCAGCTCTGATGCTGGCTCAGCATTGCAAACTAGAGAGTCAGGGAGCTAAGCACCCCGCTTTCTTGATGCTGAGCTCTGGGCTTCCTCTACTGAGACTAAAATGAACTCCTGCTTCAAAACAGTCCCCAGCAATCTGGCTAAAACAGCGATCAAAGATAGCACCATGGGACACCCTGGTGGCGTCAGATGGGTATTACAGGTGATGTTCACTTGAGTCAAAGACTTAACTTGCGCCTATAACCATCCCCCCTTCAGAAAAGGCAGACTGGCTTTTTAAAAAGCTATAGTAAAATAAATTTGTCACAAGGATTCAAGTTCTGGGCTGTTACTTTTACATCTTTGAACTTATTTCCTCAAACTGCACAATGAGGCTAATACCAGATAAGCATTAAAATGAATCACAGTACCTCATGGAACAGCTACTACTTTCCTTGAGAATAAGGTATTTTGTCGTATGCCCTTGCATGTTTCCCTTAAAACTTTCCATTAAAAAAGTTAGCAAGGGCATGAACCCTTAAAGCTACTACTTTGGAAATAAGCCCAATATGTTTGGAGGACCATATTATTTCACCTAAGCTATCCCATGCACGTAAGATTTCATGAACCTATTTATTCATAAACATTAAAGGTGTGCCTTAGCATACCAGGCATCTTGGAGTGTCAAAAAGTTAATACAGTGCTTGCTCTCTGAGTTTACCACATACCTAGGGGAAGTAAAACACATATATGAAACTATACAACATCCAAGTGCACACATTATACATGACACTACATAAACATGAAAAGCAAAGCAGAAATATAGTGCAATTAGTCCAAGAACTAAGTCTTTAGATGATCAAGTAGTAGTGTTAGAGGCAAAAGAAATTGGGATGCTTGCAGGGTACGTGTGTGGGGGAAGGAAGTAAGTTTGTTGAGTCCCTTGGCTTTGAGACAATTAAGTCACCAGGGTGAGAATCCTGGAGCCATGTTGACTCCCAAACCAAGGAAATATACTACCCCCTTTTCTAAAGTTTATGTAATCTTCACCTATGAATGCCTTTATAGAAAACTAGTAAAGGCCAAAATAATCCAACCCCCAAGTCTGCTGGAATTCTCATGGAGGTATGACCACTATGTTTGTAAGTACTTTAAGGCTGCTTCTGTTAAGAATCGTGCTTAAGAACGATGTAAAAAGGAGACACAGGAGGAAGCCGCAAGAGGGAACCACTCTACTCTTAGGCAGTAACACCAATTTTTGATGATCAATAAAAAGTGTGTACAGCTTGCAAAAGACCAACTTACTTCTTCGCAAGACTGATTTTGGGGACATTCACTTCTCCCATTATAAATGCCTTATGCTAGCATTTATTTATTTGGAAGTCGGGGGGTAGAAGAGGGAAAAAATCCCAAGCGGACTCTGGGCTGAGCAGAGCCCAACCTCACAACCCAGAAATCATGACCTGAAACCAAGGCAGACACTCAACTACTAAACCAGACTGAGCCACCCAGGCACCCTTAGGCTACCATTTAAATTTGAATTCTCTAGCATCACATCAGAGAATTATTTAATTCAGCATTAAGATTTTCTTCAATAATCCACCCAGTTACCCAAAAGTTTGTGAAACAGTTTTCTACTGCGTTGCTTTTAAGGAATAGAAGTTCTTTCCATCTCTTAACATTAAACTGTCAGCGCTGCATTTGGCTGAATGAGATAAAAATATTACAGAAACCTCATTGGGTAGGAAAAATTAACACAAAACTTTCAAAGAATAATAAAATAGATTGTGAAGTTAAATGCATCACAGAGAAGAGAGCTATTATATGGGCTTAGAAGTTTACTTTTTAGTTTCAGGAATTAAGTTTAAGGATAGTCAGGATTTGAAGCTTCAGGGTGATAATGTTAAGTGGGGGGAGGGAAGGAGAAATGTCTATTAACACAGAAGCAAAAACAAACATGGTCAGTATTTACCAGACCAACCATAGCAAGGGAAGATGTGATTGAGAATAGTGTTAAGTTGGGAAGGTAGACTAAAACCCATAGTTGATTTGTATTAAGGGAATTGACATGTTTTAGGAAGATCAGGCTTGATGGCCAGGATGGAGACTAGAGTCTGTGAAACCAGCTAAAACACTTTAAGTAATGAATCTGGGTGCACAGGTAAGTACGCGGATATGGCAAATGGAGATGGAACACAAAACTAAACATTTTGATGCAGCAAAAACTATAGTTCAAGTTGTAGATACAATGGTACTGTGGCTAGGAACTGGTTATACAGAAAGTCATAGAACTATGACCTTGATTTCAGTTTAGTACCTGGTTTTAGAGGACAAAGGAGCCATTTTTAAGTTTTTTTTTTGTTGTTGTAGTGTGCTTGCTGTACTGCGAATCAACATTTCACATCTTAAAATGTGGGTATCACTCGATTTATTTGTAATTCAAATTTCTTAAAAAAAAAAAAAAAGTCTCAAAAATAACTAGAAACACTCCAGGAGGTCACAGAATGGAAAATGATATTTTAATGTTACATACAAATATTTAGCTTCTACTACTACACAATAAATATCAGTTAAAGATTTATTCCCAACTTAGACACAAAGAAATTTAGACCTATATTCACTGGTTACTTATTCAAGAATTCAGAACGGGAAATAATTCAAATTTCTCTTCCAAAGCAATTGGATAATTATCTTGAGTGTCTATTCAGTGCATAGCTATTTTGTGCTATGTACCTGGAAGGGGGAGGAAGAAAGGTTACGACCTGTTAGAAAAGACAGATACATAAACAACTCTCTGATAATCAAGGCAGAATGGCAGTTTCAAAATACAGTAGAAATACTCTGTGGGAACAGAGGAAGAACCAATAGTACTTCTCATTTAAAGTGAGTTCTTATAGTGACTATTGTGCCAGACACCATCTTGGTTCCTCAGAAAATAAAAATTCATGATGCAAGAAAGTTGAAGTCGATGGCTGGATAGTGCAAGCAAGCTAGGTGATATGGCTATACTACAGCAAAATACACAAGTCTATGGCCACACACAAAGGAATGACTGTCTGTATGTGCGTATTAGGTTTCCAGAAGGTCATTTTTGAGGTACTATCCAATGTTAAGTTATAACTCTCTACATGAGCAGACAGAAAGCATTGCAGGAGGAAGAAAGAGTAGGACCAAATTCAAGAAATGCAACAGAATGCCTAGCCCTGGGACATGGAGTATATCAAGGGAAGGGCTAGAAATGAGACTATAGAGGTAGGCTAGGAGCTGGGTTACCAAAGGGCTCAGCTGCTGTTATTTCTAAGAATAACCTCCAAGCACAGAAGTTTCAAATACTATAGTATAAAGTGAGAAAACATATTTTTCACTTTTAAAAAAAATTACTTAACAGTAGCTGGTGCACAGCTAGGGCTTGGGCTGAAGCTACTAATGAATTTCTAACAACGCTTGGCATTCACTGACCATACAATAGATGGTATAAGTCACATTTCTAAGCAAGCCGCGTTAAGGGAAGGAGTGATTCAGCCCAGGACTGTTGGCTTTTTTTGGTTTAACGGATACAGCAGCCCATCCCTGTTTTAAACCTTAATCACTGCTGCAACTTGAAAGCTTATCCCAAACTTCCTGTGTTAAGGCTCCCCTAACACTCAGCACCTCAGGACACAATTCTGCCACGCCTCTGGCACTTTACAATCTCCAAGTTTAGCCTTTTTCTTTTACAAAGGGAAATACTGGATTTTCAATTGTACAATTTTGGTTTTAGAGTGTCTCTTCATAAGTTAAATTAAGGAGACCTCAGAGCTAACATTCCTAGAATTAAGGATAGGAAATAACCAGTCTAGAGCATTCTCCATCCAACTTGTACCAAGCCTACTAGTCAGCAACCACCTTCTGTGGCCTCACTGGCCACAGAAAATGACAGGCAGGCAGATAAGCTCTACTGTGCAAACTTAATTTTCTTCTCTCTCCTGGAAAAATTCTTTTATTTGCTCTTAGTATCTTATTTTCAAAGACAAGTTTCTAACAATGTTTTAAGGAGGGTGCTCCCATACCGTATTGACTAAACTATATCATCAAATGGGCCTAAGAAACTTTAGCAGTATTTTTAGTGAATTTAAACAGGAGGTAACTTTGTGCCCTTACATTTTTTGCAATGTAAGGTTATAAGGAAGGAGATGATGGGAATGACAAATGCTAAAGTGTTAATTCCCCCAAATTTTCAGCAGTCTTAATATAAAACGACATTAAATAAACATGACAAGAGAACTATGTGTATGGACTTCCTGATCACAAGATACTCTGTGCTTAGTTAAGAAAAAGCCTAGAAAACAAAATATAAACAGTCAAGTTCATGAATAAACAGTTTAAGACACTAATACTCATTAAGTATCTTAGTAATGCTGAGAAATTACAGTCCAGAAATGTTTCATGCCATGAAAACAAACGACAAAGACTTCTGAAAACATTTTCATTTTTCCTAAGATCAATTTTATGCCTAGATTGCTATGTGCAGCACATCTACTCCGGGACCCAATTCTTACTCTTCTGGCCTTACTGATCTCTATCTTTAAGTGTACAGGGGAGGTAGAAAAATAAGCAGATTCATATTTTCAGCATTTTCTAAGTCCCTGAACCTAATTTTCTTCTTTAGCAGTTCAGTACTAATAAAGCTCTATTCAAGACCTAAATGGATCCTCTACTGGACAGATACAGAAAGAAAACTTACCCACCCTTAAACACCCCACTTAACTTCGGAGCTGATAGATAGGATTAAGATAGTTTGTTTCCACCTAGCTTTAAGGGATTCTTTGTGGTAAGGATACTTTCCTGGTTGACTTTGTATAATAGCTCCCTCTAGTGGCTACATGGTTTTCCCTAGCATTTACTCCAATAAGGGAATAGAAAAGAAC
Source organism: Lutra lutra (assembly GCF_902655055.1). Taxonomy (NCBI): domain Eukaryota; kingdom Metazoa; phylum Chordata; class Mammalia; order Carnivora; family Mustelidae; genus Lutra; species Lutra lutra. Next base: position 32,500,704 of record NC_062293.1, read on the forward strand.
ATGGTAAAAAAACAAGCAAAAAAACAAAAACCAAAAAACACCTTAACTAGACATTTGGCAACCCTATCTGCTGTTTTGCTCTGGTTAAGAGGAGTCTATAGCACTCTAGGGAGGCTCTCCATTTCTATTACCATTGATAGTTCTTTCAATAGCTGATAAGAGTTCTAAGTCACAAGGCAACAACAGGAGTTAAGTCCTTTGTACTGGAGAGAAAGACGAACACCCAGAATCTGCTGAACTCTAGATCTTAAGTACTGTCCTGTCATTCTGTACACCTGAAACAGCAACTCCTTATGCAAAGGCATGCATAAATTCTCTCCCCCTAATAACCCAGCTGAAGGAACTTACTAAAATGTTTATTAAGAGGTTATTTCTGCCTAAATTAACTTGCATATGAAAAGACTAATTCATTCTATTTACTTTTTTGGGGTACTACAGAAGCACCAAGTGATTTTTTAAATAGAAAAATTTCTCGATTCATACAAAATCACAACCACCTTCAGGTATAGCTTTTTAAGTCATCAAGATGCATCCCCAAAGCCCTCAATCACAGGACTAAGTGCTGGTTTAAATATAACTACAACTTCTTGGGCCTCTACTTAGAGCAAATTTTTCCCAGTACTACAATCTATTCAAAAGACAATCAAAATGAACAGAGATTTCCTTATAATCTCATCAATTCATGCCAATCCCAGCTTCTCCTATAGATCGTATTGACCAATTTTCCTGTAAAGTATTGGGGAAAAAAAAATTACCCCCAAAGAACTGAATATATACCACTACATACACTAGGATGGCAGAGTACTTCCTTCAGTGTACAACTCTGAGTCCACTAAGCAACAGAATATAAAGAAATGTGGGTCATACCTTTTTTCTCGTGGCTGCTTCAGCCTAAAAAGATGGGAAACTTAGATCTCGATTAAGAAAGGATCCACACTAACAGGTTTGTTTTCATGCACATGAAGCTTTAGCTCAGTATTTCATTAGAGTTCTATAATCTCTTACCCAAACTCAAGGGGCAGGTGTATTTGAAATTCAGAGCCATTCGCAGTTTATATAATAAAATAAAGTAAGGTATACAAATAGACTCTGTATCATGTAACACCCCCAGCAATGCCTATGGCAAGTATGTAATGAAACCTCAGTATTTCTGCAGAAGACCATGTATTCCCAGTTAAGTGCAAAATGAAGGGATCAATTCTGGTCAGGTTTCACATTCAACAAAAAATTCTGGTTTTCAGAATTTTTTGGGTAAGAGATCGTGAACAGGTTTTCTGCCTTTGCACCCTTCATACTGGGATGGAACTAAATGAAACCAAAGACTGGTTGTTACAACAGAACTTCTGCCTAAGTCTCTTTTTATACTATTTATGGTAAATACACAGAACTTAATTTGTGGTTTCAGTACACTTTCATATACAAAGTGAGAAGAAATGTTAAGAAATTCATCTACACAGAAAACTTGGAAAAAAAAAAAAAAAACCCACCACACATCAATCCTAATGAACAAGAGGTTTCAAAGATAAAACTGAGAAAGCTGAAATTCTAGAATCATTGAACTACAGTTAAGTGGACACGGGAGCACTCAACTTATGAAGGTATGAAACTTAGTGGGGACAAACATTTTTAACAAGGAAAATCTGTTCATAGTTATTTTTTTAAAATTATTAAACAAATTTTTAAAAATAAAATTCAGATCCCAAACAATTAGGAATCAGAAAATAGGTTTCTTACCTTTTGTTTCCAGAAGGATGTGGGCTGAACAGCAAGGTGGGTTATTCAATCTGACGTTATGAAAAGTAATTGCTTCTTAAAGTTTTTCCTTGGTTAGAAAATAACAAACTAATTATAGGCTCCCTACACTATTCTAAGGGAACATAAATAGGGAGAGAAAAGGGGAACAATTCAGGGCTACTTTTTTAGTTGCAAAACAGTACAACTTTCTTCTTACAACTGCCAAAATGGGCAGAGGTTTAGGGTTCATTTCCTAAGACTAAAAAACAAAAGTCTGCAACTGCCCTCACAGCTCTGAGCTATCTGGTCCAGTGCCCATCTATCTTCTATAAATATGCAGCCAAGCCTCTAATCTGCAGACACCCTATTATCAGATAATACTTTCTATACCTCAATTCTGACGTTTGGACTACTAAAGTTTTTAGCAGAACACAAGCTTTCAACTTAGCCTAAATGCACTCAATCTTCACTGAAGGCAATTTTTCATCTTGATCTGGTTTCCAACACATTCAATAAACATAGGCTTAAGTTTAGCTTACATTAACCTTTCCAAGATTAGTTGTTTAAAAATACTTATACTCTATACATGAAATAGTTTAAATAGTAAAAATCCTTCCACTTCTTGAACATTGTTATTTTGAATTCCTGCATAGAAACTAGTAACTTCCTTAATCTAAACCAAGTTACTTACAAGTGCAATCTTAGTTTTAAACTTAACATCCCTGCTCTTCCTCCTTACATTCCACAAGGCTCATCTAAATGTTTTGGTTGGGTGTCCTTATGCAAATCCCTTGGGGCCACTTCTTCTATTACCAAGATTATGTCTAGCTTTTCCTAGGTTTCGAATTATGTCACCTGCATAGTGGTCTTAAATTCAGCTTCCAACTCTTATTAGCATCCAAGGCAAATGTTAATATTTAGTTATTTCTTTTGGGTGCAGAAAAATGTTTTGATGGTTTTGACTAGCTATGAGGAAATCAAAAGAAAAAGATTAGGGATTTTAAGTAAAAATCTCCTCCCCCAACTCATTGAAAATTTAGCACCAAGGGGCTATCAAATAAAAAGATACAAGAACGAGCAGACTAAAATATAAATCACTGCTTTGGTATGTTCTGGATACAGAATATTACAGCTGAGAAGGGTTTGCAAGGCACAATTATAAAGAAAGCCCAGCTTCTCATGAACAATAAGCAGTTAAAAATTCTAGTGTATTACATTTCAGAAAAAAATGTAATGTGTTAAGAGTTCTAATCTGCACTGAATTTAAGATTTAATACTTACCAATTTTTGAAAAAAGCTTGAAAATCTCAAAGGCTATTTCCAAGTTAACATTAACTAGTCACTACCCGATTCTGCACAAAGCCTATGTTGTCTAGATGATCACCAAAAAATAAACATCTATAAATTTAATCATTTTTATCAAAGTATGGGAAGATTATCTTTCAGAAACTAGATCACCCATTTAACATACTATATACACAATTGCCTTATTCTTACCTTATCTCCCCCAGAAGACTTTTATAATTAACAATAAGATGGCTAATTCCATTTATTAGAAATAATCTTTCAAGAACCTTTAATTTACTAACACGTAACAGAATCTTATCAAAGTATTAACTGATAAACTAGTCACCCAGTTAAAATTTTACATGAAGAGGAAAAAGGACAACCATGCATAGTTTTTTAAAAAATGTTTATTTTTTTCAAAGAAAAACGGCAATAGCCAATTGGAAACCTACTTATTCTTCAACTCCAATTTTGTTCTTTAAATTTAGAAGTGACTTACTGATTTACTATTTAAACAAACCCCCCCTTTCCCCTTTAAATGTTTACCATCTACTCGTGCTGAATCCTTCCAAGGAGATTGCTCCAGCGTATTATCTCCAGGTCCTCGCTTTGCTCCTTTTACCAAAAAATGCAAAACACAATTCCATCGTGCATCTTAAGGGCTCCAATCGTCAAAAATAGGAAAAAAAAAAAATCTTTGGAATAGCCAATTAAGTTGAATAAAAAAAAAAAATATCCACACGAATGCGGTTTGGTTGGGGCAGGAATCCACTCCTATGTTCCTGGTAATCTGATCCCGCTCCATGAATCCTTGTAATTCATCCTCCCTATCCTATCCACATTATGATTTGAATCCAATGATCCAGCTCCAAGGATTGGGATCCAGTGAGCCCTCTCCAATCCAAACCTTTATAACCAGCAAAACCAAAAAAGAGGAGGCAAAATGTTAGATACTGTAATCAAAAAAGGTTTCTGGGGAATGATGAGTTATGTCTGTCATCAGTTTAACAGATGTACATCAATAACTATCAAATTCCCCAAAACAAGTTTCTGAATGGTGTTCAGATAAATTTTAGAAACTTAATTATCATAGAGACTAATTGGAAGAAGCATTTTATATATACAGTTCAACTGATAATGCCAACACTTGTTACTGTACAGCGTATTACAGGTTTTGTGGTTGCAAAAAGTTATGTAGTTGAAAAGTTTACTGGTATTGCTACCCACCCTAAGTCTAAACTAAACCTAATGCTCCCATCTGCAATTTAATTTGTAAATTAAAGTGTTTTAAACATGAGTCAATTATGAATATTAGTTTAAAAGGGGGAAGGTGAGACTTAAAAGTATTCCCAACTAGATTATCTACACCAATACATTGGAATTCTATTTTGCTTTCATTTTGTCTTAAAAAAATGAAATAGCAACGCTATATCAGTCACACAGAGGACATGCAGATTTAGCAGTATTGATATTATACTCTATCTGGTTGGAATTAAAGACACCCTGTACCCACATGTACACCAACAGCAGGTCACACATTAACAGTTGTAACTAAGCACTGTGACAAATTAGCCAGTTCTTCCCACATTAGTCCCTATTAAAACAAAAAAGGGGGGAAGGGAGCAAAATAAACTGTTACAAAATGGGCAATATAATTTTGCCACAATTGCCAAGGTTTAAAGAGCAAAGCAATTGTAGCTAAAGATAACTGCATAAGATGTTTGCAAGTGTTTTAAGGTAGATGTATATATATATATAATCATTTTCAACCCTTGCCTTTTAGTATAAGGTCAATACTGCCAATTTCATCTGTGACAATAGCACTTGGAGTCATACCATTGCCTCCATTATTGATCTGATCCTCCTCAATCCTCCTTTTGACAATCCTAAAATGATTGAAATGTGCTCCACAATCCTTAATCCAAAGCATTCTTAATCCATCTCTTCAGATATGTCTACAGAAAGACACATGAAAAGCAAGATAAACATAAGAACTTCCCCAGGTAAGATAACCACAAACACCCCCAACATCCCAGTTCACACAAACCAGAGCAGAATAGACATTTACACAATATCACAGTCTGAAGAGCATGGAGAGAGTTAACTAAATTTAAACAATCCTGTCTATGACATCACTTAAAATACAATTTATCAGACATGAGGGGAATGTGGATGTTAGGAGCAAGGGGTATTACACAAGAATGCAATTCAACACTTTAGCCCATTCTGAACAAAACAGTTTGAATTAAAAAATGAAAAGATTGTACTGAGTAAAGGAAAACTGTATACAACATGGGTTCTACAAAAAGTGTCACCAATCATCTTATGTACGAGAGCGAGATCTGCTATGACGGGGAGAATAGCGTGGTGATCCTCTGCTTCTCCTTGGGGAGTAACTGCGACTCCTGCTGTTGCTTCTGCTACGGCTTCTGCTACGACTACGGCTTCGAGAGCGTGATCTTCCATAACTTGGACTTCTGGGCCCATCAACTTTAACCCGGATGTAGGCAGTTTCTCCCTATTGAATAGACAGAACTTTCGATTGAAAGATCTAAGCTTTCACCTGTCTTCAGGCATGCTGAACGAATACAATGTAACTAAAACCAGGAATCTGGTACTTTACTTGGACACCCTTGCCTGAATCTTACCTTCAAATTCCACTGTTTAGACCACTGTATCCAATTCTGGCCAAAGAAAAGAGTAAATGTAAAACCTACCTCATGAGATCTAAACTTAGTGTTATCCAGTTTTCGAACTGCATAGGTCATATCTTCTTTCCGTACAAACTCCACGACACCAGTGCCATCTCGGTAAACATCAGCATAACATACATCACCTGCTTCACGCATGTGATCCTTTAAATCCTGCCAGCTTCCACTTGGAGGCAGTCCTAAAAAAGTATTTTTTCAATACCAATCACCCTACATTTCACATTAAACATAAATTTACACTAGAACAAGGACTACTTTAAAATAAATGATTAGTTCACGGTCCTAGGTAAAGAGCAGTTCATTAAAATCCTGGAATCCGAAGTCCAAAATTATCTGTCAAAATCTTCATATTCTAGGTATCCAACCTAATGGTAAATTAAGTCAGTAGTATATTGGAGTTATCTCCACTACGGTAATCTTCGTTTACTAAATTCACCCAAGAAACTTAAGTAATTTACGACGTACCACAAAAACTTGAATTGGTCAAAACTGGTCACTCAAGGAGAAACTTAAAAGTGGTTCCTGTCCCTTCTCAACACCCCTCACGAACAATAAACTCACCGGAGACAACCACTCTGTTTTCAGAACGCCTGGACGGGGGGCCATAGCGGCCTCGGGGAGCCCCGCCACCTCCACCCCCGCCGCCGCCTCGGCCTGTACCACGGCCGCTTCGAGGAAACTCCACCCGCAGACGGTATCCATCGTAATCATAGCCGTCGCGACCATACACCGCGTCTTCCGCGTCTCTGCGTGATCACAGAAAGCAAGAGGTTTAAGAATAAGGCCGGGGAGGGGCAGCTACCTCAGTCAGGAACTAGCGGCCCCCGCACATGCGCACCCAGCGTGGAAGAGCCCACATGCGCTGCATAATAGGAATGGCCCCTCCCCCACTCAGAAGCACGCCAGGCTCCCGACCACTACACCAGCCCTCGGCGCCTCAGTTTCCCGCTCCGAGACGGGGAGTCCGCTCTGGGGACGTCCGTGGGCCCAGCCACCAGAAAAAAACACCGCGACTAGGCTCCTTACTCGGTTCCTGCATGGACGATATCGTCTTACCCCTAACCTAAGAGCCCACCTCCCCATTCTCTGTATCGAGGCCTTCCCCAACTACTTCAACTTATTGCCTCAAGGCGGCAAGCCCCGGGCCGCTCACCGAGGGTCCTCGAACTCAACGAAGGCGAAGGGCGGTCCTCCGCGGCGATTCTTGAGATCGATGTCGCGGATAGCACCGTATTTGTAGAACACGTCCTCAATGTCCTTGGTTCGGATGTCTGGAGGTAAGTTACCCACGTAGATGCGGCAATCGTTGTTCCCTGCCGGGCCACGAATCACACCACCTCCCGACATGGCGGCGACGAAAAGCGCGGACTTGAGCACAGGCCTTCCCACCAAGCCTAGCGCAGGGCAGAGCAAGCCCGCAGCGACACCACGTCTCCCGCGGCCCCTCCAAAATGGCGCCTTTATCAGCTCGGCGCACGGATATGGGGGGAGGGAGGAAGAGAAGCGGGAGGAAGCAGCTATTCGATCTTAGTACGCACGCGCAAGAGCGTAACGGGTGCCGCGAAAGGTACGCTCACGCATGCGCGACGTCATCCTCCGCGCGAAGGGAGAAAAAAGTTCCTCGCGTTTCCGATTGGCAGAGTGGTTTGCAAGTGAATTGACTAGCCTTTTGGTAAAAATTAAACACCGATTCCTCCTTAGAGGGGTTACTAATCCCTGACGAGCCTTAAAAGATAGTTTTTCCGGGAACGAGTCTCTTTTTAAAACAAGTCCGCGCCTTGAATGCATTGGGTGAAACCTAGCCTTGAGTCTTGTCCCACAATGCTCTGCGGTGTTAACGGCCTTTGGCGGGAAAGCCTGCTGAGGGCGGAGCTAAGGGGGGGAGGGACCTGGTGGTTGCTCCGGAAACGCGGACATCCTCAGAGAGTGGGGCTGGTTTGGGAACTCCGAGGCTTGGGATTCAATCCCGAGCCGAGACGTGACTTTGTCTTCCTGCCCTTTCTCCTCCGCACAGGCGGCGGTTTGCTTAGACAAATGTCTAATTTAGAGCAACCCAGCTTAGATTACTTAGTAAATACTCTGCGCTAAGTACCGTTCTGCTGTGGGTTCAAAACGTAACTTTGTGTAGCTCACTTGAGCACACCTTGTTCTAGTGGCAGTGGTTCGAACCCTGAGAAGTTAACCAGGACTCAGACCGCAGCCTCTCTTTAATCGCCTACGGGTTAGGCCTAGCGCAGAGGAGAGGTCCGGTGAAGGTTTGAAGAGTGAATTGTGCCTGTTGCCTGTCCATCCCTTTCAAACATCAAGAAAAAGCGTGTCTGTGTGTTTGCAGAATCCTGAAGTTCGTTCCTCTTTCTGAACTCACCCCCGGACCTCTCAGGTAGTATATAGACAAAATGTATATAGAGCAAAATGGATGTGTGAGAACTGTGACCCTCGGAGACCACAGTTACGGCTCAGGACTGATCCCACTTGCATACTGGCCCAGAGAGATAAGAACTTGTTACATTTTTTTTCCCGAGACATTTGAAATCTGGATTTTTATGTGAAATGTTGGGATTTTTAAATATTAGTAATGAATTCCATTTTTAAGAAAACCCTGCCGTCATATATATGCTAAAACATCTGCACCCTGAGTTTAAGGGGGATTTTTTTCATACTATGTATTTGCAATAGGCCCCAAGGGTGTGAGTCATTGATACCCTAAAATATTATTAAAACTGGACTAAGGGGGCGCCTGGGTGGCTCAGTGAGTTAAGCCTCTGCCTTCGGCTCAGGTCATGATCTCAGGGTCCTGGGATCGAGCCCCACATCGGGCTCTCTGTTCAGTGGGGAGCCTGCTTCCTCCTCTTTCTTTCTCTCTCTCTGCCTACTTGTGATCTCTTTCTCTGTCAAATTAAAAAAAAAAAAAAGTCTTTAAAACTGGACTAAAAACTCAGGGGAAATGGGAAAATAAGGGGAGAGGAATTAAGATGAAGTCATGGGTGAGATTACTATACAAAATGCCTGCAGTAATTGCCTGGCCAGTTACTAAAGGCAGACTACAAATTTAACTCCAGTCATCCCAGAAGTCATAGTAAAGAAGGGAAAACAAATATATTCAAAATCCTAAGTGCTGGGGCGCCTGGGTGGCTCAGTTGGTTGAGTGTCTGCCTTATGCCTGGGTCATGATCTCAGGGTCCTGGGATTGAGCCCTATGTCTGGTTCCCTGGTTAGCGGGCAGTCTGCTTCTTCCTCTGCATCCCCACCCCCCTCATTCTTTATCCTCTCAAATAAATAAAATTTAAAAATTTTAAGTGCCTTTGAGATTAAAAAATAAGTAGGTTGTTTAGGAGGCCATGTTTTCTTAGTTCTAAAAGTTGATTGCATTTTACAGATGTCTCTGATTGATCCCCTAATAGCAAATTCTATTTGATTCTGAACAGATTCATAGAAGATCTTTGGTAGTCCTTGAACTCTCTGTGATGGGTTCCAAAATTATGCATATATGTACATGTACGTTTTCTTTCTTTCTTTTTTTTTTTTTTAAGATTTTATTTATTTATTTGACAGCTCACAATTAGAGAGAGAGAGGAGGAAGCAGGCTCCCTGCTGAACAGAGAGCCCGATGCGGGGCTTGATCCCAGGACACTGGGATCATGACCTGAGCCGAAGGCAGAGGCTTTAACCCACTGAGCCACCCAGGTGCCCCATATATGTACGTTTTCTGCAAAGAGAATTTGAATTTTTTTTTTTTAAGATTTTATTTATTTGACAGAGAGAGATCACAAGTAGACAGAGAGGCAGGCAGAGAGAGAGGGGGAAGCAGACTCCCTGCTGAGAAGAGAGCTGATGGTGGGGCTTGATCCCAGGACCCTGGGATCATGACCTGAGCTGAAGGCAGAGGCTTTAACCCACTGAGCCACCCAGGTGCCCCGAGGATCTGAAATTTTAATCAGATTCTTAAAGGGGTCAGTAGATTCCCAAAGGGAAGAGAACCTCTGAAACTTTTAGAGGGAAGGACAGATTGTTTATCTTTTAGACCACCCTTCATTGATTATCCTTCAATTATATTTTTGAAACTGAGGTTTTAATAAGAAAAAACTAATAATTTTTAAAATGAGAAGCTGACCAAAAAAGACACTATTTCAACAAATTTATTCAGTTTCTAGCATTGTCCTATTCAGTTAGTAGCAGAAAAGATAGGAGTTTTTTTTAAAAATTGTGTGTATATCATATATTGATTCTTTCATTGAATAGTTATTCAGTGAGCACACTTATTTTATCCATCCACTCAGAGTTATTTAGGCTCATCTGTTGATTAATGTTAAGTTAATGATAACTGAAGTGATTTAAACATAGGTGCTTTTAATTTCAAGGTATTTTTGTTGCAGAAATATAAGAAAATTGTGAATTTGCTTTGATTTATTATTGTCCAATTTTGTGCAATCACTTCTGATGTTCAGTTCAGAGGAATACAAGTAGAATTTAATATGGAGTGAATAGGACATTCTTGTTCCTCTATTGATTTACTGTATTTGAATGTAACCAAATTATAAATTCTGGGGTCCATAATGAGGGCAGAATAGAGCAGGAAAAATCTGAATGGCTGTTTACCAAGGTCTCCCAGGATGACATTAGTTTGGTGATTATTAAAGTTATTATTATTATTATTAAAGTTAACATTATTATTATTATTAAAGTTAAGGGTGTGATTTTTTTTTTTTTTAAGATTCATTTATTTCGGAGAGAAGAGCATGAGTGTGGGGGTGAGGGGCAGAGGGAGGAGAGAGAGAATCTCAAGCAGAATCCCCCCCTGAGCACAGAGCCCACCGCAGGGCTTGATCTCAGGACCTGAACTTAAGTCATGACCTGAAGTCATGACCTGAACTTAAACTAGTAGTCAGAAGCATAACAGGACTGAGCCACCCAGGTGCCCCAAGGGTGTGATCTTAATATTAGTATTGCAGAGTTGATTAACATATTTTGGTCTATAAGAGTGCAAAACAAGAAAGCAAGCTGGGTGGTGGGGAGTGGGGGGGGTCACATTCATTTTGGGTAACCAGGATGCTCAGATTGTACACACCAAGATAACTGTTTTAGCAGGTGTGAAAAACAAAATCAGGCAGTTGCTTAGTAAATGAAGCAAATTGTTTTGAGAGAGCTCATTCAGGCAGTGGTGAGACCTGAAAAAATGATCCCCACCCCGCTCAGAATATACCTCTTTTAAAACAGGAAAATTCGTAACCCCCTGGATTTTGTGTGTCTGTTCCTTGGATAATGGTGCTGGGTAAAGATTAGCAGTTCTTTTTTTTTTTTTTAAAGTAGGCTTGACATCCAGCAAGGAGCTCAACACAGGGCCTAAACTTAGGACCCTGAGATCAAGACCTGAGATGAAATCAAGAGTCAGGCACTCAATCCAATGAACCCTGCCAATTCTCTTTCTGTAGACTGATCTTCACATAAAACTTTGTTTAAACAGCATACTAGGCATTGATTAGATGAGATTACATCCTCATTTTAATTAGGGGTTCAGAGTGTTTGTCAGCTCCTCAGTTACACATTCACTGGCAGTTTTAGGTCTGGTTCCCACAGCCAGCTAATTTATGAAGTACACATTTTACTAGCTTACTCCTCAGAAGTTGCCTTATTTTCAGCACTGTTGTTGCTGTTTATAAAAAGTTACTTCCTCAAAAAACTTTAAATGCTTTCGACTCAATCTAGTAAATATATACTAGTGTCAGCACTGTATTTTACCCTAGAAATATTTACTTGAGGGAAAAAAAAGGTTGAAGTCATACAACCCAGTGTTTCAGTTATTTGCCAAACACTTAAATTCCCTAAACCCATGGTGATAGTTATGCAACTCTGTAAATATACTAAAAATCACTGAATTGTACACAAAGAGACTGAATTGTATAGTATGTAAATTATCACTCAATAAAATTGTTTTTCAAAACGACTGGGAAAAATTATTTACAAAATCAGCAATATCACTCTCCAGTACCATTTCTCTTAAAGGCATTATTGGGGATAGGGAGTATTGGAGATTAATTTATCCTGAAATATGGCCTTCCAAATCTGGAAATTCTGTTTTCCTTATTCATGTGTCAATCCCTACTGTCTTCCTTAGGGATAACTGTTATTTTTACTGGGTAAAGAGACTCAAAGATTAGGAGTACTTGAGTCTATGAGGTGCAGGAGTTCCCCCCAGGAGCAGTTGATTTGCATGACTCTGTTCTGTTGTTCTACTTATTTTAGTGCTAAATATTCTCTGAAAAAGGAAGAAATAGTATATATCTTTTTTATTTCATTTACATTTGTCTTCTCTCTAGCAAACTATATTGAGGGACAGATTTCTGCTGTAACTTCTTTATTACCAGTAAAATCTCTGTTAAAAATGAATATTATTGACAATTTACTGACTGCTTTTTGAAAGAGGTGGGCCGTTAAATGAGCAGAATGTTGTTTCTATGGAAACCTCATCCTGTTGCTACCAGTGGATAGACACAATGGGTACAAGGATTGCTTTCATTCCACAGTATAAAAATTATGGCCACTTTACAGGCCCAAATAAGTCCTCTAATAATATAGTCTTGGTACTCTTATTTGAGGACTGGCTTCCCTTATTCTTTGACTCCTATTGTTTTGTTTTTGGCTAATTCTTCCCATCATAACAACAGGGCATGATTTTGCTAGAAACCAGGTCTTAAAATGATCTGTTATAAAGAAATGTATTTTCACCACGTCTTCCTATTAATATCATGGCTCCCTCTTTCTGGTTAGTTCTTCCCCTTAAAAATTAAAACTGCAATTCATGTTGTACATTTCCTAATTGGAATAAATGGCTCTTTAAGGAATTTTATGAAAAACATAAGCAGTTATGCTTTATTTGCCAAAAATGCTACCCTTTTTTGACAGATCTTATAGTGTGAGTCCTGTAAAAGTGTAAGCTATGATTATTAGCAGTAATACTGATATTAGAGGTTAATAATGCTACCAAGTATGTTAGAAATTATTTCAATACAATTTTTTGAGGTTTTGAGAGCATCGCTGTTTTTTTTCTCTGTTGTTTTAAAAGGTAGCCCAGATTAGCTGAAAACTCTCAGAATTACTTTTCTAGATTTACTTGCAGAGTGGAGCTGTTGCTACATAGACTATATGACCCGCAAGCCTCAAATATTTACTACTTGGCTCTTTAAGGAAAATGTTTAGCAATCTCAAGCCAAGAGGAAAATGACTTGCTTTTGTGATTTTTACTTACACTGAATTCAAAAATTCAGTTTTGGAGCGCCTGGGTGGCTCAGTGGGTTAAAACCTCTGCCTTTGGCTCAGGTCATGATCCCCAGGGTCCTGGGATCGAGCCCCGCATCGGGCTCTCTGCTTGGCAGGGAGCCTGCTTCCTCCTCTCTATCTGTCTGCCTCTCTGCCTACTTGTGATCTCTGTCTGTCAAATAAATAAATAAATAAATCTTTATTTAAAAAAAAAAAAAAATTCAGGGACGCCTGGGTGGCTCAGTTGGTTGGACGACTGCCTTCGGCTCAGGTCATGATCCCAGAGTCCTGGGATCGAGTCCCGCATCGGGCTCCCAGCTCCATGGGGAGTCTGCTTCTCCCTCTGACCTTCTCCTCGCTCGTGCTCTCTCTCACTGTCTCTCTCTCAAATAAATAAATAAAATCTTTAAAAAAAAAAAATTCAGTTTTGTCATGGCCTCTCTTTCTCTCTCCCTCTCTCCCCCCACCCCGCAGGTGTTTTTGTCATGGGTAATATTTTACATTGTTAATATTTGTCACCATAAGTAATACACTTTTTAAAATTAATACATTTTTTTACGCAGGCTTCATCAGCCGTTACTATAGTTTAGCGATAGGGTACCAAGAACTGGTGGAAACCAACTGCCCTACCAGTGGGAACAGCCTTGATGAGGAGGTGTTGCTCTGCTCCGCTCCGTTGGGTTGCATTCTTCCGTACCGTAGTCTAGTTGACTCAGAATTGCTGGTGCAAGAGTGCAGGGTTGCGTAACCATTCTTGCACTGAAGTAACGTGGCATGCAGAGTTCATAACAGGTTTTGTTCTAAGTAAGTATATGTTACTGTCCGTTCACTGTGGAATTTGCAGATGAAATTTCCAAAATTTGCAGATTAGAGTCCACAGTTCTGGGATCCCACTGGCTTTCAAGTTGGTGCTGGCACCTCCATGCTGGCCCCAGAGGTGACACCTCTGTAGTCTACAATCTAGACCCATGCCCACGGGGTCCCTTCTTGTCTGGCCTCCACCTGCTTCCACGTGGCCAGGAGCCACTCTGCCTCACCAGTTGTAATTCCTTCCAACTTATTTTCTTCTCTTTGTGGAATCCAGCCTTGAGGCGAGAAAAAAAATTCTTTCCTTTGGCTCAGAGTCTCCATTTCTTGTCTTGGGATCTCTCTTTATATATGATGATTGAGAGTGAGAATGGTTGCCTTTGGAGGAACTTCCTCTCCTTTCTGCAGGAATATAACCTCTCCCTCCCCTCCACCAGTTTCATCAGGTCTTAATGAGCCAACATGGATATATTTTCTGAAGTCTGGATTGTTCAGAATTAGTACCACATGTAGGACCTTCTCAGTACATAGTCAAGAATGAGCCTTGCCAGGCAAACATAGTCCAGGACATTTTTCCTTTTCTAGTTCCAGTTCCTCTAATAAGAGATGAAAAACAAGTCTGGATATCCTTTATCTGCTGGATCTCAGTTTCTGCTACAGTGCAAGTCACATCTTAAATAACATACTCATCCCTACGAAAACATATCTACTTCAGTAATGAGATAAAAAATATTTCTATCTGGTCACCTGGGTGGCTCAGTCAGTTGAGCGGCTGCGTTTAGCTCAGGTCATGATCCCAGGGTCCTCGGACTGAGTCCCATATCAGGGTCCCTGCTCGGCAGAGAGCCTGCTTCTCCCTCTCCCTCTGCCTGCTGCTCTGCCTACTTGTGCTCTCTATCTCTCTGTCAAATAAATAAATGAAATCTTAAAAAATATATATTTCTATCTGTACATTCCTAAGTCTCCATAATAATTTTACAGTGTTGGAGCGCCTGGGTGGCTCAGTCGGTTATGCATCTGCCTTTGACTTAAGTAATGATCCTAGGGGCCTGGGATATGAGCCTCACTTCAGGCTCCCTGCTCATCCTCTTCCCTTCTGGGAATGGGCTTTTCCCTCTACCCCAACCCCCTGCTTGAGTTCCCTCCCCCCCCCAAAATAAATAATAAAATCTTAAAAAAACAAAGTTGGTTTTTTTTTTTACAGTGCCATAGCGTGTATTCACCAAACACAATTTACATGCCCAAGTAATATATTCAGCTTCTCAATCTTAAAATATTTGCATTTAGAAAAAAGCTTTATAGTTTTTCTCAAAATGAGCAAGTGGGTGTTACTTTTTTAAAAATCTATTTATTTATTTGACAGACAGATCACAAATAGGCAGAGAGGCAGGCAGAGAGAGAGGAAGGGAAGCAGGCTCCCTGCTGAGCAGAGCCCCCCGGGGCTCGATCTCAGAACCCAGAACCCAAAACCCTGGGATCATGACCTGAGCCGAAGGCAGAGGCTTTAACCCACTGAGCCACCCAGGCACCCCCAAGTGGGTGTTACCTTAAATGTGCAACTAGAAAGCCCCATTAGGTAAGGTTCTTAATACAAAAGAAATAGTCTAAAGGATTATTCAGATCTCTCACCTTTATGGATACAATAACTGTTTATCTAATGTATTTTTTTTTTTTAGCTTCAACTAAATACAGATTTTTTTTTAAAGATTTTATTTATTTATTTGACAGAGATCACGAGTAGGCAGAGAGGCAGGCAGAGAGAGAGGGGGCAGGCTGAGCAGAGAGCCCGACGCGGGGCTCGATCCCAGGACCCCAGGATCATGACCTGAGCCGAAGGCAGAGGCTTTAACCCACTGAGCCACCCAGGTGCCCTCAACTAAATACAGATTAAAAAAAAAATTTATAGGCATGTCTTTTAATAATGTTTTATCAAATCACAGTTCCAGAAAGTTTCTTATAAACTTTTAGTTTGCAAGTACACATATGTTGGGGCTGTAGTTACAATTCCATCTGACAATGTACTGTTCAAATACTCTGATTGCCCCTTAAGAAAATCTCTCTCTCTCTCCATGTTGATGCAGCAATTGGCATTCAACTCTGAATGCCAGAGCCACACCCCCTCACATTTGGTCTTGCCTGCAGAGCGCCTATCATTTTTGAGCCTCAGAGGAAGTACTCATTTGGGGATAAAGCAATAGAAGCTCGCACTAAGCATGATTTGCATTGTGCCAGATTATTAAAGTGGTTTCCAAAGTTGACACTGCTACTAACGCTTAAGAAAAAAAAAAAAGACAGAAAGAAACTCCCTGTATCAACCAATGTCTGTTAGGTAAGCCTTCAATAACGAGACAACCCCAGAAATTTCAGTGACTTCACAAAAGGTTTCCTTCTACCTGTCATCTAAAGGCAACCTTGGGCGGGCAGGGGCACTCCTCTCCCTATCTGATTCTGGAATCCAGAACTCTGGTCTGACGTGATGGACTTTTCTTTAAATCCCCTATACCACCTACTAGCTGTGTGATTTTACACGAGTTCCTTGACTTGCGTAAACCTCTGTTTCCTCATCTATAAAATGGGGATAATAATGGTACTTTTAGAGTTGTAAAGATTAAAGTAGAGTTGTTGTAAAGATTAAATGTGATCACATGGAGAAATGAACTGGTAGTTGAGGGCTCTGCACACGGAATTTCTCCCGAATTTCACATGGCTTCTTACTTGGGCTCTGAACACTTGCACCCTTGGATTATCAACATTTGCACTTCAGATATTAGGCCACTTTACTGTCCTTTGGAGGAAGGAATAAATGAAACTCAACTCTGTCTTTTTTTTTTTAATTAAAGATTTCATTTTTATTTATTTGACAGAGAGGGAACACAAGCAGGGGGAGTGGGAGAGGGAGAAGCAGGCTTCCTGCTGAGCAGGGAGCCCGATGTGGGGATCGATCCCAGGACCGTGGGATCATGACCTGAGTGGAAGGCAGACACTTAATGACTGAGCCACCCAGGTGCCCCATCTCCACTCTGTCTTGTGGCTAACTTGATATTGTGAGGATACAGCTTAGAAAGTAGGTTGAAGTTCTTGTCTTAATTTTTTTTTTATTGTATTCAGCGGGGAGATGTGGCCTATGCTGGGGGAAAAAAAAGAAGTCGAGAAAGTCCCTCCATGTATCCTAGAGAGAAACAAGTGTCCTTGGCCTCTAGGAGGATGCAAGACACATCCTTTGATGCTACCCAAGTACATAATTGGAGGAAATGTGATGTAGCTCTTTTGCCTTTCTGTGTTTCTGAAGAATGTCTCCCTTGTGGAAAAGCTGACAGGATGATAAAAACCACCTGATTAATGTAATGCTTTTCTCTGTTGCTCAGGGCTTATCCGTGTGTAGATGCCCATGTGTTTTTAAGATAACTAGTTGGAAGAACATCCCATGTTCCTCCTTGCTGATCTGTTTCATGTGCTGTGCCATGACTTATTCTTATAAGAGTACATTTGGAGGTAAGCAGATCTGAATTTGAATCCTAACACCTTCACCCTAGCCTCGACGCCTAAATGAATGTCCTTTTATTCATCGGTTTATCTCTTCATGTGTTCATTCTCATTCTGAATATTTATCGAGCACTCTTGCTATGCCAGGCCTTAGGCTGGATGGACTTCAGGGGTACAAACATAAGGAAATATATATGACACCAACCCAGGACAGTTTGCTTTTTGGTCTACCATGGTAGCCTACAAAGTTTCCTAACCACTCATACCATCATTAAAACATTTTTGAGGGGCGCCTGGGTGGCTCAGTGGGTTAAGCCTCTGCCTTCGGCTCAGGTCATGATCTCAGGGTCCTGGAATCGAGCCCCACATTGGGCTCTCTGCTTAGCAGGGAGCCTGTTCCCCCCTCCCCTCTGCCTGCCTCTCTGCCTTGTGACAGAGACACTTGTGATCTCTCTCTCTCTCTCTTTGTCAAATAAATAAAATCTTTTTAAAATATTTTTGAGCACAAGCCTCTCATGTATGTACATTTTTATATATCATGTACATGACTTCTATACTATTATATTGTATACATAATAAGACATTTGATTAAAAAGCATGGTATTTTAGGGGTGACTGGGTGGCTCAGTATGTTGAGTGTCTGATTTGATTTTGGCTCAAGTTGTGGTCTTGGGGTTGTGGGGTTAAGTCCTGTGTTGGGCTCCCTGCTGGGCATGGAACCTGCTTAAGATTCTCTCTCTCTTTCTTTCTCCTTCTGCTCCTCCCCACCCACTCTCTCTCTCAAACAATCACAAGGTATTTTATTACATACTACCTGGGTGCATACACCCAATTTTAAAGGCCACTGGTCTAGTGGTAAGCTTTTCTGGACTTCACTTTCTGTTTCGTTGTTGTTGTAACATGGCTTAACCCATTTACTATAGGCCATCAGTGTTTCAAATGGTGGAGCTTCTACTGGTCGTCAACTCCTTTAGTCTTCTGCTGGCTGACTTTGCTGTGAGGCCAGAAATGGTGGTGTTGGTCTAGGCACCACCACTACATTCTCATGTAGACACCACAATGCCAGATCCCCATAGCTCATCTTTTCATCTTGGTTTTGCCACAGAGGGAGCAAGTGTACTTTGAGTGCTGGCTTATTTCAATCTTCTTCACTATTTTTCTGAGGGAGGCACCAGAACATGTCCCATATTTACCAACGGTTCCAACCCTCTTGGTGTGTTTAGCTGTGTCCCCGCAAACTAGGTCTGAGCCCAGAGAGGAAAAGATGCAGTTAAACTTCACTTTCTTCATTATTAAAATTGTGATGATGATGAAATCTTTCTCATGGTATTTTTGCTCATTTATTCACTCAACAAATCTCATTGAGCACTCTCCAATATTAGATTCTGTCTGAGGAACTGGTGAAATAGTGCTAAGTGTCAGTTATATTTTTTTAATGTTTAAGGGGAGATCTCTGTTCAGGGGGTTACTGTTTATACTTATTTATGTTTTAATTGATGTTCAATATATTAAAATTCTTAAGTTTTAAAATCTAGTTTCTCTTAAGTCTTTAAGACCAACTTAAACCTATTGGTAATTATTAACCCTATCATCTGTTGTATAAAGATAAGTTCCATTACTTCTACTTATTCTGTAATTAATGTTCAATTAATGCTTACATTTAAAAGATTAAATCTTCAACATTAGCATATTAAGTAAGTAGCTTATCAAGTTTCACTAAACATTTAAAGGAAATACATGTTTAATATAACTGATTCTCTCAAACCCTTCAAATTCCTAACAAATTCCTAAAATTAGTATTAGGATTCAATGCAGGAAACTGACATACCCCAGGTGTCTTAAGAAGAAAGGGGTCAAATATAGGAGATTAGATACTTTGCCAAATTGTTGGAAGCAATGGAGGAGTGAACTCAAGGCATACTCTCTTGGTGTGACTTCCAGAACACTGCAGAACTGATCTGTCAAGAATGTTGCTTTCTGGGACGCCTGGGTGGCTCAGTTGGTTGGGCAGCTGCCTTCGGCTCAGGTCATGATCCTGGCGTCCTGGGATCGAGTCCCGCATCGGGCTCCTTGCTCAGCAGGAGCCTGCTTCTCCCTCTGCCTCTGCCTGCCATTCTGTCTGCCTGTGCTCGCTCTCTCTCCCTCTCTCTCTGACAAATAAATAAAATCTTTAAAAAAAAAAAAAAGAATATTGCTTTCTGGGGCACCTGGGTGGCTCAGTTGTTGGGCATCTGCCTTTGGCTCAGGTCATGATCCTGGGGGTCCTGGGATCGAGCCCCACAGGGGGCCCCTTGCTCGGCGGGAAGCCTGCTTCTTCCTCTCCCACTCCCCCTGCTTGTGTTCCTACTCTCGCTTGCGCGCGCTCTCTCTCTCTGTCAAATAAAGAAATAAAATCTTTAAAAAAATGTTGCTTCCTCTGCCACAATTAAAAAGTGATCAGGAGGCCAGAACCGGAACTACTGAGACAAAAAATCCAGCAGCGTACTGCCTGAGATGCCATTCAGGGGTCATAGAACTGGGACTAGGAAGTCATAGTAGGCACCACCACAATTGCCTTGTCACTGAATTGTGCTGTTGGGCTGCCACTGCTGCAATTGTTTCTCAACACTCAAGAAACTAGAGACTGGATACTGGCACCCAAATTTTATCAGCACTCCACACTGCAAAGTGTCAAAAAGATGGACTTTGCCACGCTTCTGTCTTATTTGGTCATTGTGGCTCATGTGTATGTCGTGGCTCTTTTAAATGTATTGAAACCTTCAGGAGGAAATGTGTCATGCCTTCTCTTTTTCAGCCCGTAGCACAGGCACACACAAGTTGCTCAGTGAATACACACTGATGCTTGGGTATTCAATATATTGACATTTGATACTGTCGTTTTGATCTTCTGGTTTTGATGATCCTAATCTTCTATCTCCTTCAGCTTAATATCCAGTATGTCAACCATAAGCAACTGAGCATGCATAGTAAGTATTATTGAAATGGGAAAGAAGAACTGGATCATTTCCACTGGCAGTTGGTCAGAGACATTCGTGGATATTACTATGTAGCTATTTTGCTGCTGATAATAGATCTTCAGGAGTGGTTGTCTGTAGCAAAAAATTTTATAGTTTGTTGTATTAGGGCATCAGTACATCTAATTGGTATAAGTTCATTTACATCCTGAACCCTCACTGTTTAAGTGTGTTGGGAATGGTAGCCGTATATGGCACTCACAGCCATCATGCAAATTTAATACTAAGCAAAATTTCCTGATGTAACACTACTTGCCTACCCAATAATTATAAAATTCTATTTAGAAAATTACCCAAATTCTCATCAACTTTTCAGATTAAAATCACAAATATTCATCATACCTTTCCAAACAAGTGTGGTTCTAGAGGACCTGGTTTTTGGATGGCAGTGTATAGACATTTCTGTCCCATTGTCATCTCAAAAAACACAAGAACAAAGACCAGATACAAACTCAATCTTTGATAAAACTTAGGAGACATCTGAGGCATAGACAGGGAAGTAGAAAGTGGGAAAAGTAGAAAAGAGAAAGTGGAAGTGAGAAGTCATTGAGTGACTCTTGGTGGACTGGCAGAGTCCCAGAGGGGCACCCAAAATAAGCTGAATTCCCTCTCACAACCTATGAGAGACTCCAAAACAGGGTACCAGGTACCTGAGTGGTGGAGGCTGACACAGAAGATAGAAGCTCTGGAAAAATTTTGATTTGGCCAAAAGGAAAAGAATTGTAGCCAGTTCTCCTTACAGTCAACCCGTGCCCTTCTATAGGCTGCTTCCAATCAGCTTTTTTGTACCTACTTGTAAATATGAATGGCCGGTCAAGGACTGCCAGATGTTTAAGGAAAATGTCCAATAAGAAAGAGGGAGACTGAAACAAGTAAATAGGAAAAAAAGAGAGCAGGGACGCCTGAATGGCTCAGTGGGTCAAAGCCTCTGCCTTCAGCTCAGGTCATGATCCCAGGGTCCTGGGATTGACCGCTGTATCGGGCTCTCTGTTTGGCAGCCTGCTCCTTCCCCCATCCCTCTCTGCCCCCCACCCCACGCCCACCCCGCCAACCCTCCCCCGCATCTGCCTCTGCCTACTTGTGATCTCTGTCTGTCAAATAAATAAATAAAATCTTTATTTAAAAAAAGGAGGGTAGACATGTGTGCATGGTGTATATATAAAACAATCATGGAATGAAAAAGGAACACTCTTGAAACTTTTGACAGTAAGAATTTAAGAAATGAAACAAAAGAATTGAAAGATAAAACCAAGGAGACTTCTCAGAAACTAGAAAAACAAATAGAGGACAGTAAGGAGAGAAAAGATAAGAAAATTAGAGAATTCAAAAAGTTTAAAAACTACTAATGAGTGTTCCAGGAAAAAAAGGCAGAATGATAGGGAGAATATTATCAAAGAGATAGTACAAAAATATTCTACAGAACTAAAAGATAGGAGTTTTCAAATGGATAGAGATCACCAAATGCCCAGCGCCATGAACAAAAATGAAACTCTCACCAAGTTACATCATTGTGAAATTTTAGAAAAACATAGGTAAAATATCCTGAAATCTTTTAAGGAAAACAAAATAGATTACCTATCACACCTTCCATCTCAGCCTTGAATCAGAATATCATTCGATTTCTCATTAACAGCACTGGGACAATAAGCAACAGTACTAACAACTAAAATAACAATAACAATGGAACAATTCCCTGACATTTCTGAGTAAAAATTTATTTTTTTAAAGATTTTATTTATTTGACAGAGAGAGACAACAAGAGCAAGAACAAAAGCAGGGGGAGTGGGAGAGGGAGAAGCAGGCTTCCCAATGAGCAGGGAGCCTGATGCGGGGTTCGATTCCAGGACGCTTGGAACATGACCTGAGCCAAAGGCAGATGCTTAACGACTGAGCCACCCAGGCACTCCTAAAAATTTATTTTCAATGTTCAATTCTATACACATCCAAACTCTCAGTCATGAATGAAGCCAGACTTTTCAGTGCTGTGTCTTCCATTCATTTTTTCTCAGGAAGGTGCTGAAGGATATGTTCCCCTAAAAGAAAGAAGTAAACCAAGAAAAAAGAAGACATTGGATGCAGAGAACAAGAAGTTTATGTAGAGAGAGAGAGACAAAGGAATTTCCAGCATGTTCCAGCATGATGTCAGAGAGCAAACCCAGGAGGACAATTCTGCAGCTCTGTTTGAGGACAGCTAGTCTAGATTGGAGCAGTACACTGAGAAACTGAAGGTGTGGTGTCTCTAGCAGGGGAAAAAAATAATGGATAGATCATCTGACAAATGACCATGTAGAACTTGTACTGAAACATTTTAGTATTGAGTATTGCAAAATTTAACTAAGTTCAAAGAAATTTAAGTGCACAAAAAATGAGGTCGGTGTATCCCTACAATGGGATATTACTCAGCAATTAAATGAGCTATGAGAAGATGTGGATGAGTCTGAAATGCCTACTGATAGGGGAAAGAAGCTAGTCTGAAAAAACCACATCTGTATGATTCCAATTATATGACATTTTGGGAAAGACAAAACTATGGAAATGATAAACAGATCAGTGGTTGTCAGTGGTTTAGGAGGATGGGAGTGAAACACATGGGTTTCTTAGGGTGATGAAACTATTCTGTGTGATACTCTAATGGGCAATATAAGACATTAAAACCTGTAGAACTTTTTCAAAAACCCATAGAACTTTACAGCACGAAGAGTATACTTTAATTCATGCAAATTTTACTTTTTTATTTTTAAATATTTTTATTTATTTATTTGATAGAAATCACAAGCAGGCAGAAAGGCAGGCGGGGGTGGGGGAGCAGGCTCCCCACTGAGCAGAGAGCCCACTGTGGGGCTCGATCCCAGGACCCTGGGATCATGACCTGAGTTGAAGGTAGAGGCTTAACCCACTGAGCCACCCAGGCGCCCCATGCAGGCAAATTTTAAGTATAATCTAGGAGATTGAGGGAACTCAGTATAAAATGCATAGTATGACAAACGAATCTAAATATGTTGCAAATATATGAAGAAACCTCTCTGGAGGGAGTGAGAGAATAAAGGTCTGACCCAAGTAACTTTGGAAATGAGTGCAGTCTGTAAAACTAAAGGCAAAGGCAGTGTACGTAAGTACTGTATGCAGACTGATTAAAAAAAAAACAAAACTAGTTGCTTCCTGGGTTAATAATTCTGAAAAAAATTGTGTATATTGGAATTGAACCATAAGTAAGTGGATGACTGATAGTGAGATCTATGTTCTTGTTGGATTGGGAGTTTATAGATAAGTAAGGGGAAGATTCAGGAATGATCCATGTGGTACTTGGAATAGAATTGGAGATGGTATGAACTCGTGTTTATATGAAGAGACTTAGCTACCTATGGAAATATTTATAGATATGTGGGTCTACATAGATTAGTACACTATGTATGTCTCCTGTATCTGTCAGCTGGAAGAGCCTAGAAGCAAGACACCCTAGTACCAGTGAGCACACTAGCACTCAGATCTTGGCTTCTAATACCATTCTCTGACAAAAGGAACCAGAGTTCCTTGGAGAAATGACTGATTCTAAAACTGGAATAGAAAAAGTACAATATGAGCCTGTAGCATTTTGTAGTACCAAAAAGTAAGAGAATACTTAAAAAAAAAAAAAATTAAGAGTGCCTGGTGGCTCAGTCTGTTTGCCATCCTATTCTTGATTTCATCTGAGTCATGATTGTGGGGTTGAGCCCTATATCAGACTCAGTGCTCAGTAGGAAGCCTGCTTGAGATGCTCTCTCCCTCTCCCTCTGTGCCCTACCCTGCTCTCTCTCAAATAAATAAATATTTTAAAAATTAAATTAGTTTTAAAAATCCCACCACAAGGATGGAAATATGTTAAAAGGTTACAGAAGCCACTTGACAGAATTCCAGTGGCCAAGCTGGAACAATTTAAAAATAATGAAAAAAAAAGTTGCATTGGATGATAACCCAAAGTATAAAAAATAGATATCCATGAATCCATACTGTATACATAAATGATTGAATAAATGGGGAGAACAGACAAATCTTCCAGATAGAAGAATTCCAAATAACTTACGCAGAGCTAGGTTATCATTAGGTAGAGCTGAACATAGTGACTTCCTTTCAAAGAGTATAGTATAGAAATGGGGGGGGGCAGTTAACACTCCCTTAAGCCAGAAGATCAAGGTTAGTGCCAACAGTGATAAGTCATATCAATAGTAGGTACTCTCACTGATGAGAATGGTCTTCTTCCCAAAAATAAATTACGCTAGTCTAATCATGATTAAAAACATAAGACAAGGAGCACCTGGGTGGCTCAGTGGGTTAAAGCCTCTGCCTTCTGCTCGGGTCATGATCCCAGGGTCCTGGGATTGAGCCCCACATCAGGCTCTCTGCTCAGCAGGGAGCCTGCTTCCCTTCCTCTCTATCTGCCTGCCTCTCTGCCGACTTGTGATCTCTGTCTGTCAAATAAATAAATAAATAACCTTAAAAAAAAATAAGACAAATCCTAATTGATGGTTATTCTACAAAATACCTGACTAGCATTCCTCAAAACTGTCAAAGTCATAAAAACAAAGGATGGTCTGGGAAACTCTCAGAACCAAAAGGAGTCCAAGGAGACAGGATACTGGAACAGAAACAAAACAAAACATTAAGGAAAAACTGAGGAAATCTAAATAGAATATTAACTTTAGTTAATAATGCATCATCATTGATTCACTAATTGTGACAACTATACCCCATTGTATGTAACAGAAGTTGTTGATAATAAGGGAAACTAGGTGGAGGCTTTATGGGATCTCTCTGTTGTATCTTTGCAATAGTTCTGTAAATCTAAAGCTGTTCGAAAATGGAAATGTTTATTTTAAAACTTGAGTTAATTATTAATTCAAGGGAAACTAAATAGGTTTACAGGAGATGAAGTAAAATCATAGTATACAGTTGGATCAGCCTTGAACAATATTTACATAGTCATGGTAACTCAAATGTGAAACGTGGCCCCAAGAAAAGATTGTGATATATTTGGAAGTTGCATATATCATAAGAAATCACTGGATACCACCTGCAATTGATGAATCAAAAGAACAGTATATCACAGAGAGGTGGAGGTTACTACATGAACAGCTAAAAGAATGGAAAGTGTTTAGGACTGGAATTGACCAGGAGCTATTGTTTTTTGTTGTCGCAAGTCACCTTTTTACTTTTTAAAACTATGTTGAAGAGTAGAGTTTACATTGGAAAGCCTGGAGTACTTGGATAAAAATTCTAAAATATCATGTCTAATGACAATAAACATTTCAAATTAAAATCACATATTTGATAAGGTTAAATTCTCTAATATGTTGGCTTTCCTAATACATTTCAAACATCTATGTTATCGAAACCTTTATGTGATAGTAAAAATTCTCTTATCTAAGGGAAGCCAACCAGCTAGACTTACTTAAAGACTCAGGGCCGCAACATAGTTCTAGATTTGAATTGTAGTGTGATATTCTGGACTGAGACCCTGGTTCTTAGTTACTAATTCCACAATGATTCTACCTAAACTCCAGGTTTTCATGCCAATCTCCTCTTACGTTTCCAGAAATACCACCTGCAGATGCAGGCAGGAGAGGCTCCTGCTCTGGTTTCAGCACATAGCACAAATACACATTTATTTGAAAAACACTGGTGCCTGACTGGCTCAGTCAGGAGAGCATGTGACTCTTGATCTCGGGGTTGTGGGTTCGAGCCCATGGTAGCGATTACTTAAAAAAAAAAAAAAAAAAAAAAAAACTTAAAACACACACACACACACACACACACACGGGTGCCTCAATTTTGTTATGTATATTTTACCAAATATTAAAAAATCCTTTCTCCCCCTAACAAAAAAATGGCAATCTTAGGCATAAGTAGGCCTGTGAATGTGGTCATTTTTCCGCCCCCACATAAATGTTAGTACTTGCTACATGTAGAAGAGGAAAAAACAAAAAACAGAACCCTCAGCCCCAACACACACACATACGCACACACAGGTGCTTCTGTCATTCTGGATTCTATGCTCTGTGTGGAATTAGCATGATTTCTCCTAAACTTCTTTTCTCTTGAGGAATGCTCTTCAGGCCCCAGAGCTCAGGCCCAGTGTCTGACACAGAATGGTTTGTGCTGCTGTCTGTTTTGGGGACAGAATGCTCTGGATTTGAGTGGCCAAGGGTTTAGGTAAGAGGGAAAGACAGACTAACTTGTTCTCTCAGATAGCATAAATGCAATAGATTCTTACATAATATACTATTTCCCAGTAGTGCAAAGCACCCATTTTTCTTGCTTCTCTTTATGTTCCATTTGTGGTTCACAGTAATTAGGGTGGTGTTTGCAAAGGTTACACAGAGGGGCTGAGAAATATGTTGCAATATTAAACAACTATTACTCTTCAATGTGTATGTATGTAAATAATATGATGTGTGAAGCATGATGGAGATAATTTCCATGAGTTACTAGATGGACATTGAGTGCTAGAATTGAGAACGGTTTTTTTATTATAAAGATATTAAGATTTCATTAAAATTTCCCCCCAATTTAAATTAAAACATCTATTTTATTTAGAGTATCTTAATTGAAATGTATTTGCTTATCCTAATTTGAGTTTTCTTTTAATTTTAATAGATGATATTTAATTTTTAGAGGAAACCTGAAGACATGAATATAACTTTACATTTTAAATATTTGACGTTTACTTTAACATTTTTGATGAAATGTATTTCAATTGTATATAATTTCAATAAAATGACATTTTGTTTTTCGATGTTCTTT
Organism: Lutra lutra; assembly: GCF_902655055.1. NCBI lineage: Eukaryota > Metazoa > Chordata > Mammalia > Carnivora > Mustelidae > Lutra > Lutra lutra. Next base: position 32,527,771 of record NC_062293.1, read on the forward strand.
TTTTTTTTTTAAGATTTATTTGAGTGAGCGTGTTCAAGTGAGTGCGTGGGCAGGGGGTGGGGCAGAGTGAGAGGGAGAGAGAGAGAGAGAATCCTAAAGCAGACTCCCCACTGAGCACAGAGCCTCACATGGGGCTCGATCCCAGTACCCTAAGATCATGACCTGAACTGAAATCGAGAGTTGGTCTCTCAACCGACTGAGCCACCCAGGAGCACCTTAATGTTTTAAATTGGAGGTTGGCAGGCCTTTTCCGTAAAAAGCCAGAAAGTAAATATTTTAGGGATAGGGGCCTGTAATCCCTGTTGTAACTATTCAGCTGTGCTGTTGGGAAATGAATGAATATGATCAAGTGACAGTAGATATTTGCTTACAAAAATATATGTTAGGCTGCATTTTCACAGTGGGCCTAACTCCTAACTTGCTGACCCTTGCTTTAGATCATTACCATCAATAGAATGCAAATTATGTGAAAAACATGGGTTAAAACAGCATAACTCGTGATCTTACTGAAATAAAGGGAAGAAAAATTAATTTTGTAGACTAAAGATATAATTTGTTTATCAAATGTCTCTTTTATAATCTATCCGAAGTTACCATACATCAACAGAATGCCCAGAGAAGCAAATAATCATCTTCATGACTTTGAGTTGGTTGGGCAATGACTTCTTAGATATGACATCAAAAGCACAAAGGACAAAAGGAAAAAATTAACTAAATTGGACTTCATTGAAAGTCAAACATTTGCTTCCAAGGACAACATCAGGAAGGTGACAAGGCCCTACAGAATGGGAGAAAATGTTTACAAATCATAGCTCTGATAAAGGAAACTGTCTAGAATGTATAAAGAACTCTACAACTCAGTAATAAAATGACAACCTAATTTTTTTTTTAAGATTTTATTTATTTGACAGAGAGACAGAGAGACAGGGGAACACAAGTAGAGGAGTGGGAGAGGGAGAAGCAGGTTCCCTACTGAGCAAGGAGCCCAGTGTGGGGCTCAGGACTCAATCCCAGCACTCTGGGATCATGACCTGAGTCAAAGGCAACCAATTAACCAACTGAGCCAGCCAGGTGCCTGGACAACCTAATTTTTAAATGTACAAAGGATTCAAATAGATATTTCTCCAAAAAAAAAATGTAAATAGCCAATAAGAACATGAAAAGATGCTTAACATTATTAGCTTCAGGGAAAACAAATTAAAACCACAATGAGAGGGGCACCTGGGTGGCTCAGTTGCTTGAGTGTCTGGCTCTTGGTTTCAGCTCAGATCGTGATCTTGAGGTCCTGGGCTCAAGCCCGTCATCCAGCTCCATTCTCAGTGGGAGCCTGCTTGGGATTCTCTCTCTCCCTCTCCCCCTGCTCATGCACACACTATCTCTTTAAAATACATAAATACATCTTTTAAAAAAAGGCAATGAGATACCACTCCACACCTACTAGGATAAATATAATAAAAAGGTCAGATAATAACAAGTGTTTGCAAGGATGTAGAGGATTCAAACCCTCCTATACTTCTGGTAGGAATGTAGAATGGTGCAGCTGCTTTGGAAAACAGTCTGGCACTTCACCATGTGGTTAGATGTAGGTTACCATATGACCCAGCACTTCCATCCCTCCGTCCATATACACTCTAGGGCATAGGAAGACATATGTCCACACAAAAACTTGTACATGAATGTTTATAGCAGCATTACTTAGAGGAGCCAAAAGGTGGAATAACCCAAATGTCCATCAACTGGTGAATTAATAAACAAGATGTATATCCAGACAATGGAATATTACCTGGCAATACAAAGAAATAAAAAGAAATAGTACAATGTGTTACAGCATGGCTGAACCTTGAAAACATTAGGCTAAGTGAAAAAAGCCAGTCACAAAAGACAGCTTATTTTATAATTTCACTTACATGAATTGTCTGGAATAGACAAATGGGACATAGTCTATTAGTGGTTGCCTCGGGTGAAGGTTGGGAGAAAATGGTGGGGGGGGTGGTTGCCTGTGGCTATGGGATTTCTTTTTAGGGTGATGAACATATTCTGGAATTAGTGGTGATGGGGGGCACCTGGGTGGCTCAGTTGGTTGGGCGACTGCCTTCGGCTCAGGTCATGATCCTGGAGTCCTGGGATCAAGTCCTGCATCGAGCTTCTAGCTCCTCGGGGAGTCTGCTTCTCCCCCTGACCTTCTCCCTGTCTCATTCTCTCTCTCTCTCAAATAAATAAATAAAGCCTTAAAAAAAAAAAAGATGATGGTGATGGCTGCACAACCCTGAATATACTAAAAACCACTGAATTGTATATTTTATTATTTTATTTTTTAAGTTTATGTTTTTAGTAATCTCCACATCCAACATGGGGCTTGAACTTAAAACCCTGAGATCAAGAGTCACATGCTCTTCCGGCTTAGCCAGCCAGGTGTCCCTGAATTGTATATTTTAAATGGGTGAATTGTATGGCATGTGAATTATATGTTATCAAATTGCTATTTTAAAAAATGGGATCTACGGGGCACCTGGCTGGCTCAGTCCATAGAACATGTGACTCTTGATCTCAGGGTCATGAGTTCGAGCCCCACTTTGGGGGTAGAGTTTACTTAAATAAAACCCATCTGGCACTGTGCCTGGCCTATAGAGGTTGAAATAAAAGTTCTTTTTCTCAGACAATTATCATATGATCTCACTGGTGTGAGGAATTTAAGAGGCAGAGTGGGGGTTAGGGAAGGGTTAGGGAAGGAAAAAATGAAACAAGATGGGATCGGGAGGGAGACAAACCATAAGAGACTCTTAATCTTACAAAACAGAGGGTTGCTGGGGGGTGGGGGGGGTAGGAATAGGGTGGTTGGGTTATGGACATTGGGGAAGGTATGTGCTATGGTGAGTGCTGTGAAGTGTGTAAACCTGACGATTCACAGACCTGTACCCATGGGGCAAATAATACATTAAATATTAATAAAAGTAATTTTTTTTAAAAAGTTCTTTTTCTCATTCCTCTTCCCCGAACTTCCCAACCTGGGATATCCCTGAAAGACTTGCTAGACTATTTCACCTCGGATAGGATTTTTACCCAACACCATCTAGGTGATCAGGTTTTCTCTCTCTACACAAACACCACAGCCTTTAGACTTTACCCTTCCTTTTTTGCTTCCCACTGGTCACCAGCAGAGGAATTTCCTAGGATAGGACAGGCTCTGCTAACACTCATTTGATTGCCGAGGAAGCAGCAACATGGACCCGCTTGAAACAGCTTTATCGCCCAGGCTCTGCACAGGCTGCTTCTGTGGACTCTTCTCCCCAGGAGTCACTTCACAACTTGAGCTGGAAACTTCCATGACTCCTACCTGCCTCCCCTCCCCCTCTCTTTCTCTGGTCCAAGTCAGACCATTTCTCCCCTCCCCACCCCATCCTCTGGCTTGCCTCCCTTAATGACAAAATGCTCTTTCTGTCTGGGCATCAGGTCTACCACTGCCCCACTCCCCTCAACCCCCTGTTAGTAAAAACTTAATACAACTACCACCAGTAAGTATTAATTTCTTCACAACTCCCTAAAACTTGACTGAGCTATATTTCCCCAAGTCTCTAATTATACAAAGCTCTCCCAGAATCTGTTCTGTTGTTGACTTGGTGTTAGACTTTAGACTTCTCCTCATCTGTAAAGTGGAGAGTGAAGGGAGTCCAGATTCTCTGAGGCAACTCCGGTGCTTCCATTTTATCTTGACCCACTTGTAAGCCTTTTCTAACAGCCACTCGTAATAATTGATCATGCTGCTGCCTGTATGTTACTTCCAATTTTTATAGCATTGGTGTTGGGTGGGAATGCTCTGGAACTCATGTTGAAAGCAAGGAGATCAGGACAAGGGTTAGAACCCGGGCCTCTGTGTTCTCTATATGGGTGTCTTGTTACCCAAACCCACTGTGGAGCACAAAGCCAAGAGACCGTGAGCCTTTGGAGTGCTTATTATTCATCTTATTGTAATGTGAACCACCAGAGCCAAGCATAGTGCTCAGAGCTTTTTTATTTTATTTTATTTTTGTCTTTATTTTATTTAATGCTCAATATAACCCTATTGTTACTTCTCATTTTATCGATAATAAACTGAGGCACAGAGAGATTAAGACCCTTGTTCAAGGGCAACCAGCTGGTAAAATAGTCGTTGAGGATTCATATACAGACATGCTAAATCCTTAAGGCATATGTTTGCATATTTGAGGATTAATGTCCGTTCTTATGATCCCATGTCTATCTGAATGGGGTTCTCAAATGTGCTTATGATTGGGAAGAAGAATAGGTGCTATGACCCTTGATACTCAGAGTGGGACCTGGACAGTCACCCAGTAGCAGATAAGCAGGCAATCCTAACATCTGTTGGCAAGAATGTAGGAGTCTCCAGCCTTTCTTGAGTGATGAAATTTCAGTCTGGCTTTGGTTTTGAAAATTATCATTGCAACCAACTAACTAACACACTCTCCTTTAGAATTCTGTTCGGGTGGCCCCAAATGAACCCAGAGTCTTTTGTGTCCAGTTAAAGCTTGGAAAGCAGAACCTTTAAAATACTTGAACCATTTGAAGCAGGGCCTAAGGTCAAGTTGTTGCCATAAAAACACAAACCCAGAAGATTCTAAGGGAAAAAAAAAAAAAGACAAGGTTTCGTGTGCTGTAGAGATGTTCATAAAACCAAACCAAGCCCATCTCCGTCCCGGGCCAAAGGATATTCAAATGTACATAAAGGGTCACAGAAGAAAGTTAGTAATATATCATTAGATTTAGGTCACCTAGGCCTGGGAATTACCTGAGAGGCAGAGGTTCAAGTAAACACAGGGTTAATAGGAGAATCACTGAAATTTGAGCTAGGAAAAAAGAATCTTCAAAGTCATTCACTATAATAATTTTTTTTTGAAGACTTTATTTATCAGAGAGAGAGAGACATGCACACACAGGGTTCGATCCCAGGACCCCGGGATCATGATCTGAGCTAAAGCAGACAATTGACTGAGCCACCCAGGCGCCCCCACTCTAATAATTTTATGAGAGAAACAAGGAGGCTAGGAACTGAGGCGGTTTCCTGAAGGTCACAGTCTGAAGAGTGGCAGTGACAGAGCCAGGCCTCTTTTCAGTTTCTGGCTAGCAGCTCTGGCCCCACCTGGCTGAGCCCGGGGAAGCGTGTGAACAAGTAAGGAGGGAAGTGCTGAGCATCCCTGCAGGCTGGTCAGTGAAGAGGAGCCACAGAAGGAGAAGGGTTGTATCGAAGGAAACTGCCATAGGAGGCTGAAAAGGTGGGTGATTTGAAGTCCTTCTAGGGCTTGGACTGGAGCCAGAAGGTATTGAGGGGAACCTGGGAGAGTCCTGTTTGATGAAGGGGTGAGGTCAAAAGGGGGACAGAGGCTATCAATCTGGTGGTGTTGTGCTGGCTACATTTGAGGAGGAATATTTTAAGGCAAGGAGGCCAATGAGGACACTATTCAGGATGGTATGTGCTAGGGCCTTTTACTTTTAAATATATGAGAGAGACCCAGGGAGAGAGGTGTCAGCCTCATACTCATGCTCAGCGAGAATTCAAACTTGTTGGGACACATCCAGTGAACAGGTTGGGCTGCCTTCCAGAAGACCCTAGAGTAACTTCCGGACAGTCCACTTCTATCCTCCCTTGCCCACCTTCGTGGCTCAGCTGAAGTGAGTCAGCTTTATCCTAGGCACTCACAGGTACAAACAGGACTACTGATGGTGCATCGTGAGCCAAGGAGTGGGTCGCAGGAACAGCTCTGTGCCCTCTCTTGCCCAGCCCAGGGTGGGGATTCCTCCCACCTGGACAAATGGGGCAGATTCTTGGCCCCTCCTGTCCTGAGGCTCAGCTGTCTCACCCTCCATCTCTCCTGCCCAAGGACAGCTGGCGGACGTGCTCAGAATTGGTTGGCCATGTTCCCTCAGCTGCAGACGGTGACCAGGGCCCCAGGCTTGGGTACCAGTTCCCCCAGCTTCCACCCTGTAGAGGCAGGCCTGCTAGGGCCTGGACACATCCTGCAAGTGTTTGCTGTGAGCGAGGCCCGCCTCTCATTGGCTCATCTCCTTTTCTCTGCAGCCTGTCTGGGGAGTGGGGTCTGTTTACGAAAGGCATAACTGTTTCTAGCTTTCTTAGGGAAGCAATTTAACAAATCAGTACATTTTTGGAACAACTGTCATGTTAAACAAGCACAGCTCCTGAGATGTAATTATAAACTTAAGTCCTCTCTCTCTCTCTCTCACACACACTCACTTCTTAACCCTTTAAATTCAGTGGGGCTGTGGGTTTGCTGCACCCGGATAAAACTCGAGGCAGTCCCCATGATTTCCCTGTTTTTTTCTGAGTCTGTGTTCACCCTAAGTCTGAATATAGATGCAACTCAGTGATTAAAATGTTCAGATAATCGTTAAAATTCCAAATATGTTGTAGAAGGAAGGCTTTCCCCTTCTCCTTCAGCTGAGGCTGAACATTCGCAGTCGGCTACGCTCCTGTCCCTCCCTCCCATCTTTTTAGCTGTGGTTTCTGATGCTTACAGTGTTGGAATGGGAAGAAGCAGGACAATTTCCACTTGATTGGTGCTGGCGTGGGGATCTGGCTTTGGTGTTCTCTGAACTTGCCAGGTGTTTAAAGCGGACACTTTTGTGTGCTTTATATCCGTCCCTGTCTTAATCAGTTAGGGCTGCTGTAACAGAGTACCACTGGGTGATTTATAAACAATCAAAATTTATTTCGCTTGGTTCTGGAGGCTGGAAGTCTGAGATCAGGTTGCCAGCCGGGGTGGGTTCTGGTGAGAGCGCTCTTCTGAGTTACAGACTGCTGACCAGTCTCATTGTGCCCTCATGCAGCAGAAAGGTAGTGACTAGCTCTTTGGCCTCTTCCTAGGAGGACATTAATCTCATTCATCAGGGCTTCACCTGACCTGACTAAGGCCCCCCACCCTAAATATCATCACATGGTTGGGGGGTAGGATTTCAATGTTAAAACTGGGGAGGAGGAACACATTCAGCCCACAAGCCCGCCATTGCTGGGGACCTCTCACCTGTGGTTCTCTCACTTTGGGCGATGACTTTTCCTTTGGCTCATTGCTTCCTCCTTCCACCGTCCTTGGGAATCCAGCCATACCTTCAGGTTCTGCCTGAAATCTCTTCACCCCTCTGGGCTGCCCTCATGTATAGCCTCTTGACTATCCCAGGCCAACCCTTTTTCTCACTCACAGCTCTCCCTCTGCCCCAACAACTGTGAGGATGGCTACTTTCCAAGCGTAACCCCTGCTGTGCCTCTTGACATTTGTTCTCAGGCTTGACATCTTCGAGATGGGGTGGAATGGAACTCACAGCACACCTTTCCCCAAAGAAACCCTCATCTAAAGTCTTGCTTTCAATTCGCTTGTACCTTACACATTCTTTGCCACTTTGTAAACTCTGGTCTAGAACTTCACTTTGGGATTTGGCATTTGTTGTGATTCAGCTAAAGCTTCTATTTTAACATCTGATTTCATTCCATTTAGGACACATCTTGAACCAAAATGCTTCTATTATCTGACTCCTGAGCATTAATCTGACATTTTTATTTAAACAAGTTTTTTTTTTTTTTTTTTTTTTTTTTTTGGACAGACAGAGATCACAAGTAGGCAGAGAGGCAGGCGGTGGTGGGGGGAAGCAGGCTCCCTGCTGAGCAGAGAGCCCGATGTGGGGCTCAATCCCAGGACCCTAGGGTCATGACCTGAGCCAAAGGCAGAGGCTTTAACCCACTAAGCCACCCAGGTGCCTCTGACATTTTTATTTTTAAAAAAATCTGGGGGGAGTGCCTGCGTGCCTCAGTTGGGTTGAGCATCCGACTGTTGATTTTAGCTCAGGTCATAATCTCAGGGTTGGGAGATTGAGCCCTGCCTAGGACTGCATGCTCAGCAGGGAGTCTGCTTGAGATTCTCTCCCTCTCCCTCTGCTCTCTCTCTCTCTCTCTCTCTCCCACATGCTCTCTCTCTCAAATAAATAATATAAATCTTTAAAAAATCTTTTTTTCCATCATGACAAGTGTACTCTTTAATCCCCATCACCTATTTCTCCCAGCCCCCCACCACCTTCCCTCTGGCCACCATCTGTTTGTTCTCTATAACTAAGAGTCTGTTTCTTGGTTTCTCTCTCTCTCTTTTTACCTTTGCTCATGCATTTACTTCTATTTTTCAAGCATAGGAGACTGTTTACCATTTGAATTTATTTCCCAGGTCTCCCCCTTTGGACAGTGTAGATCCAATTCTGGACTCTAGTGGGGGGGGGCTCAAACTTAAAAGAGAGAGAGGCAGCAAAAGAGAGGGGTGGGGAGAGAGAGGGAGGGGCAGCATTTCAATCGAACTCTGTAAGGCCTTGGGGCATCCCTGTACGGTCCTCTAACCATGGAGGGGAGTTGCTCTCCCTCTCACATTTCTAGTGTCTCTGGGATGTGGTGTGAGGTGGTAGAGCAGTGGCTATGACAGATGTGTTCAACGGCAGACTGGGACAATGCTGGGGACCCCCTGCAAGAAGAGGCAAGAGCCAACAGAATTCAGAAACTTAGGGCATACATGACCTTGAGCGTGTTACTTCTCTGAGCCTTGGTTTTCACATCTGTGGAAGGAGAATAAGATTCCCTACGTTCCTGATAGCCAAGAGCCTATGAAGTGCATTCTAAATTGGGAAGTGGGTCACAAGTGTCCGGAATAGGAACCTATACTTAGATTCTACTCAGTCTCCCATCTCAGACTGTGTGGACTGTGAAATCAGGGCCCATGTCATGTTTGTTTTTCTTCTATCCCAATGCGAGCACAATTTATTGGATGGGATTGTGGTGCCACTGGCCTGGGTCTGTTGGGGATGCTCGTGGTGTGGATTTGCTCTCCAGAGTCACCTGTTTATTTCACACGTGCTCTCTATCACACCAAACCTGCAGAAAGTGAGCAAAGGACCAGTACTACCCCCAACTTCATCACTTCCCAGACAACCCAAGCCAAAGCCCCTTTAATTATCGATTTGATAACTTTGTTTCATTTTCCAAGATATTTTTTGAAATGTTGAACCCACTTCTCTTTGCTTCAACTTTTGTTGCAAGTCAAAGTCTTATTCCTGAAAGAGTTTCTTTCCCTTCCCCCTTTTTCTTTCGGTAATGTCCTTTTTGTCTTCACTTGCCTCCCGGTGTTTAGTGGGCTCTGTAAACCGTATTCATTCGCTCAGACAGGGGTGTGGAGGAAGCGTAGGCCAGGAAACCCCAACACCCTCCATAATGCATGGGAGCCTTTAGTTTGGTGATTACTACAATTGTTGCCTCTTGGAACAGTGAGCCATTAGCTGGTTCTCAACCCCCTATTAGTATTACCCTGTAATTTAATCACAATTAGACTCCTAGAAACATAGACATGGGAAACAAGTGGGCAAAGGAGGCAGATAGCAGAAAACAACAGCATTTGGGGGTTCTAATCAAAGGCACTGTTTTCAGAAGGTGCGGGACCAAATAAGAGGGTGGTGGGAGAGCTCGGAATGAAGTAACTGGGCAAATGATTAAAGGGACTCTGTTTTACTTCCTGGTATTGGGGTTGGAGTTTGCTGGGCATTGATCTCATGGGCTGGGCCGAGCTGGGCTTGTTTAAAGCAATAGGGATTGGAAGAGTATTGAGAGGTGACCTCATGTCCCCTTTACCTTCTCTCCTTGAAATCTGTGGGAGGAAGGTCTCAAAGAGGATCCTCAGAGGAGGTTTCTCCCTTAGGGCCAAAGCACGTTCTTGAATATCTGTTGAAACCAACCTCCTTTTTGGGGGGCTCCAAGAAGCATTGAGATACCATTCACATTGGCTACGCATTCTCTGGGGAAGTGTGGTTGTGGGGGATGGACACAACCAGGACTTGAAGTAGGGGCATTGCGAGGTGGAGGAGATTTGAGGAGAGTGTCCTTAGACCTTTCCACAGGACTGTTGTTCTACTCGAGCCTCAGAAACCTGGACTGCAGTGCAGAAAGGAGGAACCCCAGAATCTGAGCCCCCAAATGACAAGGAAACTATTATATCACACTGCAACATGGATTGGTCCACGAAGAAAAGAGCCGAGTGTGCAAGTTCGGCAAAGCCCACTCCCTCTTCATTTCTTCAATAACAGCAGCCATCTTAGGCCAAAGTCAAGTTGTTAATGGCACAATGGGCTGAGGGCACTGCAGGAATATGGCAGGGGGGCAAGGGGGATGGGTGGCTGGAGCCAGGCAAGGTGAGCAAGGAGCTGGGAGCCCAAGCAGCTGTGAGCAACATTATGAAATCCCTTGGAGGCCTCCCAGTTCCCTTTCCTCCACTTCTCGTCTTACCACTTAGGATCCAGTCCTCCTAGAAATCCACTAATGTGTCTAATAATGGAACATCATCAAGGTATTAGGAGAAGTTTCTGGTGTTCAAGAAGGTTCTAGAAGTCCAATGGTCCTTTCCCCAAATCAGAAGGCAAGACCTGGGTGCATGGGAAAGAGGACTTCTCCTTCCCTCTGACTCTTTTGGCATCAAATTCTCCACTTCTCATGGTAACCTTGCAATCCCAAGTTGGTGGCTTTCCAGGACAGTTCTAGTTTCAAATATTGTATCTTATTGTCCTCATAAGTACCTGTGAGGCCACATGCACCGATTTTGTTATGGAAAAAAACTGTAAGTACAGTCCTAGCTCAGAGCACTTCCTGTCCAGCTGAATCTACATAAATCTTGCCCTTCCCTGGCACCTAGGCATGGTGGCAATTGGAAGATAAGCTGGAATCGCAGCGAAGGAAAAGTTAGTTTGCAGGTTGGTGTAGGAGCAAAGGATAGGTGACCTCCTGGTTTTTGAAGCTTGATTACGAAACCCCCAAAATGTTTGCAAAAACCCACCCTCATTATGGACAAAGATTCAGACTTGTTTTCACCTGCAAGCCTCAGACTGTATGGCTGTATGGCTTTTCAGCTTTTCAGAATTCTCTTTCCCCCTGGCCCCTGATAAAAGGCCCTATAATAGAAGAGAGCCTTTTCTTCTAGAATGAGAAATGAGAGTTAACTGGCCTCTTCCTTCTGGGACACTGTTTTTCACATTGAAGTTCTCAACCCACTGTTGGGTCATGAAATCAATTTAGTGGGTCCTGACCTTTGGCAAAACTTCAAAACTCTCCATAAATATGGAGATAGATAGAGATATACATGCAGATATGGATACAGACTAGAAGAGAGAAAAGAAAGGAACACAATGTATCAGAATACACCATGCGGGATTCAGATACTGCTTCATGAAACATTTGTTTCTGTTTTATCTACCTGTATGTATGTGCGTCTTATAGGGGGGTCACTGCATAAAATGTGTTTTTTCCCCATGGGTCACAGTAAAAAAGTTGGAGGGATGCCTGGGTGGCTCAGTAGGTTAAGCAACTGCCTTCGCCTCAGGTCATGATCTCATGGATCCTGGGTTGAGCCCCTGCTCAGGGGGGAGTCCACATCTCCTTCTCCTTCTGCCCTTCCCGCCCCCAACAGCAGCCAGGATGCACTGAGCACCAACAGCCCATCAGGCACTCTACCAAGTGCCTGAAGTGAGTAATCCCTTTTGAGTCTCACCCCATCCCCCACAGGAAGAGGAGTACTGTTCCCCATTTTATTTATTCTTTTGTTTTAAATTCTTTCAAGTAATCTCTATGCCCAACATGGGGCTCGAACTCAAGGCCCTGACATCATGAGTCGCAAGCTCTACCAACTGAGCCAGCCAGGTGCCCCTACAAACCTCACTTTAGAGATGAGGAAACTGCAGCTTAGGAGGTTAAATAACGTGCCTGAAGACACACAACACAGCTAGTACCTGGCGGACAAAAACTGGGTCTCGCACCGAGAATTGTTCAGCCCATGCGCTCACGCGAGCTGGGTAGGCAGTTGTGTGGTGCGGACCAGTAGCAACGATCCAGTTCGGCTATCCATCGAGGCTTCTTGCCCGGAGGTGCAGGGCAGGCGGAGCCGGGGAGTGGAGGAGCCCAAGCCTGGGGAGCCAGGGACCAGGGGCTGGTGGCTGCGAGGGTGGCAGAACCCTCCCCCAGCGCCGCTCCTGCAGGAGGCGGGCTGCAGCTCTGCCACCGCAGAAAGCGCTGCTAATTATAACCAAACAATGAGCAATCACAGCCCGCTAGCGGTTTAGCTCTCGTTAGAGGCCTGGCAGGCTTTTCATTAGAACTTCCCCGCCGCTGCCTGAAGGCGGTGGCAGGAACTCTGGGCTCCAGCTCCCTCCTCCCACTCCTCTGAGCCTGGGCCCCAATTCAGTCAGGGTTTAGGGCGCAGTGTTCGGCGTGGCAGGGGGTAGCAGGGGTACCGGAGGCAGAACTCTTGCTCTTGCCTTCCGAGAGCTGCCGTCCCCCCAGCAGTCTCTCCACAGCAATCAATAAAAGCCAGGCCCCTGGAGGCTGGCAGAGAGGAAAAAGGTTCTGGACAGTTTTGTGTCCTTAGCTACTTCTACCTTTCTTGGACGCTGCAAAAATTTATTTTCTGCTGTTCCGTAAGGTGGAGCACAGAAGTACTTGCTCTGTATAAAGGATCTCTAGTGGTGCTCATTTCTACAGGACGTCCCAGGGAGAGGGACTCTGGGAATCTTGGCAACTGTAAACCTGGGTCAGTAAGTCATTAGAAGCCTTGGGACCCGGAGGAATTCCTCAAATGCCTATTTTTTTAAAAAAAGACTTTATTTATTTATTTATTTGACAGAAAGATCACAAGTAGGCAGAGAGGCAGGCAGAGAGAGAGAGTCTGACGCGAGGCTCGATCGCAGGACCCTGAGATCATAACCTGAGCAGAAGGCAGAGGCTTAACCCACTGAGACACCCAGGCGCCCCTCAAATGCCTATTTTGAGGGCTCAGGACTTCGGGGAGGGTGTGAGGGAAGAGAGAGCCCCAGATGGTGGAACAGTTGCCTCTGGTTTGGGGGAAATTTATGCTGTTAACCCTTCCTGGGCCAAATTGTGGACAGGTAGATCCAGAGCAATGGAGGATAGTGTATATTTGTGGAGTGAATGAAGGCACATCTGGAAGGGACATAAGAGAGCTTCTGGTCCTCATTTTCTAGGTGAAGATCTAAGGCCCAGAGCTGGATGACCAACTGTCTTGGTGTACCTGGGATTAAGGGTATTTCAGGACATGGTATTTTCACTTTTAAAACCCAACACCTTGGGGGTACCTGGGTGGCTCAATCAGGCCTCTGACTCTTGAATTTAGCTCAGGTCATTATCTTGGGATCGTCGTAGGATTAAGTTCCACATAGGGCTCTGCCTCAGCGGGGATTCCGCTTATCCCTCTCCCTCTGCCCCTCCCCCCCATGCACACTCTCTCTCTAAAAAATAAATAAATAAAATCTTTTAAAAACCCCAACAAGTTGGTCACCCTTTAAGAAGTGGCGAGAAGTAAACCAATGTGGGCAGAGTAGGAAGGCAACAACTGTAACAAGGGATTATCGATCCCTTATACAGCACTTAGTACATGGCAGGCTGTGGTATAATAAATAATCACCTGGTTCTAGCTCAGAGTTCCTAAAAACCATGGAATTTCCTGAGTGATAGGATGGTCATGTTACTCATAATGAGCCCTTCCTGACCCTGTCTGAGTTTATGCTAATGAGATAACTCAGGGTGGGGCCCCTATATGGCTTCAGGATAGAGGCTGGCAGCCAGAAAGGCTAATAGGTATGATTAGTGGTTGGGAACTCTCAGCCCCACCCCGCCAATCCCCAGAGAGGGAGGAGGGCTGGAGACTGTTCAAGATAAAAACTCTTGAACAGCAAGATTTGAAGAGCTTCTGGGGTAGCAAATACATCCTGTACAAAAAGGGCGATGCACCCCAACTCCATGGGAACAGAGCCACCTGCCTTGGGACCCTTCTGGAACCACTCTGTGTACCTCTTCATCTGACTCTTTGTATTCTTTGTATTCTTTATAATGAGCTAACAAATGTAAGTAAAGTGTTATCCTGGGTTCTGTGAGTCATTCTAGCAAATTCCTGAACCTGAGTGGGGGTTGTAGGAACCCCCTAATTTGTAGTCATCTGGGCAGCAATAATAGGAAGTCCAGGCACCCCATTCATGGCTGGCATTTGAAGTGGAGGGAGTCTTGGGGGATTGGGCCCTAATGCTAACTATGTGTAGATAGTGTGAGAATTGAATTCTGGACACCCAGTTGCTGTCAGAGAATGGTTTGTGTCAGAAAACACTGCCGGTCACAGTCTAAGCATGAAGTGTTAGCTCAGTTAGTCCTTTTATCAACCCCCTGAGATATGTGCTATTACCTGGTTCTATGTGTTTGTGTGTGCTCAGGTCCTCTGTTTCTCCTCCTCTTCTCTTTATCAAGCTTTCTCAGAATGTTCATTGCCTCCTAACTTGGCTGTGGACTTGGCTCCTTAATGGCCACCTCAGTACTAACGCTGCTACCCTTCCCCCAGACTCAGACTAGAACCGGGAATGTCCCTTCAAGTCCCACCTGCTGTCAAGTTCTGGCCCCTGCTACTACTCTCTTCCCCATCACTCCCCATTCACTGAAGACCTTATGCCTTGCTCACCGTTTTTCTCTCCATCCCTACATTCAGCCTCATCCTGGTCCCTTCAGTGTCTCTTAAATGATCTCGCCAATATTCTGCCTCTCTGTTAATTAATCTCCTTGCCACCAATGATCTTTCCCTTCCTTCCCATCTCAGTCACCTCCTCTCATACCTTATCCTAGATATTGTTACCAGCATCAAAAGTGCCATGTCCCAAAATCCCCACTTCGAGTCCTCTCTGGCCACATTATCTGTTAAATTTGCTTCCCACTCCTAGATTCCTCCACCCACTCAGGGACTTCTTCCATTCAGTGATCTCCAGTCTCTTCATTCATCCCTCCAGACCATCACCTCCCTCCCTTCTTAACTTAGGGTCCATGGTCCATCACGGTAAACACACTTTCATATATCCTTGCCTTTGTAATGATAATAAAATATGTCTGCAAGTTCTTTGATAATTGTTCAGTCTTCTTGGGCTGCCATAATGAAATATCATAGACTCGGTTGCTTCTTCTGCTTCTTCTTCTTTTTTTAAAATATTTTATTTATTTATTTGAGAGAGAGACAGTGAGAGAGAGCATGAGCGAGGAGAAGGTCAGAGGAGATGCAGACTCCCCGTGGAGCTGGGAGCCCGATGCGGGACTCGATTCTGGGCTTCCGGGATCATGATCTGAGCTGAAGGCAGTCGTCCAATCAACTGAGCCACCAGGTGTTCCAGACTGGGTTGCTTCTACAACAGATATTTATTTTCTTGCCATTCTGGAGGCTCAAAGTCCAAGGTCAAAGTTTGGACTTTGACCTTGGACTTTGAGCCTCCAGTTCAGTTTCTGGTAAAGGCTCTCTTCTTGACTTGCAGATGGTGGCCTTCTTGCTATGTCCTCACGAAGTCTTTCCTTGTGTGCACAGGGAAAGAGCAAGCAAGAGACCTCTCTGTGTCACTTCTTATACAAACCCCACTAATCCTAGCAGATCAGGGCCCCACTTCCATGACCTCATATAACTTTAATAACTTCCTTAGAGATTTCATTTCCAAATACAGCTATACTGGTGGTTAGAGAGTCAATGTATGAGTCTTGGGGAGACACAAACATTCATACTGGTGGTTAGAGTCAATGTATGAGTCTTGGGGAGACACAAACATTCAATCCATTACAGTACCCCTAGACTTCAAAAGGTGGAGTCTAACCTCCCTCCCCTCGAACATGGACTGGACTCAGGGTGACTTGCTTTTAAGGAATAGAATGTGGCAGAAGTAAGGCAATGTGACCCAAGTCTAGGTCATAAAAGGATAAGCTCTGCTTACAGTTCTTCCTCTTGGATTGCTGCCTGTGTGAGAAGCCATTTGTCAGGTTGTGAGGATATCCAAGCAGCCCATGGAGAGGCTCATATAGAGAAGAACTGAGTCTGTTTGCAACAGCCACCTCTGGTTTGCCAAACATGATGCGCCATCTTGGAAGGAGATTCTCCAGCCCAGTCGAGCTTTCAGATGACTATAGCCCAGCTAATATCTTGACTTCAGCCTTATGACAGGTGCCAAGCCAGAATTGCTTAGCCAAACTGCTTCCAAATTCCACATTCTGTCTCACAGAAACTATGAGATAAGAAATGTCTATTGTTTTAAGCCACTACGTGTTGGGATAATTTGTTTAACGGCAATTGATAAAGAATACAACCATCTTGACCTTCTTCCCTCCCAACCTAGAGGCCTAGTAAAACCCTAACATGGGTCTAATCTTTTACCTGTTCCACACCTGCACTCCAGCTCTGAATGTGGTGAAAGGCCTCTCTTTAAAGTCACCAGTTTTGGGTGCTTGGGTGGCTCAGTCATCAAGCATCTGTCTTCAGCTCAGGTCCTGATCCCTGGGATCAAGCCCCACATCAGGTTCCCTGCTCGGCGGGAAGCCTGCTTCTCCCTCTCCCACTTCCCCTGCTTGTGTTCCCTCCCTCGCTGTCTCTCTCTGTGTCAAATAAATAAAATCTAAATAAATAAATAAATAAATAAAGTCATGACCTTTCACCTCAGAGGACCACATGCTGCCCAGCAATCCTATAATCTGTCCCCCAGGCGAGTCACTGTCCTACTCCTTGGGATAACTGCATTACCCTCTTCCCTTCTCAGGCCTTCACACAACTCCCCCTGCATCTCACTTTCAGACATTGGTATTATGTTTTGCTCACTGAGAAAACAGAAATCAGAAAAAAAAAATTCTTATCTTCCCACCACCGAAAGTACCAACCTTCCTGATTCAGGCTTTTATACTCACTCTGCTTTCTCTCCTCTTGTGATGAATGGACCATCTATGGGACTGAGGCCAGGCCCTTTTTCTGCACACTGGATCCCTTCCCTTCTTGCTTATTAAAAGGCATCACTCCAGCAATTACCTGCTTTCTTAACTGCATTGTCAAATTTTCTCTCTATTGGACCATTCCCATCAACACACTAATGTGATATAACTCTCATCTTTAAAAAAAGAAATCCTTGGGGCGTCTGGGTGGCTCAGTGGGGTAAGCCTCTGCCTTCAGCTCAGGTCTTGATCTCAGGGTCCTGGGATTGAGCCCCAAATTGGGCTCTCTGCTCAGCAGGGAGCCTACTTCCCCCTCTCTCTCTGCCTGCCTCTCTGCCTACTTGTGATCTCTCTCTGTCAAATAAATAAATAAAATCTTAAACAAATTAAATTAAATTAAAAAAGAAATCCCTGACTCTATCTTTCCCTTCAGCTACTTCATCATTTTTCTGCTAACCATTCATAGCAAAACTTAAAAAATTTTTTTTTACTGTTTTTGGGCGCCTGGATGGGTCAGTTGGAGGAACATGTGATTCTTGATCTCAGGGTCGTGAGTTCAAGCCCCATGTTGGGCATAGAGATTACTTAGAATAAATTTTTAAAAATTTTTTATTATACTGTTTTTATCTCCTCACCTCCTATTCTGTCACACATACTCCCATCAGGCTTGTTCCCCCTCCCATGACAGTGAAACCACATTTCCATACTGACAGTTTCAGTGGTCAGTTCTCTGTTCTTACTTGACCCCTTAGGAGCAATTTCTGTCATTTGATCACTGCCTTGCTCAAAGTCTTTCTTCAGTTGCTTTCAGACACCCCAGTCAACCAATCTTCCTCTTACTTCACCAGCTCTCCCTTGTTCATTTTCTTTTTTTTATTAATTTTTTAAATTTATTTTCAGCGTAACAGTATTCCTTGTTTTTGCAACACACCCAGTGCTCCATGCAATCCGTGCCCTCTCCAATACCCACCTGGTTCCCCCAACCTCCCACCCCCCACCCCTTCAAACCCCTCAGATTGTTTTTCAGAGTCCATAGTCTCTCATGGTTCACCTCCCCTTCCAATTTCCCTCAACTCCCTTCTCCTCTCTAACTCCCCTTGTCCTCCATGCTATTTGTTATGCTCCACAAATAAGTGAAACCATATGATAATTGACTCTCTCTGCTTGACTTATTTCACTCAGCATAATCTCTTCCAGTCTCATCCATGTTTCTACAAAAGTTGGGTATTCATCCTTTCTGATGGAGGCAGAATACTCCATAGTGTATATGGACCACATCTTCCTTATCCATTTGTCCATTGAAGGGCATCTTGGTTCTTTCCACAGTTTGGCAACCGTGGCCATTGCTGCTATAAACATTGGGGTACAGATGGCCCTTGTTTTCACTACATCTGTATCTTTGTGGTTAAAGACTTGTTTGAGAGCGAGCCAGCAAGAGAGGGCATGGGGGAGGCAGAGGTGGAGGGAGAAGCAGACTCCCGCTGAGCAGGGAGCCTGACACTGGACTCCATCCCAGGACCCGGGATCTGACTGGAGCCCAAAGCAGACGCTTAACTGATTGAGCCACCCAGGTGCCCCTTCCTTGTTCATTTTCTTCTCTGGATTCATTTATCCCCTTTCACCAGCATTAAGATTGGAATTCCCTAGAGCTTAGCTTTTGGATATCATTTTCTCTCTTCTCTTCCCTTCCCCTCTCCTCCCTTCCTTCCTTCTGGGTGGCCTGATCTAGTCCCATAGCTTACAACACCATCCACACACTGTAAGATCCCCTAGTTACATCTCTAACCCAGGGCCTCTCCTGTGCCCTGGATCATGGAAGGCAGAGTGTCTTCAGTTTCCTCCCTCTGGGGCATGTTTCTCCCCACCTCTCTGCTGTTTCTCTCTCTTTTGATATTCAGTTTATTCATACTCAGGGGTAAATGATAGGGTTACAACGTTAACTGGCACTTGGTACAGTGCCTTGCACGTAATGGGAATATTAATCAAATGTAATTAAATTACGCCTTTCAGGGAACAATGTTTACATTTGGCCAAAGGCAAAGTTATGCCTCTCTACTGATGAAATTTCAGATATGGGCAGATACGGTTTCATCCTCATCAGGCCTGGGATGGAAATGGGGGATGTGAGTATATTTTTGAGGGTAAGAGGCTTTTCTACAATTGCTCAAATCATGTTGATCGCTGACTCATTCTTTCTGTAGGAGGTCTTTGGTGTTTCTCTTTTCTGGTCTCTTGTGGTCAGGATAAGGTAAACTGGCTGACTAGAGCCGCAAAGCCACACCCTAAATTTTCGTGGCTCCTGCCTGACTGTGGCAGTCCCTTTGTTACATCACAGCACTGACAAGCTGTGGATTCTTTCTTCACTTAGCTTTTCAGAGGGACACTGTTCTTCAGCCACTGACTAAACCCTTAACTTGGCCAACAATGGATATTCCCATCCAGAGAGGCAAGTTAGACCTTGACACATGACTGAATCATGTTTGAAAATTTCACATGTCAGATCCTCCATAAAAAAAGAGTATCATCCTCCCTCCCTCCCCTCTGTACTTTATAGACTGATGAGACCCACAGAGGACACCATGCTGTGGACGTAAGGGGCACTGAGTCAGTCTGGGTCCTGTCACTCCAGGTAGGGAGGAGACCTGGGTACAAGGACTATTTACAGGGTTCAGGGAAGCAGCAAGAGTGAGGAAGCAAGGGAAGGTGGTACTGAGTCACAGGGACCAGGAACAACAGGAACTATTTACCACATCTAGGCTGAAGGAGCCCGTGGGGAGTAGTGACCAGATCCCAGGGACAGCTGCAGCTAGGAGAGAGCCTGGGACAGGAGACTCGGCCCCCCAGAGGTCAAAGGCAGCCAGAAACCAGAGGGCAAGAAAACCTCTTTGTATAGACCACTGAGCTCAGCCTCCTGGATCTCAGAGCAGAGCGGAGACGGCTGTAGAGTGCAGCTGGAGAGGCCAGCAGAGAATATTCTGCAGACTTGTTCTGAAAAATAACTCCCAGGGTTAAAGCTATTATAAGGTAATGTTTTCAAGATGGATGGTTTATGACCCCCTGTCTCTACTGACAAATACAACTAAAGCTGATGGCCTACTTCAAGATGGGGTATGTGATAGTTAGTTTTATGTGTCTACTTGATTGGGCTAAGGGATGACCAGATAGCTGGTAAGACATTATTTCTGGGTGTGTCTGTGAGGTTGTCTCTGGAAGAGAATCAGTAGACAGAGCAAAGAAGGTCCACCCTCATCAATGCGGGTAATTATCAAATCCATGGAGGGCCCAACTACAACAAAATGGTGGAGGAAGGACAAATTCTCCCTCTCTTCTTCTTCTTTTTTTTTTTTTTTAATTTTTATACCCAACGTGGGGCTCAAACTCACAACCCCAAGATCAAGAGTCACATGTTCTACCAACTGAGCCAGACAGTCAGGCATCTCTTCCCTTTCTGTTTTTAACCTAGAATGTCTATCTTTTCCTGCCCTTGGACATCAGAGCTCTTGGTTCTCGGGCCTTCAGGCTTGAACTGAATTATACTGCCAGCTCTCCTGGTTCTCCGGCTTGCAGCTGGCAGATCATGGGACTTCCTGGCCTCTGTAACCATGTGAGCAATTCCTTTAATAAATCTGTCTGTATATATCTCTATATCCTATTGGTTCTGTTTCTCTGGAGAACCCTAATACAGAGTATTAGGATAATCTATGTGTGTATGAGACTGCAAGTCTGTTCCCCAAATGATGCTTATATCTCAGGGACAAGATTTATTGAAGTATAAATATTCTACAGAGAGTTTTGGCTTAATAACTTTGATATCCAGATCTTCTTGGATAGAGAATTGGGAGAATGGGTATGGAGAGAGACTGGGGGAAAAGGGGAAGGAGCTGACCTAAGAGGCTAAACCACCCTTCGTAATAAAGAGCTCAGGAAAAGGGGCGACATTTGGGTGCTGGAGAGAGGATAGGACCTTATAACACATAAAAGCTTGAGTAGCTATGGATGTGACGGAATTAGGGAGGAGAAAACGGGGCTACAGAAAAAATTTGCCAAGTGTTTCTATCTTTTCAAAAGATACTAATAAATAATTGGAATTTCTTTTTAAATGACTTTCAGTTGCTGAACCATATTTCTTTATATGACTGCCCGAGCAGAGCTAGGGCCCTCAGAGGACCCGTAATTTTATTGGAGTTACACTAAAAAACCTTCTGGCTGGTTTTGGCAAGGGAGGACTGGTCAGAAGCCACTTCATACCACAATCTCTATGCTCTGAGCCATAGCACACAAGCCTGGAATGTTCTGAGGACCCAGCTTCCTTCCAAGCTGTTGCTCCTTATACAGGACCCCTGTAAACAGAAGGGATGACCATTTTTCTCTATCTGTACAGAGGCCAGAGAGGATAAATGGGTTGTTCCTGCTCACCCAAAAGACTAAAGAAGAAAGGAGGCACAGCCCACGTCTCTGAATCCCTGTGTGGCCTGCATTCTGCTCAGCTGACTGGCCATGGATTCTGTTTCCTTCCCTTTCTAGAAAGTGAAAATCCATTTCCACTTACCTTCCTGAGAAGGCCCAGGCTTTTGCCAAGGACCTGTGTGGGACAAGACTGGAACTTCAGCATTTATAAAATCATTTCTTTGGTGTCCTTAATCTCTTTTTTGAAAGCAGTTTAAACTGCCTAGGGGTGGGGGGCTGAGTTTGAGAACTAGGACCTGAGGTCTGGACACTGAGACATGCCATCTTTACCAAAGTTCTGAATCTCCCAACCATGCAGCACCGTCAGAGGCTCTAATCAGGATGGGAGGTTTCCCAATGTGGGCTAATGGGATGTGGGAGATACTGACTGAGGCGTTCTGGAAAGAAGCGTCCATTTCCTTTCGTGGATGCTATCAAAAAAGCAGCTTGCTCTCTCTCCAAAGTGGGAATGAGGGTTCATCCAGCTTTGGTTGCTGCTGGCAAGACCACGTTGCAGCCTTGAAGGCTGAAATTTTCCAGATGAAGTTGACTCCATGAGGGAGGACAGAGAAACCAAAAGCGAGCAAACAGACAAAAACAATTCGCGGAGCAAATGGATCAGACCTGGGTAGGCTTTTGTGCCTACCTACCTTGAATAATTTTATCATCGTCATGGACCAACAGATTCCTTTTATTGCTTAAGCCAGTCTGAGCCATGTTTTCAGTTTTTGCAGTTAGAGACCATCCATCCTCCTGATACCTGATGGCAGCTTATCCTCTGCTGCGGGATCAGGAACAGGGAGGCACAGTCCGGGTCTGAGAAGATTCTGTCCAACACGGGTGATATGTCACTGTGTCACTGGGTTTTAACTCTCTTCCTTGGAGAGGGAGGGAAGGTCAGCTAAGTTCATCTCACAGCTGGGTGGTGAGGGGTGACAAGTCCGTCATTCTGCAAAGGCACAGCTGAAAAGATGCTTCGTGGCTTAGAGGGCTTGGGCTGCCAGAGCCCTGTGGGGCAGGTGTTCTTTACTTCCAGAGGGTCCGTGGAAAGACATCAGGAAGCCCCTGAAACCCTAAAACTGTATGAGGAATTTTCGTGAGCACATTTTCACCAAGTTTTCAAAAGGAAAGAATCAGTGCTCTGTTTAAATGGTATAAATGGTATAAAGCCTTCTAAACCCACTTGCCCCGCTTTCTCCTTGTCATGAAACAGAGTGACTACTCCTTTTCCTTCTTTCTCCCCAGAGGGAATGAGAATCCGAGATATCGTAGACGGTGGCTAAACCCACTAGATGGAAAGATCACATTTAAGTGATCAGGGAGTGTGCCAAGCTATTCGGAGAAGTGAGCAGGGCGATGTCCCGGGGTGAGTGAGTCCATCCGGAAATGAAGGCCGACCTGAGCTTAGGTGAAGGAGAACGACGAAGCCCAGACATGCCCTCTCTGTAGGAGCCCCAGGTACATGGATTCATAGGAACATGCATCTGTGCATACCACAGGCTGTGAGTGCATGGGATAACAGTGACCATTTGCATTGTCTGCTTGTCTTCAGCAGGCATTTCTAGAACACTGCCTCATACGGGTCATGGGAGCTGGGTCTCGCACGTTTCCCCCAGGTTCAGAGAGCGCCGGGCCCAGGGTCCCTCAGTAAATGGTGGTGCCGTTGCCCAAACTCAGGTGTTCTGTTTTCTCTCCTGGTGCTCTATCCTTTACAGCAGTGGTTTCTAAACCTGACTGATCAGCAGCACACCTGGGTGATTCCCTGTAGCGCAGAGTCCTGGGCTCTGCTCCAGCCCTAGAAAGGCTGCTTGGGTATGTCTGGGGTAGGGCCTGGGCACCTGTATTTTTGAAAGCATTGCCAGGTGAATCTGAATACCACTTAGATTTGTCGAACGACCTGCTTTATATAAAGAGCACTGTGTGTGTGCGCACGAATGCGTGTGTGCACGTGGACAGCGCATATGTTCTCCAATAGGCAGGCCTTGCAAACCTATAAAATAGGTAACATATGTTGGCTGGCTCTCATCTACTTTTTTAGGGCTCTCCTACCCTTTGGTCATTTTCCCCGATGCCTCATGGTTCTTTAGCTAACCCCTCATCACACGGCAGCTTTGTCCCTTTTAGGGACAACGTGCTTTGTCAGAGCAGACTCTTGGGAACGGTTAGATTCAAAGGCAGACATTTCCGGTGGTAGAATTTCAGGCTTTGGGACAGGCAAGTGGGTATGAGAGCTGTTTTAAGGAGAGGGGCCATCTCGCTGTGCGTACGGTGGTTGTGAATTTGCCCCAGCAGCTCTCCGCCCCCGAACTCCCATGTGTATTATCGTATGCTTGCATGTCTGCCATACAAATAGAATACCCACAAAACCCGCAGAATGAAAAGCAAACACATATCACGAGCAGGTGGATTCTTAAGAGTGTGCCATTTTCTTTAGGGGGAAAAAAAGGCGATGAATACATTTTCAGGGTCAGGTCTCAGCACAGGCATGCTCTTGAAGCTGGAAGAGAGGCATCCAGAAATACGAGTTTGTCATGGAAACGCTGACAGGGCTTCAGCCGAGGGATGCTCACAGGTGCAGCCCGGAATGGCGCGGCCTCTCGTGGCTTATTTACATCCTGACTCACTGAATGAATTCTCTTTTCCTGTTTCCTGGCTCTGGAAAGCCAGCTGGCCTTCTGGTCTGGGGGCTGGGTGGGGGGCTAGAGGGGAGAGGGGTTCTTCACCAGAAAGCTGGCTGTGTCTCTCTTGGTGGTGTTTTTTGATTTGTGGAGCAGGGAATAGAGATGGTCTTAGGCTCAGGCTCACATCTGGGAGAAGGAGCCCTGGAAGGAGCAGAGAAAGAAATGAGGGAAGGGAGTAGGGAGGTAGGCAAGGAGAAAAGAAGGAAGGAAAACATACTGATTCCAAGTGCCAGGCACACCCCTAGAAACATAAGCGTCATCTTTGTGTTTTTATCGCCATCAGCTGTACCCCAATGGGTTATGAAAGGTTATTGCTGTGTTACAGGGGAGGGAACAGCCAGGTAGCTCATGAAGAGAGGGAGCAGACCGCGCGTCCTTGGGTAGACCAGCTGTCTGGGTGGTGTAAGGGTTAGCAAGTTTCCCCTGAACCTTTCACTTCTGTTGATGCCAAAAGCAGGGCACAAAGGTCTTCCCTTCCTGGGAGCCAGAAAGCTGGGAAAGTGACCACCCTCGGTCCCGTCAGGGGCAGACCACTGACCACAGACCCTGTGCTGTGGGCGGGCCTTACTAGAGGTGGAGCATTGGGTCCCTGGAAATATGGGTTCTTTCTTCTTCCCTGTGGGACCCTAGGACTCCAGCAGGAGCTGAGAAGGGCATCAGCTGCTTTATGGAGCCCATGGGGCAGGACGCAAGAGTCTGGGGGAGAGGGTTGGGAAAAGGAAATGTAGTTTCTGTCTGTGAGAAGTTTCCATTCAGTGGGAAAATGGGAAAAATCCAATCCTACAAGGGGACAAGAGATCTGCATAGGAGTCAAAGAAAGATAGAAGAAAGGAGGCATGGTCCACACATTCCAGGACTTTCCAATCTGCAGAAAGACCTGTTTCTTCTATCCTGGCCATGGGCTGCCCCACCCCCAACCAACCGTGTCAGGAAAGGAGCTACCAACCTCCTCCCGCCTCTTCCCGACTGTGGCAAGTGCTGGGATGAGACAGACCCCCTCCAGTGTGCCCCTGGTCTCACAGCAACCCACCCCCCTGCCCCGCCCTTCTATGCCACCCTTTCTCTCCCAGCTGCCTGCTCCTGGGGGCTGCCGCTTTGGCCAGACTCAGACACCCTGTTGGAGGCTGGCTTGCAGTCAGAGCCTCTTGGTCAGGCCCACCTTTCCTTCCCCCGGGGAGCCTTGGGAGCTTGGGACACATTCCAGGGCTGGCTCGGCACGAATTTGCTGCTCCGTGTGCCAGGCGATCAGAACTCACTCCTCTCCCTCTTCCCTCGGAGGTGTTGATAGTAACAGCAGAGCTGAGCTGCCAAGTTGGCAGGAGAGCAGAGCGACTGTGCACTGCGGATGGCGGGGGGCGGGGAGCAGCCAGCCGGCGGAGGGCTGGGCCAGACCGCCAGTTTGTTGATCCCTCTAGTCTGGCAGCCGGCATCTTGCACAAGGAGGGGAGACTGTGCTGGAAAGTGGGAGGCTCCAGGGGAGGCCCGGGGCGGTGGTGTGGTGTGAGGCGTCTGGGGGGCTCCCGCGGCCGGTGGTTGGGACTCCCCCACCCCCCAACCCCCACCAGGCATGCCAGGCCTCATCGGCAGGATAGAGCCATCTTTGTTCCTGCAGCTGCTGAAGCAGCCGTGGACTTCTCAGACTGGAGTGGTCCTGGGGTGGGAGCTGGCATGGGCCTGGGGTGGGAGCTGGCGGTTTCTGAAACTGCTTGCCCCAGAAGAGGAGGGGTGGAGAGTATCTTAGGAGGACACCTAGGCTGTCAGTCAAATGGGCCTGGGACCTCAGACGACAAGTCATTTGACTTCTCTGAGCCTCAGAGTACTGAATAGCCCTTCAGAGCTTTGTGTGAGGATTCAACAAAGTAATAATAGCAAAAAGTTATCTTACTCCAGGACAGACGCTGTGTCAAGAACTTTTGTATGTAAATGCATTTAATCTTCAAATGACTTTATCAGGTCGGTACTGTTATTCCCATTTTATTAATGGAGTAATTGAGATACAGAGAGGTTAAGTAACTTTCTCAGGGTCACAGAGCTAGTGAGTAGCAAAGTCAGGTTTGAACCTAGTCCTGTGTCACTTAGGCCCTGTTCCCAGCCCTTATATGAACTGCCTTGGTAGGACAACAGTTCTTAGCACAGTGCCTGCCATAGAGCACGCATTTAATAAATGGTAGCTCTCACCATTGCCCCAGAGCAACTCCATATTGGGGACCCAGGGACATCCTTCCCAGGGACTCCATGGGACCCTACTGTTGCCTTCCCCTTTCATCTCTGGCCATGCTCAACTTCGCTTAATTCTAGGACCTGGAACAGTTCCTCTCTTGGAATGAGAGCCCCCTGGCCTTCCCTGCTCCCCTCCTCCTCCTGTCCCCTCTTCTTGCTGAGGCAGAGCAGAGCAGAGTAGAGGAATTCTCAGCTTCCTCTAGTTACCCTCAGCCTGCAAAGAAAACAGAGTCTGCTGTGTCTGCTGCCAGTTCCTCCCTGGTGACAGCCACAGCCCATTTGCTCAGCGCCAGCCCCTGATGTGGGGAGAGTGGGGGGCCTCAGGCCAGACCTGGGTGCCCTACCTTAGACCTGAGAGGCCCGTCACTTCAGGGTGGACCTTGGGGGCAGTTCAAAGGGAGACAGCTGGGCCAAATAATTTCTTACAGACTCTTGACTCTAAGAGCTGACTGAAGGTTCGTGGGCTCCAATTCATAATCTTTTCCTAGGGCAGGAAGTCTATTGTGTAAATATATTCCCCATGTTTGGGGGGCATTCATTCATGTGGCCTTGCAAATTAGTAACAAGCTTTATGAGTACACTAACTGTGCTACTGGCCATCCTCGCCTCTTAGAAGGTACCAGGGAAGGAGTCCTTTGCCACCTTCTGGGCAGCCAGAGGTAGAGCTGAGATCGCCAAACAAGAGCCCGGAGATGGGATTACTTGACTGCTTCTAGGCCCGAGTTCTTTCCTGAGACAATTAAACCCGAATTATCGGTGCTGGGGGAAGGGAACTGCTTGGGTGTAGATATATTAAATTGACACTGTTTTTTTCTGTGTGTGTGTTGGGGGGAAGCATTGTGAATGTGTTAGCTACAGATTTACCCTCCTAATTCTTTCCCTTAGGTCATGACTGATGGTGGGCCAGCCCCGAGGCAGGGGGTTGCCCAAGATGACCTGTAAGAGTTCCTTCCCTCTGGAGGCCTCCATAGAGATCCAGAATGAGCGAGCAGAAGTGGGTCGAGGTTCGATTTTCCTAAAGAAGCCCTGAGCTGGAGACAGGATGCGTTGACTATTTATTTATTTACGAGGCTATCGATTATAATGCAGCTTTTCCACAGGATCTTGGGCTGGAGTTGGGGGAAGAATCCTCTTACCAGTTAGCTTCCTTTGCCCTGAGATGTCAGGCGCTCAGATAGGTGACCCCTCCCTCCCCCTGCTCTTCCTCCGCCCCGACCCCTTCTGCAGCCCTCACCCCTGAGTGCACTGAGGGCTGGGGGCTCCAGACAGCCCCTCTAGTTTCCTCTTTTCTCACGTCTGTATGTTCTGGGTTCCTTCCAATTTTAGGACACGTTTGAAACCCTAAATTTTAACGGCAGGGCATTGCTTAATTTGGGTACAGACATTCGATTTCTGAGCTGTGAAAGACCTCTGAGATCCTTCCAGCAAAACGCTTTTGTTTTATGGAGAAGGGACAGAGGCCAAAGGAAAGTGATCTCCCCAAAGTCACACAAAGAGAGACACACAAGCAGGACAAGAATGGAGGCCTCCTGATTGCCCCTGGTGAGGACACTGAGTGCTATACCAGGTGCCTCCCGCTCTGGCTCCTCAACCAGGGTTAGGGGTGGTGCTGAGCTAGGAACGCCTCTCCGGGAAGCTGGCCCCTTTTGCAGCCTCTCCTTTGTTTTGTGCTTGATGAAATCTCTGCTCTTAGCTTGCCCCACTCAGACATGGCAAGGAGGGGTTTCTATGTAACCCCAGAGAAAACAGAGGCTAGCAGTAATGATGATAAGCCTGCTCAGCCTCTTCTGGCTGAATCCACCCTCTATTTCCACCTCCCTTCCCATCAGCCACCTTTCCAGAAGTGTCTCCCAGCCTTTGTGCCCCAACACCAGCCTTCAGATGGGCAGAGATGCCAGTGTCTACATGTCCTTGTGAAAGAAAATGAGGGCTCTCCATCGGCCCTGTTCTCAGGGCCGTTTGCCAGAGAGGCAGGAATTGGTCTTTCTAGGTGGGCAGAATCCAGGAGACAGGTCAATGCACCAAGACCCAAGGGCTGGCTCCCCACTTTGGAGACCCTGAAGTTTGGCTCAGTTGAAATGGCTCTAAAGATAAGGACTGTTGCTTGGGCACTGTGCTGTATGTCATTCTACTTATTCTTTTTTTTTTAACATTTTTAAAAATTTATTTGACAGAGAGAGGGACATCACAAGAAGGCAGAGAGGCAGGCAGAGGGGGAGGAGGAAGCAGGCTCCCCGCAGAGTGGAGAGCCCGACTTGGGGCTCAATCCCAGGACATTGAGATCATGACCCGAGCCGAAGGCAGAGGCTCAACCCACTGAGCCACTCAGGCGCCCCTGTCATTCTACTTCTTATGTTCATTTTGGCACCCAGTGTTCCAAAGTTTAACCCCAACTGAATTTACCAATTTCATCTCATTTTCTCCCCTTTTCACAGCCTATGTTGTAGCTAAAAGGAATTCCATACAAGCAGCACACTTCCTTCCTGTGCCTCTGTCATTCTAAAATGCTTACCCTCTGGTTCCACACATGCAGCAAACCCACATTCTATGCCACTTTCCCTGAATATAGCAGCTGACATCCACAGCAGCCCCAGGACCCTTGAGCATCACAAGAACCTCAAAATTCTCATTTCTCCCTGGGGTTACACAGTGGGTGGAGAAGATGGAATCTGAACCCAGGTCTGTTATCCTAGAGTCTATACTCTAAGCCACTGCACTATACTGCCTATCAAGAAACAGCTACCCTTCCCCAGATTATCTTCCTCTTATCTAGGATTTTACCTGCACTTTCCTTATCACACATCACTTTTTTGATTTTTTTACTGGAACTATTTGCATCATATACTTTAACTTCCTTCCTAAACGATGACCTCTTCAACAGTAGGGGTTGGGTCACACTTGGCGCGTCTCCTGCACCAGGCCCTGTGCTGGCACAGGGCAGGGGTCCATTAAATGTGCGTTGGATGAAGGAAGGAAGAAGTGACAATGGATTTGATACATGGTGAGGTCTACCGTCTGCCCATGCGGGAGTAGGGAGTCAGAACTCACTTTTCTGAAGGGCCCAGCTTCACTCTTCCTTGATAAAGACACCATGGGAAGAGAAGGGGACAGAAGCGTTTCATCGATGAGCGAGGTCAGGAACACAAACCCTTGCACATCTCTAATTACAGAGTTTCTTCACGCTGGCAGCGTGCTGGGGGACGCTTTCAGTTCTCCAGGTCGGGAACTGCAGGCGTTCTTCATTGCTTTGTGGGAACTGACATCGCTCTGAACGGAAAAGAGAGCAGAGGATAATAAAACTTGTGAGCGATAGCTTTGCTGGGCGCGGGGTCTTCCCCGAGAGCAGAGGCCTCCAGCATGCACCCCACCTTCAAGACCCACTTCATCAGCTCAGAGGGGACTCTAACCACCATTTCTGTGCTGGAGAGACTCTTCGGGGATCGGGGACTCCACATGGAGCAGCCCATGGTGGGGGCGGGGGGGCTTCTCTAGCTGGGTGAAGGGTAGGGTCAATCCTCTGGGGGAACTTCCAAGTTGAGAAGGGGTAACAGGAGGCTCTGAGGTTCAGGGCACTGGGCAGAGGACCTGGAGTGTGGGTGTTATCTACAAAGGGCATGTAGTTGTGTGTGTATGTATGTGTGTGCTCACGTTCTCCTCAATGTGTCAGAAGCAGCGAGGGAGCCCACAGAGTGAGGGGACTATGCTTTTTTTCAGGGCCTTGAGTTGCCCTGCTGGGCCCACTTTCCTCAAGGCTCTATTCAGCAGTCAGCTTTTCTGGTTAAGGAACAATTTTTTGGATCAAGCTCCTGGGAGGGTCATGGCTGAGAGGACGGTTTCCCGCTCTGCCTTCACATAAACTCGCTTTGGGTGAGAGAAGATAAGTTCTCACCCAGCACTCCCAGCCTGATTCCCCCAACTGTGTTGTGTGTTCATCTCCTGCCTAAACAGAACGACAGGCGAAAAACCTTGCCCGTGCATGGTAGTTTTACTCCAATGCTTGTATTTTCAAAACCCATTTACATCTGTTATCGCCTTCCATTCTTCTCTTTAATAAAGCTTTTAATTTTTATTTATTTATTTAAAAATTTTTTTAAAGTAGGTTCCATGCCCAGCATGGGGCTTGAACTCCCAACCCTAAGATCAAGAGTCACATGCTCCACCAACTGAGCCAGTAAGGTGCCTCTATCATGCTTACAAAAACCTCTCCAGAGGTGCAGAAAGCAGATTCTTTCAATTGTAGATAAGGAATTGAGGCCCAGAGAGGTCGTGTGACTTGTTTTGGGTCACACAGCAAATTAGCCATAGAAACCCAGGCACCCCCTCTCTGGCTTCATGACACCAAGTACTTTCTTGCCTTCAGTTCTGCGTCCCCATCTCCCCATCTCCTTCACCTCCTGTCTCCTCAAAGAAAACTTCCACAGAGAGGTTCCCACTTTATTAGCAACAAGCACATCAATTCTCCTGGTGCTAGGTAGACAGCCATGCAAAATGGGCACTCTTCTCACCTCCTTCCCCCATTCCTATTTAACTCACCCCACCCCCCATCCAGGAGGACACTCATTTCTGGTGAAAATCAGCTCTTTCTGAAAATGTTGGGGGCACATGCCAGGGAACTTTCATGGGAGGAAAGTCAGCACGATTTGCCCTCCCTGGGAAAGAGGAAGCGGCAGTGGTGGACTGGGTCTCCATACCTGCGCCGGTGCAGGCCTGGAACAGGACTGGAGACAGGGCAGTGTGTTGCAAGTTTCCTTTTGCCTCACTCCCCAGACTGGGAACCTCATGGTCAATAGGGTACCATTTCTTTGAGACTTAGAAGTTATCCGGTCTGGCACTACTCCCTGAAACTTTGTTTATCTCGCTTTGGGGTGTGTCATTCATTGATTCATTCATTGACTCAACAAATACTTGTTGACTGACTACTGGCCACATATCAGCCTTTCCTCTGGATGCCACAGTGAATGTGACAGGCAAGATTCTAATTAGTCTGGAAAAGGACACAGTTGGTGTGACTGTTAGTCGAGGGTTGGGTAGAGTGAGGTCGAGATAGAGATATAAAGGGAGTTCAGAGAAGCAGTGTAGCTGGGGAGGCCTTGGAGAAGAGCTCCTAAGCTGTGGATGGAAGGATGAGTGGCAGATTAAGAACCCAAGAGGAGAAAGAGTGCTCCGGACACGAATGGCATGTGTGAAGGCCAAGGGACTATAGAGCACCTGGTACATTTAAGGAATTGAAAGCAGTACACAGGGCTCGAGTGCAGTGTGCAAGGGGCAGGGAGGAGGGGGTTGATAAAAGATGAGGCTGAAGGGTGAGGCTGGGGCTGGGTCATGAAGCCTTAGAAACCATACTGAGTGGAATGAACTTTATCCTAAAGAATGTTTCAGGGACGCCTGGGTGGCTCAGTCAGTTAAACATCTGCCTTCAGCTCAGGTCATGTTCCCAGGGTCCTGGGATCGAGTTCCACATCGGGCTTCTTGTCCAGCAGGGAGCCTGCTTCTCTCTCTGCCTCTGCCTGCCACTCTCCCTGCTTGTGATCTCTCTATGACAAATAAATAAATAAAATCTTAAAAAAAAAAACTTTACTAAAAAACAAAAACAAAAACAAAAAACGTTTCAGCCACTGACAGGATTTAAGAAGATGTGTGACTTGTTCAGATTTGTGTTTTAGAAAGATCCATTTTGGTTTTGTGCAGAGCAGTGCTCTTCAGTGGAAATGTGATGAGAGCCATATATGTGAGCCACATATGTATTTTAAAATTTTCTAGTCACCACATCAGAAATGTAAAAAGAAACAGGTGAAAATTTTAAAAATAATATATTTTGTTTAACATAATATATAAAAATACTATCATTTAACATATAATCAATAGAGGAATCATAAGATATTTTAGTTTTTTTTCATATTAAGCTGTCGCAATCCTGTGTGTATTTATTTTTTATTTTTTAAAAGATTTTATTTACTTATTTGAGAGAGAGAGCGATCACAAGTAGGCAGAGAGGCAGGCAGAGAGAGAGGGGGAAGCAGGCTTCCTGCGGAGCAGAGAGGCCCGATGGTGGCTTGGGGATAGAGACAAAGGGACAGATTTCGGAATCTGTCTGGACTTAATAGCTCTGTTATCTGAAAGAGACATAAACTCCATTTATTTGCACCATTTTACTTGGGGTTTTCCTCATACTCACATCTGGATCTAATTTTAAAGAACAGAGCACCTCAATGGAGATGTCCAATGGATAGAAAGATCTGGTGGGACTAAATTAGGAGAGAGGTCTGAGAAAGTTACACATAGACTTCGTATTTCCCAGTCCATAGTTGGTCACTGAAGCCATGACAACATACAAGGTCTCCAAGGGGAAGTGGTCCAGTGAGAAGAGAAAAGAATCTAGAACAGAACTCTGAGGAACACCAACACTTAGGATGGGCCAAGGAAGAGGAGCCTGAGAAGGAGACTGAGAAGCAGCAGCCAGGGAGGTAGGAAGTGTTTGGGGAAGTGCTGTGCCATGAAGCTTAGGGAGGGGGAAGTCCCAAGGAGGGTGTGATCAACAGTGGTAAAGGCAGCTGTCTCTGCTTGCTTCTGTAGGTACGGATGGCACTAGACAGCCTGAGTAAACCAACTTGGGTTTCTCTTACAGCCCCAAGTTCCAACAAAGGCTGGAAAGGCTGATCATGTCATCCTCCTGCTCAGTGCCCTGCAGTGGGCTCCAGGTTTCTTTCTTTCTTTTCTTAAAGATTTTATTTATTTATTTGACAGACAGAGATCACAAGTAGGCAGAGAGGCAGGCAGAGAGAGGAGGGGAGGCAGGCTCCCCGCCGAGCAGAGAGCCCAGTGTGGGGCTCAATTCAAGGACTCTGGGACCATGATCTGAGCTGAAGGCAGAGGCCCTAACCCACTGAGCCACCCAGGCTCCCCGGGCTCCAGGTTTCTTAAGGATAAAGTTCTAGCTCCACAACACATCCTTGAGCCACCTGCAAAGTCTGGCCCTAGCTTTTCTGCCCAGACTGTTTCCTTGTCCAGAATGCTATACTCCTGCCAGGCCTGACTTCCTACCAATCCCTGCCTTAGCTTGTGATCTTCTCTCTGACTGAAGAACCTTCCCTCAGCAGCTGAGTTTGAATCCAGCTGCTCAAAGAGATAGTCCCAGTCTGAGCTTCCCCTGACCCAAGCAGCTTGTATCACCTGAGTGCTCGAGAACCACCTTATTAATAGAAGAGAAAAATTAATGCAATAAAAGCTGGTACTTTGAAGAGATGAACAAAGCTGGCAAATCTCTAGCTAGACTGGCCAAAAAAAAAAGAGAAGACTCAGTTACTAATATTGGGAATGAAAGAAGGGACATTACTACAGATCTTAAAGAAATAAGATTATGAAGGAATACCATGAATAACTACATGCTATCAGATTAGGTGATCTAGAGAAAATGGGCAAATTCTTAGAAAGAGACAAACTATTGAAACTACCTCAAGAAATAGATAATCTGAATAGACCTAAAGGAAGTAGATTGCTGGGGTATTTTTAAAACATCCCACAAAGAAAATTTTAAGCCTAAATGGCTTTCCTGAATTCTATCATGTGTTTAAAAAATAATATCTATCCTTCACTCTCTTTCAAAAAAAATGGTATAGTAGGGAATACTTTCCAAAGCAGTCCGGTATTATCTACATGCCCAAACTAGACAAAGATGTCACAAGGAAACTATATATCAATATTGCTTATGAATATAGATGCAAACATCCTCAAAAGAATGCTAGGAGGACAAACCTAGCAACATATAAAAAGGATTATACATATCCAAGTGGGATTTATCCCAGGAATGCAAGATCAGTTTAATACTTGAAAACCAATATAATACACCATATTAACAGCAAAAAAGGAACAAAATCACACGATCAACTCAATAGATAGAGAATAAGTATTTGAAAAAGTCCAACACCCTTTCATGACAAAAATATTCAACAAACCAGGAACAGAAGTAAACTCCCTCAACTTGATAAAGAACATCTACAAAAACTCCACATCTAGCATTAAACTTAGTGTTGAAAGACTGAAATGTTTACCCCTAAGATTAGAAATAAGACAAGGATATAGGCTCTCACCAACTCTATTCAACAGTATACTGAAGGGTCTAGAAAGAGCAATTAGGCAAGAAAACAGAATAAAAGCACCCCGATTAGACAGGAAGAAGTAAAATTATCTGTTCATATGTGATTTGATCTTGTATAGAGAAAATTCTAAATACACACAAACATACAAACTATTGGAGATTAATAAATAAGATCAGCAAGGTTGCAGAATACAAAATACAATATACAAAATACAACATACAAAAAAATACTCCACTCTCGCTGTCTCTCTCCGTGTCAAAGAAATAAATAAAATCTTTTAAAAAATAAGATTTTATTTATTTATTTGACAGAGAGAGAGAGTGCGCACAAGCAGGGGGAACAGCAGGCAGAGGGAGAGGGAGAAGCAGACTCCCTGCTGAGCAGAAAGGCCACTGTAGGGTTCAATCCCAGGACCCTGAGATAATGACCCAAGCTGAAAGCAGACGCTCAACCGACTAAGCCACCCAAGAGCCCCTAATAAATTCTTTATAGATTTTGGATACTAGTCCTTTATCTGATGTCATTTGTGAATATCTTCTTCCATTCCATAGATTGCTCTTTAGTTTTTTTGATTGTTTCCTTTGCTGGCAAAAGCTTTTTATCCTGATGAAGTCCAATGGTTCATTTTTGCTCTTGTTTCCCTGGCCTTTGGAGATGTGTCTAACAAGAAGTTGCTGTGGCCAAGGTCAGAGAGGCTGCTACCTGTGTTCTCGAGGATCTGGATGGTTTCCTGTCTCACATTTAGGTGTTTCATCCATTTTGAATTTATTTTTGTGTATGGTATAAGAAAGGGATCCAATTTCATTCTTCTGCACGTGGCTGTCCAATTTTCCCAACACCATTTGTTGAAGAGACTATCATTTTTCCTTTGGATATTCTTCCCTGTTTTGTCAAAGATTAGGTGACCACAGAGTTGGGGGGTCAACTTGCAGGTTCTCTGTTCCGTTCCATTGATCTCTGTGTCTGTTTTCGTGCCAATACCATACTGTCTTGATGATGACAGCTTTGTAATAGAGCTTGAAGTCTGGAATTGTGATGTCTCCAGCTTTGATTTTCTTTTCAACATTACTTGGCTATTCAGGTTTTTTTCTGATTCCATACTTTTTTTTTAAATAAAGATTTTATTTGAGAGAGAGAGTGCGGAAGCAGGGGGAGGGGCAGAGGGAGAGGGCAAATAGACTCTCCACTGACACACCAGGACCCAGAGATCATGACTCGAGTTGAAGTCAGGCACTTAACCAACTAAGCCACCCAGGTGCCCCACAGCTATCTGCTAGCTTTTTTTTTTTAAACAGAAATTGGGAAGCTGGTCCTAAAAGTAATATGGAAATGCAAGGGACCAGATTAGACAAAGAATCTTGAAAAAGAAGAGCAAATTTGAAGGACTCACACTTACAGATTTCATAACTTAAGCTATACTATTGAAAACAGTGTTGTACGGCATAAAGATAAATCAATGGAATAGAACTGGCAGTTCAAAAAGAAACATATTAATGGTCAACTGACCTTATAAGAGTGTCGAGACAATTTAGTGATGAAAGAATAGTCTTTTCACTAAAGACGTGGGACAATTGGATATCTAGAAGCAAAACAATGACGTTAGACCTCACACCATACACAAAAATTAACTCAAAAAGGTTTATTTAGAAAGAGCTAAAACTCTTAGAAAAAAAAGAAGTAAATCTTTGTGATCTTGGGTTAGGCAATGATTTCTTACAATGACATCAAAAGCACAAAGGACAAAAAAATTGACAAAATGGTCTTCATCAAAATTAAAAACTTTTGGGGGTGCCTCTGTGGCTCAGTGGGTTAAAGTGGGTTAAAGCCTCTGCCTTTGGCTCAGGTCATGATCCTAGGATCCTGGGATGGAGCCCCCCACTTTGGGGCTCTCTGCTCGGCAGGGAGCCTGCTTCTTCCTCTCTCTCTCTCTCTCTCTCTCTGCCTGCCTCTCTGTCTACTTGTGATCTCTGTCTGTCAAATAAATAAATAAAAATCTTAAAAAAAATTAAAAAAAATTAAAAACTTTTGGGCCTCAAAGGTCACCATCAAGAAAATGAAAATACAATCCACAGAATGGGAGAAAAAATTTGTAAGCCATATGTCTCAGTGAGGGTCTAGTATCCAGAATATATAAAGAACTCTTACAACTCAATAATAAAAAGATAAGTAACAGGGATGCCTGGGTGGCTCAGGTCATAATCCCAAGTCCTGGGATAGAGTCCCACATCAGACTTCCTGCTCAGTGGGGAACCTGTTCCTCCCTCTGCCTGCTGTTCCCCCTGCTTGTGCTCTCTCTTCTCTCTCTCTCTCTCTCTCATTTTCTCTGACAAATACATAAATAAAATATTTTTTAAAAAATTTTTAAAGATTTTATTTATTTGACAGATCACAAGTAGGCAGAGAGACAGGCAGAGAGAGAGAGGGGGAAGCAGGCTCCCCACCGAGCAGATGCAGGGCTCAATCTCAGGACCCCGAGATCATGACCTTAGCTGAAGGCAGAGATTTAACCCATTGAGCCACCCAGGCACCCCTAACATATTTTTTTTTTTAAAAGACAAATAACCTAATTTTAAAAAGAGTAAGAGATTTGAACAGACATTTCTCCAAGGAAAACATACACACTGCCAATTACATGAAAAGATGCTTAAGGTCATTAAACACTAAGGAAACACAAATGAAAGCTACAGCTGGGTATTTTTCATACCCACTAGACGGCTATAATATAAGAGACAATAACAGGTGTTGGTTAGAATGTGGAGAAATCACAACCCTCGTATGCTGCAGGGAGGAATGTACAATGACACAGCTGTTTTGGAAAAATAGTCTGACCACTCCTCAAAAGGTTGAGCATAGAGTTATTACAAACCCCAGCAATTCCACACCTGGGTATATATCCAAGAGAACTGAAGGCATATATCCAAACAAAAATTTGTGCAAGAATGCTTATAAAGGCATTATCCATAACAGCTAAAGAGTGGAAACAACCCAAATGCCCATCAACTAATGAACGGATGAACAAAACATGGTATGCTTATATGGTGGAATGGTACCAGGCATAAAAATGAATGAAGTACAGATTGATGCTATAACATGGATGAACCCAGCAAACATTACACTAATTGAACTAAGAGAGTCACAAAAGACCATATATCTTATTATTCAATTTATACAAAATGTTCACAATAGGCAGATCTATAGAAATGGAAAATAGATTAGTGGAAACTGGGGAGAAATGGGGGAGTGACTGTCAATGAATACAGGGATTCTTTTTTTTTTTTTAAGATTTTATTTATTTATTTGACAGACAGAGATCACAAGTAGGCAGAGAGGCAAGCAGAGAGAGAGAGAGAGGAGGAAGCAGGCTCCCTGCCGAGCAGAGAGCCCGATGGGGCTTGATCCCAGGACCCTGGGATCATGACCTGAGCTGAGGGCAGAGGCTTTAACCACTGAGCGACCCAAGTGCCCCTGAATACAGGAATTCTTTTTGGAGTGGTGGAAATGTTCTAAATTTAGATAGTTGCACAGCTCTGTGAATACTAAAATCCACCAAACTGTGCACTTTAGAAAGGTGGATTTTATGGTATGTGAGCCATATCTTAATAAAGCTGC
The DNA here is from genome assembly GCF_902655055.1 of Lutra lutra. Lineage (NCBI taxonomy): Eukaryota > Metazoa > Chordata > Mammalia > Carnivora > Mustelidae > Lutra > Lutra lutra. Next base: position 32,565,621 of record NC_062293.1, read on the forward strand.
TATACATGTAAAAATAGAACTAACTTATTACATTGAAATATAAGGTGGGCCTCCATTTCCTAGCAAGAAGATTTTTTTTAAGTTTTTGCCAACTGGAATATATTGTAATATGCCTAACAAAGCAATGTTTTCCTTCAAAACTGTTCTCAGAGAGGAAGGCAAAGTTGTACAGACCTCATTTTTTAGAACCCTGCTCATCATTCCCCACTTCACTCTATGGGATTAAGGGTGAGAGAGCCTAGTGTTTGTTTTTATGACAGTGGGGACAAGGATCTCCCTCAAAGATAGTCTTGCCTCCCACTCTGGAGGCTCTCCAAGAGTAGACATCTGTGTTTCTGCCTGCCCAGCACCCACTCTCTTGCTTCTTGGAACTTCATGTGGATTTTCCTTCTGTCAGATATTCCCCCCTTGATCTTAGAGGGTCTCTCAAGCTGCCCTTCACTTTCATGGCCAAAAAGTGGACCTGGGACCCAATGTGGCCAATCAGATGTCCTTCTTTGGGAATTTGAATCGACAGTTGGGTGACTCAAGGAAAATGCCAGTGATTTGCCTGCCCCACAGGGATGCCCTGAGGAGACCATTCCATGGTTCCTGCTCCCTGGAATCAGTGGGGGTTATTCTGGTCCTGTTTTTTTTCTTCAGATGTTTCCTGCCCCTAAGAACCCTAACTTGATCATTTGGAAAAGGGCTGACAAATTCCATGTTATTGTCTTGGTTCTCCCATGGCAGAGGAAGGGTTCCTCAGGACTGTGCAGACAGTGAAGGAGGAGCACTCCTAAATTAGGAGTCATCATGATCTAGAAACCACTATTTGCATTGGAGCATCTTCTCTTTGGTTCTTTCTTGATGACCACTTGCTTTAATATTTTATTTGAAGCTCAAACATTAATTGAATCTTAACTGTGTCAAGGCCTTTGTTAGTTGTGAGAATACACAGCTGAACAGAATGATATCCCAGCTTTGTTGGGTGATGGGAGTGAAGAGAAATGCTCTCTGAATTCTAAGTGATCAGAAAGAAGGATCAGAGAAGAGGGTATTTAAGCTTGGCTACAAGTCGAGAAATTTCTCTGACCCATAGGGAAGGTATCATTTGTGATGGGGTATAGAAATCAGAGAATCATAGATTTGGGGGCTGATAAGGACCTTACAGTTTATCCAGTCCTACATTTTCTTGAGGAAGATATCCAGATTCTGAGGAAAGAAATGATTTGACTAGAGTCGAATTGGGCTCAGGACTTCTCTGACTCCCAGTCCAGTGCTCATCTCACTAGTTCTCAGGTACATTGTTGATCTTGACTGGCTCCTCCAGGTTTCAGGGGACTTGGGAAGGAGGAAGGTTGATATTTAGGGCTTGGTAAATTGTTGCCTAGGGAAATATGTTTTGCAAGGCCACTCAAGAAATCAGTGAGGAATTGGGACAGATTCCGGTAGTTCTTGTCACACTCCTCTCTTCCTTAGTTTTTTCCCCCCTATGGGGACTTGGCAGACTATGGAGACTGCACTGCACTGTGTCAGGTTTTGTGTTCTCACCCTTCTCCATCCTTTTGGAGTCTTTGAAGCAAGTCAACAGCTGAAGGGGTTGTGAAATCGACTTTTGTCCTTGCCACACTCTCTTTCTTCCGGATGACTGGGTCATCTGGGGTGGAGAGCCTTTGATTGTCTTTACCTGTAATCGTCAGGCTATCACCCAAATACCCAGCAGGTAGTATAAGGAGGAAATCGATTTCAAAGTCAGGCCTGGGCATTCCCCAGCACGGACAACGATTCACCTCAGCCAGCAACTGGTTCCCCAGTGTAAATAGCAGTGTTGCTGATTCTAAAGAGACAGAAAAAGCCTAAGGAGGTTCTTTGGGTGGAGGAAGGGATGAAGTGTCCCAATTCGTGCTTTTCCGCCACGCAGTAGTTTCATCCACATTCTTGGTTTTGATCACCATGTGGGCCCTGGGGGCCGCCTAATTCCTGACCTCTCCATTGTGGGAGTCCCACAGGTCCTACCCTGATAGGGATGTTCAATTTAACCAATACTGACAGAGAACTTCCCATGTTCCAAGAACTGTGCTAGGTTCTACAGCCCACACATAAATAAGATGTAATCCCTGTCTGCAAGGAACTACAGACAAACTTAAGCCTCACAAGTTTAATACAAGGTGGTTGGTGATAAACACCTGGGATTCAGGAAGTTTCACAGAGGACACTCAAACCAGTAAGTTAGCCAGCAAAGAAAGCCACATGCCTCACAGGCAAGGCCAACCACATGAACAAAGGTGTGGAATTTGGGTATAGGGAAAACCACAGGCAGTAGCCGGTGTTACTAGAGCACAAAGAGGGAGATGGAAGTGTGGGGAGAGAAGGCGGGGGTGGGGGGATGTGAAGGGTGAGATGGGGGAGGTAAGTTATGGGAAAGAGCTGTCTTTTTTTTCTTTCTTTTTTCTGAGCAGAGCAGAGGGAAGTGCCTGGGAGATTTGCATTTTAGATAGATCACTCTGTGTGGATTGGGGAGGAGCAGCCTGGACTGCAGGCAGGGAACCAGCGAGAAGAGATGATGAGTTCCCCATGCAGGGTATTCACAATGAAAGGGGGCTAGAAAAATAGTCAAGAGCTGAGTGATAACAGACAAGGGGTGGGTAAGGGGGTTCACAGGTTTTTGACTTGGTCTCTGGGTGGATAATGGGGCCATGAACCGAGGTAAGAAATACAGGGAAGGGAAATAAGTCTGGAAAAGAAATGTTGATGATGGCTAATATTTATTAATCACCTCTATGGACCAGGCATCATGCCAAGAGTTTTTAATGCATTTTCTCATAACTATGAAATAGGTATTATTCTTGATTTATAGATGAGGAAAATGAAATTTTGAGATGATGAATAGCTTGACCAATTCTGCACAGCTGGTAGAGTGGTGGAAAGAGGTTTGAATTCAGGCATTCTGGCTCCAGGGCCAATGCTCTTCATGACCAGGCTTTATATGTGTTTATGTCTTGACAATTTATATTTACATATTTATACGTGTGAGAGTCTGAGGAGCCTGTGGGCCTGAGAATTAGGGGGACCACCAGGACCCAGATTATGGTAAAAAAATGTGAATGTGGATAAAACTACCCAAGTTGAACAGAGACCAAAGCACAGGGCCCTGGGGAACCCTTAGCTTAAGGGTTAAGGAGGGAGAGGGTAAGGAGCCTGCAAGAAAGACAAGAACGTAAGTTCCCTCTGATTTTTAAATCTGAAGACACGGTTCTGCCATCTGGGCAACAGATAACTGGGCAATCTTGAGTGTGTAGTGGCATGAAATAAAAAGGTCCGCCAAATTAAGGCGACATATTAATGACAACAGTTACTACGTTGCATAGTGATTACCCTAAACAGTAAGCATTTCACATAAATAGCCATAATCACTATAGCACGTTTCCCAAACTATCTCCTGTGGAATAGTCGTTCCTGCAGAGGTTAATAAATGTTTGTATAAAAAAGGGCTTCGGAGCCTGATAAGTTTACGAAATGCTGGTATAATTCAGGCAGAAAGCCAAACCCTCGGTTAACACTTTTTTCTTTTCGAAAGTTTGGAGGCGGGATAGAGGAATGACTAAAGGGATAGGTCCTGGGAACGGACCGCCTGACACCTGCATTGACAAAAGCGGGGTAATCTTGGGCAAATTACTGAACTTCTCTAAGAGGTAGTTTCCATATCTGCACAGGAAGACAGTAATACCTGTTCACTGTGATTGTTCCAGATTTCAATGCAACAATACTTTGAAAACAGATTAGAACCTGGCACGGAGTGAGCGCTCTATGAATATTACTATCTATAAACCATACCATTGTTAGCAAGTTTTCCAGACATCCCAGAGCCTTAAGTCTTTCTCGCACATATTTCACACACGCACAGATACCCACATTTCTGAAAAGTCAAAGCCTTCGTTCTGACTCCCATTAGTTGAAGTTCTTTGTGCCCTTACCTCCACCCTATCACACCCCAGGACTGGGAATGACCAAAGTTGCAGTATGCTACTCTAGGCAATGGGGCAGGGAGAGGGAGGATTTATATGCCAGCAGCATGGACTTGGAAGGACCACCACGAGTTCAGTCACTTTTAGGCACACTTGAAAAGAGGTATGCATCTTTTGGGTGAACACTGGCCTGTACCAGGGCGCACAGCTTAGCAAATGGAGTGCAGGCTGTATTTTAGCCCCCACTTGCTCTTTAGGTTGAATGTCATTGTATAGTGAACAACCTGCACAACCATATGTTGCAGTTCTGACCTTCAGGCCATAGAAGGGGCTGGAAGCTAATGACCATTGGAGAAAGAGGGTACAAGTTCTCTTCCTAGTAGTCCATGAAAACAGCTCTCTGCAAGCCTTAAGGTGGTCAAGTACCCTTCTTCATCTCCTCGCTCTCTGCCCACATGTGCCCCGCCTCCCATTCATTCACACAGAGCTGACATCAGAATACCCTGGGTGTGAGGGGATACATCAGACCTTGTCTGTTCCTCTGGAATGCTGACAGAGGTTGGGACATGACAGAGCAGCAGAAAGCAGAAGTGGGAGGGCGTGATTTTCAAGGTTTCCCCTAATACATAATGAATACTAAATTATGATGCTCCACACCAGAGCAGACCACGGCCAGAGCAAGAACGACTTCCTGATCAAGGTTTGGGGCAGTGAAGGGAAAATGATGGGAAGGGGAACTTCTTAATCCTCACTGTGTGGCCCAAACATGTGGCTCCCTATAAAGATTCTCACCACCCCTTTAGGTAGACACTTCCTTTGTGAAACAGAGGGGAAGAAAAAGGCAGACATTTCCTGTTCTCTGGAGGTGGGTGGGGTAGAGTGATGGGCAGGATCTCTCCCAAAGTTGACTGCGCATTTACACACACTCCCACAGAGAGCCTCCACAGCCATCAGAGGGGCCGCTGCCTAAAAGCACCACTTTTCAGCCTAGAAACCAAGACCAAGCCTGACCTGCAGTGATCTGGTGAGAGCTCTGCCCCCTTTGTGCTTTGGTTCTCTTCTCTATAAGGTGAGGAGTATGCATGGGTTGAATTTTAAGTTTCCTCATAGGTCTGCCACACTATGGTTCGCACCTCTCGGGGGTTCTATGCACTCCCCGTGAGGTCGTCACCGACCAGAAATGGCTTACTCTCACCTCTACTCCAGGATCCTGCGTGCCAAAGACCAACCTCCCTTTTCACAACTGTGCTTGGAGTCTGCCTCCATATAGCTCTAGACGATCAACAACAGCTGGGTTCCAGCTGGGAGCTGAGGTCCTGTGGCCTTGAGACTCGGGAACAAAGACTGAGCTGTCGTGGGGAAGGGACTTTTCCTGAATGTAAGGGGAGGGGAGCCCTGGGGCTGTTTATGCTTTTACCTCTCCGTTGAGCTGGTTGTTTCTCTCCTTCCTACAGATCTGGGGGAGGGGGGGGGTCTTGTCTTTTCTTCTGAGGCTGATGACTTCACCTCCTTTCCCTTCCTCCTCCTCTGGTTAGGATCTCTACCCCTTCCCCATCTGCTCCCAGGGTTTGAAATCTCCATCCCTCTCTGTCTCTTTATTCTCATTGAGATTGGGGTCTTTACACCCCTCCCTCTCCCTAAGCCTCGCCTACTTATTCTTTTTAGGCCTGGCCTCCTAGCCCTGGGTGGAGGGGTCTGCATTCTTCTTCTCCTTTCTCTTCTTAAGGCCCCATCTCCCTCCCCCCACCCTTTCCAGCTCCCCCTCCCTCCGCCCCGAGGCATTGTGGGAGGAAACAAGATGTGGGGCGAGAGCGGCGCGGGGAGAAGCCCGCAGTGCGGGGCCGGGCGGGCGCAGCCAATGGGGAGCGCGGACGGCGGCGCGCGCGGCGGGGGGGGCGGAGGCGGGGCGCTATTTCTGTGGGGGCCGCGCGTCGGCCGTGCTCAGCGGCAGAGCGGAGCGGAGCTGCGAGGCACCAGCGAGGGTAAGGCGGCGGGCCGGCGGGCGCGAGGCGGAGAGCTGGTGGCCGGGGAAGCTCGAAGGGCGGACGGCGGCGGCGAGCGATCGGCCCGGAGCCGCGGGAGCCGGAGACCGCGGCGGCGGCGGCGGCGGCTGCTGCTGCTGGAGGAGCCGAGGGGACACCGCCCCTGCCCGCGCCCGTGCCGAGGCCATCGCTGCTCCCCCGAGGCCCCGCGCGGACTAGCCTCCGTGAAGGTGAGCGGTGGGTGGGGGAGTCCCCGGGGCGGCGGCCCGCGGCTGTCGCGTGCAGCCCCACGCGCGAGGCCCAGCCCCGAGGCCGGGAGCCGAGCCGGCCTCGGCGTGACGCCCTCGGGGCCCCTCCTTCCCGGAGCTGCGCCACCCTGTGCCCTCGCGACCCTCGGGCGCGGCCGGAGGCCCGGGGCTGCGGAGGTGCGGTTCCCCGCCTCCTTCCCGTCCCCTCCCCTCCCGGGAGTCTCCCGGCGCTGTGTGGAGGCCTCCGGTGTTTGGGGCCGAGGGAGAGGGGGTGGAGAGGGCTCGGGCGTGACGCGGCGCCTCCTGCCGCCGCCGCCACACTCCGGGGCGTCCTTCCTGCGGCGAGGACGCCCAGTCACTCCGGCGCTGCTCCAGGCCGGGCGGGGGAGGGCGGCTGACCGGCCGGGGTGGAGGTGGCGGGGAGGATGCTTTCTCATGCCCCAGGTGTTGGCCTTCGGGGGCCGTAGCTCTCCGGAGGAGGGCATGGTGGAGGGATAAGTCCCCTTGGAGATTTCAAGGGGGGGGAAATGTCAGCATTTGGGGAGGGGGTTCAGGGGAGGGTGGTCCGGGGCTTTCTGAGACTTGGCCTTTTATGTCACAAAACCGGGGATAGCGGATAGGGAGCTGTCCTGGAGTGCCCTCTTCGCTTTTCCTAGGAGCCCCTGGCTTTCGACTGAGGCAGCTGGCCTGGGGGCGTCCGGTCATCTTTCCGAACGGGGGCCCAGGTCCCTTGCTTGTTTTCCCAGGAGGGAGGTGGGTATGCCGGGCACCTCCGTGTCCTTTTCTCACTGGCACCTTGGACACGGCAGGTTGGGGCTAGGCCTCACCCCTCAGACGCCTGGGGGGGCCGGGGGTGAAGAATCGTAGCATTGTAGTCACAAGACCAACGTTATGTAACCTCAGGCGCTCTCCTACTAGAGAGTAAAGTGGCTTTTAATTACTGTGACAGAGTTGTTCCTTTGGACTTTGGGGATGAGGCCGTGGAGCAGGTGAGGTTGCTGGGAAAACCAGTGCCAATTTCGTGCTTTAACTTCACAGTGTCTCACCCGGCCCCACCCCCACCCCTGGCGTTTGTAAACAGTGCCCCCTTCTGAGTGGTAACCTGGAATAGGCCCTCAGGTGACACTAGTTTTCTTCAAATAGATAGTCTTATAATACTCAGAACATTCTTCCTCTGTAGTTGTATATGTGCTCAAACTCATTGAAGTTGCCTCATTTATCTTCTTTCAACCATGGGTTTTTAGAATGAAGGTACTGCTTTGCCCAAGGTCATGTAGCTAGTCAGGCCTTGAACAGGGTTCTCCTTAACCTTTTCCTCAGCACCTGGTGATGCTCACGTACTCCTTGGGGTGTGGGGTTGGAAATTTCCCGTCCACTAACTCTTTCCTCTGCCAGTCTCTGCTGAAATAGAGCCAGCCCTGCTTAGTTTGAGGTGCCTTGGGTGCGGTCAAGGGCTGTGTGGTTGGCAGCTGGCATATATGCTTTCTTTGCATCGGGTACAGGCTAAAGGAGCAATCGTGAGTTCTGCTTTCCCTTTTAGTCCACCCAGCACACAGGGTATTGTGGACGCAGAGATCAAGGTGGCCTCAAACGGTACCAAGGATCTCTCCTTGAACAGGGCAGGCCTCCTGTGTAGCCTTAATATCAGACAGGGCTGGAATGACGACATCTTTTGTCTGCTGGGCTGGGTGACAGAGTCCTCTTTTGGGGGGGGTGTTGGGAGAATCATTGTGATGGGACTGTGGTCAAGCACAGAGGATTGGGTTTTGCAGCTCATCTCCTCGGTTTTTGCAAAGCACTCACATGCTGTAGACTGCCAGTCAGGTTCTGACCAGCCTTCTGGGGATTCCTGACCTCCCAGGAACGGACCGTGCAAGGTCTACCCCAGAATTCTGGTCGCTGTAGGATGAATGCCAAGGGTTAGATAGCAGGGATATGAAATGGGGCTGTTAAAATAATAATTCCTCACCTTTTGTTATCTCTCTCACTGCCAGGCATTGACAACCTTTTTCTGTGAAAGGCCAGATAGAAAATATTTTAGGCTTTACAGGCCATGCATTGTCTTGCAACTACTCAACTCTGCCATTTTTGCCTGTTCTATAAAACTTTATTTACAGAAACAGGTGGTAGGCTGAATCTGGCCCACAGACCCCAGTATAGACTGTCCTTGTTCGCAGATGTTTTCATATAACCTTAATGAATCCTTGTAACAACCCCAGATGGAGAGTTATCCTCGTTGCTAAAGTGGAAATAATGAATGCAGTAAGGGTGAGTGGCTTTCCAAGACTACAAGATACAGGAGTTCATAGTCAGGACCAGAAGTCAGGCCTACTGATTCCTAGTCCATCTTCTTTCCACTGTGTTACCAATGATGCAGTAATGGTCATTAAATCAAGACTTACTGTGTTCAGGTGTTAATGCCACCTGGTTTGCCCTCAGTAACCCTGAAGGACTCCATTTCAAGATGATGGTATGAAAGCACAAAGGTTAAGTAACTTGCCCAAGGACACAGCTAGTAGGTGATATATTGTAATATCTTGGCAGTTGGTACTATTTAAGATACCAGAAATAGATGGAAAAAGCCTTATTTTATAAATGCTAAAAATCGATGGCTTCTTAGGTCTTTTCCTATCCACTTGTATTTCCCAGGTTTGGGGACCAGGTCTTTGCTAAAAGCTTAGGACCTCCCTCTTCTAATAATGCCTCGTGTCTGTTTTCTGTTGTCTTCTGTACTCTGTTCTCCCACTGAGGCTCCATACTCAGGTGCTAATGTGCATTGCTTAGAGCGTGGGGTTATCAGCTTCACCTCTCTGCTTCTTCTGCAGTGTCACGATGTCTGACCGGAAGGCAGTGATCAAGAACGCAGACATGTCTGAGGACATGCAACAGGATGCCGTTGACTGCGCCACGCAGGCTATGGAGAAGTACAACATAGAGAAGGACATTGCTGCCTATATCAAGAAGGTGTGCCAAGAGAGCTGTGGCTATTGGCTAGGGGTAGGGGTGGACATCTGAGCTGTTCCCCAAGGGGATCTGAACTGGGGACTTAGGAAAGCAGGTATATCCCATGCAAACAAAATCCAGAAGCTTACAAAGCAGACAAATTAGAGAGGGATTCTTGCCCAAGCATTCACCTTAGGAGTTCTTTTTTTTCTTTTTCTTTTTCTTTTTTTTTTAAGATTTTATTTATTTATTTGACACAGAGAGAGAGAGACAGACAGCGAAAGAGGGATCACAAGCAGGGGGAGTGGGAGAGGGAGAAGCAGGCCTCCTGCTGAGCAGGGAGTCTAATGTGGGGCTCCATCGCAGGACCCTGGGATCATGACCTGAGCCAAAGGCAGATGCTTAATGACTGAGCCACCATGGCGTACCTGCCTTAGGAGTTCTTTTTTTTTTTTTTTTAAGATTTTATTTATTTATTTGACAGAGATTACAAGTAGGCAGAGAGAGAAAAGGAAGCAGGCTCCCTGCTGAGCAGAGAGCCCGATGGGACTCGATCCGAGGACCCTGGGATCATGACCTGAGCTGAAGGCAGAGGCTTTAACCCAATGAGCCACACAGGTGCCCCACCTTAAGAGTTCTTAATAGGAGCTCTGCTGAGGTGTGCTTACGTGTGTGTGTCTGTGTGTGTGTTTACAGATAATTTTGTGACTACAGGGCATTGGGAACAGAAGCTTAGGATCAAATGTAACTGGTTAAAATCAGAACTATTCAAAATGTAAATCGAGGATAATTGAACAGATAATACAAGATCATATACAAGTTTTTCAAGGAACTGCATCATTTAAATGGGATATCCCTATAATCTCTATACTATAGGAAGTTTCCTCTTTTTTTTTTTAACCCCCTCTTAAAAAGGACTCAGGGCGTCTAGGGGTTCAGTGGGTTAAGCCTCTGCCTTCGCCTCAGGTCATGATCCCAGGGTCCTGGGATCGAGCTCCGTGTCAGGCTGTGTGCTCAGCGGGGAGCCTGCTTCCTCCTCTCTCTGACTGCCTCTCTGTCTACTTGTCATCGCTGTCTGTCAAATAAATAAAATCTTTAAAAAAAAAAAAAAAAAGGGACTCAGGTACTGTACTATCTCCTTTCTCCCACCTTCTTCTTAAGAATAGGGTGGGCTTGAATATGTAATTTGCCAAAAATAGATGAGCAATATTGGGGTAATAGGTTTAGTCCCTGAAAAATTCCTGAGTGAATGGGTGAATTAAATATGGTTACCTAACACAGGAAGCAGCTGAGCTAGAAGTGAGAAGTGATACCCAGGGGCCTCTGATTCCCAGGCAGAATCCATGTCTGCTACTGGCATAATCCTAGTCTTGGATGTTTTCAGTTGTAGTATCCCAAAAGGGATGCCTAAGTGTAGGGTTGTTCTGGTTCATAGAGGTGTGGTAGGGCATCCTTAAGTTTTACAGACTTCTGCTTTCCTACTTAGGTGGGGTGGGATGAAAAGAGGAAACTCTGGAGTACTGAGAGACTCTCTGTATAAGGAGCCCCAGTGGGTGAGGAGCCAGCTGGGGGTGCTGGCTCCTTGCTGAGTGATGGCCTTATGTGTCCTGTACAGGGAGAGGATCCAGAATCATGGACTCTGAGTCAGGAGAATCCTTAGGTTATGTCTGGTCTAGCTTTTTTGTTTTGCTGATAGGGAAAATGAGACCCGGAGAAGTGGCTATGGTTCTCCTGTGTTACAGTGTCTTGAGAGTCAGCATTAGGGCTGGATTTGATGAGCCATCCCCTTTCCACTGTTCACTAATACCTCTTGGAGTCCCTTGGTGTAAGGGACAGTGAGGAGGCAAAGAGCACCTGAGGGGGCAATCCCAGGGTTGGCAGCTTTGCAGGGTCCATGGTAGAGGTCTGTTGCATGGCAGGGTGCATCTACTGAACCATCTGTTTCCTGCTGGATCTTTGGAGTGACAGGGAACTGTCTGTCTGATTAGGTCAGAAGGATTTCTTAGGTTGCTTTGATGCTGCACTTGTGCCACTAAGAGAAGTGAGGGAATTGCCTTGATCTCACGGTTGATGTCCTTGTTCTGCTACTTAAAGCCCACACAGTACCTGGCACACAGGAGTGCCTATTAAAGGCACTGTTGACTTACAAAGAACTGCTTCCTGGTACTCCTGATGTTTGGCTCTGGTGTCTTGGTTCTTGGCATTTGGAAATGCTGGTTTAGTAATGTGGGAGGCAGCACATGGCAAGTCAGGGAGGCTTGCTCCTCCCTGCTTTCTTCATACGGTGAGACACTGGAGTGGTCTCTTATGCCCTGGGCTTCCTTATTCCTTTGGTAAAGAATCACAGGGTGGACCATGGAGTAGGGTGGCTAGGAGGAGGAGAGATGATCAGAGTGTAAAGTGCTAGAGAGAAGTAATGGAGTTTGTGGTGTTCCATTATTAATGAAGGAAAGAGTGTCCTAGATAGCCTTAACCTGAGCTCCTGAGGTTTGGGGAGTTGAGGCCATGGCCTTGGGGTGGGGAGGCGGGGGTGATAACTAAATCACATTCCTATTCTGACTTCTCGTCTTCCAGCTATACTAATCACCTTTCTTCTCTCCCCTTCACTTTTCTTTTTTTAGGAATTTGACAAGAAATACAACCCTACCTGGCATTGTATCGTGGGCCGAAATTTTGGCAGCTATGTTACACACGAGACAAAGCACTTCATCTATTTTTACTTGGGTCAAGTTGCAATCCTCCTCTTCAAGTCAGGCTAGGTGGCCGCAGTGAAGGTGGCAGTGGCGGCGGCAGCGATGGCAAGCAGGCGGCGTTGCTGGGACTGTTTTGCACTGGGGCCAGCATCAGGAAGTCCTCTCCAATGGCTGTGCTACTGCATGGACTGTATACTCGATTTCATGTGTATGTTGCAGTAAACAAAACCAAACTTCTTTCTGTTTAGTTGCCTGGGGAAGAAGGCTGCTTTATGTTTATTTTTCAAGACTTTAAAATTTTTTCTTCGGTTGTATTGCACTAGGAAATCTCTCCCACCCCTCCCTCTTCTCTTTCTCTCCCTACATAAAATTTTCAAAAAGCCCTCAACAAAGCCTGTAAGACTAGGAGGGCTGGGGGAGAGCAGGCAGTTTCTGGAGGCAGAACTCAAATTGTGCAGCCACCTCCTCCTGGTGGTGGGTGCTGCTTTGGGACGGCCGGGGAGGCTGCAGGGGCAGCGTAAGGATTGGCAGGGAGAGGGGGATAGGAAGGAGGCTAGGGGGATTGATCTAGTACCAGGGAGAATATTCCACTGAACTGTGATTCCACGGCTTGGGGCACAGGGTGGGGTGGGGGGTGGATTCTTTGAGGGGCCCTGAGACGTGTTTGTCTGTGGTGTGTGGGAGTGGGGAGCAGACTTATCTTGCTGTCTTTGTCAGAAGAGTTTCTGAGTAAGGGCTGTGTCTTTGTGGATTACCTTCTTTTATTCTTCCTGCCAGAGCTCATGCTAGGAGGATGTTGGGGGTAGGATTAGCTTGATTTTTTTTTTTTCTTCTATCCATTCTTCTCTCCTCCTGTCTGCTCCCTGCTTAGCCCTCAGTTTTCTCATTCCTCTGGAGTTCTCTTAGAACAGCCCCTCTTAGTTGGCTGGCAAGGGAATTTCTGGTGACTGTAGTTCCTTAGTTGTCTTAGCAATCAAACCAAATCAATGTCTCCCTTGATTCTCCTCTATGTATATGTGTGTATCTTGGTTTGGGGTAGAGGGGAGGGAGGGGCAGGACAGTGTGGAATCTCTATGGCGTATGGTTAGATAGGCTGCACGATTAATTCTGATTGGGCCTTTATGTTAAAAACCTCTGGGGGTGTCTGTTTTAGGGGTGAAGGCAGTTGTCAACCCCCATAGGCCATCTGGCCCAGACATTGCTTGCCCTATGGCTGTCTGTTCCCCAGAAGGCTTTGGGAAGATAGCACACGAGGAGATGGCTGTGATGCCATCTGCCCTGGAACTGGTTCTTAGTGGAGAGGGAAAGTGACTTGTGGGTGTTTGCAGCCCTTATGGGAGGTGGGGATGGAAGTGATAAAGGGCTGTAAGGACCTTCGGGGGAACTTTGGAGGGGATTAGTCTTGCAGTGGTGAAGCCAGGTATCAGGAGATGGAGCAGGGCTGCTAGTGGGAGGAGATTCCAAGGAAAGTGCAGGGGGAGATCTTGTCTATTGATCAAATGGGGGTGGGGGGGGAGTCATTGCTGACTGAGCTGCTGATTCTTGTAAATCGCATTTAAAACTCTCATGTGTAGGGTTGGCACTGTGGGAGGGGGGTGGTTGGGATCCAGCTCATTCTTTATTTTTTCCCCCCCTCCAAGTCCATCCTTGGGGCTGGTGGGGAGGCAGGAGAATTCCCCCTCCCCAAGCCTTTAGTGTGTGCCGAGCTTTCTTTTTGTTGCTGACGGGGGAGGGTGGGTGCTGACCAGGGATGGTGAGTGAGTTCCCTATCAAACCCTTTGGTGGGCACAAGATTGAGTGCTTGGCTTTAGGTTTTATTTTTTTATAAATGTCAAAATCTGTGTTTCCCCCTGCCTTCCCAGACTTGTGTGGCCAGTTGGAAATGTCTGGTTTGTGTCATCTCCCTCATTTCTGGAGCAGGGGCTGAGACCCCACCACATCTCCTATGCTCTGCATCCATGCCTCTTTTGGACATTAAAGGTCAATTGATGCACTTCTGAGCTGTTTGGGTTTTTTGGGGGTGAGAGGGGGACAAAAGGGCTACCCTGGTGACTGGGTGCCACACATGGGTGGGGGTAGAGGGTATCTAGGATGGAGTAGGATGGGGGCTGAAGAGATAAGACCAGACAAAGACTAATTGCCCTGAATCAGATTTTAGTTGTAGGGTCTAGTCTGAGGCCCCTTTACTGGGGAGAAAATTAACCAGCAGTAGTCACTCACAGGCTTTCCAGGTCCTTGTTGGTATGGCCAGGTGAGCCACATTTGGGGTCTTTGGTATAGTACATGTTGCCTTCCCTGTTTCCAGCCCCAGGTCCAGATGGCAGTTTTCCAGCTGCTGTCTTGGACCTGGAGGATCTTTGCTGCTTAGAACCTTTGGCCAAGCCCTCCTACGGCCAAGAACCTGTAGCCCTCTTAACTCCTCCTCCTGTGCTTCCCTGAGGCCTGGACACTATCAGCCAAGTCCTGCTCTAGCCACTTAGAAATGGAAAAGTGGGGGATCTTTAGAAGGATGGAAGCACTCTTGGTGGAACCTGAGTTACTCTTCCGACTCCTGTGTTATTCTGGCTGTCCCACTTGGGGATTCCTGCACCCACACACCTGAAGAGGTAGGTAATACTTCAGAGAGTATCTGCCCACCCCTGATGCCAAGCAGTTGTTGGATCCTTGTGGAAGTGTCCGGGAACAGGGGTGCTTTGTACACCTTTCCATTGCCACTTACTCAGAGATAACAGTTTTTGCATACTTGAGCCTAGGATGCTGTCACACAGAGCAAGATAAATTCTGTGCTCCCATGGCATACATACTCTAATCAGGTAGAGCATACCTACACACTGATAAGCTTTTTCCAATAGTGATAAATGTACAGTCAAGGAAATAACTGGGCAATGAGTTGTTGGTTGTTGGAGGTAGGTAGACTGAATTCCTTCAGGTGGGAAGTTGGGCTGGATCTTGGAGAGGGTTCTACCTCTGGGGCAGTGAGGTCCTAAGGGATTCTAGAACCCCCAAATTCTGTTCTTGCCTTTCCCAGTATGAATAATTTGATAGAGGTGGAGCATTGAGGGATGGGAGTGAGGCCATGGTCCCCGTTTTGTCTGTGAAGGGTATCTCTAGGGCTTAAACTCCGCTTTTTGCCCTCGTGAGAGAAGCCATCCAGCTGGTATCTGTGGACAACATACCCAGGTAGGTACACTGCTCTTCTGGAAGGCTAATGCCACAAGACTTTGTGGGGAGGATGGGTTTCAGAAGGGGCTGTAGAAGGCAGATGGACATTGTATTAAGGAATGCAGCTGCTGTCAGAACTGGGGCCAGGGAAAGAGTGGGATTGTCCATAGCCTACCTCTCTTTTACCCTATTCAATCTTCTGGGGCCTGTGGCTAAACATAACTGAAAGGCAGTTGGCAAGGCTGACCCAGGCATACAATCTGGAGGGAATGGAGCAGGAAAGAGAAGAGAATAAATCCAAGGGGAGTAAACCAAACCAGCACGGTAGGGAGTTGTCTGTTGCTGTGTGTCTGTCCGTCTCCAGAATTCTAGTGGTCCCGTAGCCTAGACCTAAGGTGTGGCTGTACCCCAGACTATCCCCTCACTTCTTCATGCCTTTACTCAGACATCGTGTTAGCAGAGGGGCCTTCTGACATCCTGTATGAGATTGCACCTCCTTATCACCACTACTAACCTTACCCAGTGTAGTTCAATACAGAGCTTGCCAAAGCCAGTGTTTGACATGTTTGCTATTGTTGGTCTCCCACAATTAGAATATAAACTGTGGCAGGGCCATTTTCTCTTTTCTTTGCTGCCTGTCTTCACACAGAATAGCACTTGTCCTGTAGCTTGATAGATGTTGGTTGGTCAAATGATAAAAGAGTGTAAGGAAGCATGGGCATCCTCTCCACCCCAGGGCAGCCCAACCTTTCCTGAAGAGACTCCCGTCTGGCTTATGCCCTCTTGCTGCCCAGCCTGTATGTAATTTCCTGCTGCCTGGAAAGGAGTGAGTGGGTCACTTCTCTTGCCAGCTATGGAACAATGAAAGCATGTGTTCATAAAGTACATTTTACAGCATTTCAGTTTGTTTCTGTCCCCGAAACCTCCAAGCAGCTGTCTGAGCGAGACCCAGCAGTCATTAGCCACATTTTTGGAGAAGCAAACTGAATCATAGAGGGTGAGTGACTTGTCAAAGCCCATGTAGCCGCTAGTATTTCTAGAGCCCAGGTACTGTGACTCGTAAGGGCTGAACTGGGTTTGACAGCAGTGGTCTCACTGATACTCCTCAAGCTTTAGACCCAACTCCTTGAGCTCAGGAGCAAATCCCTGCTTCCGCTGATAGCTTTCCTGGACTCTGCTTTAGCAAGGGCAGGGAGGATACTTCCCTGTCCCTCCCTTCTCACTCCTCCCATATACCAAGAATTGAGCTGCCCCTTCCTTGAGGTCTCACCAGAGGGGTAAATAAATCATGTGGACTTAGAGAACAGAATCCCAGAATTGTGACCTCTTGCCTCCCCTGAACTAAAGGTATAGCTTCCTTACCACCCTGGTAACGAGTATGCTGTATCACCTGTTGAAGAGGTCAAGTGTACCTGTATGTATATCTTTGTGATGTCATGGGCTTGGTGTCCACACCAGTGTAGAGGCATTCTCCCCTGCTTAGATGGCTACTGTACTGGTATAGACAGGTTCATAAGAGATCAAAGAGGACCCCAGGTCCCTATGCTCCTCTCTTTTGACCAAATAAAGGTGTATAGTGTTTGTGGTTAGGCTGCTAGTCATCACTCTCTTGAGTTTCCAGAGAGAGGCTAAACATGCAAAGACAGTGGTAGTGTGGGTAGAACCCAGGATCTAGAATCAGAAGACCTGGGGTTGAGTCTCAGCTGTAACACTTAACCCATTGTATGAACTTGGGCAACTCCTCTCTGAGACTCAATATCTCCATCTGAAAATGGGGGTAATACCTATTTACCCTAAAGGGTGGTTATGAGGATCAAATGACATGTATGTGAAAATGCTTTGAAATTGGAAAGCAATGAGGAGGGGGATACTGACTATTGGGGTCTGTGACAATAAAACTTGGGGGAAGAATAAAGGGTTCTGGGGAGTCAGGCCATCAATTACCCCATCACATCTTGTCGCACCAGCCTCCCCCCCGCCCCTGTCCAAACGCACCCATATTGTAGAGAAGGAAATGAGGGACCAGACAGGGAAAGAAACTTAGCTGAGGTCACATGGATGTTGGGGACAACTGGGACGTAGTACTTGGTTTCCTGACTCCCAGACCAGTTCTGACTCTACTTCAAGGTGGTGGAGGGGACTAATTTATCACTAGGTGCTGAGTCCCTACTGAACTCTGGAATACCCTGTATTTGGTGATGGTGTACAATTTAGTGTTTTGTTTTTAAGATTTTATTTCTTTTAGAGTGGGAGAATGAGCATGTGCCAGTGGGACGAGGGAGAGGGGGGAAGAATCTGAAGCAGACTCGGCACTGAGCCCCCCAGCTGCCCCCAATTCAGTGGTTTTTAGCATATTCAGAGTAATGCAACCATCCCCACTATCTAATTCCATGATGTTTTTATCATTCCCCAAAGAAACTTTGTACCCATTTGTAGTCACTCCTCATTCCTCTTTTTCCCTAGCCCCTGGAAACTGCTTATCTACTTCCTGTCTTTTTGAATTTGCCTATTCTAGACATTCATATAAATCATACAAATGTGGCCTTTGTGTCTGCTTTCACTTAGCCTAATGTTTTCGAGGCTCATCTGTGTTGTAGCATTTATCAGTACTACATTCTTTTTTCTGGCCATGTTCCGTCCTATGAATATATCACCTTCTGTTAAGGTGATATCAACTTCTGCGTCAGTTGAGGGACATTTGGCTTGTTTCCACTTGTTGGCTATTGTGAATGGTGCTGCTATGAACATTCATGCATATGTTTTTAATTCTCTTGGGGCATCTTTTTTAAATGCCAATTTACTTCTCCATTTTTTAGAAACTAGATTGAAATGGGCAATTTTTTTCTGTGAAGGATCAGATAGTATTTTAGGCCACGTAATGTCATGTATGTAGTTGTTACCACTGCTAAACTCTCCATTGTAGCACGGAAGCTACTGTAGGCAACATATACACCTGAGCGTGGATGCATTTCAATAAAACTTTAAACAGGCAGTGGGCCAGATTTGACCTGTGGACCGCAGTTTGCCAACCCCTAGTCTGGATGTTACATTCACATGATTCAGTATTCCAAAGGTAGGGGCACCTGGGTGGCTCAGTCAGTGAAGCGTCCAACTCTTGGTTTCAGCTCAGGTCGTGATCTCAGGGTCACAAGATGGAGCCCTGCATCAGCATCAGTCTCCATGCTCAGCAGGGAGTCCGCTTGGGTTTCTCTCTCTCCCTCTGCCCACCTCCCCAGCCCCACTTTCTCTCTCTCTCTCTCTCTCTCAAAAACAATATTCCAAAGGTAGAAAAAGTGAAAATTCCCCCTCCCACTTCAGTTCCCCAACACTGACTGGGTTTCCCTCCTTAGAAGCAATTTAATGATGTGAGATTTTATGTTCCCTTTCAGAGAGCTGACAAAAAGTATGTTTTTAAGTGGCTGTGCAATGTTCCAACGTGTTGCATATAGTTTAATAAACATGAAAGGACGAAGATATCTGAAGGTATGCCCCGAAAGACAGAACACTGTTGTAGGTGTGTTGCCCTGACCTGCCCAATTCGCTCCTTCATCGTGGGATTTGCCTGGGAGTTCTGGTGGTCACTCCTGATGGGTTATGTTGGGTGATCGTTTTTGGGTCAAAAACAAGCTCTGACTATTGGGGATGCAATATTTTTTTTAGGTGGTTTGTGTACCAGTTGCACCAGAGACACGTAACCAGTAGGACGGATCTCTATTAGTTCGTTCTTTATCTATCCATCCGTCCATCCATCCATCCATCCATCCATCCAATCTATCTGATTTATTACCAGGAATTGGCTTAGTGGTGGGGCACAGGTAGGCAATTCTGGAATAGTCATGCAGTCTGTAGAGAAGGTCAGGCTGGAAGCTCAGGCAGGCGCTGCTCAGGAGCTGACACTGCAGTTCACAGGTAGAATTCTTCAGGGAAACCTCAGGCCTTTTAATTGGTTGGAAGTTGGTCCATCCAGATTATCTGAGATAATCTTCTTTACATAAAGTTAACTGATTGTAGATATTAATGACCTGTACAAAATAATTTCACAGTAACACCTAGATTAGTATTTGGTTGAATATCTAGGTATTAGAGCCAAGCCAATTTAGTACATGAAACTGATCATCTTAGTCCACATTTTGTTAACCCAGCACCCATATGCATCTCCTAAAACGGTACTTAATTTCCAAATCAAAACAATAACAAAGTCATACTTTCACCTAACATGATACAAGTATCCTGTGTACAACTGAAAATGTGCTAACCCTTTCCCCAGAAGAGGATGCAAAGTCTTTGGGTGATATTCACTCTTCTCCTTAATAATCCTGTAACTTCAATAATTTAATGTAAAGTTAGCTATTATTTTTTATTTTTAAGATTTATTTGACAGAGAGCACACAGGCAGGGGGGTGCGGCAGACAGTGGGAGAAGCAGGCTCCCTGCTGGGCAGGGAGCTCAAGATGGGGCTGGAGCCCAGGGCCCTGGGATCATGACCTGAGCCAAAGGTAGATACTTAACTGACTGAGACACTAGGAGTCCCTAAAGTTAACTATTAATATGTTTTATGTTAGGGGGTGCCTGGGTGGCTCAGTGGGTTAAAGCCTCTGCCTTCGGCTCAGGTCATGATCTCAGGGTCCTGGGACTGAGCCTCACATAGGGCTCTCTGCTCAGCATGGAGCCTGCTTCCTCCCTCTCTCTCTGCCTGCCTCTCTGCCTACTTGTGATCTCTGTCTGTCAAAGAAATAAAATCTTTAAAAAAATGTTTTATATTAGAATACAAGGGAGGTAAGAGAGGGAAGAAAAAAACATATACACATAAAAATAAATATTTATAATAAAATAAGGAATAAATACTCAATAATTACAGTCCCCATTTCTGCAATTGGTTGGTTAGTCATAGCTGGTACTTATAAATACCTTCTTCCCCTTCCTGTTACATATTTCCTTTGTCCTCAGCGAGCACTGTAATGCTGGTTATGGTTCTTTTCCTAGCAGCATGCTGCCAAACCTTCATTCTTGAAGGGTCTGCGCCGTTAGACGTTTTACCTAAAACTGGGTTGTTAGAATTTTCCATTGGTTTTAATCACAGGATGTGGAAGTACCAAGAGATTCTTTAAGGGCTACCTTATATTCCAGACATACCTTTCCTTACCTCCATTATGTAATAGAATCCTAGTTTCCCTTCCAAGTCAGAATCAATTACCTCAGCTAGTATAGTAACTCCCTCCTTGGTCTGTTGATTCAGAGGCATAAGGAGCCCAAACTGGCAGTCCGAACATCCAGTTCAACGGAATCATTGTGTCTTCCGGGGAAAGTATTCTTCCCTTTGGGATGAAGACTTATAGACCAGCAGACATAACATTGCAAGGATGGGAAGCAAAAATTGTGCTAGTGGATCACTGGGGTAACAGTGAGTGGTGACATTCCATTCCCACTCCTTAATTCCTGGAAGCATGGATCCTAGCTGTAGGAAAAAGGACACTATCCCTGGAATGCTGATTTAGAACGTATACAGTCTTCTGAAGTACATTGCTACAGCCATGCAAAGTCCTGTCACCTAGCTGATGCTGTAACTAGATCTTCAAAGGGCTATACGACCTTTATATCGAGCCGGCTATTTCAGGATGATGGGGTAACGTAGTAAGACCAGTAAATTCCATGGACATGGACCCATGGCTGCACTTCATTTGCTGTGGAGCGAGTTCTTTGATTAGAACAATGCTGTGTGGAATACCATGACGGTGGAGAAAGCATTCTGGAAGCCCACAGATGGTAGGTTTTGGCAGAAGCATTATATGCAAGGAAAGCAAATCCATATCCAGAGTAAGTGTCTGTTCCAGTAAGAGCAAAACACTATCCTTTCTATGATGGAAGTAGTCCAATGTAATCAACCTGCCATGAGGTAGCTGGCAGATCACCGGGGAGTGGTGCCGGCTCTCAGTTTGGGTCTCTACTGCTGGCAGATTAGGCACTCTGCCGGCATTGCTGCAGCCAGGCTGGCTGCAGTGGATGGAAGTCCGTATTACTCAGCCCATGCATAACCTCCGTCCCTGCCACCTGGCTGCTATGTTTGTAAACATTGGGCAGTGGGCAATGACAAGGGGGCCTGGGGAAAGAGGATGACTTGTAGCCACAGAACAGGTCATCCTATCCACTTGGTTATTCAAAAATCCTCCTCTGCGGAGGTCACCCTTGGGTAAGCACTCACATGGGATGCAAATAGCTCTGCATTCTTTGCCCATCCAGAGAGGCCTGCACCCTAGGTTCCTTGTCCCTAATTTTCCAATCATGTTCCTTCTAAGTCCCTGACTGTCCGGCCAAACCACTGGCCATAGCTCATTAATCAGTATGGATTTACGCCTCTGGCCATGTCTTCCCAGATGAAATGAACAAGCAGGTGCACTGCTGAAAGTGCTTCACCGCTGTTCTTCCAGAATGTTCTGGAAAGGGGCTATAGGGCTACTGCTGTCCACTTCTGGGTGGGGCCTGCAGACTGTGCTGAACCATCTATAAACCCATCCTGAGTTACTGTTCATCAGTTAGCGGGTCTGAGGGAACTCTCCCTGAGGCCATAGATGTAGTCTGGGAAGGTAATGTGACAGCAGTAGGGGCTATGGTCATTTAGGGCCACTTTATTGTCCAGAAAAAAGAACTAAACCAGCAATTGGAAATATACATATGTACATATATCTCCTATCCAGAACCAGTATCATATATAATATATATGATACAGATACATAATTATTAATAATGTAGGATCAGTAGTATAATATATGATCCTAATAGATCATATATATAAAATATATATTAACACATATAACATATATAGAGGGATTTACTGCAAGCACTTGACTTACGTGATTGAGGGCTGGGTAGGCGAGTTTGAGGTCTGTAGGCTGGCCGGCGGGGGCTCTGGCAGGAGTTAAAGCTGTGGTCCACAGGCAGAATTTCTTCTTCCTTCAGGGAAGCTTCAGTTCTGTTCTTAATGCCTTTCAACTGATTGGATGGGGCCCTCCATATCATCCAGGATAATCTCCTTTCCATAAAACCAACCGATTGTTGATGTTAATCTTACCTACCTAACACCTTTCTAGCAATACCAGGATAATATGGCCTACGTAAGTGGACACATACAACTGACCATCACAGTTTGGAAACTGAGAAAGTTATACCTTCTCATAGAGGAATCCAAACATGTACAAAGAGGCAACTCATTTTTAAAAGTAGCTTTAAAAAAAAAAAGATTTTATTTACTTATTTGACAGAGAGAGAGATTACAAGTAGGCAGAGAGGCAGGCAGAGAGAGAGGCAGAAGCTCCCCACTGAGCAGAGAGCCCGATGCGGGGCTCAATCCCAGGACCCTGAGACCATGACCTGAGCCAAAAGGCAGAGACTTGACCCACTGAGCCACCCAGGTGCCCCTAAAAGTAGCTTTATTGAAGTGTAATTGATATATAGTAAATTGCACATATTTAAAGTATACAATTTAATAAGGTTTGACATATGTATTTGCCACTAAACTATCCCCACAATCAAGATACCAAACATTCTCACCCACCCAAAATCTTCTCATGACCCTCTGAAACCCTCCCTCTCCCTTCCTTGCTTCCCTGTAGCCCGAGGCAATCACTGATTTACTTTTCCTCTCTGTCGATGAGTTTGCATTTTCCAGAATTTTATAAAAACAGAGTCCTATGGCATGTACTTTTTTTTGGGTCTTGTTTCTTTCACTCATCATAATTATTTTGAGACTTACCCATGTTGTTCTTCTGCATGTCATACTCTATTCTTTATTGTTGAATAGTCCTGTCATATGGATACACCACAGTGTATTTATCCACTCCCCAATTCAAGTTCCATTTCGACAATTAGGACTAAAGCTGCCATAAACATTTGTATTCAGGTTTTTGTTTTAAAGTAAGTTCTTATTTTATTTGCATAAATAACTAGGAGTGGGATTGCTGGATTTTATGCTGAGCATATGTTTAACCTTAAAGAAACTGCCAAACTATTTTCCAGAGGGGTCACACCATTTTACATTCCCACGAGCAGTGTGCGATGTGAGATTTTCAGTGGCTCCCTATCTTGTCAACACTTGCTATTGTCAGTTTTTCTTTTTCTTTTTTATTTTTTGAAAGATTTTTATTTATTTTTTTTGACAGAGATCACAAGTCTGTGATCTTGTGATCACAAGGCAGAGAGGCAGGCAGAGAGAGAGGAGGAGGAAGCAGGCTCCCTGCTGAGCAGAGAGCCCGATGGGGCTTAATTTACATTTCCCAAATGACTAATGATGTTGAGCATCTTCTTACGTGATTATTTGTTACCTTTATATCTTTGCTTATCTTTTTACTGGGTTGTTTGTTTTCTCATTTTTGAGTTTTAAGAAGTCTTTTTTTTTTAAGATTTTATTTATTTACTTGACAGAGAGAGATCACAAGTAGGCAGAGAAGCAGGCAGAGAGAGAGAGAGAGAGAAGAGGAAGCAGGCTCCCTGCTGAGCAGAGAGCCCGACTGGGGACTTGATCCCAGGACTCTGAGATCATGACCTGAGCCAAAGGCAGAGGCTTAGCTCACTGAACCACCCAGGCGCCCTCCTTTTTTCTTTTTTAAGATTTATTTATTTTAAAGGGAGTGCTTGCGTGCAAGCGCCTGAGTGGTGGGAGTACCAGAGGGAGAGAATCTCAAGTAGACTCCCTGTTGAGTGGAGAGCTGGACCTGGGGCTTGATCTCAGGACCCAAGAGATCATGACCTGAGCCGAAACGGAAGAGTCCATTGCTTATACAGCTGAGCTACCCAGACACCCCTTAAGAATTACTTCTCCGTTCTGGATCTAAGTCTGTTCTCAAATACATAATTTGCAAATATTGTCTTTGAGTTTGTGTCTTGTCTTTTCGTTCTCTTGTCTCTTACAAAGTAAACATGAAGTCTAACATCTCTTTTTTGCATTGTGCTTTTGGTGTATCTAAGAACACTTTAACCCAAGGTAACAGGCTTCCTCCTACTTTTTTCTAAAAGTTTTAATTTTTTTGGAAGATTTTCTTTATTCGAGAGAGCGAGCAAGAGAGAGCACAAGTAGGGTGGGTTGGGGAGGAGCAGGCAGAGAGGGAGAATCATGCAGGGAGCCCAACACGGGACTCGATCCCAGGACCCTGGGATCATGACCTGAGCTGAAGGCAGACACTTAACTAACTAAGCTATCCAGGCATCCCAAAGTTCAAAATTCCTACGTCTTCTTGGTGGATTGTACTTTTTGCCAAATGCTTTTTCCACCCCTGTTGAGAGTATTATGTGGTTTTTCTTTTTTATTCCATTAATATGGGAAATTACATTGATTTTTTGAGTGTTAAACCAAACTTGGCGTTACTAGAATAAATGGTGCTTGGTCATAATCATTGTCCTTTTCATATGTTGTTGAATTTTATTCGCTAAAATTTTGTGAAGAAGTTTTGCACTTATTTTCAGGAGGGATATTGGTCTGTAGTTTTCTTTCCTTGTTATGTCTACGTCTGGTTTTGTCATCAGAATCAGGTTAGTCTCCTAAAATGAGTTAGGAACTATTTCCTCCCCTTTAATTTTCTGCAAGTGTTTATGCAAAATGGTTATTATTTCTTTCTTAAATGTTCAAGAGAATTCATCAGTGAGTCCATCTGTGTCTTGAATTTTCTTGTGCATAGGTTTTTTAACTGTAAGTTCAATTTCTTGAGCAGAGTTGGGGCTATTCAGGTCATCTCCTTCTTGAGTAAGCATGCCTTTGCATCTGTACAGTTATTTCCCCATTGCATCTAAGTTACAGAATTCATCTGCAAAAAGTTAATGATATTTCCTTATCATCACTTTATTTGCATGGAATCCATCGTAATGTCATCTTTCAGCCCTACTATTGGTAATTTTGTCTTCCCTCTTTTTCCCCCTGATTAGTTTTGCTGGACATTTATCAACATTATAGATCTTCTCAAGAAATCAGATTTTGGTTTCATTTATTTACTCAATTTTTATGTTTTCTGTTTTATTTATTTCCACTCCAATCTTTCTTCTTTTCTGCTTACTTTGGGATCAATGTGCTGTTCTTATTTTTGTGGAAACTGAGGTCATTGAAGTCTTTCTCCTTTTCTAATATAGGCATTTAGTGCTATACATTTTCCTCTAAGCTTTAGCAGCATCCACAAATTTTGACAGGTTGTATTTAGATTTTAATTCAGTTCAAATTACTTGCTAGTTTCTTTTTTATTTTTTCTTTGGCCCATGGATTATTTAAAGTAAATTATTTAGTTTCCAAATATTTGGGGATTTTCAGTTATCTATATGTTACTGACTTTTTATTTAATTCCACTGTAGATAGAGAATATACTTTAGTGATTTGAATCCTTTAAAATTTATTTAGATTTGTTTTATGGCCCAAAATATGGTCTCTTGGTAAATTTTCAATATACATAAAAAAATAATGCATATTCTCTTGCTATTGAGGATTGGGCCAATTTGATCAATATAGTCTTCTCTATCCTCACTGGTCTCTGTCTAATTGTTCTCTAAATTATTGACATTCCAACTATAATTATGAACTTTTCTATTTTTCCTTAAATTTCTAGCATTTTTTTGTTTAATATGTTTTTTTTTAAGATTTTATTTATTTGACAGAGAGAGATCACAAGTAGGTGGAGAGGCAAGCAGAGAGAGAGAGAGAGAGAGGAGGAAGCAGGCTCCCCACTGAGCAGAGAGCCCGACATGGGGCTCGATCCCAGGACCCTGGGATCATGACCTGAGCTGAAGGCAGGGGCTTTAACCCACTGAGCCACCCAGGTGCCCCTTGTTTAATATGTTTTGAAGCTCCTCATAAACATTTAGGATTGTTATATCCTTTCAATGAATTGATTTATTTATCATTATGAAATGATTCTCTTTATCCCTGGTAATATTCTTTGCTCTAAAATCTATTGCATTTTCAGCTTTCTTTCTTTTAAAAAAAATATTTTATGTATTTATTTGACAGAGAGAGAGAGTACAAGCAGGGGGAGAGGCAGGCAGAGGGAGAAGGAGAAGCAGGCTCCCTGCTCAGCTGGGAGCCTGTTGTGGGGCTTGATCTCACGACCCCAGGATCATGACCTGAGCCAAAGGCAGATGTTTACCCAACTGAGCCATCAAGGCACCCCCAGTGGTGTTGTTGTTTAAGTAGCATGGGTTCCCCCACCTTTTTAATTTTAACCTATCTGTATTTTTATATTTAAGTGACTTTCTTGTAAGCAACATATAGTTGGGTTTTACTTTCCTTTTTTTTTAAATTGAGGTATAATTTATATATAACACTGTAAAGTGTACAATATGTTGATTTGATACATTTATACATTACAACATGATTGCCACATAGCTTAGGTAACACCTCTGTGAGGTCATATAATTATCATTTCTCTTTTGTGATGAGGACAATTAAGATCTAGTGTTTTAGCAACTTTGAAGTTCATAATACAGTATTGTTGACTGTCATTACTGTGCTATGCATTATATCTCCAGAACTGACTTATCTGCTATTTACATACATATTTTTAGTTGCTAAATGTGGCAGCCCTGGATGGAGGGGACCTGAGGCCTCCTGCCAACAGCTAGCATTGACTCTTCCTCTATGTGAATGAGACATTTGGGAAGCTCCAGTCACACCTTCAGAGGACTGCAGTACTTGCCAATATCTTGACTGCAACCTCAGGAGAGAGCCTGAGTCAGAACCAACTAGCTAAACACTCCAGAATTCCTAATTCTCAGATACTGTGTGACATAGTCAATGTTTCTTATTGTTTTAAGTCACTATGTTTTGGAGTAATTTGTTACACAGCAATAGATAACTAATACAGGTACATAAACATTTGACTACAAGTGCAGAGAAAAATTGGGATAAACTTTAATCCTCTGCGGAAGGAATTGGCTTTGAGCAGCTGGAGCGTAAGGCAACTCTAATCTTTTTTTTTTTTTTTAAGATTTTATTTATTTATTTGATAGATAGAGATCACAAGTAGGCAGAGAGACAGGCAGAGAGAGAGGGGGAAGCAGGCTCCCCGCTGAGCCGAGAGACTGATGTGGGTCTCTATCCCAGGACCCTGAGATCATGACCTGAGCCAAAGGCAAAGGCTTAACCCACTGAGCCACCCAGGCGCCCCAGGCAGCTCTAATCTTATCTATAATTTTTAATAAGGAGAATGTAGGATAGGAAAATATATCCTATGTAAATATTAATTAAAAGAATGTTCATTGAGAAATAAATGTTGGTGAGGATGTGGAGAAAAGGGAACCCTCATGCACTGTTGGTGGGAACATAACTTGGTGCAGCCACTGTGGAAAACAGTATGGAGGTTCCTCAAAAAACTAAAATTGGAAATATCATCTGACCCCATAATTCCACTACTGGGTATTTACCCGAAGAAAAGGAAAACACTAATTTGAAAATATACATGCACCTCTATGTTTATTGCAGCATTATTTACAATAGCTACAATATGGTAGCAACCCAAATGTCCTTTGACAGATGAATGGATAAGGAAGATGTAGTATGTATATATAATGGAATATTATGCAGCCATGAAAAGGAGAGCTTGCCATTTGTGACAATATGGATAGACCTAGAGGATATTATTCTGCTAAGTGAAATAAGTCAGACTCAGAAAGACAAATACCATATGATTTCATTTATATATAAAATCCCCCCAAACCCCACAAATGAATAAACAAACAAAAGCAGAGTCAGACCTATAAATACAGAGAAGAGATGGTTGCCATGGGGAAAGCGTGGGGTGGTGGGAGAAATGGGTGAAGGGGAATGGAAGATACAGCCTTCCAGTTATGGAATGAATAAATCACAGGAATAAAAGGTGCAGTATAGGGAATCCAGTCAATGTTGTAATAACATTATATGGTGACATATGGTAGCTACACTTGTGGTAATAAGCATACTAATGTATAGGGAAGTTGAATCAGTATCTTTTACACCTGAAACTAATGTAACATTGTGTGTCAATTATACTGAAATTAACAAATTTGTAAAAATAAAACAATGTCTACTAACTGATGTATAAAAAAAGTGTGGTATCCATACCAATGGAATATTTTTTGGCCGAGATAAGGAATGGAATACTGATTCATGCTTATAATATGGATGAACCCTAAAAATGTTATGCTAAGTGAAAGAAGCCAGACACAAAAGGCCAAGTAAAACCTGTAATATAATAAATACTTATTGCTTGGGGCCACTAGGTCCTGGGGGGAATTTGTTACACAGCAATAGATAACTAATGCAGTGGGTTTATAAGAATTAGTATGAATAAGGGAATATATGTGAAACATCTGACACAAAGAAGGCCACCATAATGAATGGTGGTTAGTATGAGTGGGAAAAATGTCCTCCAGTTCCAGAGATTATCTCCTCTGGGCAACCAGGGATGAGAAGAGTGGGACCAGGGCCTCAGCCCTTGCCCCAGCTGCACATAGCCTCCCCAGGTCACTCTCTGCTTGCCCTCATCCTTTGTCTCTACCTACCTCCTTTTTAGGGTATCATCACTTTGTTGAGTAGAGTTATGTAAATACAGTTATACAATATGTAAGTAGTATGCAACTAATAGTTATCTATACAACTAATATAGATCAGTTATATAAATACCCCTTAATATTTATGTGGCTGGAGGCAAAGCCTTGTCTGGTTTACTTCTACACATCCAACACCGTGCCTCGTACACAGCAGACACTCAGAGCATATTTGCAAAAAGAACGAATGAAGAATAACATAGGAAACAGCTCTTAAACTGTGAAAGAATGACCCATTTATGTTGACCTAGCTCACTTCTAGGAATCTATCAGAAAGTGGGTGCAGGGGAGAAAGCCAAAGATCCAAGGTTGGTTATTGCAATATTGCTTGTTAACAGTTAAGAAAGAAAACTTGGAAACAACCAACTACCTATCCTTAGGGGTGAATGAATTGTGTGACATCTGGTTTCTGGAATGTTCTGCAGCAATTCAGAAAGAATGAGTGTCTGTCCACTGACTTGATATTGGGCGAGATGAGCAAGCGACAGAGAAATGCACATGGCATGATCTTTTGTTGTCCGATAAACCTGACCAAAGCACCCTCTATGTAGGGTATGTGTGTGTGGACATGGCTATGTGAGTATGGAGTTGAGGGTAGAGCTACATCCAAGATGCTAGTATTGAGGGGAGCTGGCAGGAGATTAATTACTTTTTTAAGAGTACGATTGTCTCATTAGATGCAATAAACAAGTTATTTTTGTGATTTTTGAAGAGTTTAGTAAAATTCTGAAGTAAACCAATGGAAACCTTGGGTCTAATTGTCCCTATTCTCACTTCCCTGAAGGTGGATCCTGGATCTTTTACCAGAGAGTCAGGTGAGGGGAAGGTGGACCCACTTCACCCGCAATTTTGAGGTCTGCCATCCTCTTGCGTTCTTTAAACCAAGTGAGAGTCATCCGTCTTTTACAGGAAACCCCTTTTTAGCCTTAAAGCCAACAGCCTCCGGCTCCTGCTAGCAGGAAAAAACTAATGAGAGAAAGGACTCCCTTTCTCTCATCCTGCATCTGACCTGGGAGTGAACTCTTCTCTGCTCTCTGGGGAGAGGTCTCCTTCCTATCCAGCGAAGAAAGAATATCTGTGGCTTCTGCCCTTTTTCAAGGGAAGGGCATGTGGCCAGTGTTTCTCTAACCTGATTGTGAGCTTGTAGGGAAAAAATTCCAGCACTCCCAGTGTTGACTAATTTTGTTATAATATTACTTAAGTACGTATAAGCATAAAACTAGGTATAAATGTATGCTTATAGCTCTTATGTGACTATGAAACCAAAAGCAAATTGGCAAATTAAATACCAATGAAATTACAAAACGTATAAAATTCAAATGAACACTAATGCAATCTTTTCCTCTTTCGTTCCTAAGTCACACTGGCTGTCAGGAACTCTTGCCTGCCAGCCACATTACGGGCTCTAATACCTAGCATGCTGTCCTGGGTGGGGCCAGGAGGACGGCTCATCTCTGCCCCCACTTAGCTTCATGTGAACCCCCCAAATCCTCCCTTCTGACTGTGCTTTTCCGGGTCATTTGGCGTTTCCGAGGTATGAGCGCATTTTCCTCTCACTGGCTCTGAATAATGAAAGAAGCCAAAGCTACCAGGGATAGAAACAGGGACGCTGAAATGGGGCAGGGGGAGCTCTTAGTTTTAAAGTGGACACACAGCATTCACTAAAAAAAGAAAGTTATTATCGCCACGACAAACATGGGTCTTGAAGGTATTTGTCTAAGTGAAGTAAGTGGGGCCAAGAAAGACAAATACTGTGTGGTCTCGCTTATATGTGGAATTTAAAGCATCAAACTCACAGAGCAGGGAGTAGAGGGAGGTGGCCAGGGGCTGAGGGGTGGGGGAAATGGGAAATGTTGGTCAGAGGGTACAGACTGCCGGATTTAGGGTGAGGACGTGCCAGGATCTAATATGGGGCACGGGGACATTAGTTGACAGTGCTGTGTACTTGGAAGTTGAGACATGTAACATGTGGCGATTTGATACACGTATTCAATGGCAGTAGAGCTAGAATGTCCTCACCACCACCAGCACCACCACAAATGGTAGTTGTGGGAGGTGGAGGGTGTGTGAACCAACCTGTCTCGGTCAACATGTCCCACTGAATACAGGGTTCAAATCACCACACATTACATGTCACAAAACGACATGTTCTATATAAATTCTACCTCAATAAAGCTGGGAAAAAATTATCAAATGAATATATAAAGTAAAAAATTATTCTAGTGAATTCTTATAACCCCAAGAACACTTGAGTTAAACCAATGTAGGGACAGAGGGGCGGACTCAGAGGCTGTGGTCTATCTTCCCACCTGCCCCGCGCTGGTGATGTATACTTGGGTGGACGATCTCGCCCAGCCTCAGTTTCTTCATCTGCAAAATAGAAATAGTAAAACTTACTCCTCAGAGTTCCTATGAGGGCTTATTTTAAAAATTTTTTAAAAAGATTTATTTATTTATTTTAGAGAGAGAGAGGGAAAGAAAGCAAGGAGAGGGGCACGGGGAAGGGGAGCGAGAGAATCTCCAGCAGACTCCCCCCCTGACCGTGAAGCCCAATGTGGGGCTTGATCTCACAACCCTGAGATCAAGACCTGAACCGAAATCAAGAGTTGGATGCTCAGTCGACTGAGTCAGCCAGGCGCCCCTTCCTATGAGGGTTTACCTAAGTGAAAGAGTGTATATGAAAGTGCTTGACAAATTATCAAGAATAATAGAAATGTCAGCTATTAATTTTAGCGGTGGGGCACAGTGTGCTTTGAAGTCACCTTGTGATTTGGCCAGGTCTCTTATGGTAGCTTCATTTCTCTCATCCATAAAGGGGGGATAAAAATTCTTACCTCGTGGAGTAAGTGATGATGCAGGCAAAAGCACTTCATGTATTAATTCAGCACGAGGAGAAGCTGCTCTGTGCTTCTCTGGCACATCGTTTTCCTCCCCATCTCTCTCCGGGCCTCATTTTGCATCTAGAAATCGTAGTGTTTGGCCTGAATGCTCTTTGGTCCTGCCACCCTGGCCTTACGCTTCGGGTCTCTCCATGCAGTGACAATCCATCCATCCATCCATCAATCAATACGAACTTACTGATCATCACCTTAGTGTAGCGAAAGCTACAAAGTGGAAATGAAATCAACATTTCCCAAGCACCGACTTCATACTTTTATCATCTCTGGGCATAATCAGAGTGCCCAGTTTGTAAAAGAAGGGTTGTCAAGAAAAGTCACACTGTGCCCGGAGCAAGGTTTTGTGCACGGAAATGTAGCTGAATGCGCACGGGGAAGCAGCACCATCTTCTGGCTGAAGTGGGTAATGCCGCACTGCCGCAGGAGCGCGGAGCTAGTTCTCTCAGGGGGAGAAACCTCTGAAGACAGCGCCACACGAGGCTCCCTGAGGAGGTGGGGGGTTGGGGGGAGAGAAAGAGGGGAGGAGTAAAAGGCGGGCGGAGAGTGTGTGTGTGTGTGTGTGTGTGTGTGCGCGCGCGCGCGCGCTCGCTCCACAAGAGGCTCCCTGTGAGGGAGGGAGGGAGAGAGAGAGAGAGTGTGTGTGTGTGTGTGTGTGTTACATGCCATTCTGCTTTTCCAAATTTGCTGTCCTCCACCATCAGAATTTTAGCCTGGGGATGGTTGAGGCGCCCTGGCCTCTGGAATGAGAGGGTTGGTTTGAGGAGCTCTAATCTATAATCATCCCTCTTCTCCCCATGCCAGATAGGGCAGTCAGGCTCAGAGAGGTGAGGGGCTGGCTCAAGGTCACCCTGCAGGGTAGTGGCAGCGGTGGGGCTGGAACCAGCACTCCTAATTCTTCCTTCGGGACTTTTCCCAGGAGCCCAGCTAGAGACCACTTTTCCTCCTGAAGGCTGTAATTTTTGGCTTTTTTTTTTTTTTTTTTTTAGCCATAATCTCTTTGAAGTGGATGTGCAGTTTGGAAAATGTTCTTTGGTAGTCGGGGAGCAAGGGTGGGGAGTTGAGGGAAATACCTTTTATTGAACATGCTGTGTGTCAGGCACTTCATATGTCTTAACTCCATCATCTATACAGTAGGGATGAGAATCGCAGCTGTTTCAAGGGGTCATTATAAGTAAAGTCATATAAATGGAGTAAAATATGTAAAATGCTATTATATGTGAAGTTGCTGGAATATAGTAAGCACTCCATAAGTTTTAGCTTCAGCTAGTTTTTCTATGATGCGGTGAAGTTACTTACAGTCTGATTGGTTTAGATCTTGCTTTTAGGGGACAGGTCTGGAGAGTGGTCCGTCTAGGACTAAGTATTCCTCGCTACGGAGCCGTGAACTTCCGGAGTGTTCTACTCGTTGTCGCAGGGCTATGAGTCTTTACAGTCTAGCTGTTGGTGGCAGCCTCCATTTCTGGCTCTGTGAGGGTGCAGGGCATTGTTCTTTCTCCTTCCACAGGGTAATTTCCCTGGCCTCAAGCAACTTCCTCACATACCCTCTGAGAGGGACCCTCTCCAGGGGTCTCTCTCCTCTACGCTCTGTCCTGAGAGCTTTACTCATCTTGGTGAAAATGAAATCAACATTTCATTGGAAATGACTCAACTCAGGAGTTCCCCAGACTCCATTTCCATCCCCCCCCACCCCACTCCCATCTGCACAGCCATTTGGAAACCTTTTCTAGGCAGTAAGCTGGGGTGGTCCTGGTGCTTATGTCCTTTATGTTCCTGTCTCTTGGGGATCACAGTCCTTCATTACCCACCCAACATCCAGAGCCTTAGCTCTGGTTGGTGGGAAGAGAAATCTGATCCCTGTTACTTCATCTCGGGCAGAAGCATAAGTCTAACAATTAGATTTTGCTGCATAACAAACCACCCAAAATGTGGTGGCTGAAAATAACTCTGCTCATGTTTTGGCAGGTTGGCCATGGTGGCTGGACCGTTCTGCTGGTGTTGGCTGGGCTAATGCTAAGGGTCCACAGTCAGCTGTGGGTCAGGTAGGTGGCTCTCCTTCCTGGACATTTGCTGGCTGTTGGCTGGAGTGAGGGGGGTGACAGGGCCATGTGTCTCTCATTGTCGGGCAGGCTAGCCTGGGCTTGTTCCTATGGGGGCTGGGTTCCAGGAGCACAAGAGAGCAATATTCAAGTCTACTCGAGCATCACCCTCGCTACTGTCCCATTGACCCAAGCAGGTCACAAACTCAGATTCAAGGAGTTGAGAAATAGTCTCTTGATGATGCGCATGTCAAGGCCACCCCACAAAGGCATAAATAGGGGAGGGCAAGAACGTGTAGCCATTATTAAGGGTAGTCTTCATAGCTATCACTATTCTATCACAAGCCAGGAGGGAGATCTTAACCACCTTTTACACATGAGAAAATAGGGGCTTAGAGAAGTTGAGGCACTTGCATAGGATCTCACAGCTAGGGAGAGGTAGAGTCAGGATTTGAGTCAGCATCTGTCTGTCTGACCCTTTGCTCTAGTTACTGCACTGCGTGCTTGGAGTGGTATATGCTTGTGTGTGTGTGTGTGTGTGAGAGAGAGAGAGAGAGGGAGGGAGAGAGAGAGAGAGAGATAGATTCTGAGTGGGTATATCTGTATTCACTACCATTCACCACCATTAAGTGTTCATCCCCCTCCCTGGTCCCTGTTACTCCTGGGCTGCCCAAGCAGCTTTCTGACCCTCGCTCACTCTCCATCCTCCGAAAGGAAAGCTCTAACCCAGGGCGCCTCCTCTTGGGCCCTGTGGGGCTGACACACACTCAGAAGGAGACATCAGCATGTCTGTGTCTGTGTGTAGGGGAGTGCTGATGCTCTCTGTCCCCATCCAGCTTGCTTCTCCGTTGGTTGGTCAGTCCCTACCTTTCTGGGCTGCTCTGAAAGACTCCCTGCCCCATGGTCTCCTGTGTCCCCATTCCTTGTTCAGGTCGAAGAGAGGTGGGCCCTCGAGAGGCCTGCATTGGATCATGCCCCTCTATTGTCTTTAGTCTTTCAGTGGCTTCTGATTTGTTTGGCTGAATAAAAGCCAAATTCATCTTCCTGGCACCCAAGCCCTTTATGATCTCATCCTAACCTACTTTCCCATCCTATTTCTTACCACACATGTTCACTTGCTCCATAATTTAGCCAAGGACACCACGGTTTTGTCCCCACTGGGCCTGGTCCCTGACTATCCTTCTCTATCCCCACAGAGCCACTCCCACTCCCTCCTAGCACCTCCCACCTTTGCTCTAGTTTGTGGGTCACCTCTGATGGGGGCATTCAGGCCACACCTTCCTGCGTGAGCAGACCTTGTCTCTTCTGTGCTTGACCAATGGCAGGGCCTGCTGTGTACCCAGCTGGTGTTCAGTGAAGTGCCCTGGAGAAATACTATTTAAAATACACCAATGTACTCCCCTCCCCCCCCCCGCCCCGCCCCCGCCCCACCCCCAGGAGGTCCTGCTGTTGGGTTCTGTGTGATACACCTGTGTCCTTAAAGTAAATTTCCCTTTTCTGCCCAAGATACAGTCTGTATGAGTTCCTGTTACGGCAAATCAAGAGAAGCTTGGTTAACAGGAAAAATGTGTGGTGTTTTAGCTTTCCTGGACAATAGTTTTGGAGTCTTGGAAATCTTAAGCGCGGGGATGATTTTTAATGGTGAAGACCTTGTGGGGGGAGGCAGTGAGGAGAAGGCACTATTCGGGGACTAAAGCGTGTCCTCTGCTGCTCCTCAGACCCCGGTGGAACCTACAGGGTGAAGTCTGGGAGCTTGGTGGGGGCGCAAGGCCGTGGGTGACGGTCTGTGGCTCTAGCTGCCACCATTGATCTTTAGGAAATGACTTTCTTCTTCTTTTTTTTTTAAGGTTTTTTGCTTTTATTTTTTTATTTTTTATTTTTTTTAATTTAGAGAAAGAGATAGAGAGAAAGCAAGCACGAGCAGGAAAAGGGGCTGAGCTCGGAGCCTGACGTGGGACTTGATCTCTTGATCCTGAGACCATGACCTGAGCTGAAATCAAGAGTCACCTGGGCGCCCCAGAAATGACTTTCTTCTAACCCAGAAACATTTCTCAGAGATCCTAAAATAGGAAATAAAAAAGTGGAGAAAAGTAAGAGATAAGGGAGAAAGAAAATGAGAGAGAGAGAATATACAGAGGTTGTTAGAAGGACACAGGCCCAAAAGAGTGTCAAAGGGTTCTTTGGTTTTCAAATACTTATTTCTACCATGGAAGAAACCACCCTAGACCTAGTCTATGGCCACAATACTGAAAAGCTGAAGAATATGGAGAACTTTGTAAACTAAGCTAAGCAAACGTGGGTGAGTACGGGTAAAACTGGGAGAATAATATCAAGATGGTTCAAGTGAGGGGCACCTGGTGGCTCAGGGGGTTAAGCATCTGACTTTGGCTCAGTTCATGATCTCAGGGTCCTGAGATCAAACCTTATATCAAGCTCCCCGCTTAGCCTGGAGTCTGCTTGTCTCCCTCCCTCTGCCCCTACCCCCAAGTGTGCTCTCTCTCCAAAATAAGTAAATAAAATCTTTATTTTTTTTAAAGATTTTATTTATTTATTTGACAGAGATCACAAGTAGGCAGAGAGGCAGGCAGAGACAGAGAGCGGGGAGGCAGGCTCCCCGCTGAGCCAAGAGCCCGATGCGGGGCTCGATCCCAGGATCCTGGGATCATGACCTGAGCCGAAGGCAGAGGCTTTAACCCACTGAGCCACCCAGGTGCCCCAGTAAATAAAATCTTTTAAAAAAAAGTTGGTTCAAGTGAAGTAATACCAGTTATTATACTAAAAAGCCCATAGCTTTTATTTCCTTTTTTTAAAAGATTTTATTTTAAATAAAAATGATGGGAATACAAAATGACATTGCCACTCTGAATAAGACAATAAATAAAAATAAATAAATAAAAATGACAGACAGAGATCACAAGTAGGTAGAGAAGCAGGCAGAGAGAGGAGGAAGCAGGTTCCCTGCTGAGCAGGGAACCCTATGCGGACCTTGATCCCAGGACCCTGAGATCATGACCTGAGCCGAAGACAGAGGCTTTAACCCTCTGAGCCACCCAGGTGCCCCAGCTTTTATTTCCTTATTATGAAAGTAAAGCCATATGAGAAGTTTACATACTATATAATATGTATATTTATTACTATCATATATTATGTTTTATGCACATTATATATAATGTGTTATATAATAAATTTTATAATATATAATGTGCATAAAATATTATATTTGATATATACTTAAAATTATATAATATTACATGAAGGTCAATGATATTCCCTATCGTATACATGTATATATATTTTTTTTAAATATTTATTTATTTATTATAGAGAGAGAGAGTGGACTCAAGTTGGGGGAGGGGAGGGGAGAGAGAGAGGGGAGAGAGAGGGAGAGAATCTCAAGCACACTCCCCAGCGAGCTCAGAGCTCCATGGCCCTGGGATCATGACATGTGCCAAAATCAAGAGGTGGACGCCTAACTGACTGAGCCACCCAGGCCCCATTATCATATATTCATTATAAAATTGCGCCATATGGAAAACCTTAAAGAAGAAAGCCACAGACTATCAGTTCCATCACTCAGAAATAGCATATTTTATCAAATCTAGGTTTTGACTCTAAAACAAATCTTTTTTTAATATCGCTAAAAAATGCTGTCAATTAAACCCTGACAAAATGCTTCTTTTTATCACTTAGAATTCTTTTTTATTGAAAGAACTCTTTTACGTATGTATTTTATAATATATCAGTCTTATGCAAACATAAAAAGTCAAGTGGAAGTGAAACAAATTGGACAACATATTCCTAAACCATTTCACATTCAGAGTTTAACTCTTTTGAATCACTAGTTGACTGTAAGTCACCACCGTGTGTGTGTGTGTGTGTGTGTGTGTGTGTGTGTAAATACAATGTAACCCTTTGTGCTTCAAGAGTACGGGTGATGGAGTATTGCATTTCTCTCTCTTTTAAAAAATATTTTATGTATTTATTTGACAGAGAGAGAGAGAGAACAAGCAAGGGGAGCTGCAGGCAGAGGGAGAGGGAGAAGCACACTCCCTGCTGAGCAGGGAGCCCCATTGAGGGGCTCAATGCCAGGACCCTGGGATCATGACCTGAGCCAAAGGCAGATGCTTAACCAACTGAGGCACCCAGGTGCCCCGGGTATTGCATTTCTTACAAGAGTGCCCAGCTATCCTCTCTGGACTTGTCATTCAAACAACTGATACCCAGCTATGAATTTTCTTACCAGAAGGTGTCAGCAAAAACAAGTACTTCACTACTGGCATCTGGCCAACAGCCCCCCCCCCCCCGCCCCCGCACCCCAGCTCACTAGGTTTCAAAGTTGTTTACGGTTGAGAAAAAGCAATCTGCGTTTTAGAATGAATGAAAACAGAAACTCTGATAAACATTATTTCAAATCTCTCTCTATGCTCATATACAAAAAGAAGAATGAATAAGTGAAAGTTTTAGATAAAGTTAGACCAAAAGGATTTTTTTGAAGTTGATCCTCACTCTACATTTGATCAAAATGTAAGCTCAATTTTAATCAAATTCTCAGAAGAGAAATAAATTGAAATAGATCTGAAGGAAATGCAGTACTTTCAATATTTTTCCCACCGCAGGAAATATTAATTACTAAAATATCCCCCCAAGGTTAAGGAAAAGTGATTAGGAAAACCATAAAACCATAAAGAGGTTACGGTCATTGATTTTTCAAACCTCACATTTCAATTTGAGGCAGTATTGATTGATTCTTTGCTATAAAAGGTGCTGTGGTCGGTTCAGTTACACTTCCTCTCTTTATCAATCTCCCAATTTTGTTACTTCTGTGGCTTTTCCTTTCATCAAGGTTTATATTATTCAGTCTGTTCTGTAATTTTAATTTACAGATTATAATTAACTGTACCTAAAGCTGACTGCCTAGTCTTTTTACATTAGCTTCTCCCTTCTTAAATTCTTCTGGTTTTGTAATTACTTCTTTTCGAAGTAATACATGCACATATTTTAAAAAGTCAAATTTTACCACTTGGCTCTAAACAAAAGATGGCATTTCTCTTCTCCTTGTCCTTACCCACCCAGGTCTCCCTGATCGGAGGGAGTAATCCCCATCTCCTGTAATGATGTCCTTTGCTATCACATTCATAGCCCAAAGTACTGACTTCCTGCTATGGCAGTTGAAGCTCTAGATAATTTCCTAGGCCCTCTCCCTGGCACACATGCATACACTCAACCTCTTCCCATCCTCCAAATATAATTATCACCACTTTCCATTGAATCAATATCCTGTACAGAGACATACACCAGGATTGGTTCATTTTTCTGATACCTCCTTCTCTATATGACAACTTGATTTTCAGGAATAATTATGAAATAAAATAAGTAATAATAAGGGCTAGAAAAAAAAGCAAAGAATAAAAATTTTCTCTTACTGAACCTCCTATATATTATGCCAGTAAAAAAAAATTTGATTACTGTACAGAAAAGGAAAAAGTAATCGTTTGCTAATTTTGTGTTGTT
The DNA here is from genome assembly GCF_902655055.1 of Lutra lutra. Taxonomy (NCBI): domain Eukaryota; kingdom Metazoa; phylum Chordata; class Mammalia; order Carnivora; family Mustelidae; genus Lutra; species Lutra lutra. The sequence continues at coordinate 32,604,588 of NC_062293.1, forward strand.
TCCAGCAAAGTGCTTTGGATGTACCAACTTGCATTTCTTCAGATTTTTTCATTAACTTTACGTAGTGTTGAAGGTATCATAGGTTTCAAAGTAGATCCATACATGGCTTTTTCACATTTTCCTTGTTGAACTTCACTCGATTAATATTGCCTCATGTTAGTGTGGATACTGCCCTTCAAGTTTCTTTCTTTCCTTTTCTTTTTTTTTTTTAAAGATTTTATTTATTTATTTGACAGACAGAGATCACAAGTAGGCAGAGAGGCAGGCAGAGAGAGAGGAGGAAGCAGGCTCCCTGCTGAGCAGAGAGCCCGATGTGGGTCTCGATCCCAGGACCCTGGGATCATGACCTGAGCTGAAGGCAGAAGCTTTAACCCACTGAGCCACCCAGGCCCCCCAATGCAATTAATACTGATAGACAAGCCATGTACTGTATTATAATTCTATTTCTACTCTTTATATTTCCTTGGGTTGATAATTGCCTCCTTTTTGTTTGCTTGGGTTTCTATACATTAATTCATTCTGAAAACTTTCACCAGAACTGAAAATCTTTTTTGAGCTTATGTCCAGGCTTGCTAAATGATAAATTGATGGCAATCCTCCAGGAGCTCTATGTTCTCTTACTATCCTTACTACAAACTGGACAAGTTGCTTCTTAGACCTGCTGCATAGCTGTCTTCTTGGTACTTCTATTTAACGTCACTCAGGAAGTTTACATTATTTTTTGCTTGCATTGTTTCTCATGTTGTCTGGATACCGTGTCTTCCTCTTGTTTAATCTTTTCATCATGATATCATGAAAGCACATCATTCAGTAGCTTTTGGAGGAAGGGTATATGGGGGGTAAATTTTTAAAACCTGACAACATCTGAAAATATCTTTATCCTCCCAGCTTTTTAAATTTTGGAAACAATAAATATTGGAGAGGATGTGAGAAAAGGGGAACCCTCTTACACTGTTGGTGGGAATGCAAGTTGGTGCAGCCACTTTGGAAAACAGCGTGGAGATTCCTCAAAGAATTAAAAATAGTACTACCCTATGACCCTCCAATTGCATTATTGGGTATTTACCCCAAAGATACAGATGTAGTGAAAAGAAGGGGCACATGCACCCCAATGTTTATAGCAGCAATGTCCACTATAGCCAAACTGTGGAAAGAGCCAAGATGCCCTTCAAAAGATGAATGGATAAAGGAGATTTGGTCCATATATACAATGGGATATTACATAGCCATCAGAAAGGATGAATACCCAACTTTTGCATCAATATGGATTGGACTGAAGGACACTATGCTGAGTGAAATAAGTCAAGCAGAGAAAGCCAGTTATCATATGGTTTCACTTACTTGTGGAACATAAGGAATAACATGGAGGATATTAGGAGAAGGAAAGGAAGAGTGAATAGGGAGAAATTGGAGGGGGAGATGAACCATAGGAGACTGTGGACTCTAAGAAGCAAACTGAAGGTTTTAGAGGGGAGGGGGTGGGGGGATGGGTGGGCCTGGTGGTAGGTATTGGGAACGGCATGTATTGCATGGAGCACTGGGCGTTGTACAGAAACAGTGAATCTTGGAACACTGGATCAAAAACTAATGATGTACTTTATGGTGCCTAACATAACACAATAAAAAAATAAACATCAAATTAAAGCAATTAAATTTTAATTTTAAATTACATATAGGAAAGTTGGCTTTTTTGGTACACAGTTCTATGAATTTTAACATGTTGATATAGAACAAGTTAACACAGGATATAGAACAATTTCATCACCTTCAAAAACTCCCTGATGTTACCTCTTGTAGTTACACTCTCCCCCAACCCCTAAACCCTGACAATCACTGATATAATCTTTATCACTATGTTTTTATCTTTTTCAGAATGTTAGTTGGTCCCTAATGAAATCACACAGTATGTAATCTGAGACTGGCTTTTTTCACTCAGCATAGTGCCTTTGAGATTCAGCCAAGTAGTTGCACATATCGGTAGTTCATACTCACTGAGCAGTATTTTATCATATGGATGTACTGCATATGTTTATCTATTCACCCACTGAAGCACATTTTTTTTAAGATTTTATTTATTTACTTGACAGACAGAGATCACAAGCAGGCAGAGAGGCAGGCAGAGAGAGAGAGAGAGGAGGAAGCAGGCTCCCCGCTGAGCAGAGAGCCCGATGTGGGGCTCGATCCCAGGACCCTGGGATCATGACCCCAGCCGAAGGCAGAGGCTTTAACCCACTGAGCCACCCAGGCGCCCTCTGAAGCACATTTTTAAAAAAGATTTATTCATTCATTTAAGAGAGAGAACATGTGCACAAGTTGGGGGAGGGGCAGTGGGAGAGGGAGAAAAACAGACTCTCTGCTGAGCAATGTCAGCAGGGGTACTGAGCAGTATCCCACGACACTGAGACAATGACCTGAGCAAAATCAAGAGTCAGATTCTCCACCAACTGAGCGACTCAGGCTCCCTATTTCCAGCTCTTTTCTATTCCAAATGGAGTTGCTATAAATCTTCATTTATAGATTTTTGTATTGAACTAGGTTCAATACTCAGGAGTTGAATTGCCAAGTTATGTGGTAAGTATATGCTTAACTTTTTAAGACTGCTAAACTGTTATTCAGAGTGGCAATGTCATTTTGTATTCCCATCAGTAATGTTTGAGCTCCACATCCTTGCCAACACTTGGTATTATCAGGTTATTATTAGCTTTTCTAATAGGGGGTAGTAGTATCTCATTGTGATTTATTTTGCATTTCTTTAATGGTTAATGATGTTGAGCATTTTTTCATGAGCTTATTGACCATCTGTAAATTCTCTTTGGTGAAATGTCTTTTGCTTATCTTAAACTTGGATTGTTTTCTTACTATTGAGTTTTGTAGTTTGTTATATTTACTACAAATCTGTTTTTGGACATGTGATTTACAAGTAGTATCTCCCTGTGTGAGATCTTTTCATTTTCTTACTGGTGTCTTTCACAGGGCAAAATTTTAGTTTTGATAAAGGTCAACTTACACTTTTTTTTTCTTATGTGGATCATGCTTTTTGTGTCATCTCTAAAAACTCTGTTTAATTCCACATCGTAAAGATTTTCTTCTTTGTTTCCTTCTAAAAGATTTGTAATTTTACATTTAGATTTATAAATCATTTTGAATACATTTCTGTATAAGATGTGAAGTTTAGGGCTAAGTTCATCTACCTGTATATGGATGTCCAATTGTTCCAATACCATTTGTTAAACGGAATATCCTTCCCCCTGAACTGTCTTTGCATCTTTGTCAAGAATCAATTGGCCAGGGGGAGGAGCAAGATGGAGGAGGAGTTGGAGACCTAAATTTTGTCTGGTCCCAGGAATTCAGCTAGATAGTTATCAAACCATTCTGAACACCTACAAACTCCACAGGAGATTGAAGAAAAGAATAGCAGCAACTCTATGAACAGAAAAGTGACCACTTTCTGGAAGGTAGGATGTGGAGAGAAGTGAATCCAAGGCGACAGACTGTGGGTGGGTGCGGGGTGGGGGGCGCCTCTGTCAGCTGGCTCCCAGCAAGTGGTAGAGCAGCAGAGCACTAAATTGGAACTTATAGAAGTCTGCTCTGTGGAGGGACATCTCTCCAGTGGCTAAGTGGGGGGGTGGGGTGGAACCCTCATGGGGACACTGTGGTGTCAGGATCCGTGGGGTCACAGAAGGATTGGGGGTGTCTGAGTGTGGCAGAGCTCCAAAGTATCAGGGCCAGGAAGCCAGCTACAGAGATGGAGCTGAGGAGGGGGCTCTCAGCTTGGGGTTGCCATAAACTGTGATCCACAGCACAGTCAGGCCTCTGCTCTTGGAGCAGGGATCCCACAAGTGGCAGATCCAGGGAGAGTCACCTTCCTCCCCCAGAAAGAGAGGCACAGGAATGGGTGGCAGGAACCTGATGGGTTTGGAGACTTTAAACCTGGCCATACGCCTGAAATAGAAATGCTCAGTCACAGGCCTGGTGAGCACGGAGTGCGCTGGAGACCAGGGAGATGGGAGGGATTGACTGCTTTTCTCTGAAGCTGCACAGAGGAGTGGGGACCCTGAGCCCTCAGCTACTCTGGGCCAGAGATTGGGAGGCCGCCATCTTCATTCTCCTCCTCCAAAGCAGCACGGAAAGCATTCAGGGAACAAAAGCTCCAAGAGCGAACCTGAGCAGATTACTTAGCCTGGCTTCCGGCAAGGGCGGTGCAATTCTGCCTCAGGCAAAGACTTTTGAGAATCACTGCAACAGGTGCCTCCCCCAGAAGATCAGCAAGAACATCTAGCCAAGACCAAGTTCATCGATCAATGAGAACTGAGGAACTCCAGAGCTAGGGGAAAGCAATGCATATAATTCATGGCTCTTTCCCCATGATTCTTTAGTCTTTCAAAGTTAAATTTATTTAATTTAATTTTTTTCTTATTCTATTTTTTTGTTTTTTCTCTTTCCTATTTTAAACTTTTTAACTATTTTATCTTATCAATACCTTTTAAAAATCTTTTAAAATTTTCATTGTTATTGTTATATTCATATTCTAACCCTTCATTGTATTTAACCTTATTTTTTGTATACATATAGGTTTTTCTTTCTTTAACATTCTGGGATATGGTTTCTTCTAACAGATCAAAATATACCCTAAATCTACCACATGGCTTTGTTCTAGTCTACCGCCTGACTACATTCTCTCTCTCTCTCTTTTAAAAAATTTTTCTCTTACTTTTTTCAACGAACTTCTTATCAATTCCTTTTTAAAAATATTTTTTGATTTTTCATCTTTATAGTCATATTCCAACCCTTCATATATTTACCCTTATTTGTGTGTGTGTGTGTATGTATGTGTGTGTGTGTATATATATATATATATATATATATATATATATATATATATGTTTTTCTTTCTTTAAAATTTTGGAGGCGGTTTTTCTAGAGATCTAGGGTGTAGCTCACTTCTATTCACCAGCCTGATTATGTTCTTTTTTTCTTTTTTCTTTTTCCCTCTTCCTGCCCCCCTCCCCACCCCCCAGTTTTGGGTCTCTTCTGATTTGTTTTGTGTATATTTTTTTGGAGTCATTTTTACCCTTTTAGCATTTTGTTCTTTCATTCATCTATTCTTCTCTGGACAAAATGACAAAGTGGGAAAACTCACCTCAAAAAAACAAAACAAAACAAACAAACAAACAAAAAAACAAGAGACAGTACTGACTGCCAGGGACATACATAATTAATACAGACATTAGCAAGATGTCAAAACTAGAGTTCAGAATGATGATTATAAAGATACTAGATGGGCTTGAAAAAGCATGGATGATACTAGAGAATCTCTTTCTGGAGAAATAAAAGAACTAAAATGCAACCAAATTGAAATAAAAAACACTATTAATGAGCTGCAATAAAAAGTGGAGTTTCTAACTGCTGGGATAAATGAGGGTGAAGAGAGAATTAGTGATATAGAAGGACAAATGATGGAGAATAAAGAAGCTCAGAAAAAGAGAGATAAACAGCTATTGGATCACAAGGGGAGGATTTGAGAGATAAGTGATACCATAAGATGAAACAATATTAGAATAATTGGGATTGAGAAGAAGAAGAAAGAGAGAGGGGTCAGAAGGTATATTGGGGCAAACTATAGTGGAGAACTTCCCTGATTTGGGGAAGGAAGCAAGCATCAAAATTCAGGAGGCACAGAGAACCCCCCTCAAAACCAATAAAGATAGGTCAACACCCCATCATCTAATAGTAAAATTTACAAATCTCAGAGACAAGGAGAAAATCCTGAAAGCAGCTCGGGACAAGAAGTCTGTAACCTACAAAGATAGAAACATTAGATCGGCAGCAGACCTATCCACAGAGACCTGGCAGACCAGAAAGGACTGGCATGATATATTCAGAGAACTAAATGAGAAAAATATGCAGCCAAGAATACTATATCCAGCTAGGCTGTCATTGGGAAAATAGAAGAGATAAAAAGCTTCCAGGACAAACAAAAACTAAAAGAATTTGCAAACACCAAACCAGCCCTACAGGAAATACCGAAAGGGGTCCTCTAATCAAGGAGAAAGCCTAAAAATAACATAGACCAAAAAGGAACAGAGACAATATACAGAAACAGTCATCTTATACAATGGCACTAAATTAATATTTTTCAATAGTTACCCTGAATGTAAACGGGCTAAATGCCCCAAATCAAAAGACACAGGGTATCAGAATGGATTAAAAAAACCAAAACCATCAGTATGCTGTTTTTAAGAGATTCATTTTAGACCCAAAGACACCTCCAGATTTAAAGTGAGGGGGTGGAAAATGATTTACCATGCTAAAGGACATCAAAAGAAAGCTGGGTGGCAATCCTTATATCAGACAAATTAGATTTTAAACCAAAAACTATAATAAGAGATGAGGAAGGACACTTTATCATACTTAAAGGGTCTATCCAACAGGAAGAGCTAACAATTTTAAGTATCTATGCTCCTAATGTGGCAGCAGCCAATTATATAAGCCAATTAATAACAAAATCAAAGAAATACATCAACAATAATACAATTATAGTAGGGGGCTTTAACACCCCCCTCACTGAAATGGACAGGTCATCTAAGCAAAAGATCAACAAGGAAATAAAGGCTTTAAATGACACGCTGGACTAGATGGACTTCACAGATATATTCAAAATATTCCATCCCAAAGCAACAGAATACTGATTCTTCTCTAGTGCACATGGAACATTCTCCGGAAGAGATCACATCCTGGGTCACAAATTAGGTCTCAACTGGTACCAAAAGACTGGGATCATTCCCTGCATATTTTCAGACCACAATGCTTTGAAGCTAGAACTCAATTACAAGAGGAAAGTTGGAAAGAACCCAAATTCATGAAGGCTAAAGAGCATCCTACTAAAGAATGAATGGGTCAAACAGGAAATTAAAGAAGAGCTGAAAAAATCTCATGAAAACAAAGGAAAATGAAAACACAACTGTTCAAAATCAAAGGTGGTTCTGAGAGGAAAGTATATAGCAATACAAGCCTTTCTCAAGAACAAGAAAGGTCTCAAGTACACAACCCAAACCTACACCCAAAGGAGGTGCAGGAAGAACAACAAAGAAAGCTTAAACCCAGCAGGAGAAGAGAAATAATAAAGATCAGAGCAGAAATCAATGAAATGGTAACCAAAAGAACAGTAGAACAGATAAACAAAACTAGGAGCTGGTTCTTTAAAAGAATTAATAAGATTGATATACCTCTGGCCAGACTTAAAAAAGAAAAGAGAAAGGACCCAAATTAATAAAATCATGAATGAAAGAGGAGAGATCACAACCAACACCAAAGAAATACAAACAATTATAAAAACATATTATGAGCAAATATATGCCAGCAAATTTGACAATCTGGGAGAGATGGATACATTCCTATAGACATATAAACTACCAAAACTGAACCAAGAAGAAATAGAAAACCTGAACAGACCCATAACCAGTAAGGACACTGAAGCAGTGGGCAAAAATCTCCCCCCAAAAACAAGAGCCCAGGTCCAGATGGCTTCCCAGGGGAATTCTACCAAACATTTTTTAAAATTTTTTATTTATTTGTTCCAGGATTCATTGTTTATGCACCACACCCAATGCTCCATGCAATACATGCCCTCCATAATACCCACCACCAGGCTCACCCAACCTCACACCTCCTTCCCCTCCAAGACCCTTAGTTTGTTTCTCAGAGTCCACAGTGTCTCATGGTTCATATCCCCCTCCGATTTCCCCCAAACATTTAAAGAATAATTAATACTTATTCTCCTGAAACTGTTCCAAAAAATTGAAATGAAAGGAAAACTTTCAAACTCATTCTATGAGGCAAACATTACCTTGATCCCCAAACCAGAAAAAATCCCCATCAAAAAGGAGAATTACAGACCAATATCTCTGATGAACATGGATACAAAAATTCTCACCAAAATACTAGCCAATAGGATCCAACAGTATATTAAAAGGATTTTTCACCACGACCAAGTGGGTTTTTTTTTTCCTGGGCTGCAAGGTTGGTCAACATCCACAAATCAATCAATGTGATACAGTACATTAGTAAAAGAAAGAACAAGAATTATATGATACTCTCAATAGATGCAGAAAAAGCATTTGACAAAGTACAGCATCCTTTCTTGTTCAAAACTCTTCACAGTGTAGGGAGAGAGGATGCCTACCTTAATATCATCAAAGCCATCTATGAAAAACCCTCAGCGAATATCATCCTCAATGGGGAAAAACTGAGAGCTTTCCCCCTAAGGTCAGGAACAGGGCAGGGATGTCTTCTATCACCACTTCTATTCAACATAGTACTAAAAGTCCTAGCCTCAGCAATCAGACAACAAAAAGAAATAAAAGGCATCCAAATTAGCAAAGAAGAAGGCAAACCCTCACTCTCTGGAGATGATATGATACTTCATGTGGAAAACCCAAAAAACTCTACCCCAAAACTGCTAGAACTCATATAGAAATTCAGTAAAGTGTCAGGATATAAAATCAATGCACAGAAATCATTTGCATTTTTATACACCAAGAACAAGACAGAAGAAAGAGAAATTAAGGAGTTCATCCCATTTACAATTGCACCCAAAACTGTAAGATACCTAGGAATAAACCTAACCAAAGAGGCAAAGAATCTGTACTCAGAAAACTATAAAGTACTCCTGAAAGAAATTGAGGAAAACACAAAGAAATGGAAAAACATTCCATATTCATGGATTGGAATAATATTGTGAAAATGTCTATGCTACTTAGAGCAATCTACACATCTAATGCAATCCTTATCAAAATACCATCAACTTTTTTCAAAGAAATGGAACAAATAATCCTAAAATTTGTATGAAACCAGATAAGACCCCGAATAGCCTGAGGAATGTTGAAAAAGAAAACCAAAGCTGGTGGCATCACAATTCCAGACCTCAAGCTATATTACAAAGCTGTAATCATAAGACAGTATGGTACTGGCACAAAAACAGACAGATAAATCAATGGAACAGAATAGAGAGCCCAGAAATGGAGCCTCAACTCCATTGTCAACTAAAAACTTTGACAAAGTAGGAAAGAATGTCCAATGGGGAAAAAATAGTCTCTTCAACAAGTGATGTTGGGAAAATTGGACAGCAACATGCAGAAGAATGAAACTGGACCATTTCCTTACACCATACACAAAAATAGACTCAAAATGGATGAAAGACCTAAATGTGAGGCAGGAATCCATCAAAATCCTTGAGGAGAAGAGAGGCAGCAACCTCTTCGACCCCAGCTGCAGCAAATTCTTCCTAGGAACATTGCCAAAGGCAAGGGAAGCAAGAGCAAAAATGAACTATTGGGACTTTATCGAGATCAAAAGCTTTTGCGCAGCAAAGGAAACAGTCAACAAAACCCAAAGACAACTGACAGAATGAGAGAAGATATTTGCAAATGACATATCAGATAAAGGGCTATAAAGAACTTATCAAACTCAAAACCCAAAGAACAAATAATCCAATTAAGAAATGGGCAGAAGACATGAACAGACATTTCTACAAAGAACACATCCAAATGGCCAACAGGCACAAGAAAAAGTGCTCAACATCACTCAGCATCAGGGAAATACAAATCAAAACCACAGTGAGATACCACCTCACACCAGTCAGAATGGCTAAAATTAACAAGACAGGAATTGACACATATTGGCAAGGATGTGGAGAAAGGGGAACCCTCCTACACAGTTGGTGGGAATGCCCGCTGGTGCAGCCACTCTGGAAAACGGTATGGAGGTTCTTTAAAAAGTTGAAAACAGAGCTACCCTATGACCCAACAATTGCACTACTGGGTATTTACCCCAAAGATACAAATGTAGTGATCCAAGGAGCACGTGCACCTGAATGTTTATAGCAGCAATGTCCACAATAGCCAAACTATGGAAAGTGCCTAGATGTCCATTGGCAGATGAATGGATAAAAAAGAGGTGGTGTGTGAATATTATGCAGCCATCAAAAAACCTGAAATCTTGCTGTTTGCAATGACATGGATGGAACTAGAGGGTATTATGCTAAGCAAAATGAGTCAATCAGAGAAAGATAATTATCATATGATCTCACTGATATAAGGAATTTGAGAAAGAAGATAGAGGATCATAGGGGAAGGGAGGGAAAAATGAAACAAGATGAAACCAGAAAGGGAGACAAACCAGAAGAGACTCTTAATCTCAGGAAACAAAATGAGGGTTGCTGGAGTGGGGGGTGGGAGGGATGAGGTGGCTGGGTGATGGACATTGGGGAGGGTATGTGCTATGGTGAATGCTGTGAATTGTGCAAGACTGATGAATCACAGACCTGTACCCCTAAAACAAATAATGCATTATATGTTAAAAAAAAAAGAATCAATTGGTCATATTTATTTCTAGGCTCTATTCTATTTCATTAATCTCTGTGTCTCTCCTTTTATCAATACACACTATTTTGATTACCTTGACTTTATAGTAAGTATTAAAATCAGGTAGTGTGATTCCTCCAACCTTATTCTTTTCAAAATCATTTTGGCTATTCTGGGTCTTCCAGCTTTCTGTGTATGTTTTAAAGTCACCTTATCAATATCTACTAAAAAACCTGCTGGGATTTTGATTGTGTTTATCCTGAATGTATACATCAATTGGGGGATGATTAATGTCTTAACAGTACTGAATCTTTTGGTCTATGAACAGCGTATGTTTCTCCATTCCTTTTTAGGTCTTTGATTTTTTTTTTTTGATCAATGTTTTGTAGTTTTCAGCATACAAATTCTGTACATATTTTGTTAGATTTATACCTGAGTCCTTCATTTTCAGAGATGTTTTAAATGTTTTTCTTTATATTTTGGTTTTTAATTGTTCATTGGCAATATACTGCCATCTTGCTAAACTCATTTATTAATTTTAGGATGACTTTCATTGATTCCTTGGACCTTCTATTGTGTACCTTGCACAATCATGTTTTCTGAGAATAGGGATGATCTGGGTGATTTTTCAATTTCTTTCTATTGCTGTAATTTTCTGGCAGTGACTTCCAGTGTAATATTGAATAGGAGTAGTGGAAATGAGCATTCTTACTCTTTTCAATTCCCACAACATCTTACACACAAATGCCTAGGCAGGGAGTGTTAAACATTTGAGGAAAGGGGCAATAAGAGTCTTCCTTAGTCAGTTTGGGTTGTTAAACAGAATACCATAGACTTGATGGTTTATAAACAACAGAATTTTATTTCTCACAGTTCTGGAGGCTGGGCAGGCTAAGATCAAGATGCCAACAGATTTTGTGTTTGGTGAGGTCCACTTCTTGGTGTGTAGATGGCTGTCTTCTCACTGTGCCCTTACCTGATGGAAAGGGGGTGAGAGAGCTCTCTGGGGTCCCTTTTGTCAGGGTATTAATTCATGAGGGCTCCATCCTCATAACCTAATTACCTACCAAAGGTCCTACCTCCTAATACCATGATGCTAGTACATATGAATTTTGGGATAGCTCAAACTTTCAGTTCATTGCAGAATCCTTCAATGAATCCTTCACACTTAATTGATGTTTTGGCTGAGATGGAATTGTAGATTGAAAATAATCTCCCCCACCCCTGAATGTTGAAGATATTCTTTGATTTTCCTCCAGCATCCAGCTTGCTCTGAGGAATATGAAACTGTTCTGTTTTTTGTTTTTTGTGGTAGCCCATTCCTTACCTGCTATTCTTACCCTTTTAAAACATCTCCTTTTTGTCTTCAGTGTTCTGAAATTTTACAAGGAAGTGTTTAGTGTGGGTTTTATTTCTTCTACTGGTAGTGGTGCACCTTTGCAATTTGGAAAATTTCTTGTATTATTTCTTCCATAGTTTTTTCCACCTCTGTAATTGCCATTCTTTGGGGGAATTCCTAATAAATTAATTTCTAAGTCTTTTATATAGTCCCTCCAGTTCTTTACCATTTTAGTAAAGAACTAAACGACCATGTAGTTTTTTATTCTACATTCGGAGGTAATTTCAACTTTATCTTCCATGTCTTCTGTTGAAGTTTTTACATCTGTAATGATACTTGAATTTTTAAGAGCTATTTCTTGTTTTCCACCTTTTCCTATTCTTATTTTTAAAAGATTTTATTTATTTAAGAAAGAAAGAGAGAGGGGAGAGAGAAAATGAGAGCATGGGAAGGACAGAAGGGGAGGGAGAGGGACAAGCAGACTCTGCGCTGAGCATGGACCCCAATGTGGGGCTCGATCCCATGACCCAGAGATCATGACCTAAGCTGAAATCAAGAGTCAGACACTCAATTGACTGAGCCACCCAAGTGCCCTTTTCCTATTTTTATTTTATAGGTGTTATTTCTTGTTGCTCCTCTTTAAGGATTCTAATTATATGAACCAGAGACTTTTAAAAAAAGGTTTCTTGTGTTCTCTGCATCATTTTGTTTACCTCTCATTCATTTTTCTATTTATTTTGTCTTGGAGACTTCTATTTATTTTGTCTCTCTACTTTGTCTTGGAACAGGTTAAATGCCTGTTGATCCTTGATTGTCTATATCCACTTACAAATAAGACACTGAAATGTTGATTGAGACCTCTCTATATAGGTGGAGCTTTTATACTGATAGACTTCACTTTAGGGGATCAAGTGGGAAATCACTAATTCACCAGAGGGCCTCCAAGTACCAGTATGTTGAGGCTTTCATTTCTAGGGTTGTTGCTTCTCCAAAAAAAATTGTTTCTTTACCTTTGAGTTAGATGTAAGAGTTTTGCACTGGGTTAAGGAGTAAGATAAGTTTTCTTTTATTCAGGGAAGTTCCCACTCACATTCTCTCATTTACGTTACCTACATTTGAATTTGTGACCATGGTACTGTAAGAATTTTTTGGTACAGGGTTGACTTTGTGCCACTCTCAAAATTCCCTTGCTTTTGGCCCACCATGTTCATTTTCGTTCCCAGGTACTTCACAACAACAAGGCAGATGCTGCAAGTTGCCTACTCAGAAGCCATTCCAAATGCCTTCTCCCTTGCCTGACTCCTACCAAAGTAACTGAAAAAGCTAGATATTTATGTTCCCAGACCACCTTGCAGCCTGGAGTAGTCATGTGATTAATGTAATAATGACCAATAAGACATAGGGCTATGCCTGGGGGAGTTTTGGGGAAAGATTTTTTCCTCCATAATTAAAGGCAAGAAATATAGGAGGAGAAAGAACTGCCCCATACCCTTTTGCTCACCTCCAGCCTTTGAATGGAGTATATGAGGACTGGAGCCATGGAGGCCCTCTTGTCTCATGATGGAAAGGCCAAGAGTATCACAGAGTCAGTGAAGAAATGTCTGGATATCATTGGGCCATGGGTCCAGCCAGTTCATTGGCTTTGACTCCTTGGTTTTTCTGAATTACCTTTTTATCCTCCTCTTTCTTTTCTTATGTGCCTTTCCCTTGCCATTCTCCTCTCTTCTCTCCACCCTCCCACATCTTTAAGGGTTTTTGAAGCTGGGATGGGATGGGTCAAGGACACAGGCAAAGTTGCAGGCCCTCAACTGCCCTCATTAAGTCTTTTTTTCTGAAACAAGATGGGGTGTGAAGAAACAAAGGAGCAGCTGGCTCCCCCTCTGTCTTTTCTTCCCAACCTTCTATCCCCCCTCCTCCTGTGTTCAGGAAGGCCTTCATCTGTAGGTCACTCTCCTGCTCATCTCCTCCACTGGCTGCTCATGTCCTGTAAGATAAAATCAAAATTCGTTAACCTGGTTTCTCAAAGCTCTCCAGAGTCTGATCTCTGCTTCCTCTCCACCCTCATCCCCCCCGCCTTCCCTGTGCCCTGGCCTTGCTGAGGGACTTGGGGTTCCTGGAGTGTATGCTGTGCCATTTCACCTCTGGGCCTCTGTTCTTCCTGCCAGAAACACACCTCTGCCCACAGACATGGACTGCCCCTTTGTTCAAATATCACCTCCTCTAGGAAGCTTTCCCTTTCTCCCAGGTATGGCTAGTGGCTCAGCCCTTTAACCTTTGAGCTTTCCCCTGATAGAGCTGTTTGCTGTTTGAAGTGAGTGCATTTATGTGTTTCTGGGTCTGTTTTCCCTGCTAGACTGTGAGTTGGTTGAGAGCAAAATGTGTGTCTTATTTTGGTATCCCCAGCACTGAGCATAGAGGTGGACCCAGACATGTCTCTTGCTGCTTTTTAACTCTTCAAGACATTTCATTTCAAATTATGTTTTCCATACTTAACAAAAGTTTGCTGAATGCTCACAATAGACCAGGTATAATATACCAAAATAATCACTAATCACATTGTAATCAATTTGTAAAATAGAGAAAGGAAGAGGATTAACCATCCACAGCCCCACATTCCCTTAACACATTTGTTGTTGGGATTTGGGTATTTAATGCAGATATTTTTGAACAAACCAACTTTTAAAGTGGTTCCAGTGAGCCTTATTAGCTGCAGTGGCCGTGAATCTCTGCCCCGTGCTTCCATTAAAAGTTTACAGGCCCCAGGAGAGGTGGACGAGCCAGCTTAGCCCTCCCTTGGGTTATGACCTTCCACTGGGGCCCAGTGGTGAGTCATTTTCCAGTGGGGATTGTCAATAAGGTCGATAAACTATCATTTGAATACATTTTCTATTTTCCATATTTGTACAGCAGCAGTAGTTCATTTATTCTCATCTATAACCTTCACTGTGCTCATGAGGAAATGGAGGCACTCCTTTGGAGAATGTTGAATTTGTTTGTTTGTGTGTTTAGCTGTCTGTCTACCTGACCTGTCTTGTGTGAGGTGTGCTTCCGATGTCAGCAGACTTCCAAACCTTTGTAGTGCTATTATGGGTGGCACAATGTCTATGCCACCTAGGAGCCAGTCTGGGACCGTTTCGGTGGTGGACATTATATCTCAGTTCCTAAAGCTTTTGCTACGCTAATTCACATCAATGTTGCCTATGCACAGATTAAAGGATACTTTTCTCTCCATCATTTATGCCATCGGGTTCCCAGGGACCTCTTTTCCTGGTGCTCTGGCTATAAAGCCAGGGTTTTCACATCCTGTGCTCTCATGAAATTCCTATGACTAAATCTGCCTTGGAACAAAGTGGTGAAAATTGAGACAGAGAGAAAAAATCATGGAACCCCCCACTCTCCATTATTTGGATGCTATGAGTTTCTTTATCCAGGCTTTCTGGCAAGAGAGGGGTTTGGTCAGAGTTTTAAGTGTCTGTGCAGTTGTTGTTGGATTGTAGTTTTATGACAGTGCTTTACTTGGGGTAGGGCCAGGAGAAGAAAAAGAGAAAGAGGGCATAAAGGAGATTTCCCCATATATTCTTAGTTCTGCAGTGGCCCCTTTCCCAGTCCTCTGACTATAAAGAGAAGGCTTTTCTTAGACTTTTTTTTTTTTTTTGGTACACATCCACTGAACACTTCTGGGATTCTAGAATCTAAGACAATCGCTATGGAAGGAAAAAACAAATCAGGGAACCAGCTACCATATTGATCGGTATTCAAGTTTTTACTTCCCTTCCCAAACTACATGCTATGCTTTCTGTTTGGTGTCCTCAGATTTTAGTTTTTGTCTGTAGTAAGTGGGAGAAGTTGGAGTGTGACTTAGAACCTCTACATTGTACTTTTGGTTTGTTTGGTGGACATCTCCTTCTGGTGTAATCACATGTCCCTGGGCTATTATACTGTTCTTTAGTCTTTTTTTTTTCCCCTCTTATTTTTAAAAAATTTCTTACAAGAAGTTAAAATATGGGATTTTCCCTTGATTTTTTTTTTCCTGTGGCTCATTTTTATGTGAAAGTAGGTTTGCTGAACTTTTGGAAGAGGGCCTGATTCATACATCCTCTCTTCTGTTGTTTTTGTGTAGTCTTCAGCAATGTGGTCTCTTGCTTTCTGAGATCTACTAGCTCTGTCTTCCCCACCATTTTTGTCTGTACCTTCTATTTCCTTTGTCTCATCTGCAGTCAAATGCTCTACCACTCCTTTGTCTCATCTGGATCAGTTTTGATCTCGCTTCCAGCAACTTCTCTTCCATGTGGAGTGTGTGCTGGAAAGAAGCTCTGATTTCTCAGTTCTCAGAGATTTGACTCAAGGCTTCTTACATTCACCCTCTACCTGATTTGGAAAAAACGCTCTCTTTTAGCTGCTATTATTGAACTGGCCTGCCGTACTTTCCAGAGAAGACCTGTTGGCTATTTTTATTTTCTTCTTTGCAGGTCTGTTAGGCATCCTGTTGCTTCCCTCTGCTTCCTCCTTCACAGATGCTGAGACCACGCAGCCCTTGTACAGGGATTTTTCTCACTTGCTTGTTGGGGTCTGTAAACCTTGTTATCTAGTTTTATTATAAATGTTGTCCGTGGATATTTACTTTGCAATCTATTGCTCTGCTAGTTTTTTTTTTTCTGATTCTTTTATTTTCGGAGATTTGGAATAGAAGTTGAGAGTTTAAGTGACACTCCAAAGGACATATTGTTAATTTGTAATAGAGCTGATACTGTAGCACATGTCTTCTGAATTCTGGTTCAGTATTTGTTGTTGTTGTTGCTAACTAAAATTATTGTAGATTGACTTGCAGCTGTAAGAAATAATAGAGAATTCTTGTACATTTCTACAATTTCTTCCAGTGGTAAAGCTCGATAGAGTGCAGGATCTCATCCAGGATATTGCTGGATATCTTAAAAGATTGAAATCAGACAAAGTATCTTCTCTGACAACAATGGAAAGAGGTTAGAAATTAATAAAAGGAAAACTGGAAAATTTTCAAATACGTGGAAATTAAACTAGATTCTTAACAAATTGATAGAAGAAGAAATCAGTAGGGAAATTAGAACATACTTTGAGAGGAATGAAAACAAAAACACAACACACCAAAACTTATGGGATGCAGTAAAAGCAGTACTTGGAAGGAAGTTTATAGCATGCATGCCTACATTAAAAAAGAAGAGGGGTACTGGACTGGTTCAGTCAGCAGAGTGTGTGATCTCAGGATTGTGGGTTCAAGCCCCACATTGGATGTAGAGATTACTTTAAAAAAAAATCTAAAATAAAAAGAAGAAAAATCTAAAATCAACAATCTAACTTTATACTTTAGGGAACTAGAGAAAAAAAAGCAAACTAAACCTAAAGCCAGCGGAAGGAAGGAAGTAATAAATATTAGAGTAAGATAAATGAAACAAAGAATATGAAAAGAATAGAAAGAATCAACAAAACCAAAAGTTGATTCTTTGAAAAGATGAACAAGATTTTGAAATCTTTAGCTAAACTAAGAAAAAAAAAGAAAGAAGATGGGTGCCTGGGTGTCTCAGTCAGTTAAGTGTCTGCCTTTGGCTCAGGTCATGATCTCAGGGTCCTGGGATCAAGACCCACATTGGGCTCTCTGCTCAGTGGGGAGCCTGCTTCTCCCTCTCCCTCGACCTGCTGCTCTGCCAACTTGTGTTCTCTCTTTCTCTCTCTGTCAAATACATAAATAAAGTATTTAAATAAAAGAGAGAGAGAGAGAGAGAGAGAGAAGATGCAAATAAATAAAAGAATAAAGAAACCAACCTTATGGAAGGAAATTGCTAGAACAGAACATATTACCAACCTTGTAGAAATGAAAAGGATTAAATAGAATACTATGAGCAGTTATACACAAACAAGTTAGATAATCCATGTTAAATGGACAAATTTTTGGAAACATACAAATTAAAAAGGTATTACTCAAGAAGAAATAGAAAATCTCAACAGACCTCTACAAGTAAAGAATGAATTAGTATTAAAAAAACCTCCTAACAAAGATAATTCCAGGAGAAGATGGCTTCACTGAATTCTACCAAACATTTAGAGGAGAATTAATGACAATACTACTCAAATGCTTCAAAAAAATTAAAGAAAAAGAAACACTTTCAAGCACATTATATAAAGTCATGATTACCCTGATACCAAAGTGAAAAGTAACACAAGAAACTAAAACTATAGACCAATATTCTTTATAGATATGGAAGCAAAAATCCTCAATGTAATTCTAGCAAACCAAATCCAGCAGTACGTTAAAAGGATTATACACCATGACCATGTGGGATTTATGCCAGGAATACAAAGATAGTTCACTACAAGAAAATTAATCAGTGTAATATGTCACATTAATAAAATGAAGGAAAACCCCCCCATAATAATATCAATAGATGCATTAAATAACTTTTTTACGATAAAAAACTCACAAAATTAACAATAGAAGGGAGGCATTTAAAAAATAAGATTTTATTTATTTATTTATTTGAGAGATCGAGAGAGAGAGGAGGAGCAGAGGGAGAGGGACAAGCAGACTCCTCAAGGGTGCAGAGCTCAGTGTGGAGCTCAATCCCATGACCCTGAGATTATGTCCTGAGCCAAAACCAAAAGTCAGATATCTAACCAAATGAGTCACCCAGGAGCCCCAAGAAGCTGGGCATTTATGAAAGTCACAGCTAACATCATAGTCAATGGTGAAAACCTGAAAGCCTTCACGAAAAAGATGCCCACTTTCACCACTGCTATTTTCAATACTGTATTGGAAGTTTTACCCAGAGCAAATAGGCAAGAAAGAGATATAAAAAGCAGGACAAAAAGAAGGAAGAATTAAAACTAACTCTGTTTGCAGAAGACATGGCTCTCTATATAGAAAATCCCATAGAATCCACAAAAAACTATTAAAACTAATTAAAAAAAATTCAACAAAGTTGCATTGTGTAAGATCAAAATATACATTTTATTTGTGTTTCTCTAAAACCAATTAGAAAAAAGGGGTTAAGAAAACAATTCCATTAACAATAGCATCTGAAAGAATAAAATACTTAAGAAAAATTGAACTTAGGATGTGAAAGACTTGCACACTGAAAAATGAAAAACATTTCTGACAAAAATTAATAAGAATTTAAATAAATAAAAAGTCATCCCATGTTCATAGATTGGAAGGCTCAATGTTGTTAAGATGGCAATATCCTCCAAGGTGATCTACAGAATCAATGCAATTCCCATCAAGATTCTGATGGGCTTTTTTTTTTTCAGAAATTGAATGCACAATCTTCAAATTCATACACAACCTACAAGGAGCCTCAAATAGCTAAAAAAAACATTGAAAAAGAAAAACAAAGGACTCAAAATTCTTAATTTCAAAACTCACTACAAAGCTACAGTAATCAAAATGGCATAAGGATAAGGTCTGGCATAAGGTATTGGCATAAGGATAGACATCTAGGCCAACCAAAGAGAATTGAGTGTCCACATGAAAAAGTGCTAAACATCACTTGGCATCAGGGAAATACAAATCAGAATCACAATGAGAAACCACCTCCCATGAATCAGAATGGCTAAAATTAACAAATTGGGAAACAACACATGTTGGCGAGGGTGCAGAGGAAGCAGAGCCTTCCTACACTGTTGGTGGGAATGCAAGCCAGTGTAGCCACTCTGCAAAATAGTATGGAAGTTCCTCAAAAAGTTGAAAATAGATCTACTCTATGACCCAGCAAGTGCACTACTAGGTATTTACCACATAGATACAAATGTAGTGATCCAAAGGGACACCTGCACCCCAATGTTTATAGCAGCAATGACCACAATAGCCAAACTATGGAAAGAGCTTAGATGTCCATTGACAGATGAATGGATAAAGAAGATGTGGTATCTATATACAATGGAATATCATATGGTTATCAAAATTTGAAATCTTGCCATTTGCAACTATGTGGATGGAACTAGAGGGTATTATGCTAAGTGAAATAAGCTAATCAGAGAAAGACAATTATCATGTAATCTCACTGATATGTGGAATTTGAGAAACAAGACAGAGGATCATAGGGGAAATGAGGGAAAAATGAAACAAGAAGAAACCAGAGAGGGAGACAAACCATAAGAAACTTAATCTCAGGAAACAAAACTGAGGGTTGCTGGAGTGGAAGGGGGTGGGTGGAATGGGATGGCTCGGTAATGGACATTGGTGAGGGTATGTGTTGTGGTGAGTGCTGTGTATTGTGAAAGACTGATGAATCACAGACCTATACCCCTGAAATAAATAATACATTATATGTTAATAATTTTTAAAAAGAAGAGAATTGAGTGTCTAGAAATAAACTATCATATCTATGGTCGATAGTCCCAAAGACATTCAATGGAAAAAGAGTCTTTTCAAAAAATGGAGTTGGGACACCTGGATAACTATATGCAAAACAATAAAGTTTGACTCCTGCTTCACTCCACACATAAAAATGAACTCAACATGAATCAACTACCTATAGAAAAGAGCTAAAAGTATAAAACTATTAAACAAAAACATAAGATAAAGTTTATGACCTCAAATTTGGCAATGGATTTTAAAATTTGACACGAAAATCACAAACAACTTAAGAAATAATAGATGTATTAGACTTCACAAAAATTAAAATCTTTTGTGCATCAAACATTATAAAAATATGACAAAATAACCTACAGAACAGGAGATGGTATTTGCATATCACACATCTTATAAGGGTTTAATATCTAGAACACACTAAGCATCTTTATAACTCAAAAAAAGAAGATAACACAATTAAAAAAAGACAAAGAGTTTGAATAGACATTTCTCCAAAGAAGATATACAAATGGCCAATTAGCACATGAAAAGATGTTCAACATCACCGATCATTAGGAAATGCAAATCAAAACCACAATGAGAGGAACAAGAGACAAGGATATCCACTCTCACCACTTTTATTCAACATAGTACTGGAAGTCCTAACCACAGCAATTAGACAATGGAAAGAAGTAAAAGACATCCAGATTGGTGAGGGGGAAGTAAATTTTCGTTATTTGCAGACGACATGATACTATACTATCCTTTAGAAGACCCTAAAGACTCCACCAAAAAAACTACCAAAACTGATAAATGAACTCAGTAAGGTCACAAAATACAAAATCAATGTGCAGAAATCTTTTGCATTTCTATACACTAATAATGAAGCAGCAGAAAGAGAAATTAATAAAACAGTTCCATTTATCCCTATACCTAGGGATAGTATTAACCAAAGGGGTGAAGGACCTGTACTCTGAAAACCGTAAAAAATTGATGAAAGAAATTGAAGATGATACAAAGAAATGGAAAGATACTTCATGTTAATGGACTGGAAGAAAAAAATATTGTTAAAATGTCTATACTACCCAAAGCAATCTACTAATCTAATATAATCTGTATCAAAATACCAACAGTGTCTTCCACAGAATTAGAACAAAAGATCCTAAAATTTATATGGAACCACAGAAGATTCTGAGTAGCCAAAAGAATTTTGAAAAAGAAAAGCAAAACCGGAGATATCACAATTCTAGACTTCAAGTTATATTACGAAGCTCAAGTAATCAAAACAGTATGGTACTGGCACAAAAATAGACACGTACACCAATGGAATCTGAAAGAAAACCCAGGAATAAACCCACAATTATGTGATAATTATATTAATCTTCGACAAAGCAGGAAAGAATACCCAAAGGGAAAAAGACAGTCTCTTTAACAAATGATGTTGGGAAAAGTGGACAGCAACAAGAATGAAGCTGGACCACTTTCTTACACTATATACAAAAACAAACTTGAAATGGATTAAAGATCTAAATGTGAGACCTGAAACCATAAAAATCCTAGAAGAGAGTGCAAGGAGTAATGTCTCTGACATCGGCCAAAGCAACATTTTTGTAGATATGTCTCTGGAAGCAAGGGAAATAAAAGCAAAAATAAACTATGGGACTATATCAAAATAAAAGGTTTCTATACAGCAAAGGAAACAATCAATGACACTAAAAAAATGACCTACTGAATAGGAGAAGATTTTTGCAAACAACATGTCCAACAAAGGGTTAGTATCCAAAAGACACAAGGGACTTCTACAGCTCAACAGCAGAAAAGCAAATAATCCAATTTAAATATGGGCAGAAGACAGGAACACACATTTCTCCAAAGAAGACATCCAGATGGACAACAGACACATGAAAAGACACTCAACATCACTCATCACCAGGGAAATGCAAATCAAAACCACAATGAGACATCACCTCACACCTGTCAGTATGGCTGAAATATAAAATTACAAGAAACAACAAATGCTGGCGAGGATGTGGAGAAAAGGATCCCTCATGCACTTTGGTGGGAATGCAAACTGGTGCAGCCACTGTGGAAAACAGTACGAGTTTCCTCAAAAATTAAAAATAGAGCTATCCTATAATCCAGTAATCGCACTACTGGATTTACCCAAAGAAAAGGAGACATTAATTCAAAGGGATACATGCACCCTTATGTTTATAGCAGCATTATTTATAATAGCCAAATTGTGGAAACAGCCCAAATGTCCATTGGTAGATGACTGGATAAAGAAGATGTGGTATATATATATACAATGGACTATTATCCAGCCATATAAAGAAATGAAATCTTGCCATTTGCAACAACATGAGTGGAGCTAGAGTGTATAATGCTAAGTGAAATAAATCAGTAAGAGAAAGACAAATACTATTTGATTTCACTCATATGTGGAATTTAAGAAACAAAACAAGTGAGCAAAGGGAAAAAAGAGAGAAAGAAACCAAGGAACAGACTCTTGGGCACCTTTCAGCTCAGTCGGCAGGGCAGGCGAGTCTTGGTCTTGGGGTTGTAAGTTCAAGCCCCATGTTGGGTGCAGAGATTACTTAAAAATAAATCTTAAAAAAGAGAGAAAGAAACAGACTCTTAACTATAGAGAACAAAATAGTGGTTACCAGAGGGGAGGTGGGTGGGGGGTGGGTAAGATAGGTGATGGGGATTAAGGAGGGCACCTGTTGTGATAAGCACAGGGTGATGTATGGAATAGTTGAATCACTGTATTGTACACCTGAAACTAATGCAACACTGTATGTTAACTACACTGCAATCAAAATTAAAGCAGAAGAACTACAAAATACTTTACTCCCAGTAGGATAGTTACAATAAAAAGATAGATAATAAGTGTTGGAGAAATTGTCACTGCTCAGATGCTGCTGGTGGGAATATAAATGGTGCCGCTTCTGGAAAACAGATTGGCAGTTCCTTAAAAGGGTAAACATAGGGTTATCCCATGACCGGGTGTTTCACCTCCCAGGTGTATATTCAAGATAACTGAAAACATATGTCCACACAAAAACATGTGTGCATATATTATAGCAAGATTATTCATAATAGCCAAAAAGTAGAAACAAGCCAATCGCCCAAGAACGGATTAATAGTAAACAAACTGGTATATCCACACAATGGAATATTACTCAGGCATGAAGAGGAATGTGGTACTAACAGAACATGGAAGAACCTTGGAAACATTATGCTTGGAGTAAGAAGAAAGAAGACTCCATATTTTATGACTCCATGTATATGAAGTGTCCTGAATGGGCAAATTCACGGGGACAAAAAGTAGATTAGTGATTAGTGGTTGCCAGGGCCTGGGGTAGAACAGACTGGAAAGTCAACTGCTGGAGAACAGAAGGTTGCTCTCAGGGAGTAGAGCATGCTCTGGAGTTAGGCAGTGGCTGGTGATGACTACACAGACCTGTGAATGTATGAAAACCCACTGAGCTGTGTACCTTTAAAAATGGTAAATTTGGGGTGCCTGGGTGGTTCAGTGGATTAAAGCAGATGAGGGGCGCCTAGGTGGCTCAGTGGGTTAAAGCCTCTGCCTTCGGCTCAGGTCATGATCTCAGGGTCCTGGGATCGAGCCCCACATCGGGCTTTCTGCTCTGCAGTGAGCCTGCTTTCTCCTCTCTCTCTGCCTGCCTCTCTGCCTACTTGTGATTTCTGTCAAATAAATAAATAAAATATTTTTTAAAAATGGTGAATTTTATGCATGTGAGTTGTATCTTGAGGGTAAACTTAGCCAATTTGTACTGAGAAGGTCATGCCAGCTGTGAGGAGAGCAGATCAGAGGTGGGGGTGAGAGATGCCTTAACAAATGGACATGTGAAAAGGCTTTGGAGTTTACAGAGGTCATGACTTTGACCATGTCATAGGATAGAGCTTACTTTTTCAACTACAGTGATGGAAGCAGAGGGTGGAGGGTGGAGGCCTTGCACTGCCCATGGTGCTGACCTCCAAGGATTTGGTTCTTGTAAACCTCCCCGGGAATTCATTTCCTAGAAGCATTCTTCTTCTTCTTCTTCTTTGTCTTGGTCCTATGATCAGTGCTCCCGGAGCACTGGGACCCAAGGCGGTTTCTCAATGATAATGTGCATTTGATGCAACAGCTCACACACTTTTTTTTTTTTATTATTTATTAGACAGACAGAGATCACAAGTAGGCAGAGAGGCAGGCAGAGAGAGAGGAGGAAGCAGGCTTCCGGCTGAGCAGAGGGCCCGATGCGGGGCCCGATCCCAGGATCCTGGGATCATGACCTGAGCTGAAGGCAGAGGCTTTAACCCACTGAGCCACCCAGGTGCCCCACACACACTTTTTTAATAACTCCCATTGCTCCTGCCCTCAGCAGCCTCAGCCCAACTTCATTGCATGAATTAAGCCTAAGTTTTGTTCCCTGAGGAGTGTCCTTTCCCTTAAGGCCAATCTTCTGTGTTCTTGGTCTGACAGAGGCCAGGAAAAGAATGGAGCTGCCAGAGAAGGGTGGTCTGGAGGGTGGAGGTTCTAAGTCCCTTTGGCCACTTTGGGCCAGA
Source organism: Lutra lutra (assembly GCF_902655055.1). NCBI lineage: Eukaryota > Metazoa > Chordata > Mammalia > Carnivora > Mustelidae > Lutra > Lutra lutra. Next base: position 32,629,186 of record NC_062293.1, read on the forward strand.
AGTAGGTGATGGCTACTGTGTCCTTCCCATGGACAAGTCAGCACTGAAAAGGCTCCTGCAAAACCTATTGTAAGACAAGAATGGGGTGGAGGGAGGGTATGGGAAAGTCACTGGGCAAGGATGCTTGGGGACGGGGCTTGGGTGAACAGTTAATTTTATCTGAAACTAAGACTTTTGTCCATACTGGCTTATGTGTTGTGTGGAATTCAGGACAGAGGGTGGGAGGGAGAGCAAAAGAGACACAGCTGGTTTCTCCCCCATCTCCCACACACATACTCCAGCTTCTTCCCACATCTAGAAGAAAACACACCAGGTCTTTCTCTCACACTTCCCGCCCTCTACTGTTTCCCTTTTAATCCTCTGTTCTTCTCCTCCTCCTGCCCGCTGCTCTCCCACTCTGAGTCTTCATTCCTTCTCTACTTCTATGTCTCCATCCTCCCTTCTTCAAGATCTTGTCTTAATAAGACCTGTTAATACTTCCAAGATGACCACAGACTAGATTCACCCCCATTTTTGGAATCACTTGTTCCCCCCCCTCTCCTCTCAGTCCAGCATGGACGAATTTCATAAGAGTAAGGTGGATGGGAAACAAGGTTGAGCAACAAAAGAAAAGGGTCTGGAATCCTTCTCTTTCCCTCTTCATATCCATGACCCTCAGTATGTCACTTTATTTTGCTTTCCCATCTAAATCTATTCTTTTTGCACGTAGGCGGAAGAATCATTTCAAAGAGTCTTACAAGTTCGTGGAAAGCATGCTGGCCATGCTAAGAGGACGCTTTTAGGTTTGTAACTCTGGTGATGGTGGGAATTAGAATTTGGAGCTCCCTTTAAGTTCCCTTGAACTGAACTTTCATTCGTTGGCGACTTGCTCTCTTTTCATCTCTCGCAGTGGTCTGGCCCATCCCAGCACATCAAGCCATCAAGCATTCTTTTAGGAATTATCTATGAGAAAGGCTATGTGTGCCCCAGGAACTGTGTAGCACTCAACATATCAGACTTGCATTGAAATTACAAATACAAGCGAGGAGACATCCTTGTGGAAAAATACCAGTCTGTGGTAATGTTAGAGAATGTTCATTAATCTCAGGCCTTGAAGGAGGGGTAGGATTCAGACAGATGAGCAATCCAGGTGGGGTACTGGCCTGATGATAGGTCCTGACACCTGAGGAACTGAGGAGGGGATCAGTTTGGTTGAAGTCAAGTGTTCTCAGCAGGGAGCAAGTAAGAAGAGAATAGTGCTTAGGAGTGCAGAATATGGGACTCAGCAGACCTGGGTCAGAGTTCCAGCTCTGCTACTCACTCTCAGTGTGACCTGGGACAAATTATTTCACCTTTTTAAGCCTCAGTTTATTTGTTTGTAAAGTGGGGATAATTAATAGTATTTACTATATTTTATAAGGATGCAAATACTATATGAGAATTAAACAGGTTAATGTTTATAAATTGTTTAGCATAGTGCCAACACCTAGTGAACACTCAGTAAATGTCTGCTACTACAATGACAGCAATTCCTGTCACCACTACAAGAAATGTTGACTACTTCAGCTACTGCTAAGTGGCAGATGGGTCTGCAAAGAAAGGTAGGAGCCCTTGAAAAGCCATCTAAGTGTGAATTCTTTCTTATAGGCAATGAAGAACCATGGAAAAATCTGGAAAGTTTTGATTTAGATGGAAAATGTCTTTTAGGAAGTTGACGTTACAGAGTGTGCATCTCTGACTGATGAAGACATAGAGACGTGTGTGACAGTTGTAATTTTTATAGGGATAAAGGTAAAAATAGGGATAATAGAACTCTGTTGTTGGCATTTTAGGAATCCATAATTAGATGGGAGGGTTGGGGTTGGGGTATAGGGTTAGAGGTCAGGCACTTTCTCAGAGAGGCCAAACCCGGCCGTTAAAGATGCTGCCCACCCCGTCTAATCTTGACAGCATGTGGTAGAGCAAGGACACAAAGCTGGAGACAGAGATGTATTACCCTCTGTTAGAGTTGTTCTGACAATGCCCCTCGAGTGTCTGCTCCACTCCCGCCTATCTCGGGGCTTTCCACCCCAGTGTGCCAGAATAAGCCTATTTTAACCCTGTCTCATCACATTATTTCCCACCAAAAGGCTTACAGGGGTTCTCAGTTGTCCATGGGGATGCTTTTCATATAGTCTTATGCTGACAGTTGGTGGAGTCACAGGATAAAAAAAAAATGCATCTTCCTGGTACACCATTTTTACACACATATTGGGGTTGAATGTGGATTCTAGGGATAAAATAAAGATGACAATATTTTGAGTCTTGGAACACCTCACAGATAATTTCAGAGATAATTCTGTTTCATAATTATAGATAGAAGTCTTTTTACACTTATTCATTCAATTCCCTATGAAAAGCATATCAGTGCAATTGCTGTTTTCTTCTCATATATCAGGTAGGAAGCCGGGCAGAGAAATCCTTTTAGGTTCCATTGTCTTTACAGGGTTGAGCCTCAGAACAAGTTTTCCTGAATGATTAGAGAAAATTTTAGAAAGGTGTAACTCGAGGGAATGGGTTTTAACATTAAAGAACTAAGTTTATTTTTCAAGGGAATGCCTGCTAGAACTTCCACTTACTGAACTAATGAAATCTATTTCTTCTTTATTCTGTATTTTCTGTAACTCCTTGATCTTAGCAATCAAAGTTTACAAGCCACAATACTTAAATTAAAAAAAAAAAACCCTCAAAGATGGTCTAGAGACATGCCTATAATAGAAAGTTCCAGTAGTTTTTAAAATATAAAGCTTGAGAGTTCAAGGAAATTTTGCATTTGTCCTGGGCTGTTCTGAGATACCTCTGCAGATGGCCTCATGGCAACAATGCCATTAGAGAAGTATTTATATGGAAAAGTCTGAGAAGTCCTAATCATCCCAGATTTAGCCAAGATCATCTGCTTGTTTGCTTTACATTTGGTTCCAAATTAGGGCATGAAAATTTCTTCTAATCCACACCTCTCTTCCTCGGCAATGAATCATACGCAGCTCAAACTGCCATGACGAAGCATCTCTTTGTTTATCTAAAACCATTAGTCTCTGTATCCTTTCAAGATTTTTGCAGCCAGGATGATGATATTTGTAATCACCTGTACTTGATGACATGTTTATTCATTTTTTTCATTGATTCAACCATGTTCGTGGAGCCTGTAGTTCACATGGCACTATGTCGGGCACATTAGGTATGAATCAACAAGAAATCTGTGGGACAAGGACAGAGTGATACAAACGGGGGGGGGGACCCATAAAAGCCTGGGATACGATGTAGGGTGTGGTTAAGGAGATAAGTCTGTGAGGGCCTTGAAAATATATTTATCTCCATGGAAGGCTCGCCTAAGTTCCATCTTAGAAAATATTCAACAATGACTTTGATCAACTTATTCTGACTCTTTAAAGGTAAATGATGGAATTTTCATGATTTTTTGCATGGTTTTTCTTTAGGCATGTGGGGAAGATCCCATGGAAGCACAGAATATCACACAGGTGTCAGAGTTTGTCCTCTTGGCATTCTCACAGACCCACGAGCTCCAGAAATTTCTGTTCCTGATGTTCCTATTTGTCTATGTCACCACTGTTGTGGGAAACATCCTTATCATGGTCACAGTGACTTCTGACTCCCGACTCCACAGCCCCATGTATTTTCTGCTCCGAAATCTGGCTGTCATAGACCTTTGCTATTCCACAGTGACTTCTCCAAAGATGCTGGTGGACTTCTTTCATGAGGTCAAGACCATCTCCTACCAGGGATGCATGGCCCAGATCTTCTTCTTCCACCTCCTGGGAGGTGGGACTGTCTTCTTCCTTTCAGTAATGGCCTATGACCGCTACATAGCCATCTCCCGGCCCCTCCACTACGTCACCATCATGAACACTCAATTGTGTGTGGGCTTGGTGGTGGCTGCTTGGGTAGGGGGATTTGTTCACTCCATTGTCCAGCTGGCTCTGATGCTCCCATTGCCTTTTTGTGGCCCCAACATCCTGGATAACTTCTACTGTGATGTCCCCCAAGTGCTGAGACTTGCCTGCACGGACACCTCCCTCCTGGAGTTCCTCATGATCTCCAACAGTGGAATGCTGGTCCTCATCTGGTTCCTTCTCCTTCTGATATCTTACACAGTCATCCTGGTGATGCTGAGGTCCCACTCAGGGCAGGCAAGGAAGAAGGCAGCTTCCACCTGCATCACCCACATCATTGTAGTGTCTATGATCTTCATTCCCTGTATCTATATCTACTCCCGGCCCTTCACCCCCTTCCCCATGGACAAGGCTGTGTCCATCAGCTACACGGTTATGACCCCCATGCTCAACCCCATGATCTACACACTGAGGAATCAGGAGATGCAGGCAGCCATGAAGAGATTAGGCAAGCACCTTGTAATATGTAACAAGGAATGAACATAAAACATTTTGAGTTTAAATGACAAGTCTTCCCTCTGAATTTTTGTTTTCCCACATGAAAAGTGGAGGGAAATCTTTATAGAGTATGACATTTGAGATGAAATCAATGCTTCTCTGGATCTACTCCTGCGTCAGGTATTGTGTTAGACACTTTCTCACTTTGATCTCAGCCTCATAAAATGGGCAGTGAAGGGGCGCCTGGGTGGCTCAGTGGGTTGAAGCCTCTGCCTTCGGCTCGGGTCATGATTTCAGGGTCTTGGGATCGAGCCCCACATCGGGTTCTCTGCTTGGTGGGGAGCCTGCTTCCTCCTCTCTCTCTCTGCCTGCCTCTCAGCCTACTTGTGATCTCTGTCTGTCAGGTGAATAAATAAAATCTTAAAAAAAAATGAACAGTGGATATATTGTTTCATATTAAACACTAACAAATGAGAGAACTCAGAGAAAAGTAACTTGCTCAATGGTGAACCACAAGTATGTTGCTGGAAGAGCTTGGCGAGGACTTGGTTCTTCTGACTCCAAGTTTAGAGGCAAGGCTGTGGGTGGGATGTGAAATTCAAGGTTTCCCACAAACACAAGCGGAAACCTGGAGAGTTCCTCAGCTGTGGATGAATATCTGTGATGATTGGTGAACAATCTCATCTTAATTCTGGAATAATCACAATCTTTTCTGCTCCCTGCTCTTACTCTTCTTTCTTTATCTATGGAGATTTTTTTTTTTTTAGTTTTTTATTTTTTCAGTGTAACAGTATTCATTATTTTTGCACCACACCCAGTGCTCCATGCAATCTGTGCCCTCTACAATACCCACCACCTGGATCCCGCAACCTCCCACCCCCTGCCCCTTCAAAACCCTCAGATTGTTTTTCAGAGTCCATAGTCTCTCATGGTTCACCTCCCCTTCCAATTTCCCTCAACTCCCTTCTCCTCTCCATCTCCCCTTGTCCTCCATGCTATTTGTTATGCTCCACAAATAAGTGAAACCATATGATAATTGACTTTCTCTGCTTGACTTATTTCACTCAGCATAATCTCTTCCAGTCCTGTCCATGTTGCTACAAAATTTGGGTATTTATCCTTTCTGATGGAGGCATAATCCTCCATAGTGTATATCTATGGAGTTCTGTAACTTTACTGAGCTAGGTATTTGCATCCACTGGTGGTTGTGAATATTCTTTTGCCCATTCGATCTATTGGTTCCATTTGTAAATAACTAGAAGTCACTTACTGGTTCAATTGTTTTTTAAAGATTTTATTTATTTATTTTGACAGACAGAGATCACAAGTAGGCAGAGAGGCAGGCAGAGAGAGAGGAAGGGAAGCAGGCTCCCCTGCTGAGCAGAGAGCCCGATGTGGGACTCAATCCCAGGATCCTGGGATCATGAACTGAGCTGGAGGCAGAGGCTTTAACCCACCGAGCCACCCAGGCGCCGCCTGGTTCAATTTTTTAAATAGTTATCTTGGGTCTCTTTCTTAATTTATGAAAATTTTACTTTTCTGTGATCCAGAATTCAATTCTAAGGATGGTAGGAAGCAAAGAAGTGTTAATTATAATCTATAACATTGACCTAAAGGAGAGAAATGGGAGACATTTCCTCAGATGTACTTACATGTGATCTCACAACATGAGATACTCAATTTTGAACTGGATTTGTTGAGAAAAAACCTCTTTTAGATGAACACAGCTATATCCTTGAGAATTTAAGACATCTCTTACTGAAGTTATACTATGTTTATGATATAAATGTTATTTGGGTGTAAATTTATTAACCCTAAATGGGTTGGTGCAATGTCTTTCACTATAAACACTGTACAGAAAAAAATTTAAAAATTGTTCATGGGCCTCAAGGGTAGGTCAGTTGGTTGGGTGACCGACTCTTGGTTTTGGCTGGGGACACAGTCTCATGCATCCTGTGATTTGCCCCAAGTCAGGCTCCACACTTAGCAGGGAGTCTTCTTGAAGATTCACTCTTTCTGTTCATGCCCCCTACTCATGTGCATTCTTTCTCTCTCTAAAGTAAATGAATAAATCTTAAAAAAATAAGTTGTTCATAAAATGGCTTAAATTAAAAACATTCCCCATGTTCTGATGCTGTCTTAAATTGTATAGTGAAACACTAACAGGAATTGTAGCCAAGGCACTCTATCCGGGCTCCTGCTGGTTGTGTTTCCTTTGGACATCATTGAATCTCTACTTCTTTAGCTATAAAATTTCCATAATTGCTCACAGTGTTGTGTGGGTCAGTGGGGTGAATGGAAAAATTCCAACACAGGTCTTGGCATATTGTAGGCATTCAGTTAATGTTAGTTCCTCCACCCAATCCCATTTCCAATTGTTTTTTGACTTCTCATCAATACTTTTTCTCCAATTTTAATTCCAGAATAGTTAATGTACAGTGTTAAATTAGTTTCAGGTGTACAATATAGTGATTCAACAATTCCATCTATTACTCAGTGCTCATCAAAATAGGTGTCCTCTTAATCTCCTACACCTATTTCACCCATCCCACCACCCACCTCCCCTCTGTTGGCTCTCTGTAGTTCAAAGTCTATTTTTTGGTTTGTCTCTTTTTTCCTCTTTGTTCATTTGTTTTGTTTCTTAAATTCTACATATGAGTGAAATGATGTGATATTTGTCTTTCTCTTACTGATTTATATCACTTAACATTATACTGTCTAGACCCATCCATGTTGTTGGAAATGGAAAGATTTCATTCCTTTATATGACTGAATAATATTCCATTATACAGACACACATATACACACATATAAACCATATCTTCTTTGTCTTGTCATCTGTTGATAGACACTTGGGCTGTTTCTACAATTTGGCTATTGTAAATAATGCCACAGTAAACATATGGGTGTACATATCCTTTCACATAGGAGTTTTCCTAGTCTTTGGGTAACTATGGAATAGTGCAATACTGGAGTAGTTTTATTTTTTATTTTTTGAGGAACCTCCATACTGTTATCCACAGTGGCTGTACCAGTTTGCATTCCCACCAAAGTGCATGAGGGATCCTTTTTCTCCATATCCTCACCAGCACTTGTTGTTTCTTGTGTTTTTTATTTCAGCCATACTGACAGGTAAGAGGTAATGTCTCATTGTGGTTTTGGTTTACATTTCCCTGATGATGAGTGATGTTGAGTGTCTTTTGATGTGTCTGTTGTCCATCTGGATGTCTTCTTTAGAGAAATGTGTGTTCATGTCTTCTGCCCATTTTTAAATTGGATTATTTGTTTTTCTGCTGTTGAATTGTAGAAGTTCTTTACTTTTTTGAACACTAAACCCTTTTATGAATACATCATTTGCACATATCTTTTCCCGTTCAATATGTTGTCTTTCAGTGTTGTTGATTGTTTCCTTCATTGTGCAGAAGCTTTTTATTTTAAGATTTTTTTTAAATTTTTTATTTATTTGGCAGAGAGAGATCACAAGCAGGCAGAGAGGGCAGAGACAGAGGGGGAAGCAGGCTCCCCGCCAAGCAGAGAGCCCGATGTGGGGCTTGATCCCAGGACCCTGAGATCATGACCTGAGCCGAAGGCAGAGGCTTAACCCACTGAGCCACCCAGGCACCCCAGAAGCTTTTATTTTATTGTAGTCTCAACAGTTTATTTTTGCTCTTATTTCCCTTGCCTCAGAAGACATCTACAAAAATATTGCTTTGGCTGATATCATAGACATTACTGACTGTGCTCTCTTCTAGGATTTTACGGTTTTAGGTCTTACATTTAGGTTTTTAATGCATTTCGAGTTTGCTTTTGCATATGGAGTAAGAAAGTGGTCCATCTTCACTCTTTTGCATGCAGTTGTTCAGTTTTCCCAGCACCATTTGTTGAAAAGACTTCTTTTCCCCATTGGATGCTCTTTCCTGCTTTGTTGAAGATTAATTGACTTCTGGGTTTTCTATTCTATTCCTTCGGTGTATGTATCTATTTTTGTGCCAGTACCATATTGTTTTGATTACTTGAGCTTTGTTGTATAAGTTGCAACCTTCCCAACAATACTTTTAAATTATACCAAGAGAGTCATTTGGGTCTTTAGGGTCTAAACAATCAGGTCTACTGAAGTAATGCTCTATTGTCATTTTGTTTATATAGGATTAGTGAAAACAGCTCTCTTAGAAGTTGTTGATGGAAGGCTGTAAATTATTTCAGTTTTAGCAGATTGAAACAATTTTTTTAATGTAACTCTACTCAACTGACACACGATGGTACATTACTTTCAGGTGTACCTCTGGGTGATTCAGCTTCTCTATTTGATATGCTCAGTAATAGTTTGATTCTGGCTCAGAGAATACTTCATGTCTCAGCCTTATGAATCTGTTGATCTTGCCATTCCAGTTCGATTTTTTTAAAAAGATTTTATTTTCTTATTTGACAGACAAAGATCACAAGTAGGCAGAGAGACAGGCAGAGAGAGAGGAGGAAGCAGGTTCCCTGCTGAGCAGAGAGCCCGATACGGGGCTCGATTCCAGGACCCTGGGATCATGACCTGAGCCAAAGGCAGACGCTTTAACCCACTGAGCCACAGGCGCCCCTCCAGTTCTATTTTTTAAAAGATTTTATTTACTTATTTGAGAGAGTGAGCAAGAGAGAGTACATGAGCAGGGGCAGAGGGAGAAGGAGAAGCAGACTCCCCTGCTGAGCCAGGAGCCTGATGTGGGGCTCTATCCCAGGACCTTGGGATCACAACCTAAGCCGAAGGCAGATGCCCAACTGACTGAGCCACCCAGGCGCCCCTCCAGTTGGATTTTTTTTTTAAGATTTTATTTATTTATTTGACAGACAGATCACAAGTAGGCAGAGAGGCAGGCAGAGAGAGAGGAAGGGAAGCAGGTTCCCCGCTGAGCAGAGATCCCTATTCGGGGCTTGATCCCAGGACCCTGAGATCATGACCTGAGCCGAAGGCAGCAGCTTTAACCAACTGAGCCACCCAGGCACCCCACCTCCAGTTGGATTTTTAATCAAGTTCAGGGATGATTGAGGTGTAAGGAGGAAAAGACCTCATTCAAAGACCTTGCCTAAATGTTTACTTTACATTGGATCCATAAAAGGTGGTGTATCCGTCCGAGTTCCACCAGAACACAAGACCAGTTGGATATAGATAACATATGCCTAATAAGAGATTTATTGCAAGGAATTGGCTTATATGATTGTGAGACTGACCCCCAGGAGAGTAGAAATGCACAGGATGGGCAGGTGGGGACTTTGCATGAGCTGAAGCCACATCCCAGAATGTCACGTTCTTCAAGGAAACCTCAGGCTTAACCTCAAGGCTTTTTAACTCATTGAATCAGGCACATCCAGTTTATCTAGGAAATTCTCTTTCACTTAAAATCAACTGATTGTAGACAGCAATCACATCTGCGGAGTACCTTCACAGCAACCCCTAGTTTAATGTTGGATTGAATAACTGGGAACTATAGACCAGTCAAGGTGACATATAAAACTGACCATCATAATGGGAGAATTATTGATTATCAGTGATGCTGGGCACCCTCAATGGGAATCTAAATGAAGTTGCTTCTGGATGTATCCTGCATCCATTTAAGTTTGAAATGGAAACAATAGTTAAGTGTGACAAATATTTATTTTCTTAGATATATGCTACATGGGGAAATCATTTTCTCAGTTCATTTTCCATGACTGGGTCTTTAGTGTGATTCCTCTCTCCCTGCCATTCTGGTCTTTGGAATTCATTATGTTGCCTAGTGGATGCAGTGAACAGGGAGGCCTGGTGGACATTCTACAGACCCCTATGTGACTTGACAGGGGAAATATATGAACTGAAACATATTCGTTTTCTCTTAGTGAAAGCTAAGTCAGAATCAAAATTCAAAGTCACCCAAGCAATAGTCAATTAAATGTACAAGTCCTGTTCCCTTCCCCAGAATCAATCCAGGCTAATTGGCTCCAAGTGATTAAATTTTGAAATGGACTGAAGCTCTAAATAAGAGTCATTGGCCGGTTTGCTTTTTAATCTACGTCTCTTGTATGTGGGAGATCTTAACATTATATTCTTATCTGCCAGAGGCAGAAACTATTTGACCAAGTGTAAACATGTACAATGAGAGAATTTAGACTAACCTGGAAATACTGTGTAGATCAGAGAGATCTAAGAAATCGGGTTTTACAATACATCAGGCTTACAGTGGCAGTCCATTTTGGTTTTGATCACTTTCTCATAGTGAGAAATTATAGGAGTTTCTTGCAGCAACCCTTGTGTTAGAAACAGTAGTAATTCACATGTAAAAAAAATTCTAGCATTTTATAGATAATGTTAGTAGACCTGGATATGGATGGTAAATCAACACTGGGGGATCTGGTTGATAAAATAAAGGATAAGATTTTTTTAAGTATTGATTGTATTGTAGAAATGTTTTCCCATGGATGACTTTCTCTAAAAAAAGATAAAGTTTAAAGAAGAAAGGGAGAAAGAGAAGAAGGAGGAGAAGGCATAGAAAGAAAGTAACCAAACCAGTTAGCTTGATGATTCTGCACACTCTCAGAAAGAGAAAGAAAGAGAGAAAGAGAGAGAACAGACGGTGGTGTGGCCCAGAACCGGGAGCGTCAGCATTATCTGAGAACTTGTTCCAGATGCAGATTCTTGGCACTATTACTGACCCGTTGGATGAGAAAGTCAGGGACTTGGTACACACTACTCAGTCTTCACAAGCTCTCCAGGTGATTCTATTAAGGGTAAGAATCCCCCGCCCATAAATGGGTTTGTCTAAAACTCCCAGAAACTGTTTCTTTGGAAGAGACTCTTACCTTTTAGATCATGGCTTGACAATCCCACATCCTCCAAATCTCTAAAGTTTTCAGTGTCCTTGGGTTACTTTGGTTCCCATGGAAGACCTCTCAGAAAGCTAAGTGTTTTTGAGAACTTTTAGAAACTTTTTAACAACTCCCATTGTTAACCTTGTCTCCAGTGGGAATCAGGGGCAGTATGTGTGTTTGGCAGGCAGTGGGGTAGGGAATCAGCCCAGCTCTGTTTCTAGAGCTGAGCCCAGTCCAATACTGTGTCCCTGAGGATATGCCCTCTCTCCCTAGGGTCACCCCCCGCTGTCATACGTGACGTGTGGGCAGTGGCCAGGGAACTGACGTTGCAGGAAGGAGCTCTCCAAGATGAACAGTCAGTGGAGCTGAGTGTGTGGCTCAGAACCGGGAGCGTCAGCATTATCTGAGAACTCGTTCCAGCTGCAGATTCTTGGCCCTATTACTGACCAGCTGAATGAGGAAGTCTGGAGCTGGGGACACACTACTTGGTCTTCAAAAGCTCCCCAGGTGGTTCTTTTTTTCTTTTTAAGATTTTATTTATTTATTAGAAAAACAGAGAAAAGGAATGATGGAGAGGGGGAGAGAGAGAGTGTGTGAAAAGCAGACTCCCCCCTGAACAGGAGAAATGTGATCAGATATGAGCTTAGAAAGGTCTCACTGACAGTCTTTTAGAACTGGCCTGTGGCAGAAGCAAATGGAAGAGAAAGAATGAGATGAACTTGACCGTTAATCTCTGATGGACTGCTGTAGGCACATGGGAGAGGATGGGACTGAGAATGGGCAGGACGAGTCGGGAGGCCCCCACCCTAACACGTCTCCCTCTATCTCTCCCCCTCACCTCCTTCTCCAGCTTTGCCCTCCTCCCCCCTCTCCCCCCACCTTCCCCTTTCTCTTTTCTTCACCTGCTCTCTTCCTCCCTCTCCCTTCCTCTTCCTCCCCCACCTTCATTCCTTTGTCTGTTTCCATGCTCTTGTTTCAACATCTTCCTCCATCTTCTCCCCTTGTATCAGTAACATCTTCTAAACTTCTTGTTCCTTTTAGCAGAGTTCTCGGAGTCCCTGTCATGCAATATTTATCACCTATTCCTTAAAACAGAGACTCTCTCTCATCTTGGCCTCTCTCTTGTCCCAGCACACACTCCATTTCTTTCTAGGTAAGGGGATGCACCCTACAGCTCTTCACGAACCCAGCATCAACCCCACCTGACTTGGGAGCATTGACTATCACCAAGATGGGCATTGTGGGGCACAAATAAAGATCCATGTCTCTGCCTCTGGGAGCTTTCAGTTGAACTTGGAAGAAAACCATAGTCACAGGAAAAGCCCATTAACATGAGGATGTGGTAAATGTTGCATGAAAAGTGATTGCTAGAAAAGTGTATTTGAGACCCAAAGAAGGGAGGATGTCTTATAAGAGGAGAATACCCAGAAGAAGTGATTGCCAGAGTGATTCGTTTCCAGACACTTTCTAAGGAACTTGATGGGTTATTCTATTTCATGCCCTAGACAATTCTCTAAAGAAGATGTGTTTATTCCTGTCTTACAGATGTGGAAACTGAGACTCAGAGAGATTAAGTAGCTTAATCAAGGTCAAATCTCAAGTGACTAGAAGCCCTGAATTTGATGGCAGGTGTGTTGGACGCCAACTGTGTCCCCAGACTGGATCCCATGGAATCTTTGAAAGGCAGGTTGCATATGTCTCTGGATGGCTTTAAGATATCTCACGAATGTATATGACAGCACAAGCTTTTCAGCTGTCCACTGAGAAGCCCATTAATAATAGCACCTGGTGATATGGTCTGCACGTGAGGCTGCGTCCTCTGGACCCACGCAACTCAGCTGGAGCCCCGAATGAGCACGTAAAGTGACTCCATGCATCTGTATCTATGATTCCTTTTCTTTAGGAGGATGGAGAGGGTGCCATGGAGCCAGGGAACCTCACGTGGACATCAGAGTTTGTCTTTCTGGGGTTCTCAGACACTCGAGAGCTCCAGCTTCTCCTGTTCCTGGTGTTCCTGTTTGTCTACACCACCACTGTCATGGGAAACCTCCTCATCATGGTCACGGTGACCTCAGACATCTGGCTCCACACTCCCCTGTACTTTCTGCTCCGAAATCTGGCTGTCATAGACCTCTGTTTCTCCTCTGTCACTGCCCCAAAGATGCTGGTGGACTTCCTCTCTGAGAAGAAGACCATCTCCTACCAGGGATGCATGGCCCAGATCTTTTTTGTTCACCTTTTTGGTGGCGGGACTGTCTTCTTCCTCTCAGTGATGGCCTTTGACCGCTACATAGCCATCTCCCGGCCCCTCCACTACGTCACCGTCATGAACACTCGATTGTGTGTGGGCTTGGTGGTGGCTGCTTGGGTAGTGGGATTTGTTCACTCCATTGTCCAGCTGGCTCTGATGCTCCCATTGCCTTTTTGTGGCCCCAACATCCTGGATAACTTCTACTGTGATGTCCCCCAAGTGCTGAGACTTGCCTGCACGGACACCTCCCTCCTGGAGTTCCTCATGATCTCCAACAGTGGAATGCTGGTCCTCATCTGGTTCCTTCTCCTTCTGATATCTTACACGGTCATCCTGGTGATGCTGAGGTCCCACTCAGGGCAGGCAAGGAAGAAGGCAGCTTCCACCTGCATCACCCACATCATTGTAGTGTCTATGATCTTCATTCCCTGTATCTCTGTCTACTCCCGGCCTTTCAGTACCTTTTCCTTGGATAAGACTTTATCCATCAGCTACATGATTATGACCCCCATGGTCAACCCCATGATCTACACACTGAGGAATCAGGAGATGCAGGCAGCCATGAAGAGATTACGCAAGCGCCTCATGATATGTAACAGGGAGTGAGCTTAAAATGTCTTGACTAGAGTGATCCGAAGGGGCACGTGCACCCGAATGTTTATAGCAGCAATGTCCACAATAGCCAAACTATAGAAAGAACCTAGATGTCCATCAACAGATGAATGGATAAAGAAGATGTGGTACACACACACACACACACACACACACACACACACACACACACAATGGAATACTATGCAGCCATCAAAAGAAATGAAATCTTGACATTTGTGGCGATGTGGATAGAACTAGAGGGTATTATGCTTAGTGAAATAAGTCAATCGGAGAAAGACAACTATCATATGATCTCCCTGATATGAGGAAGTGGAGATGCAACATGGGGGTTTTGGGGGTAGGAAAAGAATAAATGAAACAAGATGGGATTGGGAGGGAGACAAACCATAAGTGACTCTTAATCTCACAAAACAAACTGAGGGTTGCTAGGGGGAGGGGGGTCGGGAGAGGGTGGGTGGGATTATGGACATTGGGGACGGTATGTGCTATGGTGAGTGCTGTGAAGTGTGTAAACCTGGCGATTCACAGACCTGTACCCCTGGGGATAAAAATACATTATATGTTTATAAAAAAAATTAAAAAAATATCTTGACTAGGGACACCTGGGCAGTTCAGTCATTTAGGTGTCCAACAGCTCAGGTCTTGATCTTAGGGAGTGAGTTCAAGCCCTGTGTGCAGCCTAATTAAAGAAATAATCTTGACTTTAAAAGACAATTTTTCCATGCGAACTTTTATTTTACCATGTGAAAAATAGAGGAAAGTCTTTATAGAATGTGACATTTTACATTAAATCAATATTTCTGTGTACCAACTCTTATGTTTGGTATTATTTTAGGCACTTTCTCACTTTTATTTTTTAAAAATTTATTTATTTATTTGAGAGAGAGAGAGAGAGACTGTGTCCGGGGAAGGGAAAGAGGGAGATGGAGAGGAAGAATCTCAAGCCAGGCTCCCTGCTGAGGAGGACCCCAAGATCATGACCGGACCTGAAATCAATGGGCCAGATCCTCAAATGACTGAACCACCCAGGTGCTCTGGCACGTTCTCACTTTTATCTCTTCCTCATAAGATGGACAGTGGATATATTATTATTATATTAAACATTTTAACAATGAGAGAACTCAGGGAGAGGTGAATTGCTCAGTGGCGAACAGCAAGTGAGTGGCAGAGCTTGGCCAGGACTTGGTTCCTCTGACTCCAAGTTTAGAGGGAAGGCTGTGGGTGGGATGTGAAATTCAAGGTTTCCTACAGACACAAGCGAAAACCTCGAGAGTTCCTCAGCTGTGGATGAATATCTGTGATGACTGGTGAACAATCTCATCTTAATTCTGGAATAATCACAATCTTTTCTGCTCCCTGCTTTTACTCTTCTTTCTTTATCTATGGAGTTCTGTAACTTTACTCAGCTAGGTATTTGCATTCACTGATGGTTGTTAATTTTCCTGTGTCCTTTCAATCTATTGACTCCATTTAAAATGATCAGAAGTCATTTACTGGTTCAATTTTTTAAAAGGCATCTTTAGTTTGAGAAGTTCTTTATAGATCTTGGATATCAGCCCTTTGTCTATAGTGTCATTAGCGAATGTCTTCTCCCATTCCGTGGGTTGCCTCTTTGTTTTGTTGACTGTCTCCGTTGTGTGCACAAGCTTTTTATGTTGATGAAGTCCCAAAAGCTCATTTTCACTTTTGTTTCCCTTGCCTTTGGAGATGTGTCTTGAAAGAAGTTGCTGTGGCTGATGTTGAAGAGGTTACTGCCTATGTTCTCCTCTAGGATTTTGATGGATTCCTGTCTCACGTTGAGGTCTTTCATCCATTTTGAGTTTATCTTTGTGCATGGTATAAGAAAATGGTCGAGTTTCATTCTTCTATACATAGCTGTCCAGTTTTCCTAGCACCATTTATTGAAGTGCCTTTTTTTCCACTGGATATTTTTTCCTGCTTTGTCAGAGATTATTTGACCATAGAGTTGAGGGTCCATATCTGGGCTCTCTACTCTGTTCCATTGGTCTATGTGTCTGTTTTTGTGCCAGTACCATGCTGTCTTGGTGATCACAGCTTTGTAATAATGCTTGAAATCAGGCAATGTGATGCCCCCAGCTTTGTTTTTCTTTTTCAACATTTCCTTGGTGATCCGGGGTCTTTTCTGGTTCCATATAAATTTTAGGATTATTTGTTCCAGCACTTTGAAAAATGCCATTGGTGTTTTGATCAGGATGGCACTGAAAGGGGCGCCTGGGTGGCTCTGTGGGTTAAAGCCTCTGCTTTTGGCTCAGATCACGATCCCAGGGTCCTGGGATCAAGCCCCACCTTGGGCTCTCTGCTTGGCAGGGAGCCTGCTTCCTCCTCTCTCTGCCTGCCTTTCCTCCTACTTGTGATCTCTGTCAAATAAATAAATAAATAAATCTTTAAAAAATTAAAAAAAAAAAAGGATGGCACTGAAAGATTGCTCTGGGAAGCATAGACATGTGTGAGCCTGAAGGAGGGCACGTATTGCGTGGAGCACTGGGTGTTATATGTAAACAATGAATCTTGAAACACTACATCAAAAACAAATGATGTATCATATGGTGACTAACATAACACAATTTAAAAAGTTATCTTGAGTTCCTTTCTTAATTTATGAAAATTTTACTTTTATGTGACCCAGAATTCAATTCTAAGGATGATAGGAAGCATAGAAATGCTAATTATAATTTATAACATTGACCTAAAGGAGAGAAATGGGAGACATTTCTTCAGATGTATCTTACATGTGATCATTCCCCAACATGAGATATTCAGTTTTGAACTGAATTTGTTGAGCGATACCCCCTTTTGATGGACACAGCTATATGCATGCGAGTTTTTTAAATTTAAATATCCATGAGAATTTAAGACAATTCTTATTGAAGCTTGCTCTGTTTATGATGTAAATGTGACTCATATCTAAATATATTAACCCTATGGGGCATCTGAGTTTCTGTGGATTAAGTGTCTGCCTCTGATTTCCGCTCAATCATGATTCTCAGTGTAGTAAGATCAAGCCCACAGTTGGGCTCTGTACTGGGAGTGGAGCCTGCTTAAGATTGTCTCTCCTCCTCTCTCCCTCCCCACCAGCTCATGCTCTCTATCTCAACAAATTAAAAAAAAAATATTATGAAACCTTAATGGATTGGCGCAATGTCTTTCATAAAGATGGTAGAGAAAAAATTTAAAAGAAATTGTTCATAAAATGGTCTAAATTAAAGATATTTCTCAAGTTCTAATGCTGCCTTAAATTGTATAGTGAGACATTAACAGGATTTGCAGCCAAGGTGCTTTATCTGGGCTCTAACTCCTGCTGGTTGTGTTCCTTTTGGATATCATTGAATCTCTACTTCTTTAGCTATAAAATTTCCATAGTTGCTCACAGTGTTGTGCTGGTCAGTGGGGTGAATGGAAAAATTCCAACACAGGTCTTAGCATATTAGAGGAATTCAATTAATGTTAGTTCCTCCACCCATTCCCATTTCCAATTGTTTTTTGACTTCTCATCAATACTTTTTCTTCAATTTAATTCCCGTATAGTTAATGTACAGGGTTAAATTAGTTTATAGTGATTTATAGTTTATAGTTTATAGTGATTCAACAATATATAGTATATAGTTTATAGTGATTCAACCATTCCATCTATTACTCAGTGCTCATCAAAATAGGTGTCCTCCTAATCTCCTTCACCCATTTCACCCATCCTGCCACCCACCTCCCCTCTGTTGGCTCTCTGTAGTTAAAAGTCTATTTTTTGGTTTGTCTCTTTTCCCCCATTTGTTCATTTGTTTTGTTTCTTAAATTCTACATATGAGTGAAATGATATTTGTCTTTCTCTTACTGATTTATATCACTTATTATACTGTCTAGACCCATCCATGTTGTTGGAAATGGCAAGATTTCATTACTTTATATGGCTGAATAGTATTCCTTTATTTATATATGTATGTGTATGAATATATTCATATATACATATACATATATATAAAATCCAAAATATATGTGTGTGTGTGTGTATATATATATATATATATATACAGACACCATATCTTTATTCATTCATGTGTCGATGGACACTTGAGCTGTTTCCATAATTTGGCTATTGTAAATAAGGTTGCAAGAAATATATGGCACACATACTTTTAAATTACTGTTTTCGTGTTCTTTGGGTAAATAACCAGTAGTGTGATTACTAGTTCATAGGATAGTTCTATTTTTATTTATTTTTATTTTTTTAAAGATTTTATGTATATATTTGACAAAGATCACAAGTAGGCAGAGAGGCAGGCAGAGAGAGAGAGAGAGGAGGAGGCTCTCAGCAGGCTCCCTGCTGAGCAGAGAGCCGGACGCAGCACTTGATCCCAGGACTCTGAGATCATGACCTGAGCTGAAGGCAGAAGCTTTAACCCACTGAGCCACCCAGGTGCTCCAGGATAGTTCTATTTTTTATTTTTTGAGGAAACTCCATACTGTTTTCCACAGTGGCTGCACCAGTTTGCATTCCCACCAAAGTGCATGAGGGATCCTTTTCTCCACAGCCTCGCCAACATTTATTGTTTCTTGTATTTTTGATTTCTGAAAGGTAGGAGGTGATCTCTCATTCTGGTTTTGATTTACATTTCCCTGGTGATGAGTGATGTTGAGTGTCTTTTCATGTGTCTGTTGTCCATCTGGATGTCTTCTTTGGAGAAATGTGTGTTCATGTGTTCTGCCCATTTTTAAATTGGATTATTTGCTTTTCTGCTGTTGAGCTGTAGAAGTCCCTTGTATCTTTTGGATACTAACCCTTTGTTGGACATGTTGTTTGCAATAGTCTTCTCCCATTCAGTAGGTCATTTTTTAGTGTCTTCGATTGTTTCCTTCACTGTACAGAAACCTTTTATTTTGATATAGTCCCATAGTTTATTTTTGCTTTTATTTCCCTTGCCTCAGAAGACATATCTACAAAAATGTTGCTTCAGCTGATGTTAGAGACATCACTGCCTATGCTCTCTTCTAGGAATTTTGTGGTTTCAGGTATCTCATTTAGGTCTTTAATCCATTTCATTTTATTTTTGTATATGAAGTGAGATTGTGGTCCAGTTCATTTTTTTCATGGGCTGTCCAATTTTCCCAACACAATTTATTGAAAAGACTGTCTTTCTTCCATTGGCTATTCTTTCCCGCTTTGTCAAAGATTAATTGACTATATAATTGTGGATTTAATTCTGGGATTTTTATTCTGTTCTATTGGTGTATGTGTCTATTTATGTGTCAGGACCATACTGTTTTGATTACTTGAGCTTTGTAGTATAATTTGAAATCTTCACCTTAATATCTTTATTTCTCATTATTTTAAGATTTTGTTTTTAAATAATCTTTCTACCCAAGGTGGGGCTCAAACTTACAACCCCAAAGTCAAGAGTCACATACTTTACCGACTGAGCCAGCCAGGCACTTCTCGATCAGTACTTTTATTTTATTTTTTATTTTTTTTTAAGATTTTATTTATTTGACACAGAGAGAGAGATCACAAGTAGGCAGAGAGGCAGACAAAGAGAAGGAAGGGAAGCAGGCTCCCCACTGAGCAGAGAGCCCGATGCGGGCCTTGATCCAGGACCCTGAGACCATGACCTGAGCCGAAGGCAGAGGCTTAACCCTCTGAGCCACCCAGGCGCCCTCCATCAGTACTTTTAAATTAAACCAAGATAGTTAGTGAACTGGTTCTTTAGGGTCTAAACAATCAGGTCTACTGAAGTAATGCTCTATTGTCATTTTGCTTATATAGGATTAGCGAAAACAGCTCTCTTAGAAGTTGTTGATGGAAGGCTGTAAATTATTTCAGTTTTAGCAGATTAAAACAATTTTTTTTAGTGTAACTCTACTCAACTGACACACGGTGGTGCATTACTTTCAGGTGTACCTCTGGGTGATTCAGCTTCTCTATCTGATATGTTTAGTGATAGTTTGATTCTGGCTCAGAGAATACTTAATGTCTCAGCCTTATGAATCTGTTGATCTTGCCATTCCAGTTCGATTTTTTTTTAAGATTTTATTTATTTATTTGACAGACAGAGATCACAAGTAGGCAGAGAGGCAGGCAGAGAGAGAGAGAGGGAAGCAGGCTCCCTGCTGAGCAGAGAGGCTGATGTGGGACTCGATCTCAGAACCCTGAGATCATGACCTGAGCCGAAGGCAGCAGCTTAACCCACTGAGCCACCCAGGCACCCTCCAGTTCGATTTTTTAAAAGATTTTATTTACTTATTTGAGAGAGTGAGTGAGAGAGAGTACATGAGCAGGGGCAGAGGGAGAAGGAGAAGCAGACTCCCCTGCTGAGCCAGGAGCCTGATGTAGGGCTCTATCCCAGGACCCTGGGATCATGACCTGAGCCGAAGGCAGATGCCCAACTGACTGAGCCACCCAGGCGCCCCTCCAGTTGGATTTTTAATCAAGTTCAGGGATGATTGAGGTGTGAGGAGGAAAAGACCTCATTCAACCTTGCCTAAATGTTTACTTTACATTGGATCCATGAAAGGTGGTGTACCCGTCCGAGTTCCACCAGAGCAACAAGACCAGTTGGATATAGATGACATGTCTTATAATAAGAGATTTGTTGCAAGGAGTTGGCTTATATGATTGTGAGACTGATCCCCAGGCCAGTAGAAATTCACAGGATGGGTAGGTGGGGACTTTGCATGAGCTGAAGCCACATCCCAGAATGTCACCTTCTTCAAGGAAACCTCAGGCCTGCCCTCAAGACTTTTTAATCATTGAATCAGGCACATCCAGTTTATCTAGGAAATTCTCTTTCACTTAAAATCAACCGATTGTAGACAGTAATCACATCTGTGAAGTACCTTCACAGCAACTCCTAGATTAGTGTTGGATTGAATAACTGGGAACTATAGACCAGTCAAGGTGACATATAAAACCGACCATCATAATGGGAGAATTATTGATTATCAGTGATGCTGGGCACCCTCAATGGGAATCTAAATGAAGTTGCTTCTGGATGTATCCATTTAAGTTTGAAGTGGAAACAATAGTTAAGTGTGACAAATATTTATTTTCTTAGATATATGCTACATGGGGAAATCATTTTCTCAGTTCATTTTCCATGACTGGGTCTTTAGTGTGATTCCTCTCTCCCTGCCATTCTGGTCTTTGGAATTCATTATGTTGCCTAGTGGATGCAATGAACAGAATAGGTCTGGTGGACATTCTACAAACCCCTATGTGACTTGACAGGGGAAATATATGAACTGAAACATATTCGTTTTCTCTTAGTGAAAGCGAAGTCAGAATCAGAACTCAAAGTCACCCACGTGATAGTCAATGAAATATACAAGTCCTGTTCCCTTCCCCAGAATCAATCCAGGCTAACTGGTTTCAAGTGATTAAATTTTGAAATAGACTGAAGTTCTAAATAAGAATCAGTGGTGGTTTGGTTGGTTGGTTTTTTAAGATTTTATATATTTACTTGAGAGAGAGAGAGAGACAGTGACTGAGCCTGAGCAGGAAGGCTGGAGGGTCAGAGGGAGAGGGAGAATCCAATTCCCCACCGAGCAGGGAAGCCTGATGTGGCCTCCATCCCAGGACCCTGAGATTATGACCTGGCACTTAAAAAGACTGAGCCACTCTGGCACCCAGGTTGGTTTGTTTTTTCATCTACATCTCTTGTATGTGGAAGATCTTTACATTGTATTCTTATTTGCCAGAGACAGAACTTTATTTGGCCAAGTGTGAACATTTGCTGTGGCCCAGCCTGGAAATGCTGTGTAGATCAGAGAAGTCTAAGAAATCAGGTTTTACATCACATCAAGCTTACAAAGGCAGTCAATTCCTGTTTTGATCAGGTTCTTATCATGAGAAATTATAGGAATTTCTTGTAGGAATCCATGTGTTAGAAGCAGTAATAATTCATGTGTAAAAACTCTAGCACTTTATATACAATGGAATATTACTCAGACATGAAAAAAATGAAATCTTACCATTTACAATGTCATGGACAGAACTAGAGAGTATTATCCTAAGTGAAATAAGTCAGTCAGAGAAAGATAGTTAACGTATGATCTCATTCGTATGTGGAATTTAAGAAACAAAAAAGATGATATAGGAGCGGAGGCAAAAATAAAATAAAATGAAATCACAGAGTGAGGGCGCCTGGGTGGCTCAGTGGGTTAAGCCGCTGCCTTTGGCTCAGGTCATGATCTCAGGGTCCTGGGATCGAGGCCCGCATCGGGCTCTCTGCTCAGCAGGGAGCCTGCTTCCCTCTCTCTCTCTCTCTCTCTGCCTGCCTCTCTGTCTACGTGTGATCTCTCTCTGTCAAATAAATAAATAAAAATCTTAAAAAAAAAAAAAAGAAATCACAGAGTGAGACGAACCATAAGAGACTCTTAACTACAGGAAACAAAGTGAGGGTTGCCAAAGGGGACATGGGTGGGGGATGGGGAAACTGGGTGATGGGCATTAAGGAGGGCATGTGATGTGATGAGCACTGGGTGTTACATGCAACTGATGAATCACTAAACTCTACCTTTGAAACTCATAATACGTTGTATTATAATGAATTGAATTTAAAGAAAAAACTTAAAAATTCTAGAATTTTATAGATAATGTGAGTAAACCTGGAATATGGATAGTAAATCAATCAGAGGATTTGGTAGGTAAAATAAGGGACAAGATTTTTCATAAGTTTCCACTGTTGTATAAAATCATTTTCCCACCTATGAATTTCTCTAAATAAAGATCGATTAAGTTTATATGGAAAAGGAAAAGGAAAAAAAGAAAAAGAAAGGGGAGAAGAAGAAAGAATGAAATCAAACCTGTTAGCTTGATGATTCTGAGTGCACCCACCCAAGAAAGAACAGTCAGTCGAGCTGAGGGTGTGGCTCAGAACTGGGAGCATCAGCATTATCTGAGAACTCCTTCCAGATGCAGATTCTTGGCCCTATTATTGCTGAATGAGAAAGTCTGGAGCTGGGGACACTACTCATTCTTCAAAAGCTCTCCAGGTGGTTCTTTTTTTTTAAAGATTTTATTTATTTATTAGGAAAAGAGGGAGAGAAAAGGAGTGATGGAGAGGGGGAGAGAGTGAGAAAGTGAGAAGCAGACTCCACCCCCCCACCGCCCCGCCCCGTGAGCAGGAAGCCTGATGCGGGGCTTGATCACAAGAACCAGAGATAACAGCCTGAGTGGAAGGCAGACCCTCAACCTACGGAGCCACGCAGGCACCCCCAGGTGCTTCTTTTAAAGGTAAGAATCCCTGATCTAACAAGTGGGTTTGTCGAAGAAAACTCCGAGTCTCTTTTAGATCATGGGCTGAGAATCCCACATCCTGCAAATCTCTAAAGTTTTCATTGTCCTTGGTACTTGGGCCCCTAAGGACGATCTCTCAGAGAGTAAGTGGTTTTGAGACCTTTAGAAACTTTTTAACAACCCCCTCTGTTCCCTTGCCTCCAGAGAAAATGGTGGTGGTGGGGCGGGAATCAGCTCACCTCTGCTCCCAGAGCCGAGCCCAGTTCAATAGTGTGTCCCTGAGGATATGTCCTCTCTCCCTAGGGTCACCCCCGCTGTCATAGGTGACGTGTGGGCAGTGGCCAGGGAACTGACGTTGCAGGAAGGAAATCTCCAAGATGATGTGAGACCTGAAGCCATTCTCCCATCCTGGGCTGGAGGAAGGTGAGACACCAAGGTTTTCTCCTCTGTAGATAAGTCAGCTGCGAGAAGGACCCAGAAACACTTACTGGAATATGGGGAGATTAAATAAGTGACATAGACTAGATGCTAGTATGTTTAAAGTGTGAGGAGAGTCTCGGGAAGGAATTCAGGGGAATTATGTTGAAAATAGATGCCTCAGGTCACATGTGAAAACCTAGGCTTTTAACTACCAAGCAGGGATAGAGGGTGCTGGGAGCAGAGCGTGAGGAAAGGCACCACAAAATCCCTGGAAGTCCACCAAGCATGTTAGGCAGCTTCAAAGAGTTTGAGTTATAAACCAGGGGCACTAGAGAGTCATTGGAAGGTTATAATGAGAGAGAAGTGTGAATCAGATATGAGCTTAGAAAGGTCTCACTGACGGTCTTTTAGAACTGGCTTGTGGTGGAAGCAAATGCAAGACAAAGAATGAGATGAACTTGACCGTTAATCTCTGATGGACTGCTGTAGGCACATGGGAGAGGATGGGACTGAGAATGGGCAGGACGAGTCGGGAGGCCCCCACCCTAACACGTCTCCCTCTATCTCTCCCCCTCACCTCCTTCTCCAGCTTTGCCCTCTTCCCTCCTCTCCCCCCACCTTCCCCTTTCTCTTTTCTTCACCTGCTCTCTTCCTCCCTCTCCCTTCCTCTTCCTCCCCCACCTTCATTCCTTTGTCTGTTTCCACGCTCTTGTTTCAACATCTTCCTCCATCTTCTCCCCTTGTATCAGTAACATCTTCTAAACTTCTTGTTCCTTTCAGCAGAGTTCTCGGAGTCCCCGTCATGCAATATTCATCACCTATTTCTTAAACCAGAGACTCTCTCTCACCTTGGCCTCTCTCGTCTCAGCACATTTCTTTCTTACTCCATTTCTTTCCAGGGGATGCACCCTACAGCTCTTCACGAACCCAGCATCAACTCCACCTGACTTGGGAGCATTGACTATCCACTAAGATGGACACTGTGGGGCACAAATAAAGATCCATGTCTTTCTGCCTCTGGGAACTTTCAGTTGAACTTGGAAGAAAACCATAGTCACAGGAAAAGCCCATTAACATGAGGATGTGGTAAATGTTGCATGAAAAGTGATTGCTAGAAAAGTGTATTTGAGACCCAAAGAAGGGAGGATGTCTTTTAAGAGGAGAATACCCAGAAGAAGTGATTGCCAGAGTGATTCGTTTCCAGACACTTTCTAAGGAACTTGATGGGTTATTCTATTTCATGCCCTAGACAATTCTCTAAAGAAGATGTTATTCCTGTCTTACAGATGTGGAAACTGAGACTCAGAGAGATTAAGTAGCTTAATCAAGGTCAAATCTCAAGTGACTAGAAGCCCTGATTTTGATGGCAGGTGTGTTGGACTCCAACTGTGTCCCCAGACTGGATCCCATGGAATCTTTGAAAGACAGGTTGCATATGTCTCTGGATGGCTTTAAGATATCTCACGAATGTATATGACAGAACAAGCTTTTCAGCTGTCCACTGAGAAGCCCATTAATAATAGCACCTGGTGATATAGTCTGCACGTGAGGCTGCGTCCTCTGGACCCACGCAAATCAGCTGGAGCCCTGAATGAGCACTTAAAGTGACTCCATGCATCTGTATCTATGATTCCTTTTCTTTAGGAGGATGGAGAGTGTGCCATGGAGCCAGGGAACCTCACGTGGACATCAGAGTTTGTCTTTCTGGGGTTCTCAGACACTCGAGAGCTCCAGCTTCTCCTGTTCCTGGTGTTCCTGCTTGTCTACACCGCCACTGTCGTGGGAAACCTCCTCATCATGGTCACGGTGACCTTGGACACCCGGCTCCACACTCCCATGTACTTTCTGCTCCGAAATCTGGCTGTCATAGACCTCTGTTTCTCCTCTGTCACTGCCCCAAAGATGCTGGTGGACTTCCTCTCTGAGAAGAAGACCATCTCCTACCAGGGCTGCATGACCCAGATCTTCTTCTTCCACTTTCTAGGAGGTGCCATGGTCTTCTTCCTCTCGGTCATGGCCTATGACCGCCTTGTTGCCATCTCCCGGCCACTCCACTACATCACCATCATGAACACTCAGCTCTGTGTAGGCTTGGTGGTGTCAGCCTGGATGGTAGGATTTGTCCATTCCATTTACCAGCTGGCTCTGATGCTCCCATTGCCTTTTTGTGGCCCCAACGTCCTGGATAACTTCTACTGTGATGTCCCCCAAGTGCTGAAACTTGCCTGCACAGACACCTCTCTCCTGGAGTCCCTCATGATATTCAACAGTGGAATGTTGGATGTCATCTGGTTCCTTCTCCTTCTGATATCTTATACGGTCATCCTGGTGATGCTGAGGTCCCACTCAGGGCAGGCGAGGAGGAAGGCAGCTTCTACCTGCACCACCCACATCATCGTCGTGTCTATGGTTTTCATTCCCAGCATTTACCTCTATGCCCGGCCCTTCACTGCCTTCTCCATGGACAAGGCTGTGTCCATCGGCCACACGGTCATGACCCCCATGCTCAATCCCATGATCTACACCCTGAGGAACCAGGAGGTGCAGGCAGCAGTGAGGAGACTAGGGAGGCGCCGGCTGGTGGGTAAAAGGAGCGACAATGAGTAGGTCCCTTCTCCTTGGCTTTGTTTTCCATTTGTTATATGGAGGGAAATCTACTGTGTCTTCTGTCTTCAGAGCTTGTGGATATGGTGTGGTCCTAGGTCCTCCTAGGAGGGTGAGTTTGAAAACTAAGCAACTGACTCAGATTTTTAGGAAGAAGGAAAAAATCATCTTTGGTGGCTAAGGTTTATGCTGGAGTTATGAGAAGTGTTCTCATGGTTCTGGAAGGCCACACCCTTCTTTTCCTCTTCTTGGTGGATGGCTTCCTCTAATGAGGGGCTATTTCCCCAGTGAAAGTGGTTCTCGTTCACATGTTTTCCCAGCCCTTTTGGGTCAGTGTCCAGAGTGTTAGAGAAAGCACAGGCCTTGAAGCTTTAGCCCTACGTTGGGAGCCCCTGACCCATTTCTTCCCAGACTGGTGACCTTGGAGCAGCTCTCTGGCTTCTCTTGAGCTCATGGATTCTTCCTCACCACACTGGCATAGAGCAGTATCTGTCCCAATAAGCTCTCAGATTTCTTGTAAGAGTCCATAACGTGTAGAAGAAGATTTTATAAACCTTACCTAGAACCTAGGCAAGAATTATTGTCCTTGTTATCCTTCTCCCTGACATTTCTTTCATCAGATGGGTAGAGTTTTGGAAGTGTTTGGTGGCCATTCCTCTGTGCAGGAAGGGAGGCTTGGAGAGGGTTGGGGCTGAGCTCCAGAGGGCCTGGCGACATGCCCGAGAGTGAAACTGAGAGTAGAAAGTGCACCTCAGTTTGGGGACATGTCTGCAAGAAAATATTCTTATTTTCATTTGTGGTGGATGGCTTGAACTCTTGTGATCTTATTACAAGTATAGTCTTGTGAAAGCATTCTGGAAAGCCACACTTTCGTTTCTGCCTTCTTGGTGGACAGTTTCCACCAAATGTTGGTACCATTTCTCCATAAGAGGTATCTACTGT
The DNA here is from genome assembly GCF_902655055.1 of Lutra lutra. Taxonomy (NCBI): domain Eukaryota; kingdom Metazoa; phylum Chordata; class Mammalia; order Carnivora; family Mustelidae; genus Lutra; species Lutra lutra. The sequence goes on from NC_062293.1 coordinate 32,656,457, forward strand.
CTGTATTTTGACTTCTTTTTCCAATACTCTGTTTCGGTGTGAGTTTGGATTGTTGGAAACAGCACAAGATTTCAAGGTTAATCTTTAAATGAGACACCCCTAACCCACCACTTACCAAACAGATGATTGACCTGGGATGGTTCACTTGACTCTCTTGGCCTCATGACATCTTCAATAAACTTGCCTAAAATAATATCTGACCTCCAAACTCCACATTTATCATAAGAGTCAAATAAAAAAAATGTGTGAGATAACATTGGTAAACCATGTAACTATTTTTTTCCAGTCTTTTTCCAATGCTCTTATTTTATTTTCAAATTGGAAAATGTCATCGATGTTCAGAGTATTTCCTCTTTACATTTTCAGTGTAGTGTAATAATTGTTACAAAAGATTGTGTAAAATACATAAAAGATTATGTAAAATACATGTAAGTTATAAAATATTATAGCATTATGAAAGCTCCCGTAAAGACTACTTGATTCAAGAAATAGAAGTTACCAGTAACTGATACCCAGAGGGTGCTTTCCCTCACATTCACTCACTCCTCCCCAAAATAAACCATCTTAAATTTTGCATTTGCCATCCTATTGCTTATAAAAACATTTTTATCACAGTTTTACATATTCAGTATATTGCTTTGTTTTGCTTATTTTGAGCATTATGAAAATATCCTACTATACATAATATTCTGGGATTTGGGGTTTTTTTACTCAACATTATATTTTTAAGCTTATTTGGTTTTTTTTCAGGTTTATTGGTTTTTTTTTTTCCTATTGCCAACAGTGCTATTTTCAATATTCCTCTGTCTCCAAGTGCCTTTGTGGAGGAGCTATGGATTATATATCTTGTAATGGGATTGCTAAATTTTGAGATCTCCAAACATATAACTTTACAAAATAGTGCCAAATTGTTTCCCCAAATTGTTGTGCCCATTACATGTTCATAAGTGGTGTCTAAGTGTTCCCACCGATCCACATTCTTCTAACAGTTGATATTGTCAGACCTTTTAATTTCTGCAAGTTTAGTGGGTAAAAAGTATTTCTCTGTAGTCTGTAGAAATTGGCACTTCTCTCCTCCCTAATGTTTCTTTCTATGTTTTTATTGCATTCACTTTTCCCATGAAAGCCTTTTGTTAATCTTTCTCTTGACTTTTTCTAGTGAAGGTAGGAATTCTCCTATCACTGGTTACTGCTCTATTTTCAGTTACGGCATTGCAATATCTTCTTGCAGCTTGTGGTCTGTCTTTTCTATATGGGGTGTTAATTTTTTTTTAAAATTTATTTGACAGAGAAAGATCACAAGTAGACAGAGAGGCAGGCAGAGAGAGAGAGAGGAGGAAGCAGGCTCTCCGCTGAGCAGAGAGCCCGACGTGGGACTCGATCCCAGGACCCTGAGATCACGACCTGAGCTGAAGGCAGTGGCTTTAACCCACTGAGCCACCCAGGCACCCTGGGGTGTTAATTTTAATGTAGTCCAGTGTATCAGTCCTTTCGTTTTAATATTAACTCTTACTGATATCTAATATTAACACTTACTGATATCTCATTTAGAGGACAGAAAGATATTCTACATATTTCTTTAACTTAAACATTTTCTTAACTTTAAAAATTGGGGGGGGTGGCTGGGTGGCTCAGTCAGTTAAGCAACTGATTCTTGATATTAAAAAAAAATTTTTTTTAACTTCTTGAAAAATCTCAAACTTACAGAAAAGTTGCCAGTGTAGTATAAAGGACTTTATTTTTGGAGGCTTGAAGGTAAGTAGCCAACCTGATACCCACCATTCCTTAATACTTAAACATGCATTCTCTGCAGACATTTTCTTACGGAACTGCCATACCATCATTAACATTAATGCCGTAACAATACATTGCTAGAATCCAATCTTCAGCTTCTATTCAAGTTTTGCCAAATGTCAAAGTTGTATGGAAAGTTGCATGGAAAGAGAATCTGGTTCAAAACTGCAATTTGTATTTCGTTGTCATGTCTTTTTAGGCTCCTTGAATCTGGAAGAGCTTCTCCTTGAATTTAGTTATCTTGCCACTTTCAAAGATTACAGGCTAGTGATTTTGTAGAATGTCCCTTGATTTAGAGTTTTCTGATGTTTCATGGTGATTAGACTCAGGTGATGCATTCTAGTGACTTTTTCAGGGGCATCCCAGAAATCATGCTGTGCTTTTATTACATCTTATGAAGTGCAAGTGATTTCACTTTGTCCCATTACTGCTGTCCCATCACTTTAATTACCTGTTAGGCTTCTCATCTTTTTTTTTTTATTATTAATTTGAGAGAGAATGAGTGAGAGAGAGCTTGAGAGAGGAGAAGGTCAGAGGGAAAAGCAGACTCCCCAAGGAGCTGGGAGCCCGATGCGGGACTCGATTCTGGAAGTCCGGGATCATGACCTGAGCCGAAGGCAGTCGCCCAACCAACTGAGCCACCCAGGCGTCCCTCATCTATTTTTTAAAATTAAATTAAATTAAATTTTTTTTCAGTGTTCCAAAATTCACAGTTTATCCACCACACCCAGTGCTCCATGCAAACGTGCCCTCCTTAATCACCACCACCAGGCTCACCCAACCCCCCAACCCCTTCCCATCCAAAACCCTCAGTTTGTTTCTCAGAGTCCACAGTCTCTCATGGTTTGTCTCGCCCTCCAATTTCTCCCAACTCACTTCTCCTCCCCATCTCCCAATGTCCTCCATGTTATTCCTTATGCTCCGCAGTAAGCGAAGCCATATGATAATTGACTCTGCTTGACTTATTTCACTCAGTATAATCTCCTCCAGTCCCGTCCATGTTGATACAAAAGTTGGGTATTCATCCTTTCTGATGGAGGCATAATACTCCATTGTACATATGGACCATATCTTTTTTTATCCATTCGTCCATTGAAGGGCATCTTGGTTCTTTCCACAACTTGGCGACTGTGGCCATTGTTGCTCCGAATATTGGGGTACAGGTGGCCCTTCTTTTTACTACATGTATCTTTGGGGTAAATACCTATTCTCCTGAAGCTTTTTCAAAAGATAGAAACAGAAGGAAAACTTCTAGACTCTTTTTATGAAGCCAGCATTACCTTGATCCCCAAACCAGGCAAAGACCCCACCAAAAAGGAGAACTTCAGACCAATATCCCTGATGAATACAGATGCCAAGATTCTCAACAAGATCCTAGTTAATAGGACCCAACAGTACCTTAAAAAGATTATCTACCATGACCAGGTGGGAGTTATCCATGGGATGCAAGGGTGGTTCAACATTCATAAATCAACCAATGTGATAGAACAAATCAATAAGAGAAGAGAGAAGAACCACATGGTCCTCTCAGTTGATGCAGAAAAAGAATTTGATAAGATACAGCATCCGTTCCTGATTAAAACGATTCAAAGTATAGGGATAGAGGGAACATTCCTCAACTTCAAAAAAATCTATATATGAAAAACCCACAGCAAACATCATCCTCAATGGAGAAAAGCTGACAGCCTTCCCTTTGAGATTAGGAATACGACGAGGATGTCCATTCTTGGCACGGTTGTTCAACATGTACTAGAATTCCTAACAACAGCAATCAGACAACAAAAAGAAAGAAAAGGTATTCAAATTGGCAAAGAAGAAGTCAAACTCTCTCTCTTTGCAGGTGATATGATACTTTATGTGGAAAACCCAAAAGACTCCACCCCCAGACTACTAGAACTCATATGGCAATTCAGTAATGTGGCAGGATACAAAATCAATGTACAGAAATCAGTTGCTTTCTTTCATACACTAACAACAAAAAAATAGAAAGGGAAATTAGAGGATTAATTCCATTTACTATAGCTCCAAGAACCATAAGATACCTGGGAATGAACCTAACCAAAGTGGTAAAGGATCTGTACTCAAAGAACATGCATAAAAGAAATTGAAGAAGACACAAAAAGATGGAAGAACATTCCATGCTCTTGCATCAGAAGAATAAACATTGTTAAAATGTCTGTACTGCCCAGAGCAATCTATACTTTCAATGCCATCCCGATCAAAATTCCAATGGCATTTGTAAAAGAGCTGGAAAAAACAATCCCAAAATTTGTATGGAACCAGAAGAGACCCTGAATTGCTTCTCATCTTTGTTATCATTTTCTCTTGAAAAATAGTAAATAGGGGCACCTGGGTGGCTCAGTGGGTTAAAGCCTCTGCCTTCGGCTCGGTTGTGGTCTCAGGGTCCTGGGATCAAGCCCCACATCGGGCTCTCTGTTCAGCAGGGAGCCTGCTTCCTCCTCTCTCTCTGCCTGCCTCTCCGCCTACTTGTAATCTCTGTCTGTCAAATAAATAAATAAAGTCTTTAAAAAAAAGAATAGTAGATATTTTGTGGGCAGGTACTTTGATACTGTCAATATATGGTTCCTTAACAAACTTCCAATTTATTCGTTTATTTATATCTGTGTGGACTTGTGTTTTCCTTTTTAAAATCAATTGAGTTCTAATCTGTTACTAATTTGCCCCATATTTGGCCGGTTAGAGTCTTTCCTAGCTGGCTTCTGTGTTTTTTCTTCTTTGAGTACATCCTTACTTTCTGGCCCAGTGATATGCTCACGCTTATCTTGTACTTCCCTGATCCAGCTCTGGAATCAAGTATTTCCTTAAAGAGTAGGGAAATGCCTCCTACTCTGCTTCCTTTTGCTGAGGAATGGCCCTTAGGAGTCACTCTCTGGCTGCTGGACTTGCTCATTCCTATATCCGCGGTCATGAAGATTTACTCCAGTTTTCTTCTAAGAGTTTTGTAGCTTTAACTCTTACATTTAGATATCTGATCTGTTGGGTCCATGGTCAAAGGAGTGAGACTGATACAAAGCAAAGGTCAAGCAAAGCTTTATTTTGTGCCAAGCATCGAGAATCAAACTGACCAGCCAGGGACATCTCTTGCAAAGAGGCGACCCCTCCCTGCCTTACAGACTTTTATAGAGCAAAGGCCATGTGGTTGGGCCTGGCCACACACAGGTGGCCAATGAGATTGTAACACACAGAGAAAGCTGCACAGTCATTCTAGGTCCCACACGGGTGGCGAATTGAATTACAATTCACCCCATAGTAGCTATTTGAACTAGCCTATCACCTTGGTCAGAATTGGCACCCAAAAGGCACCCAAAGGGCGGGACCCATACTCCTTGGTAGCTAGGGAGACAGTATGCACCCCCACTGATTGAACACCTCCACCTGGCCTGACCCACCCTAGTATTTGGACTTTGTTACCTGGAACTAGTTTCCGGGACTTGTTTTAAGTTAAGTCCCCTGGGGTAAGGGGTAGGGTCAATTTAAGTTTTACTGTATAAACAACAAAATGGCTGTTCAACCGAGGTGGGGCCGCTCTGGCTAAATAGGCCCTTAGAGATCCATTTCGAGTTAATTTTTGTATGGTCTGAGGTGGTAGTCCAGCTTTTTTCTTTCATGTGGATATCTACTTGTCCCAACACCATTAGTTGAAGAGATTATTTTGCCCCCACTGAAAAGTCTTTTAAAAATCAATTGACCGGGGACACCTGGGTGGCTCAGTTGGTTGAGCAGCTGCCTTCAGCTCAGGTCATGATCCCAGCGTCCTGGGATCGAGTCCCACATCGGGCTCCTTACTCATCAGGGAGCCTGCTTCTCCCTCTGCCTCTGCCTGCCATTCTGTCTGCCTGTGCTTGCTTTCTCTCCCTCTCTCTCTGACAAATAAATAAATAAAATCTTTTAAAAAAAATCAATTGACCGTAAATGTATGGATTTATTCCTGGAGTCTTTAATTCTGTTCTTTGGCGTGTATATATCTTTTCAGTGTTTCTGTGGAGGGACAGGCCCTTGGAGTTCTCCACTCTGCCATTTTCTCTGACATCACTGTATTCTTAATTTGCTAACTTATTTAATTCATCTCCCTCTATACAACCAATCTCCCATACTAGTTCCATTTCCTCACTCCACTGTAGGCCAACCCAATTTTCTTAGCCTACTCGTGCTCTCCAAAACCTCACATCCCAACATCCCCTGTGTGGACACCCTCCTCGCCCTGCTTGGTCTCCAACACCTGCTGTCGGACTGCACTGCTGCATGAACACGCTTCTCATCCCTTTGAAGACCTGACCTTCCACACTGAGTCGTCTCCCTCTGGGGACGCTCTTGCTTGAATGCCCACAATGGGCAGCTGCCAGGAAGGGACACCCAGACTCTGACAGCCCACACTGGGCCCATCTGTGGATGCCCTATTCAGACTGCCTTTCTAGTCTACATTCAGAAGCAATTTTCTCAACTCTATTTTCCAATTCCTCCATTATAGTTTTCATGTCTGCCAACATATTTTAATTTCCGAGAATTATTTTTTGTTCTGTGACTTTCATCTATACCATCCTGTTTTTATTTTATGGCTATTATATCTTCTTGCTTCTCTCAGAGGATGCTGGTTATATAAAAAGGAGGTTTTTTAAAAGCTTTCTTCTGGGACATCCGGGTGGCTCAGTTGTTAAGCGCCTGCCTTTGGCTCAGGTCATGATCCCGGGGTCCTGGGATCGAGTCCCACATTGGGCTCCTTGCTTAACAGGGATCCTGCTTCTCCCTTCACCTGCTGCTCCCCCTATTTGTGCTTTCTCTCTCTTTCCCTGATAAATAAATAAATAAAATCTTAAAAAAAAAAGAAAAGAAAAGAAAAAAGAAGTTACCCTTAAAAAAAAAGTTTCCTTCTCTTTCCCAGGCCATTTCTGTTTTCCTCTCTTTCATTTTTCTATTTATTTTATATTTGCTCTTTGCATTGGTGGTCTTCCTTAAATTCCTGGTGATCTTTTTTTATCTGCACTTAAGAGTAAGACAATATAATGCTAGTTCCTACTTTTATGTATAGATAAAGCTTTTAGACTTCGCTCAGGGATTCAGGTGGGAAGCAGCTATTTGCTGAAGGACCCCTAAGTGTCAACACATAAAGGATTACTTTTCTGAATTTTTTTCTCTAAAGAAAAAAAAAAATCTTGATTTCCTGTCTTTGGCTCATATGCTGGAATTTTGTACTGGGTGGAGATGGGTGATGCATCTCAGGACTTCTTCGGAGAGAGAGATTCCTACCTGACCTCCCTCTCTCATTTACATTACTTCCATTTGAGCTGGTGACTTCTCCTATTATGAATTTTCTTTTTTAAGAGAAACTTTGCATCATTGTCAAGATTCTCTTGCTTCTGGCCCATTATGTTCATTTCTGTTCCCAAGTGCTTTATAAGACCATAACAGTCATTCCCAACTCCGTTCTCCTTGCTTGTTCCCTAATATAGTGTTCACTTTGCCAGAACACTTAAAAGCTAGGAGTGCTTATATGTTCAAGTGATCCAGAAACGACAAATACAACAAAGGATGTGTTTGTTTGCTGGGGAGATTTTCAGAAAGATTTTTCCTCTGTGATTAAAGGCAAGAGATGCAGGAGGAGAAGGAAACTGTCCCCACCATTTTCCTCACCTCCAGCCTTTGTTTTTTAATTTTTTTTTATTTTTTCAGCATAACAGTATTCATTATTTTTGCACCACACCCAGTGCTCCATGCAATCCGTGCCCTCTACAATACCCACCACCTGGTGCCCCCAACTTCCCACCCCCCACCCCTTCAAAATTCTCAGATCGGTTTTCAGAGTCCATAGTCTCTCATGGTTCACCTCCCCTTCCAATTTCCCTCAACTCCCTTCTCCTCTCCATCTCCCCTTGTCCTCCATGCTATTTGTTATGCTCCACAAATAAGTGAAACCATATGATAATTGACTCTCTCTGCTTGACTTATTTCACTCAGCATAATCTCTTCCAGTCCCGTCCATGTTGCTACAAAACTTGGGTATTCATCCTTTCTTTCTTTTTTTTCTTTTTTACAGCTTTATAAACATATATTTTTATCCCCAGGGGTACAGGTCTGCGAATCGCCAGGTTTACACACTTCACAGCACTCACCATAGCACATACCCTCCCCAATATCCATAACCCCACCCCCCTCTCCCAACCCCCTCCCCCCATCAACCCTCAGTTTGTTTTGTGAGATTAAGAGTCACTTATGGTTTGTCTCCCTCCCAATCCCATCTTGTTTCATTTACTCTTCTCCTACCCCCTCAACCCCCCATGTTGCATCTCCTCTCCCTCATATCAGGGAGATCATATGATAGTTGTCTTTCTCCGATTGACTTATTTCGCTAAGCATGATACCCTCTAGTTCCATCCACGTCGTCGCAAATGGCAAGATTTCATTTCTTTTGATGGCTGCATAGTATTCCATTGTGTATATATACCACATCTTCTTTATCCATTCGTCTGTAGATGGACATCTAGGTTCTTTCCATAGTTTGGCTATTGTAGACATTGCTGCTATAAACATTAGGGTGTGCGTGCCCCTTCGGATCACTATGTTTGTATCTTTAGGGTAAATACCCAGCAGTGCAATTGCAGGGTCATAGGGTAGTTCTATTTTCAACATTTTGAGGAACCTCCATGCTGTTTTCCAGAGTGGTTGCACCAGCTTGCATTCCCACCAACAGTGTAGGAGGGTTCCCCTTTCTCCGCATCCTCACCAGCATCTGTCATTTCCTGACTTGTTAATTTTAGCCATTCTGACTGGTGTGAGGTGATATCTCATGGTGGTTTTGATTTGTATTTCCCTGATGCCGAGTGATATGGAGCACTTTTTCATGTGTCTGTTGGCCATCTGGATGTCTTCTTTGCAGAAATGTCTGTTCATGTCCTCTGCCCATTTCTTGATTGGATTATTTGTTCTTTGGGTGTTGAGTTTGCTAAGTTCTTTATAGATTTTGGACACTAGCCCTTTATCTGATATGTCATTTGCAAATATCTTCTCCCATTCTGTCAGTTGTCTTTTGGTTTTGTTAACTGTTTCCTTTGCTGTGCAAAAGCTTTTGATCTTGATAAAATCCCAAAAGTTCATTTTTGCCCTTGCTTCCCTTGCCTTTGGTGATTTTCCTAGGAAGATGTTGCTGCGGCTGACGTCGAAGAGGTTGCTGCCTGTGTTCTCCTCGAGGATTTTGATGGATTCCTTTCTCACATTGAGATCCTTCATCCATTTTGAGTCTATTTTCGTGTGTGGTGTTAGGAAATGATCCAATTTCATTTTTCTGCATGTGGCTGTCCAATTTTCCCAACACCATTTATTGAAGAGGCTGTCTTTGTTCCAGTGGACATTCTTTCCTGCTTTGTCGAAGATGAGTTGACCATAGAGTTGAGGGTCCATTTCTGGGCTCTCTATTCTGTTCCATTGATCTATGTGTCTGTTTTTGTGCCAGTACCATGCTGTCTTGATGATGACAGCTTTGTAATAGAGCTTGAAGTCCGGAATTGTGATGCCACCAACTTTGGCTTTCTTTTTCAATATTCCTTTGGCTATTCGAGGTCTTTTCTGGTTCCATATAAATTTTAGGATTATTTGTTCCATTTCTTTGAAAAAAATGGATGGTACTTTGATAGGAATTGCATTAAATGTGTAGATTGCTTTAGGTAGCATAGACATTTTCACAATATTTATTCTTCCAATCCAGGAGCATGGAACATTTTTCCATTTCTTTGTGTCTTCCTCAATTTCTTTCATGAGTACTTTATAGTTTTCTGAGTATAGATTCTTAGTCTCTTTGGTTAGGTTTATTCCTAGGTATCTTATAGTTTTGGGTGCAATTGTAAATGGGATGGACTCCTTAATTTCTCTTTCTTCTGTCTTGTTGTTGGTGTAGAGAAATGCAACTGATTTCTGTGCATTGATTTTATATCCTGACACTTTACTGAATTCCTGTACAAGTTCTAGCAGTTTTGGAGTGGAGTCTTTTGGGTTTTCCACATAGAGTATCATATCATCTGCGAAGAGTGATAGTTTGACTTCTTCTTTGCCGATTTGGATGCCTTTAATTTCCTTTTGTTGTCTGATTGCTGAGGCTAGGACTTCTAGTACTATGTTGAATAGCAGTGGTGATAACGGACATCCCTGCCGTGTTCCTGACCTTAGCGGAAAAGCTTTCAGTTTTTCTCCATTGAGAATGATATTTGCCGTGGGTTTTTCATAGATGGCTTTGATAATATTGAGGTATGTGCCGTCTATCCCTACACTTTGAAGAGTTTTGATCAGGAAGGGATGCTGTACTTTGTCAAATGCTTTTTCAGCATCTATGGAGAGTATCATATGGTTCTTGTTCTTTCTTTTATTAATGTGTGGTATCACATTGATTGATTTGCGGATGTTGAACCAACCTTGCAGCCCTGGAATAAATCCCACTTAGTCGTGGTGAATAATCCTTTTAATGTACTGTTGAATCCTATTGGCTAGTATTTTGGCGAGAATTTTTGCATCTGTGTTCCTCAAGGATATTGGTCTGTAGTTCTCTTTTTTGTTGGGATCCTTGTCTGGTTTTGGGATCAAGGTGATGCTGGCCTCATAAAATGAGTTTGGAAGTTTTCCTTCTATTGCTATTTTTTGGAACAGTTTCAGGAGAATAGGAATTAGTTCTTCTTTAAATGTTTGGTAGGATTCCCCCGGGAAGCCGTCTGGCCCTGGGCTTTTGTTTGTTTGGAGATTTTTGATGACTGTTTCAATCTCCTTACTGGTTATGGGTCTGTTCAGGCTTTCTATTTCTTCCTGGTTCAGTTGTGGTAGTTTATATGTCTCTAGGAATGCATCCATTTCTTCCAGATTGTCAAATTTGTTGGCGTAGAGTTGCTCATAGTATGTTCTTATAATTGTCTGTATTTCTTTGGTGTTCGTTGTGATCTCTCCTCTTTCATTCATGATTTTATTTATTTGGGTCCCCTCTCTTTTCTTTTTGATAAGTCTGGCCAGGGGTTTATCAATCTTATTAATTCTTTCAAAGAACCAGCTCCTAGTTTCGTTGATTTGTTCTATTGTTTTTTTGGTTTCTATTTCATTGATTTCTGCTCTGATCTTTATGATTTCTCTTCTCCTGCTGGGTTTAGGGTCTCTTTCTTGTTCTTTCTCCAGCTCCTTTAGGTGTAGGGTTAGGTTGTGTACCTGAGACCTTTCTTGTTTCTTGAGAAAGGCTTGTACCGCTATATATTTTCCTCTCAGGACTGCCTTTGTTGTGTCCCACAGATTCTGAACCGTTGTGTTTTCATTATCATTTGTTTCCATAAATTTTTTCAATTCTTCTTTAATTTCCTGGTTGACCCATTCATTCTTTAGAAGGATGCTGTTTAGTCTCCATGTATTTGGGTTCTTTCCAAATTTCCTCTTGTTATTGAGTTCTAGCTTTAGAGCATTGTGGTCTGAAAATATTCAGGGAATGATCCTAATCTTTTGATACCGGTTGAGACTTGCTTTAGGACCAAGAATGTGATCTATTCTGGAGAATGTTCCATGTGCACTAGAGAAGAATGTGTATTCTGTTGCTTTGGGATGAAATGTTCTGAATATATCTGTGATGTCCATCTGGTCCAGTGTGTCATTTAAGGCCTTGATTTCCTTGTTGATCTTTTGCTTGGATGATCTGTCCATTTCAGTGAGGGGAGTGTTAAAATCCCCTACTATTATTGTATTATTGTCGATGTGTTTCTTTGATTTTGTTATTAATTGGTTTATATTTGGCTGCTCCCACGTTAGGGGCATAGATATTTAAAATTGTTAGATCTTCTTGTTGGACAGTTCCTTTGAGTATGATATAGTGTCCTTCCTCATCTCTTATTATAGTCTTTGACTTAAAATCTAATTGATCTGATATAAGGATTGCCACTCCTGCTTTCTTCTGATGTCCATTAGCATGGTAAATTCTTTTCCACCCCCTCACTTTAAACCTGGAGGTGTCTTTGGGTTTAAGATGAGTTTCTTGTAGGCAACATATAGATGGGTTTTGTTTTTTTATCCATTCTGATACCCTGTGTCTTTTGATTGGGGCATTTAGCCCATTAACATTCAGGGTAAGTATTGAGAGATATGAATTTAGTGCCATTGTATTGCCTGTAAGGTGACTGTTATTGTATATTGTCTCTCTTTCTTTCTGATCTACTACTTTTAGGGTCTCTCTTTGCTCAGAGGACCCCTTTCAATATTTCCTGTAGAGCTGGTTTGGTATTTGCAAATTCTTTCAGTTTTTGTTTGTGCTGGAAGCTTTTAATCTCTCCTTCTATTTTCAATGATAGCCTAGCTGGATATAGTATTCTTGGCTGCATGTTTTTCTCATTTAGTACTCTGAATATATCATGCCAGCTCTTTCTGGCCTGCCAGGTCTCTGTGGATAAGTCTGCTGCCAATCTAATATTTTTACCATTGTACGTTACAGACTTCTTTTCCCGGGCTGCTTTCAGGATCTTTTCTTTGTCACTAAGACTTGTAAATTTTACTATTAGGTGATGGGGTGTGGACCTATTCTTATTGATTTTGAGGGGGGTTCTCTGAACCTCTTGAATTTTGATGCTTATTCCCTTTGCCATATTGGGGAAATTCTCTCCAATAATTCTCTCCAATATACCTTCTGCTCCCCTCTCTGTTTCCTCTTCTTCTGGAATCCCAATTATTCTAATGTTGTTTCGTCTTATGGTGTCACTTATCTCTCGAATTCTCCCCTTGTGGTCCAGTAGCTGTTTGTCCCTCTTCTGCTCAGCTTCTTTATTCTCTGTCATTTGGTCTTCTATATCGCTAATTCTTTCTTCTGCCTCATTTATCCTAGCAGTGAGAGCCTCCATTTTTGATTGCACCTCATTAATAGCTTTTTTTATTTCAACTTGGTTAGATTTTAGTTCTTTTATTTCTCCAGAAAGGGCTTTTATATCTCCCGAGAGGGTTGCTTTAATATCTTCCATGCCTTTTTCAAGCCCGGCTAGAACCTTGAGAATCGTCATTCTGAACTCTATATCTGACATATTACCAATGTCTGTATTGATTAGGTCCCTAGCCTTTGGTACTGTCTCTTGTTCTTTTTTTTGTTGTGAATTTTTCCGCCTTGTCATTTTGTCCAGATAAGAGTTTATGAAGGAGCAAGTAAAATACTAAAAGGGTGGCAACAACCCCAGGAAAATATGCTTTAGCCAAATCAGAAGAGATCCCAAATTGTGAGGGGGGAGAAAGGGGATAAAAAGGGGTTCAAAAAGAAAAAAAAAAGAAACTATTTAAAAAAAGAAAGCCGATAAAGAAAAAATATAAAAAGAGGAAATATATATATATATATATATATATATATATATATATATTAGATAAACTATTTAAAAAACGTTAAAAAAGAAAACGGTAAAAGTTAAAAAAATTTAGCAGAAGAAGAGAAAAAGAAAAAAAAATTGAAAAAGAAAAAAAAATTAAATTAACTGCGAGGCTAAAAAATCATGGGGAGAAAGCCATGAGTTCCGTGCTTTGCTTTCTTCTCTGGAATTCCGCCGCTCTCCTTGGTATTGAAACTGCACTCCTCGGTAGGTGAACTTGGTCCTGGCTGGGTTTCCCGTTGATCTTCTTTCAGATAGTGGTTGATTTTCTGTTTCTAGAATTGCTGTTCTTCTTCTCTTCAATCTCCCGTTGGATTTGTAGGTGTTTGCAATCTTTAGATAAGCTATTTAGCTGATCTCCCGCTACCCGAAGTAGTCTCAGCCTGCTACTTCTCCGCCATCTTGACTCCCTGTGCTACCTCCAGCCTTTGAATGGAGTGTATGAGGATTGGAGCCATAGAGACCATCTTGGCTCATTATGGAAAGGCCAAGAGTATCACAGAGTCACTGAAGAAGTGTCTTAATATCATTGGGCCATGGGTCCCAGCTGGCTCATTGGCTTTGACTCCTTGGTTTTTCTGAATTACCTTTTTATTCTCCTCTTTCTTGTCTTATCTCTCCCTTCGCCTCTCCTCCCCTCTCCTCCTCTTCTCTTCTCTTCACCTGCCTCACATCTTTAAGAGTTTTTGAACCTGGAATGGGATGGGTCAAGGACACAGGCAAAGTTACAGCCCCTTAATGGTCCTCAGCCTCCGTTAAGTCTTTTCTGAAACAAGATGGGTTGTGAAAGAACAAAGGAGCAGGTGCCCCTCTGTCTAGTCTCCCCAACCTTCTATCTCCCCACTTCCTGTGGCCAGGAAGGCCTTCATCTGTAGGTCACTCTCCTGCTCATCTCCTCCACTGGCTTCTCATGTCCTGTAGGATAAAATCTAAATTCATTAACCTGATTTCTCAAAGCTCTCCAGAGTCTGATCCCTGCCTCCTCTCCACCCTCATCCCCCACCCCTTCCCTGTGCACTGGCCTTGCTGAGGCACTAGGGTTTCCTGGAGTGTATGCTGTGCCATTTCACCTCTGGGCCTCTGTTCTTCCTGCCAGAAACAAACTTCTGCCCACAGACATGAACTGTCCCGTTGTTCAAATATCACCTCCTCTGGGAAGATTTCCCCTCTCTCCCAGGCATGGCTGGTGGCTTAGCCCTTTAACCTTTGAGCGTTCCCCTGATAGAGCTGTTTCATCTTTGAAGTGAGTGCATTTATGTGTTTCTGGGTCTGTTTTCCCTGCTAGACTGTGAGGTGATTGACAGCCAAATGTGTGTCTTATTTTGGTATCCCCAGCACTGAGCATAGAGGTGGACTCAGACATGCTCTCTGGGCTTTCCTGCTCTTTAAGGAAGATAACTTCCACTCACACTAACAAACATTTACTGAATTTTCACAGTGGGCCAGCTACAATACCTCAAAACAATAAGCCACAGTGGAATCAATTTTTAAAGCAGATAAACCACCTCACACTGAGGAATCAACTTTGGGGTTGAGATGTGGTGTAGCAGACATTCTACGGACACTTGTGTGCCTTGAGTGGAGACATATATAAGCTAGAACACACATGGGCTTTCTAATTGAGAACTAAATCAGAATCATAAGGAATTAATCTAGATAATTTAATTACAGTTAATAATGTTATATTAGTGACATCTGATAGTCAATGAGATTGGTAAAAACCTATTGCCTTCCCCAGCATTAACACAGACTATTTTTACAAGCGGCTGGATTTTATCATTTCATTTTTTAAAAAGATTTTATTTATGCATTTGTCAAAGAGAGAGAGCACACACAAGCAGAGGGAATGACAGGCAGAAGAAGAAGCAGGCTCCCTGCTGAGCAAGGAACCTGATGCAGGACTCGAACCCAGGACCCTAGGGTTATGACCTGAGCTGAGGGCAGTCGCTTAAAGGACTGAACCACCCAGGGGTCCCACAAGTGGGTGGATTTTAAAATGGATTCAAATGCTAAATATTGGGAAGAATTAGCTTTTTAAATCTATAGCTCTTGCATGTGGGAGAAACCAAAGTTCGAATAGTGTTTTTATATGCCAGAGGGACCTCATGTTGTTAAGTATAAATATTTGTACTGAACTCAAACCAACCTAGAAATCTCATGTAGACAGAGCAGTCTAAGAAATTATAGTTTTGATAGTACACCAAAGTTATAAAGCCAGGTAATTCCAATTATCACCAGTTCAGCATAATAAGAAAATATATGTACTTCCTATACTAGTCCTTGTACGAAAGGAAAGATCTTACTGAGTCATGCTCATATATATGGAGTACTAGAATTTTATAGATGGTCCAGTAGAATTGGATTATGGATGAGGAATCAATTCTGTGGTCTGGTTGGCAGAAAAGAGACAAAGTTTACACGACTTTGGTTTCCAAGCTCATATACAAATATTTTCCCACCTATGACTTGCCCAAGTCAAGATCAGTTAAAACTATTTTTTGAGATAGCAAACCAGTGGTGTTGGGGATGTCGTGGGAGAACTGTTCACATGCTGTGCTGACAACCTTGAAGTGGTTCTCAAACTGTGGCCCCAGGGAAGCAGCAGCAGCATCTTCTGAAAACTTGTTAGAAATTCAAGTTCTCAGGTGCCACTGAAGTCCTACTCAACAAAAATTCCACGTGGGGCTTCTGAGTGTCAACACGCCCCGCTTGCTTCTCAAGCATTCTCACGTGCGCGAACCACTGCTCTATGAAATGAGTCTTTCCGAAAAATCCCAGAAATCTGACTTCTTTTGAAGAGACTCTGTTTTTTCTCATCTTGGTCTCCTAATCCTATACTTCATGAATCTCTACAATTTCCAACATCCTCAGTAGGGTTTCTGTTTGTTTGTTTTTTGCGCTCAAGGCAGACCTCGCAAATAGTGTTTTGAGAGACTTAGCAACTTTTTAACAACTCCCATTGTTCCCTTGCCCCCAGTGGGAATCATTCCAGCTCAGGTTCCTGAGCTCAACTGATAGTTTCTCCCTGAGAATACGCCCTCTTCCCCAGGGTCATGCCCTCTTCCCCAGGGTCATGCCCACCAGGATGCGTGTGAGGTGGCTGAGGGTCTCCTCACCTGCCGATAGGTCAGCAATAATTGGGTTCTTGAAAACACTTGTTGGAGGGTGGACAGAATAAATAGGTGATAGACTTGACTGTGAGGACAGCCTTGGGAAGTAATTCAGGGGGAATGTGCTGTTAAAACGGCCGCTTTCGGTTACATGTAAAACCCAGTAATGTTAGCAAGTGGGCATAGAACCAACCTTTTGAGTTAGGGGCAGGGGACAAGCAACATTACTCAGAAACTCTCCACAAAATCAATTACCTAATTTTTAAAATATTTTATTTACTTATTTGACAGGGAGGGAGAGAGCACAAGCAGGGTGAGCAGCAGGCAGACAGAGAAGGAGAAGCAGGCTCCCCATTGAGCAGGGAGCCCGACACGGGGCTCGACCCCAAGACTCAGGGATCACCTGAGCTGAAGGCAGACGCTCAACCTCCTGAGCTACCCAGGCATCCCTCAAATACCTAATTGCCACATTAATTTGACAAGATTTATTGAGCATGTACCATGTCAGAGCTGCTGTTCCAAGTTCTGGAGTTACTAAGATATGGAAATTACAGTGTAGTTGGTTGATGGGAGAAGATGGAACAAATAAATGATGACAGACCCACAACTGAGGGGGGTTCTTAAAATATTACAAGAAGCCCAAGACATGGGAATTAATTCCACAGGGGAGAATGGGTGAAACGGGTGCCAGAGAGGGTGAGGTCCGAGTGAGTATTGTCTAAGGCAGAGAAGCTAACGAACAGAATTCTAGGACACAAACGAAGAAAGGAGAAAAGAGGTGGCAGGTTTAAGAAGCCACAATCTATTTTTTTTTAAAAGATTTTATTTATTTATTTGACAGAGAGAGATCACAAGTAGACAGAGAGGCAGGCAGAGAGAGAGAGAGAGAGGGAAGCAGGCTCCCTGCTGAGCAGAGAGCCCGATGCGGGACTCGATCCCAGAACCCTGAGATCATGACCTGAGCCGAAGGCAGCGGCTTAACCCACTGAGCCACCCAGGCGCCCAAGAAGCCACAATCTATTAAAGAGCCCGTGGTCCTCGGAGGAGGAGATCGTGATTAGAAAGGCAGGCGGAGACTTTGTTTTGACAGCCCAGAGCCCGCTGGACCCGCTGTGTGGATGCTGTTTGCACAGATGCAGGTAGGTGTTTCCCCTGTGATGGGATCTACGAGGTGCTCAGCTCCCAACCAGCGCTAGTGAGCGCGGCGCCGCAAGAACGTGAGCTCGGCTCCGGGTCGCGCTGAGAACGGTCTCCAGCTCGGCTGCGCAGAAGGTGGACCGGAGGGAAGGGGCATGGGTGTGGGAGGTAAGAACAGAAAGATCTCGGGGCACCTGGGTGCCTCAGTGGGTTAAGCCTCTGCCTTCCGCTCAGGTCATGATCTCAGGATCCTGGAATCGAGTCCCGCATCGGGCTCCCTGCTCAGCAGGGGGCCTGCTTCCCCTTCTCCCTCTGCTGCTCCCCCCACTTGTGCTCTCTCTCCTTCTCTCACTCTCTGTCAAATAAATAAATTCTTAAAAAAAAAAAAGAACAGAAAGATCTCTAGTAGATAATGGGCTGCACAGGCAGGTGGGAGAGGATGGGGGACTGAGGCCAGCCCACCCGGTGCCCCTCTGTCTCTCCTCCTCCATCACCTCCTTCTCCAGCTTTGGCCCGTTTCCTCCCTCCACCCTCTACCCACCATCTTCCCATTTCCCCTTCCTTCACCTGCTCTGTTCCTTCCTCTCCCTCCCTCTTCATCTTCCTTCTTTAGTCCTTCATTAATTTCCACTTCTATTCCTGCAACATTTCCCTTTCTCCTCTGCCCTGGGATTCAGTACCGTCTTCTGAAATGGTGGTTCTTTTGAAAGAGCAGAGTCTTCTTCAAACAATATATTCATTCTGTTACTTCATCTAATGAAAGTCCCCGATCCCTCTGCTTCTCGTGTCAGGTACATTCTGGGGAATCTCACCAAGTAAAGGAACATTAGGAACACTAAGGCATGGGGAAGGAACACTAGGGCATGGGGAAGAATTCATATCCCAGGCATCCAATCATGTTTAGGGGCTCCTCCACGCCTACCTGCATGCCCTGTAGCCATTCACCCATCTGGCACTTAAGACCAAGTACTGTCTGTAAGCGAGGATGGGCACGAAGGGACACAAATGCATTGTGAAATCGAGACCATGTGTCTGTAGGATTCTGTTGGGTTGTGTTGTGGAGGGAAAATAGAGAACATAAAAAGTTCATTAACATTACGATGTGTTAAACATTGTGTGAAAAGTGACTGGGAGAAAAATTTATTTGAGACTAGAAGAAGGAAGGATGTCTTTAGAGGAGGAGATGACCGAGAGAGTGATTATCACTTATTTCCAGGCACTGTTCTAGAAACTTTGCAAGTGTCATTCTACTAATATCCTCAGAAAATGCCATAAAGTATTTTTATTCCTAACTTTTGGATAATGAGACAAACCAAAGAGATTAAATAAACTTAATCAAGCTCAAATCTTAAGGAAATGGGACACCTGAAATTTGACTGATGTTCTGTTGGACTCCATGTGTCTCCCCACAACTATATCACACAGAGTCTCTAAAAAGTGGGTTGCTTATGTCTCTGGGTGGTTTAAGATATCTCATGAATGTATGTTACAGCACCAACTTGTAAACTCTCCACAGACAAGATCATTTAATCAGCACCTCATGTTATGGTCTACACCTAGAACACCCACCATATAGACCTGGACAACTCAGTTCTGAGCTCGACACTAAAAAGGCAAGTAGTCACTCCAGGCATCTATGCCTGTGGTTCGGTTTCTTTAGGTGTTTGGAGAAGGTACTATGGAGCCAGGGAACCTCACGTGGACATCAGAGTTTGTCTTCCTGGGACTCTCCCAGACTCCAGAGCTCCAGCTCCTCCTGTTCCTGGTGTTCCTGTTTGTCTACACCACCACTGTCGTGGGAAACCTCCTCATCATGGTCACAGTGACCTCAGACACCCGGCTCCACACTCCCATGTACTTTCTGCTCCGAAATCTGGCTGTCATAGACCTCTGTTTCTCCTCTGTCACTGCCCCAAAGATGCTGGTGGACTTCCTCTCTGAGAAGAAGACCATCTCCTACCAGGGCTGCATGACCCAGATCTTCTTCTTCCACTTTCTGGGAGGTGCCATGGTCTTCTTCCTCTCAGTCATGGCCTATGACCGCCTTGTTGCCATCTCCCGGCCACTCCACTACATCACCATCATGAACACTCAGCTCTGTGTGGGCTTGGTGGTGGCTAGCTGGGTAGGAGGCTTTGTCCATTCCATTGCCCAACTGGCTCTAATGCTCCCATTGCCTTTCTGTGGCCCCAACGTCCTGGATAACTTCTACTGTGATGTCCCCCAAGTACTGAAACTTGCCTGCACGGATACCTCCTTCCTGGAGTTCCTCATGATCTCCAACAGTGGAATGCTGGATGTCATCTGGTTCCTTCTCCTCCTGACCTCCTACTCCATCATCCTGGTGATGCTGAGGTCCCATTCTGGGCAGGCGAGAAGGAAGGCAGCTTCCACCTGCACCACCCACATCATCGTCGTGTCTATGGTTTTCATTCCCAGCATTTACCTCTATGCCCGGCCCTTCACTGCCTTCTCCATGGACAAAGCTGTATCCATCGGCCACACGGTCATGACCCCCATGCTCAACCCTATGATCTACACCCTGAGGAATCAGGAGGTGCAGGCAGCAGTGAGGAGACTAGGGAGGCGCCAGCTGGTTTGCAAGAGGAGCAACAATGAGTAGGTCCTTTCTCCTTGGCTTTGTTTTCCATTTGTTACATGGAGGGAAATCTACTGTGTCTTCTGTCTTCAGAGCTTGTGGATATGGTGTGGAGGTCCTCCTAGGAGGGTGAGTTTTAAAACTAAGCAACTGACTCAGATTTTTAGGAAGAAGGAAAAAGTCCTCTTTGGTGGCTAAGGTTTATGCTGGAGTTATGAGAAGTGTTCTCATGGTTCTGGAAGGCCACACCCTTCTTTTCCTCTTCTTGGTGGGTGGCTTCCTCTAATGAGGGGCTATTTCCCCAGTGAGAGCTGTTCTCATTCACATGTTTTCCCAGCCCTTTTGGGTCAGTGTCCAGAGTGTTAGAGAAAGCACAGGCCTTGAAGCTTTAGCCCTATGTTGGGAGCCCCTGACCCATTTCTTCCCAGACTGGTGACCTTGGAGCAGCTCTCTGGCTTCTCTTGAGCTCATGGATTCTTCCTCACCGCACTGGCATAGAGCAGTATCTGACCCAATAAGCTCCCAGATTTCTTGTAAGAGTCTAAAACGTGTAGAAGAAGATTTTATAAACCTTACCCGGAACCTAGGCAAGGATTATTGTCCTTGTTATCCTTCTCCTGACATTTCTTCTCTCATCAGATGGGTAGGGTAGTGTTTTGGAAGTGTTTGGCAGCCATTCCTTTGTGTAGGGAGGGAGACCTGGAGAGGGCGGGGACTGAGCTCCAGAGGGCCCCGCGACATGCCTGAGAGTGAAACCAAGAGCAGAGGGTGAGCCTCAATTCAGGGGCATGTCTTCAGGGCTCTGAAAGCTTACTGCTCTCCCCTCTGCCCTCACCCCCATTTTTAGACTCCACACTTCTTGCAAATAGGATTGGGAAGATCTGTCCATGTGTTCATTCATTCATTTTCGGGAACACGCATTCAGGGCCTGTTGCAGTACTTGTGTGTAGACAACTCCTCAGCTCTGTGCTGACTCTCATTTCCCTTACCCACACCCCTTCCCCGCCTTTCCCCTTCCTCTCCCTCCCTGCATTGGTTTCTGCCAGTTCAGCCTTCATGTCCATAAGGGCTCTCCCCTCACCTCCAGTTCACCGGTGTCCCTTGTGATCTCTTTTCCTGGACCTCATTGCCACACAACCATCGCATGTTTCCTTCACTCTCACCCTGGGCCTTGGGGGTCAGGTTGTTCTGCAGAGTTGAAGAGAAGTAGGTTTTGGTTATGGTTACAAGGGGCTACAACGCCAGCCACTTTTAATAAAAAAAGGAGGTTTAAAATTCTCCCTGAAGTTGTATATTGTGGGGCTATGAAGCTGTCAGGAGAGACACAGCTGGTGTCTCCTCATTCCTGCCCTCTCTCTGTCCTTACCCAGTCACCTTGTGTATGACGCAGATGGGAGACTCAATCCAAAAACTGGACCTTCCCATTCTGCTTTCTGCTTTCAGCTCAGGGTCTCTGGTTCAAATTCCAAAGCCCTATGAGAATAATGTGATGTGCTGAGATCGGGCCACATGTCCCATGTGGCTGAGGGGATGTGCAGGTCAGGTGACATAAGCATGGCTGTCAAAGTCCATCCCTCCAGCAGGAATTGTGGGTGAGGGTTGTTCCCAGAGAATGAGCATGTGGGTGGACAGACTCCCTCCCAGGTGTGTCTGCCATGAAAGGTACAAGCAGGGTACTCCTTAAATGATACCATCCAAAGAACTTATAATTATTTATGTCTAGGCATTCATGTTTTTATTCATCCACTAAACACCATTAAACAGCTACTTCCAATTTTGTTTTTCTGTCCTACTTGTCCTCTTTACCCCTAGGTTCTTAGGGAAACTGACTTTGTTTTGGCTGACCCAAGGGAAGAAAGGGCAGGACCCTGAGGAAGAAGGGAATCCTGTGAAGACTCATGTGGGAGCAGCAGTGGCTAAACCAGTAGGAACCATTAGCAGTTGCTAAGGGAGCTGGGATGGGGAGGGAGCCGAAAGCAGGAGAAGCAGCAGCTGGGGCACCAAGGGCAATGATGCCTCCCAGAGAACCGCCCCACAGCCATGTCTCCTACACCTCATGGATGCAGGGGCGTGCAAGGAAAGGGCAGAGCCTGCCTATAAGGCCATTAGAGGTTCTCTCCATGGAGAACTTAAAACCATAAGACTGACTGAAGGTGCTTCAATAACTGCCATGCCTGGGCAACTCTGAACAGTATCACAGCTAAAATTCTCCCTGCCAAGTGGGTTTTCTCCACCACCCTGCCCTTCGTGAACCGGAGTGTGTGTGTGTGTGTGTGTGTGTGTGTGTGTGTGTGTGTGTGTGTAGTGTGGTGTACATGAGATCTAGGGGGGACCCTGAGAAAGTGGGGGAAAGAATTAGAACTAGAGAGGGGAGAAGACCAGAAGCTTATGAAGGAGGAGAGTGTGAGCAGTGGAAAGAGAGGACCTCATGCTCTCTCTGATTCTGTGCAAATGTCAATAAAACAGCAAGGCTATGGGGTGACCGCTGAGGTGAAAGGCCAAGAGGGGAGAGAGGAGGCCCTGTCACCTATGACAGGGAATGTGCTCAGGAGATCCCTTGAGGCTCTCCCAAGAATGCGGAAATGGGGCCCACAGGCTCCTGGGCTTGCCCTACAGTGTGAATTGACAGAAAAGCCACAAAGACCAGGAGACCCACTGCCTTGCAGTGAGAACTCTCATAAGGAAAGACACATCATTTCGTCCTCCCCACAGGCGGTGATGGAAAGAGGAAGGAAGAAGTGTGAGGAGACAGATAAGTCATAGATGGACACATAAATGATTTCATGAATAAAAACTATGAAGGAAATGCATGGGGTAATGTGACTGGTAAGGTGGGCTGTGTTACGAGATGAGGTTGGGGAAGGAATTTCTGAGGAGGGGATATTTGGGCAAAGATCTGGATGGCGAGGAGCCAGGCAGACCAAGATCTGGGTGATGGGCAAGCATTCCGGATAGAAGAAAGAGCAAGTGCAAAGATCCTGGGCTAAGAATGAACTTGGTAGTCAAAGGGAAAAGAAAAGAGAGTGTAACCAGAGTGTGGTGAATGAAGAGGATCTTGGTAGAAGGTGAGCTCTAAGATGTTGTATGAGTTACCTACCACTGCATAACCAATCAACCCTAAACCTATCAGCTTAAAACAAGTTGTCCTATATAATCTCTCCACAAGTTCCATGGACCAGGAGTTCTGGCAGGCCATGGCAGAGACAACCTATCTCTGCTTCTTGGGCCTCCACTGGAAGACTCCAAAGTGAGTCAAGAGCACGTGAGTTTCACTAGCTTACGTGTCTGGCTGTTAAAGTTGGTGTCAGCTAGGAACCTAGGTGGGGCAGTTGACTGGTCTACCACAACCTGGTAGCCTGGTTCTGAGGACACGTGTTCTGGGACAGAGAGCCAGGTGGAAGCTGTGGCCTTTCTACTACTCAGTTTCGGAAGTCACAGAGCATCCCTTCTACCACATTCTCTAAGAGAGAAGTGAGCCACTGAGTGTAGCTCACATTCAAAGGAGGGAATTAAACTCCATCTTTTAGATGAGGAATGTCAAAGAATTTGTGGATATATTTTTAAGTTACTATGGTTATGTAGATAAGACCCAGTTGAGGAAAGAGTTTGGATTTTATTCTAAATGCAATGAATCTTTGGAAGACTTGACTGGAGGTTGGGGTGGTAGCATGATCTAATTTGTACTTCAGAAAGGACATGGTGGCTACCAGGCAGAGAATGAGTTAAAGAGGTCAGACCCAGTAGAGGGGGCTAAAAATCTGACACGGAGAAAAGAGACTTGGATTCAAGTTCTTGCCTTAACTGGCTGTTACCTTGGCCAAGTCTCCTAACGTGAGGATATAGGAATACCCTTTCCCATTTATATGGGATGTACCTAGGGCTTTTCCTCCCTCAGACCTGCAGGGGACAATGTTTGTTTCATGTCTCTCCTCTGTAGGATGCCTGCTTTTACTCACCTCCATAAATCTAGTGCCTCCCACAAGACCTAGAATGTGAAGGCTCTCCACAAGTATTTGTTGAAAGAATAAAGGAACCAATAGTATTGTAAATACTGGTCCTTGACACCACTTGGTGCCTTGGGGCACCAAGGGCAATGATGCCTCCCAGAGAGCCCCCAACAGCCATGTCTCCTACATCTCATGGAAGCACCCATCTCTCTGACCTTCCGGTTCTGGAGTGTATCCACCAGCCCAGCAAGCCTTCAGTGATAGGGCTGTGTCAGGAGGAGCACTGAAGGAGCATCTGGCTCCATCTCTTCTGGAATATTCCCATGCCCATTGTGTATTGGAGTCTACAAGGCATGACTGTAGTCAGAACTGTCATCACTGCCTAGATGGAACATAACGAAGGCTAAGACCTGTCCTTGCCCAGAGTCCAACACCAGCGGCCAACTCAGAACAGCCCACTCTGGGGCTCTGAGGGCTGAAAGAGGCAGCAAATAGTAGCACCTTCGTGCTTGGCTACTGCTCCTTGAGGGGATGAGTGTCACTCTTTCCATGATGGTATCAGAAGACTATACTGTGGGTAGGACAAGAAGAGTAAAGAGAGAGAGCGACCCTCACCTACCACAAAGGGCCCGGCTAATAGGCTTTCTGCCCAGGACACTGGGTGCTGGTTCCAGCCACTTCCCGTGCTGCCGAGGGGCTGGGGCCACCCCCAAACTCATCCTCCCCACCAGAGATGCTGGGGAGGCTGTGACTGGGAGGGTAGGGGGAAGATATGCACAATCTTTCAAGTCATTGCTTGCCTTTTTAAAACCCATTTTTTTTTAATAGTCTCTACACCCAATGTGGGGCTTGAACTCATGACCCCAAGATCAAGAGTCAGATGCTCTACCACTGAGCCAGCCAGGAACCACTCAAGTCATTGTTCACATTTTTTTTTAAAGATTTTATTTATTTATTTATTTGACAGACAGAGACCACAAGTAGGCGGAGAGGCCGGCAGAGAGAGAGGGGGGAAGCAGGGTCCCCGCTGAGCAGAGAGCCCGATGCAGGGCTCAATCCCAGGACCCTGGGATCATGACCTGAGCGGAAGGCAGAGGCTTAACCCACTGAGCCAGCCAGGCGCCCCAATTGTTCACATTTTTAAAACTCCTAAATTGTAAGTGTCCCAGGCAAGAGACTATTGTGTTCAACAGGATGTGTAAATTTCTATAGCATTCAGGCATTTATTCTTTCTAGATGTATTGAGATGCCAGGAGGGAAAAATGGATCTGTGTGGGCCCTCTCTTGTGGAGAGACTGTTGGAGGTTTTGATTCAGCGTGTGAGAGCAAGGGGGATGAGGGAGGGTGCAGCTCTCCCTCTCAGGCTCTGGGACCCAGTCTCTACCCCTTCGTGCTCCTCCCTATCTCCCCTTGCCCCATAGTGGCTTCCATCCCCCTCCCAGGGCTGGGACAGCCTCACCCAGCAGGGAGCCTGGAGTACAGTGGCCTCCAGGGTGGCTTGGCAGACTGCCCTTAAGTCCAATTTAGGGGCCACCAGGCCTGCCTTTGTGGGCTCAGGCCCAGGTCACCTTCCCAGTCTGTCACACCTGCTTGGTGTGGGTGCTTGGGGGAGAAGTGCTTGGGGGAGAAGGAAACAGCTTGTTGAGTAAGTAAGGGTTGACATCCCCTCCCTGGCTCCAAGACCATGACAAGTTTGCACTCTACCTTGACCATAAAACTGAGGTCTCAGAGGGGCAGCACCTGCCTCATAGGGTTGCGGTGAGGACTCGGGTGAGCAGAGTAAAGCACAGAGCCCAGGCTGGCAAATGACAAGGACAGCTGAGTCCTTGACTGACTGAGTCACTGCCTGGCCACAGTTTCCCCACAAGCATCAGAGCCCTGTGGGTCATATGTCCCACTGAGCCCCTCTCACTCACTATATTGCTGCTTTGTCTGCAAGCCCACAACCCTCCTTCCCCCACCCCCAGTCCCTGCCCCTGGGAGTTTCCAGTCCAATGGAAGAGGCGAGGTACAGCTCTCACAGAATGCCAAGGCAAGAAGGAGGAGAAGGGAAGGGCGCTTGCCCTCAGCGGAACCCCCAGTTTGGACCTCAGCATCTGTCAAGTGCTCACCAGAGAGTGCTCCTGCCTTCTGAACATCCCCCCCTCATTGCTGACTAGCAGATCAGAGAGGTTAAGCCCTTACCCGAGGTCACAGAGCCAGCATAGTACAGGGCTTCCAGGCCAGCTCTCCAAGGCCCCACAGTAGGTTTCTTCTAGCCTGCTTAGGCGAGTCTTCAGTTCTAGAGCACACACGTGCACACCCGTGCACACACTCCTGGCCCACCCTGGCCTCCCGCAGTGCCCAGTCCCCGCATTTTGAGCCAAGCACCTACTTCCTGCAGACCTCAGTGTTCTTATCATGCGAATAGGGCCAAAGACCCCATTCCCAGACAGCCCGGGAACAGGAGCAGGCCCAGCAGGCCCCAAGCCCTGCCCCACTGCAGCTGTCTCCATGAGGGCCGTTGGAGCCAAGCAGATAAAGAGATCCAATCAGGCCAGCAGCTCCACCGTGGCGGGGGGACGGTTCTTATGTAAGTGGTTGCACAATCTTGAGGTCTCAAGATAGCCAGGGGAGCGTGGGCGGGAAGGTTCTAGAGTACTGCAGTGAAAAGAAGCCAGGGAGGGAAGGCTCCCTTGTGGTCTAGGGTCTGGGCCTCAACCTGGCAGGGCCAGGCCTACAACAGCATTCCCTAACCCAGAGCCGGCCCAGCCCAGGGAGATAATGTCGCCGACCAGGGACACCGAGTCCTAAATGAGGAAAAGGCACAAATGCCCTCCCTGACCCAAGAGCTGGGATGGGCAAGGTCACAGCAGATGCCACCATTCCACAAATCCTTGTTAAGGCTTTACCAGGCCTCGGGTGAGCAACAGAACAGACACACACAGACCTACTGGGGGATGGAGCTTCATCGGATCCAACCACAGAAATACGTGTACAGTTACAAGCATGTTAGGTTCTATGAAAGGAACTGTAAGCAGGAACAAGAAAACCCGGCCATTTGAGTTCTGGCTGGTGGGGCTGGGGCAGGCGAGACTCCCTGAGGTGGGGCCTGGAGGGAGGGTAGGAGTCACCAGGCACAAAAGGAGAAGGGCCGTTGTGGTTGAAACCCACAGTAGGTGGACACAGGCCTGTTGCAGGAGCTGAAAGCCAGCGGGTTTAGAGGACAAGGAATAGAGAAAGGAGATAGGGTTCGGTGGGGAGGGGGCTGGAACCTGACTGTGTGAGCCCCTGGGGCTCCTTCCTTAGGAGACACTGTATGGAGAGCCAAGATGAGTCAGCAGAGGGGACAGAATGCTTGTGGGACCAGTGGTGCCACGTCCTCCAGGGCCTCATACTCGATGGCCACCAGCGAGCAAGGGAGAGCCGTTGAGGGTTTGACCCTCAGGTCACCCCTACCTTGCTCTGGCCCCCTTATTCTCAGTCTCCACCAGCCCCATCTCCTCCTTTCATCCAGGTTGTCTTTTTGGTGGGGTTAGACAAATCCTTCTCTCCTGTATGGCTCAGGCTTGGACTCTCATTTTGCCCATTTCCCTTTCAGAGGAAGAGCTCTCCTGCTCAATCCCCAGCCTCTGAGGTCCAGGTGGGCCACAGCCTATAAAGAGCCTGGCCCATCCCCAGCCACAAGTTCTGGACTCCACATATGGAGGGAAGAATTCACCCGCTCCTGGCAAGGAGCCAAGCTTTCCAAACACCCAACCCTGGGAGGTATCTCACTCTGATGTCCTCAGCAAGGGGCCTCCGTGCTCAATTGACTGTCCCGTCCTCATGTCCCTCAGGCAGTACCCACTCCAGCTGCCCCCAGCGCAGGCTCCTGGCCTCTCAGCCTTACACTGAGGGTAGTCATGGGGCTCACCTAGCGCCCACCTCAAGGCTCCACGTGGTCACCATGGTGCTTCCCCAACCCTGCTGCACCCTGCCTACCTGGCCTATCAGGGTCAAGATCCTGGGAGTCCCAGACTGCCACCTGGGGAAAGGAGATGAGATCCCAGCTGGGTGGGGGAAGGGACATGTCCTCCTTCCCAGGGTGGAAGAGGGTATGCCGACTCCCTGAGTTAAGTTGGGACACAGCACAGTTCACTCATGTTCCACAAACATTTCTGAGCACTGTCCATGGGCCCAGCCAGTACAAGGTGCTAGGTACCTGGCTGTAAACAAGATCAGGCCTGGGGTCCCCAAAGGCCTCAGGGGCCAGTCGGGGAGATAGACATAGTGACAGTGTGCCTTTGATACAGCCTGATATGTGCTGAGAAAAGCCTCAGAGCTCTGCTGATGTAACCCAGACTGTGTTGGGGGGTGAAAAAGAAAGGGATGAAGGACAGCTTCCTGGAGGAGGTGATATCTCAGCTGGGTTGTGCAGTTGAGTAGAAGTTCATTAGGAACATTACAGGGACCTGGAGGTGAGGGAGAACATAGTGCTTCCAGAAAGCATTAGGGAATTCAAGGCTGGAGTGTGGTGAGCAGGTGGGGAGGAATGAGTGGAGGCTGGAGGGATCCTGCGGGTCCTAGAAACATGCAAGGATTCGGGGTTCCCTGGGCTGTTGTGCAGACTCTCAGAGACCATGATGCTGCCCGTTAGAACCCTGGAAGGGGCTAGGCTCACTCCCAGCATGGCTCCTAAGTAGCCCTATCCTCAGCCCCAGGTGCTCAGAGCCCCGTGCTCCCCCCGTCCTCTCCCAGGCACCCAAAGTTGGAGTGTGTGAGGAGGGACTTGAAAACCTCCTGACTTGTCTTTTATCAAGGGCAAGTGGAAGGGGCAAAGCACCAGTATCAAGGGCAAGGCAGAGGATGCGGTCACCTCTGTGCAGAAAAGAAGGGGCGCACTGTCTGTAGGAAATGTAAGCGTCCTCATACCCCAGACGAAAGGTGGGGCCGCTCCTGATGATCATGTAGGCAATTCCAGGCAGTGTCAGTGATAAACACTCCTTCCCAAAGATGTCTTCTGTCGGTCTCCGCTCTGCAATTACTGTTGCCTTAATAATAACAAGTGTAAGCTTCAAATGAATGCGTCCTTCTTACTCATCCTTTAATAGCACCGTATTCTCCCCGGAAGTCATGTAGGAGAATTCTGGCTCGGCGTGGCTCCCTGGGCTGCATGCATGCATTCATCTGGAAGGTTTGGTCTTGGGGCTGACTTTGGCTGCCTTTGGCGCCTTCCATCCCCCCTTGCGCTGCACAGTCTTGCTTTTAAATAGTGGGTTTGTGGGGGCGCTTGGGTGGCTCAGTGGGTTAAGCCTCTGCCTTCGGCTCAGGTCATGATCTTGGGTCCTGCATCAGGCTCCCTGCTCAGAGGGGAGCCTGCTTCCCCCCCCCCCCGTCTCTCTGCCTGCCTCTCTCTGCCTACTTGTGATCTCTGTGTGTCAAATAAATAAATAAAATCTTTAAAAAAAAATAGTGGGTTTGGGGCACCTGGGTGGCTTAGTGGGTTAAGCCTCTGCTTTCGGCTCAGGTCATGATCTCAGGGTCCTAGGATTGAGCCCCACATCAGGCTCTCTGCTCGGCGAGGAGCCTGCTTCCCACCCCCCTCTGCCTGCCTCTCTGCCTACTTGTGATTTCTCTGTCAAATAAATAAATAAAATCTTAAAAAAAAAGTGGGTTTGATACAACAGTGAGAACATAGTGATTGCAAAGATAGAGAGGCAGAACTTGATTTCCTTCAATTTTGTCACTTTCTGTGACCATTTGGAGTTATAATTTGTGTTTAAAATTTGCAACAGTGAAATAGTGTAAACTGCTAGTTTATTGAGCTCTCTGCTCAGCGGGGAGCCTTCTTCCCCCTCTCTCTCTGCCTGCCTCTCTGCCTACTTGTGATCTCTCTCTCTGTGACAAATAAATAAAATCTTTTAAAAAAATTTTTCAAGTTGCTTATTTTAAAACTGAAAAACGAATCAAGAAAATAGAAACTGCAATAACATGTTAACTATTATATTAAAACCATCAATATGTGGGTAGTTTTCCCCCTTTATTTAAAACACAGTCACATAATTTAAAAGTATTAATCCAATACTCTTTACCTTTTTATATTTTAGTATTTTATTTTTATTTCTTTACTGGTATGATTCCACGTACAAAATTGAATATAAGAACATGCACACATTTCTTTTCTAACCATTATCATTACTTGTTTCATTTCATGAGTATTACTGGAAATAATTTTGTTATGTAAAGGAGAGGCTATCAAAAAACAGTCTGCTCCCAGTATCAGATACTCTAGATACCACTGGGTAACACTTAGCCCCAAAGAAAATCTAAAATCCCTCCCGGGAAGTCCCAGTGGGCACTGGCTTGTGGCCCCAGCCCATATTCCTCTTCTGGTCTCCAGGTGTGTTCCACCTTGACCAAAGAAAACAGCACACATCAAAGCAAACCATTGTGTGACCTGGCAAGGACCCCACAGGGACCGGCTGGCCTCCCAGTGAAGGTCATAGCAGGAGAGGGGTGCAGGTCCCCAAACTGGGGAGCCTCTGAATGGCTTCTCCCTCCATCCCTGTCAGTCCACTGGGTTTCCCGTGGCCCCGGTGGGACAGCTGGAATGCCCACTCTGTTGGAGGAGGAGGGTGGGCACAGAGAGCCAAAGTCTGAACAAACCTAACTTAAGGGGCCTGCCTTGCTTCCTCCCTCCCTCCTTCCCTCCCTCCCTCACTCTCTTCCCTTCCTTTCAGGTGTCCCGGCCTGGATGGGCCACAAAGCCCTTATATTCATCGGCCCCTGCCTTCACCCTGAGCGTGGTTGCTCCCCTCCCAGCACAGCCTGGAGTGAGCTCGATAAAGGAAGCAACCCGAGGCTGGACAGCAAGGCCTACTCAGCATTACTGAGTGCCTGCTGTGTGCCAGGCACTGCAGTGGCATTTTACATGGGTTCCCATAGGGTGGACACAGCAATGACCTCCATCTGACAGTGGAGAATCCAGATCAGGGGCTAAGCAGCTGACCCAAGTGGGTGCAGGTCAGTGAGCTCCCGAGTGCACAGGCTGTGGTCGTCAGAGGGAACCTTCCTACCAAACCAGAGAGGCCTGGAAGCAGAGGGCAGGGGTGCGGGGGGCATTGTCCATGTAGGGTCAAGTGTCTGGAGCTTAGAGGCAGGGTCCTGCCAGAGGGCAGCAGAAAGCAGGTGGAAGGAGCAGGAGAACCCCAGGGTAGACCTATCTTAGGTCTCCTTGCCAGAAGTTCTGCCCATCGGCCCAGCCCTGGCCGTAACCCCTGGGAAACTGCCCCCCATGGGCTGCTTGTACCCCTAGGAGATCCCTTTCTTTCTTTTCTTTTCTTTCTTTCTCTCTTTCTTTCTTTCTTTCTTTTCTTTCTTGATTTTATTTATTTATTAGAGATCACAAGTAGGCAGAGAGGCAGGCAGAGAGAGAGGAGGAAGCCGGCTCCCCGCTGAGCAGAGAGCCCGATGTGGGGTTCCATCCCAGGACACTGGGATCACGACCTGAGCTGAAGACAGAGGCTTTAACCCACTGAGCCACCCAGGCACCCCAAGGCGGTCCCTTTCTATCTGCTTGCCTCTCGTCACCATCTCCAGCAGTCAATGGGCCAACTGCCCCAGAGACCAGCCAACGGGGCTGGGTCTAGAGTCCAGGTTCTGTCCCGAGCTTCTCCTGGGAACCCACGGCACCCCGTGGCTATGGCAGACCCCAGAACTCATGACTGCTGGAGAGCTAAAGTCCTCTCTGGGGGGAGAGCGGAACTCACTCCTAGCCCTCTTTAGGGGGATCCTGGAGAGAGGGCAATCCAGCCCACCCTGGTTGCCAGTCTCCCATGGCCGCCGGCTTCAGTCTCCTGTGGCCGCTGGCTCCCTGCGTGCAGGGAGGTGAGGTGCGTTTGAGGAGCACTCTATGACTTTGCGATTTACCCCAGGCCGTGCAGGGGCTCAGCACCAGGAACACCGTGTGCTTTTAGCCACTACACTGTGACTTTCCTTCTAGGCTGCCTTGTCACAGGAGAGGGGCACCTGCTGAAGAAAGGGAGATAAGATCAGTAGGGCCCAGGCCTTCAACGGGAGCTTGTGAAAGACATTGCTGAAGGGGTGTCTCAAGGGCAACGGCCGCTGCAGCCGGGGGCGCTGGGGTGGGACGGGGGCCATGAAGGGCGGGTGACATGGGGCCTCGGAGCAGATGAGGAAGGGGCTGCTCTGGAGCAGGAGCAAGGACAGGCAGGCTGTGGGGCGTAGGGGGCGGGATGGGATGGGCTGGGGTGAGGATTCTGGAGCTCAGCAGCCTCGGGTGGACTGGGATGTAGTGGAGCCAAGGCCCAGAGGGGAGGCCGCCCAGGGAGCAAAGGCAAGGGTATGAGAATGCGCCGCCCTTGAGGGCCTTCTACCCTTCCCACATGGAAATGGAGGCCCAGCCAGAGTCACGCAGGTAGTACTTGAGCCAGTCCAGACCCAGGCCCACTGCTCGGGTACAAGCCTGTCAGGGAGGCTCATTGAGGAAACCTGGGCAGCAGCGTGGAGCCCTGGACCGCCCTCTGCCTGCGTGGAGTCCCGCTACCATCGCTCTGCTGGCACTTTCCCTGTGACAGCTCACCGCGTACCACAGGGGGCCCCTGATGCAGTACCTTAGTTTTCATGGCTCAGCCCTGCCTCCACCATTGCCTGGTCCTCTCCTGCATCTTAGAGAGACCTGGCAGGGAAGGGGAGTAAGGGGGAAGGCTAGAATCACAGATCGGACACCATTCGTGCATTCAATAAACATTTATTGAGCACTTACTGAACACCTGGCCTAGTGCTGAGGCCTCTGGGGAGATACAAGAGCAAGGCAGACCCATTTCTGCCTAGTTAGGGGGATGAGAGAAGCCTTTCTAACCATCAGGTCTAAGTATCATTTAAGGATGTGGGCTGGAGAGGGGAAGTGACTTGCCCAAGGCCATACGACTAGTTCGTAGCAGGTCCAGGCCCAGGCTCCTGAGGCACGCTGCTCCTCAATCTTCCAGCAAATTCTCACTGAGCAACACCTGTGTTCCAGGCCCTGCCCTGAGCCTCGGAGAAATACATCTGTGAGCTCAGTAGTAAGGAGGGTGGGGGTGGGGTGCTTCAGTCTCATGCTTCCCCTGAAAATGAGAGGGAAGTTCCAGGGCCCCACCTCAGGAGGCTGGACTTCCCCTCTCTCACCCTCAGACAGGATATAAAAGACCCTTCCTAGCTACTTCCAGAAAAGAGGAGGTGAGAGGTGTCGGCTTGCAGATTTCCAGGTGAGAGGCGCGCAGGGGGCCTGCCTGTGGGCAGGATGTGGGTGTCGATCCCTTGCCCCGCTGTTGCCAGGGGCCTCACGGCAGAGAAGAAGCTGTTCCTTGCGCTGGCAGGGGTCCTGGCCGCACTCATCTTGGCCCTGCCCTGTGAGAGCACTGGCTCAGGTAACAGCCCTTTGGACAGCCAAGGAGGAGTGCAACGGAGGGGGGAGGTGTCCAGGTCTGGGGGGAGCCCATGGGTCCCCTGGACCCTGAGTCCCCTTCCCTATGAACAGCCTCCCCTGCGACCGTGGAGACCTCGGTCCTTCGGGACTGCATAACAGAGGCCAAGCTGCTGGTGGATGCTGCCTACAATCAGACTCAGAGGAGGTGGGTCTGGGAGGGTCAGTGCAGTGGGTGAGCTCCAGCCATGGTCATGTCAGCCATCACCCTGCCCCTGGGAACTTGGGACAGTGCCATGTCGGTAGAGAGTCTCCCTTCCGTCCATCTTGTCGGTTCACACTGCCCGGGCTGGGGCTCTGCTGGGGGCTCTGCTTCCTTTCTCCAGCCCTTGCTCTTCCCCCGCAGCATCACAGAGCGCCTCCGCAGTGGCCTGGCCAGCCCCATGGACCTCCTGTCCTACTTCAAACAACCGTTAGCAACCACCAGGACAGTGGTCCGGGCTGCCGACTACATGCACGTGGCCTTGGAGCTGCTGGAGGAGAAGTTACAACTCCAGGGATCCAGTTCCCTCAACGTCACTGGTACTGTGCTCCCCACTGAGCCCCAGAGCCTGCCCTGGCCTGGGAAAGGAGGGTACACAGCCTGGACTGTTGGGAGGGAAGAGGCTCCGGGGATGGGAGGTATGGAACAGGCCAGCTCAGGAAGGAGCCAGGACCCTGCCCCCTTGTCCCACCCCAGATGTACTGACAGAACCCCAGCTTCGGCTGCTGTCCCAGGCCAGTGGCTGTGCTCTCCGGGACCAGGAGGAGAAGTGCAGCAACAAGTATCGAACCATCACCGGGAGATGCAACAACAGGTGGGTGTGGGGGCCGCACCTGACCGAGGAGGCCTCCCTCCCCTCTGCCGCCCCTCACCCCACGGTGAGTGCTCTCCAGGCCCAGAACTCCTGCCGACTAGAGCCAACTCTCTGCTGCAGGAGAAGACCCTTGCTGGGGTCCTCCAACCAGGCCCTGGCCCGCTGGCTGCCAGCTGAGTACGAGGACAGGCTGTCCCTCCCCTTTGGCTGGACACCCAACAGGAGGCGCAATGGTTTCCTCCTCCCTCTTGTGAGTAGGGGCTGTGGGTCCGGGTCCGGAGGGCACTCCGCCGCTTCGAAACAATAAGAGCACAGCCCCCAGCCGCTGGAATCCTGGCTCTGCCACTGGCCAGCTCTGACTCTGAGCAACTCATTCAGCTGAGTCTCAGTCTCCCCATCTGTAAAATGGCAGTAGAATCCACTTCGTGTCTCTGGTGTGTGAATTATAAGGTCCCTAGTATGAACATCTACATAGGACGTGATCTAGTAATGCCAGCCAGGATAGTGCCAAAAGAATTAGTATCAAGTATCTATCCAAGTAAAAGAGCAGCATGTCTTACTCTATGTCTATTGATTGAAATGATTTCACATTTATCAGTTTATCAATTTTCTATTCATATGTCAATATGACTCCTCCATCAACATCTGTGTATTAATTCTTCCATCTGTCTGTCCAATTCCTTCTGTGTTTGTTATCCATCACCTACCAACTGGTCCATGCATCTCTCAGTCACTACTGTCGTCTCATTGGTCTATAAACTGATCTATCCATTCGATCTGTTTACCTCTTTGGAAGAGCTGGTCAGGTCTCAACCAGCCAACCTGGCCTCTGCCTTTCTCTACTCCTGGAATCCTCAGGAGCCACACCTGAGGCCATGAGCACCCCACAGTGGGTGGGACAAAGTGCAGCTGGGGAGGGAAGGGCAAGAGAGGAGGAGAGACCCTGTTCATGCCAGCAGGGGCAATCTGCAGAGCTGGCCTGGGATGCCTCACGCTGACCTCTCTTCCTACCAGGTCCGAGCCGTCTCCAACCAGATTGTGCGCTTTCCCAGCGAGAGGCTGACCTCCGACCGGGGCAGGGCCCTTATGTTTATGCAGTGGGGCCAATTCATTGACCACGACTTGGACTTCGTCCCTGAGTCCCCAGCCAGAGTGGCCTTCACTGCGGGCGTGGACTGCGAGAAGAGCTGTGCCCAGCTGCCCCCCTGCTTCCCCATCAAGGTACCTCCGGTGGGCCCCAGGCCAAGAGCTGGGGGGTGGGGGTGCGTAAGGTGAAGCTCCCGGTTCAAGGAGCTGTCTGTGGTGCTGAAGTATCGGACAAAGGTGAGGAGCCGGACCCTGTACATAACCCCGGGTTCTGTGTGTGTTTGGAGGGTGAGGATGCGGGTGGGGCAAACTGCCAGCAGCTTTAGCGCAGTTTCACAGAGGAGGAAGCACTGGAGACCAGCCCTGACCCATGGGTCTGATTCCGACAAGGGAAGCCTCTGGACTGCTGCTTTTGAGAGCCTTTAGGGACTCTTAGCTCTTGCCCTTCTCTCCTTCCTGAAGAGGTCCAAGGGTCCTGCAGCTCTCACCAGTTCCTGGGGTGCTGTTGTGAGCAGGGTGCTATCATTCAGGCTGAGAGGCAAGGATGGTGTGGAACACTGGGGAAGGAAAGCCGGACTCCAGGGAGCAGAGCCTCTCTGGGGATATGGGCCCAGGGAGGCGGGGGACACACGTGCATACACTCCCACATTCATTCACCCCTAACAGGGAGGGTGACATTCATGGGGCAACCTTACCCATTCCTCAAGCTCTGGTTCAAGAGCAGCTCCTTGAGGGAATCTTCCTATATCTTCCTAGCACACCTTTAGTTTTTGGCTTTTAGATCAAGCATAGCAAGTAGCGCCTCAATTTAGAGTCACATTCCCTACTTGTGCAGCTGTTTTCACTGAACGCCAGCTTCCTGCAACCTGTGCTGGGTTGTGCTGACCTTTGTTGGTTTCCAAAGCGCCCAGCATAGAAGGGTGCTTAGGAAATGTCTGTAGAATTAAATGGAATGAGAGCAGCACAATCCCAAATGTCAAGAGAACTAGGTCATAATCCTTCCTCTCCTGCTAACGAGTTGTCACTTCCTTTCTCTGAGCCTCAGTTTCCCCATTTGTGAAATGAGGATCCTTTCATGACTCTCTGATACAAAGCACTAAGGATGCTCAGATTGACCTGCTGAGCAGCATGAGGCTGGGTGAGTCAAGGAGGGCTTCCTAGAGGAGAGTTTCAAGAAAGGTTTTGAAGCAGGTGAGGAATGATCCAGAGGAGTGAGCTTGCTCTTGAGGGCCCCCCTTGTCACTGGCTCCTTTTCCACCTCAGATCCCACCCAATGACCCCCGCATCAGGAACCAGCGTGACTGCATCCCCTTCTTCCGCTCGGCACCCGCATGCCCCCAAAACAGGAACAAAGTCCGAAACCAGCTCAACTCGCTCACCTCCTTCTTGGATGCCAGCATGGTGTACGGCAGCGAGGTCTCCCTCGCCCTGCGGCTTCGCAACCAGACCAATTTCCTGGGGCTGCTGGCTGTCAACACCCGCTTCAGCGACAACGGCCGGGCTCTGCTGCCCTTCGACAACCTTCGTGATGACCCCTGCCTCCTCACCAACCGTGAAGCACGCATCCCCTGCTTCCTAGCAGGTCAGCCCCCGGTGGTCGCCTGAAGAAGAGGTTAAATAAGACCTGGTATAAAAGGGTTTTGTTCAAAGCCAGCAAGTGACTGTAAAGCCCAGGAGTTTGCTTTCCTTCCGGGCCTCCAGGAGAAGCTCTGTCTATAGGAATGGGCTCTGCCCAACCCTCTTTCTCTTTCCCCTCGGCTCCTGGGGAAAGCAGTCTGCTCCCAAGTCCACAGCTGGGGAAAGGTCTAGCTCTTGGTGGAGAGTGTGTTGATGGCTGCAGTTCACCAGAAAGGTGGGCTCGCAGTCCCAAAGTCAAGGTTCCTAGGGTCATCCGGGTCCCTCCACCAGCTGTAGGCCTGGTCACTGGTAGAACAGAATCATGCCCAAGCCCAGCAGCTGCTCTGTGCTTTCCCACTTGCGTGAACCTGTTTCAGTAAATTTGGGACCTGAGACCCCACTGTCTCCCCCGTCCTGACCTTTTGTGTGGGGTGGCGGGTGGCAGTCAGTGAGGAGACCCATTGCCCAGCTGAGGAGATGGAGGTCCAGTGAGGACCGGGAACTTGGCCCGGGTCATAACATGCTACCACCTCCTTCTGGTCCCCAGAGCTCTGTCTGCCTTAGCAGAAAGACATTTCTCTGGGGAGGGTTGTGTTGACTCTGAACTTGGGGTTTTCAAGGTGACTCCCGATCATCGGAAACCCCCAAACTGGCGGCTATGCACACCCTCTTTATGCGGGAGCACAACCGGCTGGCTACGGAGCTAAAGCGTCTGAATCCTCAGTGGACGGGAGACAAGCTGTACCAGGAGGCCCGGAAGATCGTGGGCGCCATGGTACAGGTAGGGAGTCCTGGGCCCAGCACCCTCAGAAGACAATCTGCCATGAGACACCATTTGGTAGAGTGGCTCCCACTTCCCTTAATACATCCTTTGGGGCTGTGCCTCAAATCAGCTGGGTCTGGGTAATGGGGAGCGTACCTGAGACCTGACCTGTGTGGCAAGCTCTGCCACTAACTTGCTGTGTGACACTGTCCTTGTCACCCCACTCTCTGTGCTTTGGGACCTTCATCGGCCAATGGGAAATGCATATTTCCACATTTGACACAATGGCAATAAAGAATTGGTATGTCTGAGGGGCCCTTCAGAAAGCAAAAGTTTTGTCCAAAGGCAAAGGAATGGGGTGGGCGGCTGCTAAGGTAATGTTCCTCCTGCCTTCTCTTGTAGATCATCACCTACCGAGACTTTCTGCCCCTGGTTTTAGGCAAGGCCCGGGCCAGGAGAACACTAGGACCCTACCGTGGGTATTGCTCCAAAGTGGACCCTCGTGTGGCCAATGTCTTCACCCTGGCCTTCCGCTTCGGCCACACCATGCTCCAGCCCTTCATGTTCCGCTTGGACAGCCAGTACCGGGCCTCAGCTCCCAACTCGCGCGTCCCGCTTAGCACGAGCTTCTTTGCCAGCTGGCGAGTCGTGCATGAAGGTGACCAGGTCTTAAAAGCAGATGGAAATGGGGGTGGGGCCAAGCTTAGTGCCAGGAGGCCGGGCTGCTGCTCAGGCCACTGCTAACCATCTCCCCAGGGCAGTACAAGGCAGGTACACCAAGACCCTCAGGCCTGGGCCTCCTACCCCCTCAGGGATCAGAGAATTTCCAAAGGGAAGGAGACTCATGTCAGATGGCTTGTGGGCCGGCTAGGAGGTTGTCTTCTGCTCCTTCCTCAAGAAGTAGGGGTGACTTCTTTCCCTGCCAACCTCAGCTCCCTTCAAGTCTACCCAGGCCTTTGTTTCCTGATACAAACATTACGGAATGTAAGCCACTGACTTGTCCCCCTCTGAGCTAGCTTGGCCTCCTAATGACCCAGGGTCTCCCCAGAGGCCGATCCGGTCCTTGCTGCTCACATTTCCCGCCACTAGGTGGCATCGACCCCATCATCCGAGGCCTCATGGCCACCCCTGCCAAGCTGAACCGTCAGGATTCCATATTGGTGGACGAGCTTCGGGACCGGCTGTTTCAGCAGGTGCGAAGGATCGGACTGGACTTGGCAGCTCTCAACATGCAGCGCAGCCGGGACCACGGCCTCCCAGGTGAGGGGTTGCTCGGCCTGGGGCTGCCGCTGGGGGCGGGGGCGTGTTTCAGAGGAGACCCTTGGGGCATCCTTTCTGGCTGCAACCATGTACCCCGTGCGCTGTGGTTCAGAAGTACGTAAGGCCGAGCTCGGAAAGGGAAAGGAAAGCGTCCCTGGGACCACCCTTTGCCATCCTGCCACATCTTCGCCCCCTGCTGTAGGTCCTCTAGCTGTAGGTTCACAGCACGGCCATGACCTAACCACGATCTGCTTGTGGACAAAGCAGATTAGGACATCCTGGGTGGAGAAAACAGTAGGGTCAAAGGGCAGGGAAGAAGTGCCCTGTTCCCCGCTACCCTGGCGAGTTCCAAAGAGGAAGATTCTAGTTCTGGGGACATAGGAACTGGCTCCTGGCTCTAAGTGCAGAAAGGCAAAGAGCCCAAGAGGCAGGAACCCAGGTAGAGTAAACTTAAGACGGCCTTGGCTGTTTCCTGAGGACACAAAAATCGCAGGAAAGAAGAAAAGTGTATCCCAGGGAAGAAGAAAACTTAAGCACTTTGCCAGGAATTTTCATGGCTATTAATCATTTTGTTCTGCCAATGACCCTGAGAAGCAATTATTACGGCCGTTTTTATGGATGAGGAGATAAGTTCAGAGACAGCTAGTCATCCTCTCGAAGCCACATAACTAGGAAGTAGTAAAATTTGAATCAGGTTCAGAATGTCTCCTTCCTTCCTTCTGTGCAAGCCATAATGTTAGGGGAAGGCTTTGTTCACCATCTTGTCCCCTCTCCCCCTCCCCTACTTTCCTGTCTACTACCTGAATCCCCATCTGCCTCCACTCATCTGTGGCTCTGTGTAATGGGATGGGGGCAGTCTCCACTGCACCTACCAGAGCACCTGGTAGGCTCACAGCTGGTGCTCAAGAACCTGTTCTTGCCTCTTTACATGGGGATGGGCGGGGGGGGGGGGGGGGGGGGGGGGGGGGCGTGTGGAGGGGGTGGGTTCCCACCACTAAAGAGCCGTGGGCGCCCCCTGCTGGAGAACTGAGATTGCCAGTTACCCAGGTGCCACACCTTGCCCTCCAAGCTGTCCCAGAAATACTGTCCAGACACTAGCTCCCACAGTCTCCTCCAATCCCTTCCCAAGTTCAACACCAAATTTAGAATTGGAAGAGCTTGTATGAAATTCACTTACTGATGGGGTGACCTGAAGAAAGTCACAGTTGCTCAAGCTGGGCAAATACCCATTGATACAATGGAGATTACAAAGTGCCTCACAGAGGTGCTGTGAGGACCCTAAGAGATGATCACGACCAGTGCTTAGTGAGGTAAAGCATTATATCGTCTTCCTTTGCTCACCCTGAGGATGGTGTTTGTGAGTTGTAGTTCAATGGACAATATTGGGCAGGTGTTTCTTCAAGGTTAGGGCAAATATGTCTCCTATCTTCATGGTCCCCGCCCCATCCTCTGGCTTGGTCCTGGGTGGGATCCTGATAGCAGAGAAATCAGAAGACTGGCCTTGGTAGTGAAAAAAAAAGTTCAAATGGCTTTGTTGAGATATAATTAGCATATCGTAAAATTCCCCCATATGAAGTATACGATTCTATGACTTCAGTATATCTAGAGTTGTGCATTGATCGCTCTTTTTGCGGGGTGGGCATCTGTTAAGGTCTTCGGCCCACTGATCACCATTGCTAATGTCAGCACATTTTCCTCACTCACAAAAGAAACCTTACAATAACGGTCACTGCCTGTCCCCACCCCAGCCCTTGACAATCACTGATCTTTCTATGTCTACATGGTTGCCTGTTCTGGACCTTTCATGTAGATGGAATCATACAGCATGTGGTCCTTTTCTGAGTAAACTTTAACCAGGCTCTTCATTTCTTCGTTTGTTCACCTATGTATTTGTTCATTCTTTCCTTCTCCAGATCTGAGTAAGAGTCTTTTATGTTCTGCGTCTGTCTCATTTGTACCTAAGTGATGCACTTGAGCCCAATAGCCCTGGGGTATTAGGTGTTGTATTAGGACACACTCCTCAGTTTGGTGCACACAGAGCATGGTTGTCTACTCACTTTGGAAACTAGAGGGCAGTGGTTTGATCTTTGGAAGGTTCAGTCTCTTCTGTCAGCAGGGATCTTGCTCTGCCTGACATTTCCTGAACCCAGAGCTCTCTCAGGAGAAACTGTGGAGAAGCAGAAGCTAAGGGGAAGTCAGCAGGGTGAGACTGACCTTCCTCCACCCCCTTTCCCTACAGGGTACAATGCCTGGAGGCACTTCTGTGGGCTCTCCCAGCCCCGGAACCTGGCACAGCTCAGCCGGGTGCTGCGAAACCAGGGTTTGGCGAGGAAGTTCCTGAATCTGTACGGGACACCTGACAACATTGACATCTGGATTGGGGCCATCGCCGAGCCTCTTTTGCCAGGGGCCCGAGTGGGGCCTCTTCTGGCTTGTCTTTTTGAAAACCAGTTCAGGAGAGCCCGAGATGGGGACAGGTAAGGGACCCTCCCCTGAAGAGACCAGCCCCAGAGACAGGGCAGAAAAGCACTAGCATGTCAAGACTCAGCAAGGGGGAAAGCGCCCTTTCTGGATTTGTTTCTTCTGAGCTCACAGGGTCTGAGGCCAAGAGGCTCCTCTGAGGAGAGCCTGGTCAGAGTGAGAGAGACCATGGGCTGGGCCAGGCTGATGGTGCCTGAGCTGTTTGGCCAGTAGGTCCCAGAAAACATAGGCAGAAAGGACTAAATCTGGTTTCCTTCCAATAAAGCTTATCATTTACAACCCGAGTCCAGGTTCAAATCCAGCCCTGGCCACTTAAATTACTACGCCCTTAATACTGAGCAATTTCCTTGACCACTGTACTTGTTTCTTCATTTATAAATTCATTTGTGAATTTCTTCATTTATAAATTTTTGCGGGAATTCTGGAGAAACGAGTGAAATAATGTGACGTTCGGGGCATTCCGCAGGTGCTTGTTATGTTCATTCCTCCCTGACCTTCACCTACATCTCTTGACTTGTCTTGGTAGGTTCTGGTGGGAAAAACGGGGTGTTTTCACCAAGAGACAGCGCAAGGCCTTGCGCAAGATTTCCTTGTCTCGAATCGTGTGTGACAATACCGGCATCACCACCGTTTCGAGGGACATCTTCAGGGCCAACACCTACCCGCGGGGCTTTGTGAGCTGCACCTCCATCCCGACGCTGAACCTGTCAGCCTGGCGGGGCACATGAGGCCTCTACAGGTAAGGGGCGGCCCTCCTCCAACATCCTTCCCTGACCAGACGGCTGAGTCCTTTTAGACTTCCAAGCAGAGACAACCAAACCGGTCACCAGAGGCAGTGTGGTCTTCCCTGCTGGCTTCCGGTATGCTAGCTTCTGGACAGAGAGTTAATCCAAGGCCTAGGACTTTGGGGGGCAATCGGGAAGCCTTAGCTTAGTCGTCAGCACCCTAAAACAGCCCCGTGTCTGGACCTCCAGCAAGTTCCTCACTTGCTCATGTCTGCTGTTCCACAGGACCCCATCCCAAGCCTCCGGCCACAGGCATAAGGGAACCTGGGGGAGACCACGAGGAGGCCTCCTCCCCTGGAGCAACCGCACCTGCTGACGCTTTTGCTGGCTCTGGCTCATGGCTGGCTCTGTGGCTGGGAGCGACAGCCAGGGCGACAGCCAGGGCTCCTGGCAGCAGTGAACTCGCCCACCTTGGGAGCCCCGTAGGTCTTAGGTCTATTGGCTCTGGGTGCAAGAAGGTCTTGAGGCCCAGGCAAGAAGAGTCATCTGGTTGGTCTCTGACCTTTTTGCTATTTCCCAGCCGTCCCCATCCCCCGGCCATGACTGCAGCCCACAGCACACCCGGACCCAGCTGCCCCACCACCCTCTGCTGAGCCTGCAGGCCGGGCGGTGAGCTCCGCGCGTACCAATAAAAGACTGCTTAGGGCAAGAGGTGGTTTCTGCGTTAGGCTGGGGAGGGCACAGCCTCAGCCTCGTGCTTTGCTCCAAACATTTGAGAGGAGCCCTGCCAGGGCCCCACTGGAACTAACCCCTAAGCCTCTCTTGTGGGCTGACTCCAGACACTCTTGAGTGGGGAAGGGCAGAAAAGGGAAGGTTCAGGAGAATACCCTGGCCACGCCAGCAACCTGAGCAGAAAAACAGCCAACATGTTAGTCAGCACAAAAAGGTTTTATGTACAAAAAACACAATAAAAGATACTACCCGGCTAGCAGAAAGGACTGGGCGCTGCCTTCAGTCTTCATTTCCTTGTATCTCAAATCCAACAAGCCCCGAGTGGCAGGAGGAGGCTACCCTGGAAAGAGGAGGCCGAGTCTCCCGGGCCAGGCATTCAGGATCTTCTCCTCTTCCTTTCTTGAGCCTCCACTTGTAACGCAGGCTCTGAGGCAGGAGGCGCCTGCAGCTCTCTGCTCTCAAGACAGCGAGACAAGCCAGAAAAGAGGCTGTGTGAGGACAGGACTAATGGTGGGGTCACCGCGCCCTGGGCTAACCCAGCAAGCCTGCCCAGGCGTGACAGCCGCTCGCAGGAACTGAAATATGCAGAGAGGGATCGCAGGTCTCCAGTGGTACCGCCGCCCGGCAGAGGGAGGCCCTGCCGAAGAGTAGGCAGAGGCACCGGCCTGGGACTCTCTGCTCTTCTGGGTCTCAGCAGGCTGGTGGGGTCGCTGGGGAGAAAGATGAAGAGGCAGGACGACACCAGCCTCAAACATCACCCATCTTCTCCTCTTGCACAGGGGGTAGGGGGTCAGGGCCGCTGCGAGCTAGGAAACCATGGTCCCCGAGGGGCTCACGAGGTCCTGGGGAAGGCTTTCTCGGGCCTCCTGCATGCGGCGCCGGGCGCGACGAAAGGCCTCTATGAGGGGAACAAGTGTAGTGGTCAGCCACCGTGGTGTGGGGAGAGGTGGGGCTCGTGTCGATGCGGGATGGCCAGCTAAGGGGTGGAGGGAAACCTACCCAGCACATTGTGAACGGAACTCTGCTGGCTGAACCCTTCCAGACGGTCCAGCACGCTCCGCATCCTTTTCCGGAGGGAACTTGACTCCATGAAGGCCCTGCACAGAAGCCCAGCACATGGTCAGGGCTGCTGCCCAGCCCATGGGGTAAGGCTCCCCGAGGTGGAGGGCCGGGGTCACTCACCTGGACTGCTGTAGGCAGTGCAAGCGGAAGGTGACGCTGCCAGTGGTCTCAGTGCGGAAACCAAAGCGGCTCAGACGCTCCCCCTGAGGCATGCAGTTAAGACAGTGTCAGGTTTCTGGGGGTTCTAGACCCCAAGCACTGTGCAGACCCATTCTTACTCCCACTCTTGGAAAAGAGATCCACTGGGGGGAACTTCCTCCCAGCACCCAGACTCCATCACCTCAAGGCTAACGTGGGACTCCCCACTGTACATCAGGGGATGCCCCAACCTCAGCTGAGAATAAGCAGTCTGAGAAGAGGCCTGCCAATCCTCACCACCTTTGGTGACTGAAGCCTCAGTGATGGTCTGGAAGGAGAGGCCAGTCACTCTGACAGGACTTTAAATCTACTCATTTCCTGAGATCTCCCAGGATAGCAGTGTAGATGTCTGTACCTGGTTTAAGATGTGGCCATGACCTCCAGCTGAAGCCACGGGAAAGAAGGGACTAAGTAATAATGAAGCAACAAAGGGGCCTTAACCCTGACCCCACCTTCTGCATGCAGAAGAGATAGGAACCTAAGCTCCCAACATGAAGTCTGCCCTGAGACAAAAGGTACCTTGAAGGTTCCTGGTATCCGCACGTAGGAGAGGTCCTCCAGTTCCAGAGAGCCGCCGATGAAAAACCTCCTCAGCTCAGCCAGCGTGCCGAGCTCCATGGGCCTCCACGTGGGTACTGTCAGGGTGTGCAAGCCTGTGCCGGGAGAGTGGGGCCTCAGCCAGAGAGGGCATGCGGTCCCTCACTGGACTCCCAGCAGTGACACAAGCCTAGCCACCACTGGAACACCTTGTCTGGGGACGACCTGACCTCTGATGAGGGGATCCTGGTGGTCTGGGGTACCTGTTTGGAGGTCAGTCAGCTAGAAATTCACACGTCAGTTC
Organism: Lutra lutra; assembly: GCF_902655055.1. NCBI lineage: Eukaryota > Metazoa > Chordata > Mammalia > Carnivora > Mustelidae > Lutra > Lutra lutra. The sequence goes on from NC_062293.1 coordinate 32,701,420, forward strand.
TGCCAATTATTACCTGTGTACCCAGCAGAAGTTTCTTCACTCCTCCGAGCCCCATGCCCCTCACTAGTAAAAGGGCAATGGTAATACCTCCACTTTGCAGAGTGGCTGGTGGGATTACCCGGGAAGCACGTAGCACAATGCCGAGCACCAGACAGGACACAGAGGCTCTTATTTCAGAATGAGTGCCGATCCATTCAATACACGGATGCCAAGAGCCCACCGTGCCTGAGCGCCTCCCTCTAGGCTGCTAGTCAAAACAGAGGTGCTCGGAGCAGATGCCACAGATGCCCGGGCTGCTCGGCTTCCGAGTCAGCTGCAGGCACACTCGGCTGTCTCTCAGGGAGCAGGGAGAAGGCCTCAAAGGAGCAAGGAATCCAGCAAATTCAATGCTTCTAATTCCTAATTGTGCCTCCTCCTCCCTGGGAGAGGCCAAATGTTTGAGAAGTGTTAGTCTCAGTCCTCAGAGCTGGGGCATGTGGGCCACGTGGAGGGCGGGGACGAGACGTCACCTGGGGTGGCAGGCAGCACCACAGCGCCATAGCCTTCCACACGATACCTCTGCCAGAAGTCCAGTGAGAGGACCTCACAGTAGAGCACAGGCCACTCCGGGAGGGCATCTGGGAAAAGTGAGAGAAGCAGCCAGGTCACAGGAGGCCTTCCCCCCACCAGAGGACAGCCTGGGCCCAGGATCTACTGAGCTACTCACCAGCAGATTCGTCTTCATGGAGGAAGGAGGCCTCAAATGTGAACGGGTAGGAGAAGTAAGCCACCTTATCCTAAACAAGAGAAGTGTTATTTCATACTCAGGGTCTTGGGGTAGGCAAGGCCTCACTGAGAATCTGTTCTCTCTGAGGCCAGTGACACCTTCACAAGGGAGAAAGAAAAACTATCCCCCCCTCCAAACAGGGGAAATAAGAGGCTGAGAGGGGACGGGGCACCCACATATAAGCTGCTACCATCCTCAGAAAGACAGAGAGGGAAGCCCTGCACCAGGTGGCAGCCTGAGAGCCTGCAGAGAAGGGCCGGATGCAACTCTGACTGCTCCCCCGGCTGGCTGCCTGATAATCTCCAGAGTCCCGCTCCTGGCCAGAGAGCCCTCCTGTCTTCCGTACCATCCCCAGGGATTTGGTGGCACAGGTCTGTGTTATTCCTGAGAGCTGCTGGAATGTTGGGCTTGACCAATCTGAAAGCCAAAGACCATATATGGTAAACTGACCTGGGAGGGAGGGAGGGAGTTGAGAAAAGAACAAAGTTCCTTCACCTCTTCATGCGTTCACACACACCATCGTTCACCTAACATTTGCTGAGTGTCTCCTATGTGCCACGACCAGTCACTGGGGATATAGTGGTGGGCAAACAGAAGTGATCCCTGTCTCTCAAGGAGCTACCATGCCAGCTTGCGGGGAACACAGACAACAAACCAACAAGAGGCTATCAGGTAGTGACAGAAGCCGTACTAAATACAGAGCAGGCTCTTAGATTGGGTGGTGAGGGAGGACCTCTCAGAGGGGACACTTAGGCTGAGACCTGAACTCAGTTGTGCAAAGATATGACAGAAAGGGTTTCAGACAAAGGAAATGACCTCCAAAAGGCCCTAAGGAGGAAATGAACTTGGCATGTTCAAAAACAGAAAGTATGACTGGAATATTGTAAGGGAGAGATCGGCAGGGGCCAGCTTGCTCCAGCTTTGGAGCTGGGATTTTACTCTAAGCGGGAGGGAAAGCTGTTGGGGTTTAAAGTTCAAGAAAGATACAACTAATTTACATTTTTCAAAGGTTCCATTTGGCTGTGGTGTCTGTGGCAAATGAACTGTAAAGGAAGCAAAGGGGTAAGTTAGAAAGTTAATTCATGGGCCTGGGCAGGAGATGGAGGAGGTTTGGTATAAGGTGCTTGATAGAGGAGCTGGGGACATCTTTGGAAGATAGAGCCAACAGAAACTGTTGAGGGAATGACTAGCTGTGGGGAGCTAGAGAAAGTGAGGAATCGAGGATGTCTCGATTGTTAGTTGGCAGCAGCAACTAAGTAAATGACAACATCATGTCCCTTAGGGAAGACCATGAAGGCCAGTTTGACGCAGGAGGGAGAATCAAGAGTTCTTTGGATCATGTTAGGCAGGAATGACAAGCGGATATGAGCCTGAAATTCGGGGGAAAGGCCAAGGCTAGAGAGAATACTAGGGGTCTGAGACATACGTAGTAGACAAGCCATGAGATGGATGGAACCACCTAGGAAGACTACAGAGAGGGAGTAATAGAAGGCCCAGGCCCAGCCCTGGACACTCTACAGCTCTGAGACCAACAGATGAGCCAAGAGCCAAGGGGACTCATGAGCCACCAATGAGAGCAAAGAGAGGAGCGTGGAGCCAGAAGCCAAGAGGAGAGTTCGAGTGAGGAAACGTGAGCTGTGCCACTTGCTTCTCAGAGGTCATGTAGCAGGAATGCAAAGATGTCACCACAGGATTTGACCACTTGAAAGTGATCTATGACCTTGAAAAGAACAGTCACAGTTTCTTTGAAAAAAGTGGGGAAGCCTGGGGCGCCTGGGTGGCTCAGTGGGTTAGGCCTCTGCCTTCGGCTTAGGTCATGATCCCAGGGTCCTGGGATCGAGCCCCACATCGGGCTCTCTGCTCAGTAGGAAGCCTGCTTCCCCCTCTCTCTCTGCCTGCCTCTCTGCCTACTTGTGATCTCTGTCTGTCAAATAAATAAATAAAATCTTAAAAAAAAAACAAAAAACAAAGTGGGGAAGCCTGACTTAATGCCTCTACAAAACTGTCAGAATGGGTATAAAAGAAACTTGGGAATATTACTTACTAGTAGATGGCAATTCCACAAAGAAGTGGACGTAGAGATTGTCATACTCATAGCCTTGTGCTGAAACTAAGAAAACAAGAAACGATTTTAGCTTATTCTCCTGTCGCCCTTAGCACCCAACCCTGTCCTAAAGGGCCTATGCACTTCGGGAAGCAAGGCCCTTGAGGGCGAGGAACTCCCTGCGCTTCCAGGAAAGGCTCACGACTGAGTTTCCCAAGTAGGGCAGACAAGCCAGCACCTCCACCAGGGTGGGGCGGATTACCTCACAGCTGTCGGGGCCTTGCCCAAGCATCAGGGGATCCCTGTCTGGCAAGGCACTTACCCACCTCTCCGTTTACAAAGAGCCGGAGGGCACCTGGTACAGTCTAAAGAAGAGAGAAGTGGGACAGGATCAGGAGCCAGGGAGTCCAGGGGAGTCAGCACTCGTCCTCCAGCCCGTTCACCAATCTCTGGAAGACCTGACACTGGCAGCCGCCATATGCACTGCTGTTGCTTCCTCCCCGCTCCCCCCTCAAACGAGCAAGGCTGGGGGGTGGGCGGGAGGTGTAGAGGATCTCAAGCAGACTCTGCGCTGAGCATGGAGCCCAACGCGGGGCTTATCTCATGACCCTTATCTCATGAGATCACAGCCTGAGCTGAAATCAAGAGTCAGAGGCTTAACCAACTGAGCCACCCATGCACCTCTGCTATATTTTAAAACACATAACAAGAACTGTGCTCTATATGCTAGTCTCTGATTTCCTTCTGGCAAGAAGCATATGTCCTTTAAGAGACACGCTGTTACTCAGCCACAGTCCGAATGCTCTGGCTAAAGCCGGCTCATGGTGGGGCAGGAAGCCAAGCCACTCACCATCTCAAAGTCTGTGCCCACGAGGCTGCTGAGATACTCCTTGTGCCGGCCATAAAGCTGAGGAAACAAACCATAAGCAAACTCAAGATGCAAACCCAGCCAGACCAGGGTCAGTTCTGAATGGGAGGGACAAAAGACACCGTAACAGGAAATGCCACAGAGAGCCCAGGCTGAACCATCCACACCGCCACCTTTTTCAAGTAAAGCACAGAGGCTCCAGAGTCTGCTGGTCTGGGGCCCAGTCCTGTCCCTGGCACTTATAAGCCCTATGACCTTGGGCAGACTTCTTAGCTTTTCAATCTCAGTTTCCTCATTTATAAAATGGTAATAATAAAAGCATTTACCTTAAAGTGAGGAAATAAAGTACGTGACAGGCCTCACAGAGCATGGTACATGCTCAAATAAATGGTCATTGTTATTATTATGATGTTATGGTAGGATCAAAAGCTCAGGTCTGATATGTCAGCAATGCTTCCTATGTCAGGAGAGGGCCAGTAAGAAAGACCCTGCAACTGTGGGCATGAACCTCAGACATGCTCTCAGCTCCCAGGCACCCAGGCTCATCCCTGCACTTGGAAGGAGGTCACTCTTACATCCTTGAACACACGCTGTTCCCGCTCCTCCTCCTCTGGCTGCGCGAGGGAGGACACATTGTCCACTGTATACTTCCACAGCTCCTGCTTCTCCCCCTCGGTCTCAATTCTGTAAAGTCAAAGCCACAGGAAGACCAGCTCTGATGAGATCTCTCCAGACCTAGCCCAGGAATGAGCCATCATTGGCCATACACCTTGCTCGAAGCAAATGAGGACGAAAGTGGTCAGAACGATGAGCAGGTGAGGGAAACAAAATGGAAAAGCAGAAAGAGCATTAGAGTGGACATGGAGCGTGGGTTGGGGGCCAATTTCTGCCTCAAAGTCATGCGGAAACCCTAAAGCATGACATTCCTGGCAACCAGTTCTCTCGCCTGAAAAACAGACAGGTAGCCTTAGTCATTTCTAATTTACAGCTCTTTTACTGTAAGACAGGGAGGTAGCAAGAGTCAGACCAGAGGAAGAGACCTGGCTGAGCTCGTCCCACCCTGCTCTGGCTGGTCCCTGCAGGCAGCAGCACAGAGAATTATTTTCACTTAACTATGCCAATGAAGTTACTTAGCCCTTTCAAACTGGTACAGCTGCCCACTTTCCGAGAACAGGGTCCCCAGGATGCTAAAGGTCTCTTATAAAACAGAATATGAACCATTACCTGGGAATTTAGAAACCAGGACAAATGAAGGACTTTCTCAGAATCTCCTCAATTTGGGTCAAGAAGTGAAGCCAAGAAAAGGAATACCAGTCCCCACGCCCCTCTCTTCCTCTCCTCACCTGTAGGGTCCTTTGAGGCCAGTGAAGTCAGGTTTTACTGTGATCACACCATTGCTGTCCACTTTCAGAGTACAGAGGACATGTTCATACTTCTTATAGCCAAGCCTAGAAACCAGGAAATCGACACCCGGGTTCAACACTGCTGGTCCCACTAACCGGAGAGAGGAAGAGGTAGTCAGTCCACGTCAGGGGAGAGGACAGAGGCTGGAGTGAGAATTGTCATGGTCAAATGCCTTCTTCTGAGTACGACTAAGAAGAAAAAGAAGAAACAGTCCCTCCCTTCTGCATTCCCCAGGGGGACTATAACAGGGTACATGATGGGTGATGAGGAAGAGGATCTGAGCTGGGCAGTGAAGGCTTCACTCACTTCCCGTAGGGTCCCAGGTCTGCCATGATGTACATTGTCTGAAGAGGGGTGTTGATGACATGGTTGTTCCTGATAAACTCTTCTGAGGGTTCCCAGGTGACAATCCGTGACTTGAGGATGCTGCCTTCCCTGGAAGACACCACAGGAAGGCGGCACCCCCTGAAGAGCCCAAAGGAAGCACCTGGGGGAGCACACCCGGAGGAGGCCTCCTGCAGAAGAGGAAGCTCGAGGTGGCAGACATATCCAGACACTGGCCTGGAAGGACTACAAAGCCCCCCGCCCCAACCCCCTACTTATTTGTACTCACATCCCTCGCCTGTCCTGCCGTCGCCGCCTGACATTGGCCATCCGTTCAACCAAGAATGATGGTGCCTCCCGGGCTGCGGTGGTCATTTTCTGACAGTGCTAGGGAAGGAGAACAGCCCTGTGTGACCCATCTGGTCAGGGCCACGTGGGATGAAGTGCTGAAGGCAAGCCCTCCTTTTGAAACCTCATCTGGAACCTGTATCTAAGGGGTACACCCACCTCACAGTTATAAACGTTAGGGGAGGGGAGCAGTGGCACAAAGAAGCCAAAGAAGATTCCTACCATGCCTTGGTTTGTTCCAAGATTTTAGCAGCATATCATCCTTCAGAAATGAGTTTATTTATGCTAATATTAAAATGAGTCTGTCTGCAGGGGCGCCTGGGTGGTGCAGTCGGTTGAATGTTTGATTCTTGGTTTTGCCTCAGGTCATGATCTTTGGGGTCCTGGGATCGAGCCCCTCATCGGGCTCCACGCTCAGCACCGGAATCTGCTGGAGATTCTCTCTTTCTCTCCCTCTGCCCCTACCCCACCATGCACGTGCTCTCTCTCTCAAATAAATAAATCAATCTTTAAAAAAAAAAAATAAACGAGTCTGCAATCTCTGAGTACATACCAACAAAAAGTTGGGTGAGTGTGCCTGGTAGATGTTGATGTTACCAGGTACTTGGAAGATGCCAAATGGGATACAAAGTATCCTGTGAAAAGTCCTCCCATGGGTAATTCAGCACTAACTAATTTCATTTACTTTTCTAAAACAGAAAACCCAACTTTTGTATGCTACCTAACATAAGCATCAGTCTTTCAAAAACATTCATTTAATACCTGCTCCTTACAGAGCTACAAAGGTCATAGGCAAAAATCAGAAAATACAGGCTTTTCTCTCAAGGAATTTTAAAAATCTCCTGAGAAGAAAGAATATGTCATACAGGGACTGAGGCAAACGTAAGGGTTTGTGAGCACTGGGGAACGGAGCACTAAGCCACCCCCCCACAGCTGTACTGAATCCTTCTTGAAACCTATAGATTCAGAGTTGTGGCTGCATTATCTAGATGGTTCAAGACTCCACCCACCTGCCTCATCTCATGATGCATGGAGGAAGTCTTCCCGGGGTCTCTAGCCTGCTTATCATGAGAGACACTGCCCGTTCCCCCAGGCCCTCCAGCAGGTGGAGAAGGAGCAGTAGCCAACCACCTGAAGACTGGGCCTGGACTCCAGCTTGGCTACCAGCAGCACAAGGCAGTTTCTGGAGAGGCTGCCTGTCTGAATAGGCTTCTGGTTTAACACACAGAACCCAATGAGGCCAGAAAGCTAGGGGAGGGAAAGAAGGAAGCTATGGGAGCCCAGGAAAAATAATACCTCCTCCACATTGGTGTATCTATCAGAGTCTGTGTAGGTAAAAATTCGTCGGTTCTTCCTGCCACCCGAATCCTCCAGTTTCAGGATCTCTTGTCGGTACTGATGATCCAAAGGGCTCTGACAAGCTGCTTCGTTTCGGTACAGATCTACTTCAAACTGAGGTCACAAGGACACAGAGATCTACTGAGACTATGTCAAACTTTTGTTTCTGTAACTGTTTCGTCAAATCAGTTCTATAGAGCCAATGCAATTCGACATGTTCCCATAGCCAACTTCCACTTATCTGAACTAACTGAGGGCAGGGGATCCAAAGAATGTTAGAGCTAAATGGAACCAGAGTGAGGGTCTAGTCCAATTAGACCCTGGTCTAGGTCTGGGTCCAGACCCTGTTACAGACAGCAGATTTCACCCAGAAGTGACAAGGGTTTTACCCAGGATCACAGAACTGGGTAGTGCCATTCACTATGTTATATTGCCCTTGAAACACAATGGGGGCTTAGGGGGGTGGCACCTGTGTGGCTCAGTCAGTTAAGCAGGTCTGCCTTTGGCTCAGTTCATGATCTCCAGATCCTGGGATCGAGCCCCATGTCAGATTCCATGCTCCATGGAGAGTCTGTTTCTCCCTCTCCCTCTGCCACTCCCCCCACTCATGCTCTCTCTCTCTCTCCCTCCCCCCACCCAAACAAAAGGATAAAATCTTAAAAAAAAAAAAAAAAACAAAACAGGGAAAAGTATAAACTGCTATAATTTTCTGGAAATCCGTTAGGTGATGTGTATCAGGAAGGCTTCCCTGCTACCAGCCAGGTGAAGGCGGAGTAGGTGGATGTAAACTGAGTGGGGAGGTGGCATGGGCTCACCTGGCTGAAGAGCTTCTCCTGCCACCCAATCACGACCTCTTCCTCTTCCTCTTCCTCTGAGCGGTGTCCACCTCCAAAGACCACAGAGTGAGTCAAACGTTTGAGTCAAATCAGCCCCACCTTTCGCTCTGTGACTGGTTATAACCCAAGTCCCTGCTCTAATATTTGCCACAAAACCAGCTGGAGTTTGGGGATTTATTAAGCGCTCACCCTAAACAAAGGTTGGAGAGGCTGGGGATGTATGTAGAAGCCAAGATTAGGACCTAAGCAGTCTTAATTATCACTGTAATTTGAATAAAAGGAAAGCATGGCTCCCAGGAATTATTTAATCTAATTCAATGTCAGGAGTCAAATTCAGAATATAGTCTGGATAGCTCTTCCTCAATCCCAACTGTCCACATTTGCTAGAAAGGAGCCCTGGCGTCCTTTTCTTTACTGTTCCTGAAGCCATACGTCTAGAACCACAGGCACTGTAACCTTAGGAAGCAAAGCACCAGAAGAGAAGAGGAAAAGCAAATAAGTTATTATTTAAAGAAACAAACCGAATACACTCTTGGCTGAGTATGCCTTTTTGAGACATGTGCTTCAAAACACACCAGCCCACACTCATGCCTGGGAATATATCTGAACAGATACAACAAATGCAGAGAGACTAGTGATTTAACACAACCACACTGTCCTCTCTTTCTCATTCTTCTGGCTTCTGAGATAAGGAAACTGCAAAAGCACAGTTGATGTTAATATGTACCTTTTTCAAGCAGACCCCAATTTTAAAATTGTTTTAGGTAGTGGGCATAAATATACATATAAATATATATATATTTAAAGTATACATTTATACACTATATACATGTATGTAGTACACACACACTATGTATATATGTAGGCATAGTACAGACATTTATGTATAGTATACACATACATTAGGAGTTTGGAGCATACTTTCTCTTAGCAAAAAATGCCACAATCAGTATCTAGTTTGCCAGCAGATGTTTAACATATCAAAAGTATAGTGTTCTGTTATTTTACAACATCTGGCCATAGTTCAGTTCAGCTCTTGATGGCAAGAATCATGTCTTACTCAATTTTCTTAACACAACATAACGGAATAGTTAAAATTGCTTGAGATCAAATCCTTGCTTCAACATTTACCAACCACGTGACCCTGGGCAAGGAACACAACCTCTCTATGCCTTTTCTCAGACTACAGATCTGGGCCTACTCTGTCTTAAAAGGCAACTACCGCTCCAGGCCCTTCCCCAGGTCCCCAAGGGGTCGCATCACCACCATACACCCACTGGCAGTTGGGTGAGGCCTAAAAGTGGCCAAGTCTATGAGGTCCTTCCCAGGCTGGGCAGCAGGCTGGTAACGGAGGAAGTTGCTGGATGTGATTCTTTGCAGGTGGACTCTGTCAGGAAAAGAAAAGCCCAGAACACTCATTACAAGACACACAACCTGAAGATGAACACAGAGCAAAGATGGGAGGAACAAAAGAAAGAAGAGGGTGGGGCTCCAAGGTGGTTGTGTGCGCGTGAGCACGGCCGGGGGTCTTAAGGGGAAGAGTGCGGATAAGTGCATTGGGTACAGAGCTCTGAGGAATTTGAGAAGGGCAGAGGCTTGAAAGGGTTTGGGTAGGTCTGGAAGCCGTAAGTGGAGCGGGTTGAGGGTAGTGTGGGAGACGCCGGGAGACCAGGAGGCAGAGTCGGGATTGAAAGCGCAAGTGGGGACTCAGCAAACAAGAAGTGAGGTTCAGGCTCGAATTATTTGAGAGCATAAAAGCACAGGGCTCTGGGACGATGCGACTACCGGAGGCGCAAGTTGCGCACGGGGTCCCGGGAGCGATACACAGCCTCCCCGGTGTCAGTGCTCCAGACCGTCTCCGCCATGACAGCTGTGACTCGCCGCGACAGCGCCGGAAAGCGCACCGCCCCCAGTTCCCCTGGCAACAGGGACGCGGGGCTCGGGAGGCGGAAGAGATGCTGCGCGCGCAACCTAAGGTTCCCGGCGCTGTGCCGTAGGCGCGCGCCCGAAGCGGGTCGGACCCTGGTGGAGGCTGTGAGCGCGGTCCGTTTGGGGTACTGCGGGGTCACCGCTTACCACGTGTGCGACAAAGCTCGCTCACACCTAAGACTGCACTTGATGCACTTTACAAATGAGGAGACCAAGGCAGTGCCATCGGCCCCTTTCACGTAGATTCAGAAATGGTGATGGGGGACCAGACTCAGGTGACCTGAGTCCCGGATTCGACTTTTCTCACCACGCCGCACTGCCTTCCACTGAATGCTCGGAAACTGTCCTGAAAATCGGTGGACGTGACTCACAGAATGCACCCATTCTTCCCAAAGGAGTCAGGGAAGGCGTTGGCACTTACTCAGACAAGAAAATATATTCTTGGAAGAAAACCAAAAAAAGTGTCAGAAGAGTTAGTAGTCCTTGTGTTGGTATTCACTGAGCCGGAGAAAGAAGAAACAAGGAAGCTAACAGTAAGGAAGGAAAATTTGTTATTATTGAACCGGGTTTTCCCCTGCATGTGTTATTTCCGGATTTTTAAGCCACCTTAAGATACTCTACTGGCCTCCTGAAAAGTCAGCAAAGTGCTATCCAGAAGTTATGCTTCATTGGACGATCAAAGCAGGGACACATCTTAACCAGGAGTCTGGCTCCCTGGCACCTTGGGTTAGGTCAACAGTTAATCAACCTTTGACATTTGCCACTCCCCCAAGAGAGTAAGCAGTTGTCCCCTGAACTCAGTAATCTCATGCCAGTTTGATTATATGGCACTGGGAGTCCTGGACAGCATAGCTGCTGTTGTGTAACACCAAGGACTCACCATAATAATAGTGCCACTTATTTAGTATCTAATACAACCTGGGCACTCTGTTTGCATTGTCCCTAATCCTCATAGAAAACCCTTAAGTAGGCATTGCTACTTCCATGTAATGGATGAAGTCAGGGAAGGCCAGGGCTTCATGCGCTTACTAAGGTTGAACTCTCGTTAAGTGGTGAAGGAGCTGGGATCCAAGTCCTTCTTTCGAAGCCTAAACCCCTTCCACTCTGCCTTGCAGCCTCTCACCTACCACTGAGCTCATTAGTCTATAAAGGCACACAACCTCCAACGCAGGAAACAATTATTTCAACAGATGGAACTATGGAGGCTTCAGAATACTTGCTCTTAAGAAATAGTCTCATTTCTCCTTTTAAAATTGTAAATAGACAACACTATGCCTCACGAACAACAAATGACAAAGGCGGAGCATGCAGCAAGAGTTTAGTGTAGGGGCGCCTGGGGGGCTCAGTGGGTTAAGCCTCTGCCTTCAGCTCAGGTCATGATCTCAGGGTCCTGGCATCCAGCCCCGCATCTGGCTCCCTGCTCAGCGGGGAGCCTGCTTCTGCCTCTGCCTGCTGCTGCCCCTGCTTGTGTTTTCTCTCTCTCTCTCTCTCTCTCTCACTCTCTCTGACAAATAAATAAGCTTAAAAAAAAAAAAAAAGCAGAAATTAATCTGGAAAACTCCGAATAGTTGGTATTTAACATCTAAATAATCAATTTTTCAAGAAAGAAGTCATAATGGAAATTAGGAAATATCTTGAACTGAATGAAAAGGAAAATACAATGTATCAAAATGTTGGGTATGCTTAGAGAGAAATTTATAGTATAAAATGCTTCTATAAGAAAAGAACTCTCAAACCAATAATCTAAATTTCAGTTTTAAAATCTAGGAAGAAAATAAAACCAAAGTAAGAAACAGGGAAAGAACAATAAACCTAAGAGCAGAAATCGATTAAATAGGAAACATAAAGACAATTTTTTTTTAAAGCCACATCTAGAATGGTGGAGGAAGAATCTCAAAAACTGCCTTGTTCATAAAAGCAGTGAGAACGCTGGCAACACTTATCATCAACTTTTTCAGAAATTTAGAAGTTAACCAAAGGGACGCCTGGGTGGCTCAGTTGGTTAAGCGGCTGCCTTCGGCTCAGGTCATGATCCCAGCGTCCTGGGATCGAGTCCCACATTGGGCTCCTAGCTTGGCGGGGAGCCTGCTTCTCCCTCTGCCTCTGCCTGCCATTCTGTCTGCCTGTGCTTGCTCGCTCTCCTCTCTCTCTCTGACAAATAAATAAAATCTTTAAAAAAAAAAAAAAAAGAAGTTAACCAAAGGCATGCGATAATCCAAGGAGCATTTATTCAAGCAAAACAGCCATATTTCAGTAGGAACCGAGAGATATGCGGCATTTTAACTGTCCTCTTTCCTCTCCCCAGCTCAAGCTTACTGTGAATAGCCATTTCCCCTTGGGGGAATGTCAAGAGCAATGACATCGCTTTTGTTTATCATTGCAGTTTCTTAATACTGCAGCTGCTTGAGATGGTGATAATAAATGAAACAACCAAGAAACTAACCAAAGCCTCGAAAGGAAAAACTGGGAACTGATATGCCCATTGGAGTTTTCCAAAGCTCCGATATTATCCTGGAAATCTAGAAGACCACATACATGTGCAGGGTGGTGTGTATATCCAGGAAAGACATGAGATGCTTGACTCTATCATATCTATACCCATATATGAGAAATAGAGAGCTTATAAATGTATAATGTTTATATGAAAAGAATTTTTATATAAATATGTTCAAAGAACTAAAGGAAACTATGTCTGAAGAACGAAAGGCATGTAAGAGAGTGATGTCTCACCAAACCGAGAATATCAGTAAAGAAATATAACTTATTTTTGTTTTTTTTTTAAGATTTTATTGATTTATTTGACAGAGAGAGATCACAAGTAGAGAGAGAGGCAGGCGGAGAGAGAGGAGGGAGCAGGCTCCCTGCTGAGCAGAGAGCCCGATGCGGGACTCGATCCCAGGACCCTGAGATCATGACCTGAGCCGAAGGCAGCGGCTTAACCCACTGAGCCACCCAGGCGCCCCTATAACTTATTTTTGAAAAGAAACAATAGAAATTCTGGAATTGGAGAGAACAATAAATGAAATGAAAATTCACTAGAGAACCTCCGTAGCACATTAGCACTGGCAGAAGAATGAATCAGCAAACTTGAATACAGGCCAATTAGTTAATCCCATACCCAGACCTTGGTTTCTTACTACCATACCATTCTACATTACAAAGCCATCAGGGCTCATTGGAGAAATGATTGATTCCTTGAAAGAAGCAGAATGGAACCTCTTAGGCACCTCTGGGCTAGGGAGCACCCATTAGAGCAATCCTGAGGTAGGTCATTGTATGAGTTGTTGACAGTCAGCGTGCTTAGCAGCTGGTCAGGGGGACCTGGGCAGGGCATCAACAGCATCTGTTACAAGTACGTTTGAGGGAGGTGATCCTAGGAAACACTGGCATGTGAGTGGGGCTAAACCCAGGCCAACTCATTCAGGGCATTCCTTTCCCTTGCTTTTTCCGGGCAGTGTATGAACAGGTGGAATAGGTGGGACAACATGGGTGTTTGCACACTGACATCACCAGAGTTGGTAGGAGAATAAAATAGGTCCGCAGTACCCAGAAGCTCAGCTTCTGAAGACGTTCCTTCATATGCCGTAGTCAGATCTCAAGTGCCTTTGCCCAAGAAGTATACCCTGTTTCTGATAATTAACTACTGCTTTTATCTTGGGCAGCCCCATTTTCCCTACAGTGTGGTCCCAACAGGTTAGCCCAGGTCTTCAGGGACATGTCAAGACTTGGAGCAATAGGAGTGTTCTAAATAGTAGGACTCTGATGACATTGGCTTCTACGGCCCCTCCTCCCTCCAAGAAGTTTCAATTTTTAGAAATACAAGGACTTTAAAATTCACCTTCCGTGCTCCTCTCTCCCTTGGTATCCTCATAGTTCTTTTAGTTTCCTCTGGGGGCACCTGGGTGGCTCCTTTGGTTAAGCATCTGCCTTTGGCTCAGGTCATGATCCCAGGGTCCTAGAATCAAGGCCCACATTGGGAGTCCCAGCTCAGTGGGAAGCCTGCTTCTCCCTGTCCCTCTGCTGTTCCCCCTGCTTGTGCTCTCTCACCTCCTCTGTCAAATAAATAAAAAATTTTAGGGGTGCCTGGGTGGCTCAGTGGGTTAAGCCTCTGCCTTCAGCTCAGGTCATGATCTTGGGGTTCTGGGATCAAGCCCCGCATCGGGCTCTCTGCTCAGAAGGGAGCCTGCTTCCCGCTCTCTCTCTGCCTCTCTGCCTTCTTGTGATCTCTGTCTGTCAAATAAATAAAATCTTTTAATAAATAAATAAATAATTTTTAAAAAGAAGAGAAAAAAAAAAGCACCAAGCAAAGAAGCAGGTTGCTACCGAAAGCAATGAGCTCCCCATTGTAAGGGAGGTTGTAAGCAGTGACTTGGTGGCCATCTGTCAAGGATGAGGACGAGCAGTGCCTCTTCAGCTTTGATGTAAATGATCTTATGAAAGACGCAGATTCTGAATGGGCAGTCCGGGATAAGGCTTGGGATTCTGTACTTTTTTTTTTTTTAAGATTTTATTTATTTATTTGCGACAGAGATCACAAGTAGGGAGAGAGGCATACAGAGAGAGAGGAGGAAGCAGGCTCCCTGCTGAGCAGAGAGCCTGACGCGGGGCTGGATCCTAGGACTCTGGGATCATGACCCGACCTGAAGGCAGAGGCTCAACCCACTGAGCCACCCAGGTGCCCCCAGATTCTATATTTCTAAACAGCTCCTGGGAGATTACAACGCTGCTGTCCTTGAACCTCACTTTGAGTATACAGGATGCAGTGGGAAATCCTATGATAGGTAGAAAGTTCAACTAGATTAATAGTTTTCAAACTTGCCTGCATGTCAGACTCACCCAGAAGATTTATTAGAAATAAGGCTTCTTTAGCTCAATGGTAGAGATTTGAATTTCTTGGATCAGGAGCAAGGCCTAGACATGTGTATTTTTAACAAGCTTCCCACTAATTCAGACAGTGTTTGGAAACCACTGAACCAGAAGTTTCCTAAATGTATTTCAAACCCTAAGCTTCCTTTTCTCAACAATCTGACAAATATCAATCAGGATGGGACAAAGGGAGGCCGACAGTGATACATGGTAGCCAGTACAAGGTCAAAACATTTCCCTGTTATAGGAATCTACATTTACACTCACTCCCTTTCCTAGGAACTTGGCATTTTCCATCCTTTTGCAGAGTGACTTCCATTGTGCTCCCAAAATAGCTACGTTATTGATTTCTTGAGCTCCATCAACCCGTGGTGCTATAACATAAGTATGTTAAAAAAAAAAAAAAAAGGAACTTCCACCATGAGTTTCTTGGAGAATTTTTCCAAAGACAAAAATAGCAAGGAAATCTCGGCCCTGTGTGACACATTGAAAATATCCCATAAACATGAATAACCCAAATGGGGCTTGTTAAAGCCATGATCTCTTGCTCCAGAAGCAGCTGTGAGCCAAGAGTTGCAGAACCCTAATCTAAGGCTATAGATGTTTATTTTGTAGATTTAATAAATTCCAAGAAGACAGAATCACAGACAGTGATTCCTGTTTTTCTTACCTGGTCATCATCACTATCCTTTCTTGTGACGGAGTCACATACGGAAGGGTTCGTGGAGATGGCAAAGACCTGGTCCTAGAGCTTGGGGCTGGAGAGAGAGGCTGGACATTCCCCGCACAGCAGGGGATCAGAGAAGGGCCAGTGAATTGGTAGGATGCAAAATCCATGGGCTACAGGGGAGAGCCTGGAAAGAAGCAAGCATTGGGGAAGGCCTGTAGGGTTGGCCCTGACAAGTGCCTTGGCAAACGGGCACAGGCCCAGAGAAAGAAAACAGGCATATAGGGGCCTGTTTCTGGGTGATCTGCCCACAGTCCCATCAGTCAGGATCATGTGTCCATCCAGTGTCCCCACAACACACAAGGGTGTTCTCACCGTGGGCCCGCTCTGTCTGACGTTTCCTTCTACTCCTCTACTTCCCTACGTGAGCCCACTTCCCCATACCTCCCTCCAACGTCATCTTGCTCAGGGTAGCCTCCATTACTCTCCTCTGTGTTAGACCCCTGCCACATGCTTTCAGAGCACATGTTCCCTTATTTTCTGCCATTCTCACAGTTGTAGTTACACAGTTAGAAGTGTAATTAAAAAAAAAATTACTCCCAACTCTAAGTTCCATGAAGGCAGAAATCACATTGATTTTGAGTCCCAAGGCATCCCCAGAACTTAAGAGCCCAGCACAGGGTAGGCACTTGTTCAATGAATGAACAAGTATCTTTTTATAACTCTTTCTGCTTCACTAACCAATGAGCTTCCTAAGAGGAAGAACCCAGACTTAATTTATCTTTGTATCCTCAAGTAACCCAAACAATTGCTCAATGCATGCTTACTTGGATTGTACTGAACAGAGTTAAATGATCAGGAGTTGCAGTGCCCCAGGGAATGAGCTAGAGTCGGGGTAGGAGGGTGGGGTGGGCGGGTTGAATTCCAGGGTTTGGACAGGAGAGGGCAACAGTGAGGCCATCAACTCAGAAGCCCAGGTATTTAGATGAAGGGAGGCCTCATAAGGTCTGCAGTCAGAAGAGAAAAAAGAAAACACAGATTACTGTTAACACTGAAGGCTGGTTTTAAGACGTAATGCTAGGAAAGCCTGCGAGGCTGCTTTCTGGTGGACAGACATCCCCACCTGTGTAGTAACCAGACCCACAGGGACTTCTGAGAGCGGGAAGCAGCTAGCTCCAAACCAAGAGCCGACACCTCAGGAGACAGGGTGGTCCTCATGGTTCCCATTACCTCTCTCTCATCAGACAGCAAGCAGGCCACGGGGGTGCGGGGTGGGGTTCCCCACAGTCACCGAGACAGACGGGAAGTCCAACAGCAGATGCCAAACAATTTTTATTTCCCTCTCTCCCACTGGTGACACACCACCCGGCAATGAGGACATGGGATTTAAGCAGGTTCCTTTCTTAGTTTCAGCTTTGGACCCTGCTTGGCACTATAGCTGGAGGTTCCAGAGACACTGAGGGAGCATGAAATGTGAAGTCTTAAGAACAAGCTCACGCTGCTGCGGCTGCTGGCCCCCGTGGCTCAGAACGCCTCCTGCTAACCATCTGGCACATGTGAATCATGCCTCATATGTCTGCAAGCAGGATCGCGGGTGGTCCCAGCAGCACCCCAGGAGACAGGCTGGTGGTGTCACTCCCTTTGCCAGCGGAGGAATCCGAGGCTCAGAGACCGGTTGACCAAGTGACAGCTACTGAGCAGGGTTGTAGGACCCAGTGAGACCTTCCAAGCTCACTGACTGTGACCCCTGCCTCGCAGGCTAGCCAGATGCTTCTCCAGGGGAGCGGGAGTGGTCCAGAGAACACAGAGCACAGGTGAACGTGGCTCATACCGGGGTGTCTGTTTTAGCTGGATGTGAAGAAAATTTAAAATTTTTGTGTAAAAATAAACCCAGATAACTTCTGGAGCAGGACATGAAAGCATAATTCTTGAAAGTGAAAATGCAAGATATCAAACTTCTAGTTAATAATAATGTAACAGTGTCGGTTGATTAATTGTGACAAACGTACCAGTGACATGTTCACCATACTGGAAGCAGGATGTGGGTATGTGGAGCTTTGTGCCCTCTTTGAAGTAATACTGTAAATCCAGAAGTGTTCCAAAGTAAAAGTTCTATTTAAAAAGGTGAGGAATTGTAAGATCTCAGATTCTGCCAGGATTACCTGCTCACAGTCCCATTTTGTTAGAGGTGCACAGAGGTGATGATTGAAAAGCATCGCCCATGCCCTATTGTTTGCAGAATAGAAGGACATTCTATAGCCTCCTAAAAAGTCTGAATTTCTTTTTTTTTTTTTAAGATTTTATTTATTTATTTGACAGAGATTACAAGTAGGCAGAGAGGTGGGCAGAGAGAGAGGAGGAAGCAGGCTCTCCGCGGAGCAGAGAGACCAGTGCGGGGCTCCAACCCAGGATGCTGGGATCATGATCTGAGCCAAAGGCAGAGGCCTTAACCCACTGAACCACCCAGGCGCCCCAAGTCTGGATTTCTTAAGAAAAGAACAAAAAGGCAGAACTGTAAAGATTCTTCCCTCCCGGGGCCTCTGCCCCTTCTTTGCACGGCGAGAAGAACGACAGGCAAAGAAGCACTGAGCCCACCCCAGGTTCCCACCAGAGTGGAAGGGATTCTATTATAGAGTTGGTTTAGGCACCTCACCCTATTCTAGCCTCTCCAACACTTTTCCAGAGCATGTGATCCTTGCACACCCCCAGATCACCTGGGTGGAGCCCCAGCAAGAAGTAGTGAGAACTCATCCACTTACAGGAAGTGTGGAAAGTGCACCCCGTGGCACCCAGCAGGCATCACCCCCGAGGGGTGGGCTAGTCAGAAGGGAAGCAGGCTGCCTTCTCAGGGAGGTCCATTCAGGACTCCTGGCCTCCATCCAGCACAGGGACCTCCGGAGGCAACTTTACAAGACTAGGGCACATGGGTCCTGCTGCTTCTGCAAGAGTCTTCAACCACCTGAGAAATAGGCATTGGAGTTTCACCTTCAGGTTGAGAAAGAGCTTCAAGCTGATGTTTTCTCCCAACTATAAAAGGACCAAGACTCAGATGTTCCTCATGATCACTCGGCTCTATCTCTGTGCATCTTAGGATGGGTGGTGGGACTCTAAGTGGGGGAAAATGAAGGAGAGAAGAGAAAAATCCAGAAATTATTTCCTCCAGCTACACCTGAAAGACTCAGAGTATTTTAATCAGGCCAGGAAATGGTTTCCAGAAACAGCTTTAGAACTGATAGTCATGAACTTGAACTTGAATGACTAACTTAAGTCAAGGGTTACACCATTATCATCATCTTTATAATCAAAACAAATATCATTGATTACTCAATATAATTTAGAGCTCTTAAGATATCTATAATCTAATTTTGACAACAGAAAAATGTATAAAGAGATAATAAATAAGAAAAGCAAAGGGGAGAGAAAGATCCAATGGGCAGTGCCCTCTGGAGCTTGGCAGATAGGGAAGGCTTCTTGGAGAAGATAGGGCTTGAGATAAACATTGGGCTTGGGCAAGAAGGGAAAGAACAAGCTAGGCATGGAGGATGGCAGAAGGAAAGACACAGGAGCAGGAACGTGCACAGCATGTTAGAGAAAAGGAGTAGGTGAGTTTGGCTGGAATGGAGCGCTTGGGTTGGGGGGTGATGTGTGATGGGCTAGGAGAGGTAGGATGTGAGGCAGGATAGAAACTTGGCTTAAACTCAAGACTTTGTCCTTTGGGTAGTGGGTATTCTGTGGTGAAAAGTCTATTGTATGGGAGGGCTGGGGTGAAGAGAAGTGGTGCCAGGGAGACCAGTGAGAAGGCGTGACACTGCAGCAAAGCTGAGGTAATCCAGAGCAGAACCAGAATGTGAGGAAGGCAAGGAAGTGAGAGATCCAAGAGATTTATGAATGACAAATGGACAGGAGCTGGTGACTGGGATGTGAGACAGAAGGAAGAAAAAGAGAAAGAAAGGGAGGAGGAGGAGAAGGAGGAGGAGGAAGGGGAGGAGAAGGAAGAGGAGAAAAATAAAGGCATCCAGGAGGACTTAGTGGTTTCCAGCTTGGGTGACTGAGAGAATGATCACATCCCCAGCAGAATTTTACTTCCCTTTTGTCAGCAAGAATCTTCTCATTCTTTTATTTTGATTGTCCCCCCGAACTAAAGAAGACCCCATCCCAGCTGGTCATGAAAGTGAATAACATGGGATTCTGGTCCCCTCTTTGTGCAAAGAGAACCTGAGGAGATGGGACTGGTACAGAATTGTTCCAGGGGGCAAAGCAGACGGGTACTAGGGCCTATGGATCTGATGACAGGATCCTCAGTGGTGGAGGCTCAGGGAAGCACCTTGGTTATTTAGTGGATCCGTTTCTCTTTTCAGACAAGGAAACTGAGGCCTGCAGATGAAGAGTGACTTCCCCAAGGTCACACAGCCAGTGAGAAGTGAGCTAAGACTGGAAGCTGCTTGCTGCGTCTTGCTCCAGCACTCCTTGCTTTTCCACTTGTTGCTTAGTGTTCTTAGTGTTTCATGTGTGCGCGCGTGTGTACGTGTGTGCATGTGCCCCTGTATGTGCATGCATGTGTGTGTGTGCAACGCATGCTTGCTTGAGCCCCAGGGGGCGTTTATTGCAGTGGTGTTTTGTCTGTGGATTTACCATAAAGCATACCTCACCAAACTCCTCACATAATAACAGTAATAATTCAAGGTTGCTTTCGTTGAAAATCTAGAGTTTATGTGTGATTATACGATAATTAGCTTGTCTCCCTATCTCTACACTCAGCATGTCTGGATTTATTTGGGGTCATGTTGTCTTGGCAGAACTCAGATCTGTTGCTTCTCGCAGCCCTATCCCTACATTACCCTGCCAAGGCAGGGAACAGATCTGATGGCTTTTTCATTTTAAAACAAACTTACCAGTTCATCATTTGTAAGCTTAGAAGAGAGAGGGTTGAGAGTAAGAAAAGAAAAAAAAATGGGACAAACGTAAGGCCAGGTGCTCAGCGAATATCCAAAAGGACAGAGAATGAGAGGAAGGAAGGAGAGACAGAACTCTGGTGGGAAATGGGAGAAAGGCCTTGACCGAAAAAAAGGATTTTCATTTAATGAAGGGAAAGGAGGGGACAGCATTCTTCCCACTCCATCAAGGTTCCTGGGGACCTTAAGCCAGAGCACTTGGGTTCCTCCTTCTCGAGGTAGAACAAATGGACGAGGCATAGACAGGGTAACATGGCCTATGGAGGGGCGCCTGGGTGATTCAGTTGGTTAGGAGTCCAACTCTTGATTTTGACTCAGGTCATAATCTCGGGATCGTGAAATAGGGCCCTGTGTGCCAGGCTCCATGCTCACCGGGGAGTCGGCTTGAGATTCTCTCTCTTCCTCTCCCTCTGCCCCTCCCTACGGCATACACTATCTCTCCCTCTCTCTAAAATGAATAAATAAATCTTTAAAAAAAAAAACAAAAAACAAATTGGCATATGGAGCCATGCTGGGGACAAGAAGTCTATTTGTTTGGTGTTCTGGGAAACAAGAAAAGGAAATGCATTTTAGCCAGGAAAGAAAAAAATAACCCGTCCAGCTCTGACTGATAGCCAAGCCACTAGGAGATGGGTGCAAACAGACAGCTGAGGAAGGGACTAGCTAAGCTTCCAAGGAAGATGGCACCTGAAATGGTGGGGCTATGGTGGGGGGGCATGATCCTTGGGGAGTTTGAGAGCCACAATCACCTCATAGAAAGAGAGGGGCCACTATATCACTAACCATGAGTGTCGCTTTGATAAGCCAAAGGTTTTGTATGCAGCATTCAGAATTCTAATTCTGGAAGGTGGTAAAGGAGACCCAACCATGTTTGAGGTCAGTTCGACTCTATCTTCATTGGTACTCCCAGCCGCTGCTGCTCTATTACTAAAATATCTTGGAATCTCTGTGCTTATAAATGAGAATGTGTTGGCCTTTTTTAGCTTTCTACTGGACTTTCTTTTTTTTTCAGGATTTTATTTATTTATTTGACAGAGAGAGACACAGCAAGAGAGAGAGTGCAAGTAGGGGGAGTGGGAGAGGGAGAAGCAGGCTCCCTGCCCAGCAGGGAGCCCAACATGGGGCTCGATCCCAGGACCTGGGATCATGACCTGAGCTGAAGGCAGACGCTTAACGACTGAACACCCAGGTGCCCCTCTACTCGACATTCTGTCCTCCTGTCTCCATTTCTCAGGCCACTTTGCCATTCCCTAGTAGGGCGACATCTAGCTGTGCTGAACAGATTTAACTAGATTGAGATAAGTCCGTGAAAACATGTCATCACATGACAGCAAAGTTCTGAAGACACAAATTAACCACAGGACAGTTACACGTCCCTGTGACTGGCTCCAGGTATGCTTCATACGGAGAACAAAGGAAGGATCATAGAGGTCTGGAGTTGACACTGCCCCATTCTTGCCCATTACAAAAAGGGTCAGGTCTAGAAAATATCACATCTTGTTATAAGATGACCAAGAGCCAGGGACAGTCAGACCTGCCTTTTGCTGTTACCTTGACTCCAGCAGTTCACTATATTATCGCACCTAGGAAAGTGGTGTTATCCCATAGGTCTTCTAGAACAAAGTTCCATCTCGAAATCAGTCAAAACCAATGAGGTCAAGATTCATATAAAGACACATCTTTGTTAACCCATAAAGCATGAAACTCGGAAGCGAGAGCCTTAAGAAATAAGCCCCAAAGTTCAGGGAATGGTCAGACAGAGAAAAACAATGCTTGGCTGAGGAACAGAAATGTCTTTCAAAGAAAACAAGAAGAGCCTGACGTCCCTCACTCATGCTTCCTGGACAGCTGCCTTTTTCCGAGATGCCCAGCTCATTTGCCTGGGCAAATCACAAGAGAAGCAGGTTTTAACTACATCCCATCAGCCGGAGAAAAGGGATATCACTTTTTGGAAGGTAAACCCAGGGGTTTCACGTTTGGTTGTTGAATTTCTGACAGTCTCCCAGAGTATTTTCGACCCAAGATATAATTTTATAAAGAACTTATGTTTTAAACCGTCTGTCTATAAAATACATCTGGATGAAATTTCATTTTTTCTGAACCTTTCTTTTTCCTTCCTGTGTGGATCTAATGAACTTGAAGTTTCAAACTTGTAGAAGTAGGGATGGTATGTAATATTATACTTAGGCTTTAAATCAATACGTTTCCAGATTCTGGTGTTTTTTAATGGGCCACCTTAATAATTATCTGAACCAGCTATCAATTTTGTAACTAGAGAATGTGACATACCAGAGGGTAAAACGACTGATCCGGAGCCATATAATGACAGAAGCAAGGACTTAATCTACCACGCTGAGAACAAGTCCAGAGTTCTCAACCCCTCTGGTGGCCAAAACAGGGGCAGTATTTTGAAATTTAAACCAGGAAAAAAAAAAAAAAGTCAGCATTTTTTAATTGTTTTAAATCCAAAAGACAAATCTACCTGCTTCTACAAAGAATAGGGAAAAGTAAGGAAGGGATCAAAGGACAGTGAATAAGTGAATGGGAAAGAGAGCAATTCAGTTGTTCTTGAATTCTGTTCTCTTAAGAGCTGTTCGGATCCCACGGAGAGCTCAGAGTTTGGAGTTTTACCTTCCATGACTGCAGGAGGATGATGTATTTAACCTCAAAAATGGGAAGAAGAGGTTCTGCTTTACTGGGCCAGTGATACTGCATCGACCAATCACCACAGTTTCCTTGTGCATCCGCCTGGAGCCGCAGGGTGTTTCCTGCTGAACCTGAGTGTCTCCTCCTAGTCACATCAGCCCCTCAAAACCTTTCCTTCTGGGCCTTTCCCAGTAAGAAGTTCTTGGTGGAAGCTATAAAACATCAGCTTCTCCAAGCAGAACAACTCCGTGGCTGCCACCAGAGGCCAAGGCGTTTGGCAGGTAAGACTCATTAACTTTAATCTTTCCTGATTTCTACAAAGTTGATGATGAAATTTCCTAAAGCCTTCTCAGAAAGCTTGGTACTGCACTGGGACTTGTCATCCTTGGGTGTTATCTGGCACCAGATTTGGCTGCCGCCATGGCGGTTCATCCCTATTTGGTATAAGGGAGAATGTGACTAAATCCATGGTAGAGCAAGGCAGCTTTTCTGAGTCCAAAAACAGTCACAGAATCGTAAACTTTTAGGTCTGGAAGATACCAGAGACCTCTCATCCATCCTCTTTAGAAACTGAAGCCTAAGAGATAATACAGAGAGTTGGGGATGAAGAGTAATAGAATGGTGCTCTGTATGGTGTTCTTGAGACTAATGTGATATCCTGTGACATTCTAGAGGGAAAATTTTGCAGTGTTTTAAGGGTTCCCTAAGTCGGGGCTCTCAGATCTTTATCTTGTTTCCAGCATCACAGGCCTGCTATTTCTAGCATATCTGAACACCTAGTTATCCCTGAATGTCTAGTCCCAGGTGTCTTCAATGCCCTTGTATACACCTGAATCTCAATCAGACATATGAGTTGCAGTCATATTAAATGGGGTTCACTTTGGGAGAATGGAGTGGTTGGATTTTACTGTGTTTTATGTCATCGGACATCCCAAACCCTGTGGCTGAGGTGTGGGATTGTTTCTTCTAAAGAGATCTTGAGAATAACTTTCTCCTCACTGTTTCCCTCTTGATCCTGGAGCTGCTCAAGGAGTGATGGTGTGTTTGTTGGTTTTCCTATTGGCTCAACCCATCACCCTCAACAGAGCTCTTGTCACTCATGGAAAAGAATCCTGCTAATTCCTTCCCTTCTCATGCTTTCCTATAGCCCCTCTCAGTGACTTCTCAGCAAATCCGAAAGCCTGTCTCTGGAAGGCTTTGGTACTCAGTGTGTGGTCTGCAGACCGGCAACATCAGCATCACCTGGGATCCTATTGGAAGTACAGGCTCTCAGGCCCCTTCTGTGACCTTCTGAGTTAGAATTTGCATTTAACAAGGTCCCCAGGTGATTAGTAGGCACATTAAGGTGTAGGCTAAGGGAGCATCACCACCCTCACCCTCTGCACCCTCCAGGTGCTGAACTCCTTCTCTGTCCTAGGAGTTTCATTCATTCAGCATATGTACCTACACCTATTATGTACCAACAGTATGCTTGGGTGTGGAAAAAAATAAAAGTAAATAAGACATAGCCCTTGAGGAGCTCATGGTCTGATGGGGAAACAGATATGAAAACAGAGATACATGATATGAGTAGAGTACAGGAGGACAGGAAGGTGAATGACCTAACTTTGCCTGGAGAAGTCTGCTCACTTCACAGAGAAAGTGGCATTTGGCCTGACTGCTGAAGAATGAATAGTTCATTGGCCAGCCTGCCATTAGAGAGGCAGAGGCTATGACTCTGTCTCCAGATAATGCTTCATGTCATAGGGAAGGCTCCAGGCTTCCAAAGAACTAGGAAATAAGCATGCTTCTTCACTGAGCATGATGATAAGGATGTGGACAAATATCCAAACATCACAGAAGCCTCTGGTTGACCTCTTACACTCTGAAGCCCCAAGTCCTCCTGCCTCTGCCCTGCTTGGCTCTGGCTATAGACAGTGTCCCTCCAGGTGTTCAAATATCCTTCAGGATCTTCTAGCACAGCTTTTTTCCCATGCAGTGGCATGAACTTGCGTTTGCCTGGGTCTGCTTTCTGCCCTATGTCCTTCCTTCACATGTACCAGGGAAGTTGGCCAAGACATGGAAAATAATTTGACTTTGGCCTCAAGGTCCCTTCCTTGCTTCCCAGTGAGGGGAGCATAAAGGGGTTCCCAAGGAAAGGAAAAGAGAAACGAGCCCTGAGGTTGTTTTTCCCTGTTCAGATTTCTCAACTGTCATGTCTTCAGCTATGATATTTTTCTTCCTCAGTCTATCTCAGATGATGCCCTTTTTCATAGACGGACCTTCTCCTTTTTGTTTTTAATTTATTACGAGTCACTGAAAGAGTAGTGTAATGAATACTTGTGTGGCCATCAGCCGTTTTAAAAAATCAATGATATGGCTGTTGCCAGGGGCAAGGGGAAGAGGGAAAAGCAGTTGGTTTCTAGTAGGTATAGAGTTTCAGTTTTGCAAGATGACATAGTTCCAGAGATTGTTGTACAACAGCGTGAATATACTAGTCACCACTGTACTGGATGGTTGAAAATGGTTAAGATACTAAATTTTATACTATGTGTTTTTACCAGAATTTAAAAATATATATAGTACTGTTTTATTTTTTTGGTTTTTTTGTTTTTTTTTTTACTCCCAAACCATCATCTTTGTGTGCCTTAAAGGACAGATTTCTGCTGGCTCAGTGGTCCCCTCGAGTCACAAAGAGAAGGACTGTGGTTCTACTTGGGGTGGTAGAAGTGTAAGACAGGATCCCAAGCCATTTGGGAACTCCTTTTGGAAAAAAATAAAAGTGCCAAGGAGAATCTTGGCCAGAAAGGTGTTTACTCATATCTTTTTTTTTTCTAGAGTTAGCTTACAAAAAATATACTCAACAAGATAAAAGTTGTAGGGGAATCATAGAAGGACAGAGGGAAATATTGGGGGAGTGTTAGACCAAAATTACCTTGTCTAAATACACAGTTCTCTTCTGGGCTGGTCTAATTCAAGGGGGGTGTATCAGTGGGTGTCCAGGAGACCAGCAGGGTGGCCCCTCAGGCAAGTTTCCCTTAGGGAAGCCACAGTTTCCCTTAGGGAGCTTCAAGCAACTATGGAGGGGATAGCCAATCTGAGATGCTCTCCCTGGTATGTTTCTGGAGTCCAATCAGGGAATGCACACGGAGGGGAGAAACCATGCCCACCTGTGAAACCGAAGAGGCCTGCCAGTATGGTCTAAACACGGCATCATTCCATTTGCATGCCGTGGGCTCTTCCCTGGGCTGGAGCTAGAATCTCCTCGAAAGATATTTTGGTTCTATTCCACCAAACCTCATGAACACTCTGCGTAAGCCCCAGAGCCCCTCATCAGCAAACGAGGCTGCGTGAATTTTAGTCTGATGACTCAGGTTCAGGGTTAAAGCTTATAATGGAGGGGTTAATCTAAGAGCTGGAGTCTCTCCAGGCAGCCTGGGACAAGCTATGAGCTTGGGTAAGCCCTGAGCTTTGTCACGACTTCCATTCCTGTCCTCCCAATTTAATAATTGGCTCTTCAAGGAAAGGGGCAGCCCCTGTTGATTTCAGAAGGGAGGAGCTGAGTGCCTGCTTCTCAGTCACACTTCCCTGATGCAATACATCCTCGAGGGAGGGAGGGAGGGGAACTCCAAAGCCCTGCTCCAGGTTTGGTAACAGCAGGTCTCACACCTGTGACGGACAGGCGCAGGATCTCGAGTCACAGGCTGTTAGGGCAGAATCAGACATCCTGGGTCACTTGGTCTCGCTCCCTCACTTGGCAGGCCAAGGGCCCAGAGTTGTTAGGTAGCCTGCCCGATGTCACAGAGCTAGTCATAGCAAATGCAGAAGTACAACTCAGGATGTCCTGACCCCGAAGCCCGAGTTCTTTCCCTTCCAGTACTGTCTCTTCCCACGTGTGCCAGTACCTGGCATGGATCTCACAGATGGTAGATGTTGAGTTAGTCTCCCCTTCTCTGCTCCAGTGTGAGGGCATCTGCTGGTCCCTGGGCCTTCTCTGCTTTACCATCCCCTTTCTGTGACTCAGTCCCTCCTGTGAGAGCACAGCAAGCTCACATATGATCCTGGGTCTCGTTTCAGCAATGCGGGTCCTTCTCTATCTCCCAGCCCTTCTAGCCTCCCTGACCTTGCTCCAGACTGCAGAGCTGGCTGCAAATGGTAAGTGTCTCCCTGTATGGGTTTCTTGGGGCTGCTGAAACGAAGGACCACAAACTGGATGGCATAAGACAACAGAAATTTAGGGGCACCTGGGTGGCTCAGTTGGTTAAGTGGCTGACTCTTGATTTTGGCTCAGGTCACGATCTCAGGGTACTGGGATTGAGCCCTCCATCAGGATCCACGCTCAATGGGGAGTCTGCTTCAGGATTTTCTCTCCCTCTCTCTTTGCCCGTCCCCCCACCTCTGGAATAAATAAATCAATCTTAAAAAAAAAAAAAAGAAAAGACAACAGAAATTTATTTTCTTACAGTCCAGGAGGTTAGAAATCCAAAAATCAAGGTGCCAGCAGAGTCCCGTTCCTCTGAAGGATCTAGAGGAGAATCCTTCCTTCCTTCTTCTTAGTTTCTGGTGGCTCCAACAAGTCTTGGTACTCCTTGGCCTAGAGCTGCAGCAGTCCAGTCTCTGTCCCTGTCTTCCCACACCTATGTGAATCCTGTGTGCACTCTCCTCTTACCGTAATACCACCAGTCATTGGATTTAGAGCCTATCCTAATCCTGTACCTTTATGACTTCAACCGAATTCATTACATCTGCAAAGACCTTATTTCCAAATAGGGTCATATTCTGAGGTTCTGGCTGAACATGTATTTTGGGGGGACACCATTTAACTCACCAGACTTCCCTGTTCAGAGAATGCATCCTGCCTCCCGTGCACTAGATGGCAATACAAGTGAAAACAAGAAGAAATCCTTCCTCTACCCTGTGCCATCCCCTTCTGTACCTCAGGGCCCTGATCAGCCAAGCCCTTTGATGGACTCGCTTAAGCATCTATCTAACCAAGAACCAGAAAAATCCCCACAACCCAGTAGCCCGAGCCAACCTGAATGGTCACCCACCTTAGTCCCATCTCTGGGTATTCTAGTGGACTCCTGAAGAGCGACTTTGACATCTTAGCGGGGCCCAAAGAATATTCATCCCATTCTGTGTTTTTTCTCTTTAAGGATTCTTGTGAATGTTTCCTAATCTCGGTCTTCTGCATGCTCAGATTTGAGGGGTGGGGGTAATGGCTGAGAAAGAGGGAGACAGAAGCAGAGGGTATCTCAAAGGAATGGTGTCAGATACTTGGCTCTTTGCCCCTCCCTCTCCAAGCACGTACCACCACGACTGCTGCCATATCTGATGCCGTGAGTCAGGTCAAGGTCCAAGTCAACAAGGCCTTTCTGGAATCCCGAACCAGGTATGTGAGATGCACACACAGCCTACCTCCCTTTCCTGGCTTCCCACTAATGACAAGCGCCTCAGGGCCAGCCCTGACAAGCCTGAGCAAAGCCTTTTACAAGCTGTGCTACCCTCACCCCACCTCCTTGGCCTGTAGTGTGTGCCAAGTGGGAGTAATAGCCCACTAGAGTCTTAAAAATCCTCAGTCCATAAACCACCTTGAAGAGGATGTCTAATCTCACCCTGTAAGGACTTTCTTCCGGGTGGCCCAGTGTTTCCTTGGGTCATGCATTCCAGAGTCTCAGCAAGCTTGTAGGTAGCATTTCTCCGTTCGTTCAACTAACATTGACTAACTTAAGTCCGGTTCCCTGGGAGCAGAATCTGACACGTGGGTTCCTACGCAGGTGGTCTTACTAAGGCATGCTCTCAGGAAAGCTGTGAATGGAGTGAGGGGGCAAGCTGGGGAGGTCAAAGGAGGAAGTTAAGCAAGGACTGGCTCAGTAATCACACCAGACGGGTTCAGGTGTGAGCCTTCAGCAGCTGCACCGGGGGTGGCTAGGGTCACATCACCCCAACCCTATAAGAAGACCCGAGGGTGCCTGAGGACCCCACAGGGTACCAGCAGAGTGAGCCACCCTCCAACCACACGTGGGGCTGGGATCTCCGAAACAAGCTATGCGGGCTGCATCCCTGCCCTCACCAAGCCCAGCCAGCTAAAGGCGGACCAACAATAACCATTGTGTTGAGCAGAAGGCAACCTTATTCCTTCCTCTTGCTGTCCCTTTGCGCTGGAATTGGGGCTTCCTTCCTTCTTGGCCTTTGAATGAACTCTTAAGCAGTCCCACAAATGTTCTGACTTTTATTTGACCCAGAGAGAGAGAGAGAGATCACAAGTAGGCAGAGAGGCAGGCACAGAGGGGGGCAGCAGGCTCCCTGCTGAACAGAGAGCCCAATGCGGGGCTCGATCCCAGGACCCCGACATCATGACCTGAGCTGAAGGCAGAGGCTTAACCCACTGAGCCACCCAGGCACCCCGTGTTCTGCTGACTTTTAGCTGACAATACGTGCTGTCGTCACTTCTAGTCCCGAGAACAGTGTCCCTTCAGGAGTTCCTACGTCAGCATAAGGAGAACAAATCCAGAGCATCTCACCTCCCTCAGCTTGGGGCTGCATTAGGCTTAGAGTGAGAAAGGGAGCACAGTCTGTGGATCCCTCTCTTTCCTGGGCTCCTCCCTCTCCCCCAGCACAAGTTTCTGACTCCTTAGGGTTACGCTGGGGAAAGGGGAGAGACACCAGAGGTCAAGGTCTAAGTCACCTCACAGCGTAGTGCCTTGAGGAAGTCAGAGGCTCTTTCCCACCTGGGGCACTTGTCAGCTCTCTGGGAGATTCTGCTGCCAGCTCCCTGACCCAGACAAGTCTCTGGCCAGTAGCCTACAGCTCCAACCCTCAAGCCAGAAGCATCTGGCTCAGCTCTCACCTCCCTGCCCCCTCATGAGTCAGGTCCCTTTTAAGCAGGCTCTAGAAGACAAAAGGCTTTGCCCCGTGGCCAGAGGCTGTGTGGCCCAGGGCTTCCCTGTCTGGCTCATGCTCTCTCTCTCAGGTGCATAGTGATAGCCACCACCCCGTGGGGCTCTTTGGGCAGGTGCCAACCACTGGCCATGACTCTAGGACACACAGTCAGGCCCTCCTCCTGAGGTCCTTGTCACCAGAATTAAAGCACAGGGGGAAGCCCCAGGTTGGCAGCAGGGAAGTGCCTGGGACTTCAGCAGCCACTTCCAAAGGAACATTCTCTCCCTGCTTAGCTTCAACCCTTCTATCGCCCCAAGGTGGGGCTAGAGTAAAACCCACAACATCAGAGTTCCTCACTTCCTTTGCAAGTTGTGCACAGGACAACTGGCCCGGCTTTGGGACTCATCCCCACTGGTTAGTTCTTGGACTCAGGGGCCTCATGGAGACATAAAGGATCATACAGAAACCTCTCCTGACATGAACACAAACAATCCGAGTCATGATTTGTGAAAAGGACCAGGGAAATACACAGAGCAAAGGTTGCTGCTGGAGGTCAGGGACCAGGGAAGCCTGACAAGGATGAGAAGTAGCTAGCCATGTAGAGAGCCGGGCGGGGGAGAGCATCCCAGGTCTGGGAGGGACAAAGGCAAAGGTGCTAAGGCAGGAAAGAGGTTTCTGGGGCTAAGAGGGCCAGTGCTGGTGGAGGTGGTAATCTACCGGTGAGAGAGAGAGGTGGGTCCTGAGGGCCAGGGAGTCAGAAAGCAGATTAGTGGTTGCTGGGGGAGGGGGCGGTGAGGAAGTGGGAGCAGGGGAGGAACGGGAAGTGACTGCTTAATGGGTACAGCGTCTCTTTTGGGGGTGATGATGATGTTCTGCAACGTTAGGAGCACGTGTGCAGTGAGCAAATGGATTCATCCATGTCCCAGGATAAGCCGATGAAGGACTTTGCCGTGCAGAGTGACATGGTCTATTTTCCTTTCTAAAAAGTTCCCTGCTGCTGCTGTGTGGGGAATGGACAGGAGACAAGGAGAGGGATGGGAACAGGGGCAGCTGTATGGTCAGGAGACTGCTGCAGCCGTCTGGATGGGAGGGGTTGGTGGCTAGGGTGAGGGTGCAGGCCTGGAGATGGATAGAATTCTCCCCACACCCTGACTGCTCCCTCGGAGCCCAGGCCAGAGCCAAGTAGGGGGTAAGTGCCCTGGGGTTCAGCCTTCAGGCAGGAGAGCCACACACAGCTCAGGGCAGAGGAAGCGCGAAGGAGCACAGAGAACCTTGTGTGGGACCTTCCAGGCAGAACCCTACAAGGCTCAGCAGCCCACCTTGTTTCTGGGGTGGGAGGGTCCCTTTGGGTCCTGGCTCATGAGGATGGTAGCACTGATGCTAACATACATGAGGGTTTATTCTATGCCAGTTTTACGCTCCCTCCTCCCCACAACCCTATGCAGTGCTAACTCAACCGATGTCAAGTAGCTTGTTGTTGAAGGCAAAATGATCAAATAGCACGGTTCAACCTAAGTTTACTGTCATTATCCTCATTTAGGGATAAGGAAGCTGGGTACAGAGAGGTTGAGTAACTTGCCCAGAGGCACAGAGCTAGAAAGTGACAGGCATCAAAACAGAGTCAAAACAGCCAAACAGGGGCGCCTGGGTGGCTCAGTGGGTTAAGCCGCTGCCTTCAGCTCGGGTCATGATCTCAGAGTCCTGGGATCGAGCCCCGCATCGGGCTCTCTGCTTGGCAGGGAGCCTGCTTCCTCCTCTCTCTCTGCCTGCCTCTCTGCCTGCTTGTAATCTCTCTGTCAAATAAATAAATAAAATCTTTAAAAAAAAAAAAAAAAACAGCCAAACATTCAAATCTTGTTTCCTAAGCTCAAGCTCTAGGCCAGGGCTGGTCGCTAGAACTTTCTGTGATGATGCAATGTTCTATATCTGGGACATCCAGTACAGGAGCCACTAACCACACATGGCTACTGAGCACTTAAAATGTGGCTAGTGCCAGGGAGGAGCTGAATTCAACTTGATTTTGATGAAGTTCCATCTAAATAGCCACACATGGCTGGCAGTTACCATGCCCAGGGCAGCACTCTGGGCTACTGGGCCATGCTGTCTCTGCGACAGCAGCCACAAGACAGCCTCGTTTCTTTTCCTGGGTCCTATTTTATTGCGGTTGGGGGAAGCTGGTCAGGGGTAGGCCTGCTGATGAGAGCCCAGTTATCACAGTTGTCCTTGTGCCTGTCCCGCTAGCCCAGGAATTTCCTCAGTGGAGACACCATGCCCCTCACTCTTGAAATAGCTAAGAACCTGATGAGTGACAGCCCAGGTATTGGAGCTAGTGAGCCATCCCCCAAAAGCAGAGCTGTCTTTTGGAGAATGTGAGCCACTTCCAAGATTTCAGTCTCAGAGCCACAGACATCCTCTCATAGAACCCTTCCTCTCCCACCTGAGGAGACTGAAGCACAGGGAAGGGGTGGTGGATTCTCACAGAGGGACTTTTCTGACCCCACCTTGTGCTCAGTCATCTCTGTATTGTCATGAATTTCTTAGGAGCAGGGATGTGGGCTTCTCGTTTTACACATAGGAAATTAAGAATAAAAGACTGAACATCTTGCCCCAAAAATGGTCCACAAAAGGGTGCTACAGCCCACATCTAAACAAACTCCACTCGGACTCTAGGACCACATGGAACTGGGGGTGTTTCCACGGGAAGAACTACAGGCCCACAGGTTTGCTCGTTCTAGAATTCTCGGTCCGCACAGCTACATGGCAGGAGTTCCTCAGTCTGAACCCGTACATCGTGGGTTTGGGTGTTTTTAAGTTTCCCTCAATTGATTCTGACTCGGGCAGCACAGCCTCAGCCCTCTGATTCTCATTCAGGAAGCACTCAGCTCCAGCTCTCTGCCCTTTCTCAGAACCAGATACACTGTAGCTTCCTCCTCCCAGAAGAGATTTTCCAGAGGCATCCAAAGGAAAATGAGAAAAGAACTCAGGGAGTGCTTGTCTCCTGCATGCTGCCCACACCCCCACACGTCCCCTCACGCCCCTTCTACAGGGTCTGACTCGAGGGGTCCGGTCATGACTCTCCCATTGCTCTCTGCTGTAGGCTGAAGACGGCCATGAGCTCCGAGGCACCCACCACTCGACAGCTCTCCGAGTACTTCAAGCATGCCAAAGGCCGGGCACGCACAGCCATCCGCATTGGGCAGGTGTGGGAGGAGTCCTTAAAGAGACTGAGGCAGAAAGCGGCCTTGACCAATGCCACAGGTACAGAAAACCCACTAACCCTCTAATGGCAGCAAGGGGCCATCCCTCTGTAGGAGAGAACAGAAGCCACCAAAACCTGCATTCTCTCTTAGGAGCACCTCCAAGGAGGGGCCCTCCCAGCTCTCCCTTCTCAGAGTCATGGACCTGCAGAGCAAGGAGGGACAGAGAAGACAGCTATGTCAGTGTGGGGTGTGTTTGGGAGAGAAAGGAGCCCAGGCCCAGCACGGTCACATTGCCAACTCCAAATGAGGGGACATTCATGCTCTTTGTATAATGCCATCTGTAAACCTCCGTCCAGAGGAAGTTCTAAAGTCAATAAACATGGGCTCCCTGTCCCAAACCACAGTGCCACCACTACGGCCTGTAAAGGAGACATTTAAACCACCTAATCAGGGGGATTTACTGGGATTATGTCACAGGAGATGAGATTTCCCTCTTGTTTGGGGTAAGGTGTAGCTGAAACAATGAGGTAATGGATTCATCATGACCTCCTCCAACCCCTCGCCCCGCCTCCCCCCACCCCACCCCACCCCACCAAATGTCACAGTTCCTGGAGGGTCATGGAGGAAGGGGTTTGGTCCCAACCGGAGGAAGAGGCTGTAGGTTCTCCCTGAGAAAACATCAAGTGCGGGAAGATAACTGGCCTAGGACTTGGGCAAATTCCAAAGTTCCAAAAGAAGGAAACTGGGACAACGTGGGGAGAAGTAACAATCACTTTGAAACTCTGAGACTCCAAAGGAGGGGCAGGTTGAACCCCAGCCCCTGCCACCCTTCACAGATGGTCCCCTGATGAAGCCCCCACAGAACCAGGTTCCCTTGCCTCCCTTCCACCCAGGCACCGGGGTGCCTCTCAGGCTGCATTAGGTTAGCAGTTCCCTCCGATCTGCACCTTGGATGCCTGAAGCCCCCCCACCATGTTACTCCTTCCAAGACCACCGTGCTTCTCACTTGAAAATTCCCTGTCCCTTCCCAACATCTTCTTCATCTAGATTCCTGCTTGCTTGGTACTTCAGATGTCAGTGAAGCTCTAGAAGAAAAGCAGTCTTTTTTTGTTTTTGTTTTTAGGTATTGTAGTCATTTATTTATTTATTTACTTATTAACATATAATGTATTATTAGCCCCAGGGGTACAGGTCTGTGAATCGCCAGGTTTACACAATTCACAGCACTCACCATAGCACATACCTTCCCCAATGTCCATAACCCAACCCCCCTCTCCCTACCTCCCTCCCCCCAGCAACCCTCAGTTTGTTTTGTGAGATTGAGTCTCTTATGGTTTGTCTCCCTCCCGATCCCATCTTGTTTCATTTATTCCTTTCCTACCCCCCAAACCCCCCACGTTGCCTCTCAACTTCCTCAAATCAGGGAGATTGTATGATAATTGTCTTTCTCTGATTGACTTATTTTGCTCAGCATGATAACCTATAGTTCCATCCACTGTCTTCACAAATGGCAAGTTTTCATTTCCTTTGATGGCTGCAGAGTATTCCATTGTGTATATATACCACATCTTCTTTATCCATTCATCTGTTGATGGACATCTTGGTTCTTTCCATAGTCTGGCTATTGTGGACATTGCTGCTATAAACATTCCAGTGCACATGCCCTTTCAGATCACTGCATTTGTATCTTTAGGGTAAATATCCAGTAGTGCGATTGCTGGGTCATAGGGTAGCTCTATTTTCAACTTTTTGAGGAACCTCCATGCTGTTTTCCAGAGTGGCTGCACCAGCTTGCGTTCGCACCAACAGTGTAGGAGGGTTCCCCTTTAGAAGAAAAGCAGTCTTACCAAACTAATTCAGACTAACGGTGCTCTACCTCTCAGGGGCATTTTCATTCTAAAAGAAAGGTCTGTTGATTCAAATGACCTGATAAAAACAAAGAATCATTAACAATTCTGGGAACTTTCACAATTACTATCTGTTTGGCCTCGGGAAAGTCTCTTCAGCACTGTGATCTCAGTTTCTTATCTGCAAAATGGGAATTAAAATTCTACTTTAGCAAGTTGTCAGGACTGAACCAGAAACCACCCGAGAATTACTTCCCTAGAACAGAGACCTGTATTCCAAGAAATGTAAGTTGACCTCTGGTTTCAGTGTCCTGCCTTCCCCCAGTGCCCCAGAATGGACAAAGAACTCAGCAGCTTTGGCGCCCCTTCTGTTTCAGACTCCAGTCTGGACTTGACTGCACTGTCTTGGGAGGTGGGCTGTGACGCCCCTGTTCCAGTGGTGCAATGTGACGAGGACAGTCCTTACCGAACCATTACAGGAGACTGTAATAACAGGTGAGCGGGCATGGGCCGGGGTGGGGGGCGGCCCCTCCCAATGGCCATGCCCAGAGCACCCGCTCCACCCCGCCCGCCTGCCCTGCCCAACCCAGCCCGGGCCTTGGCGGCTGGGGCGTTCCGGGCAGAACCCCCTCTACCTTATCCTCCTGGGCTTGCGGCCCACCGGAAACAGTCCTGTTGGAACCCTCCCGACCTTCCCGTCTTCTAAAAGGAGACAGCTGCATCCCACCGGCAGCGCAGCCCTGCGCCCTCAGGGTGGACTAGCTTCCCAAACCCCACATGTCAGAGGCGTCTCCTCCGCGCCCCCTTTCCCGCGGGCGGAGGCTCCCGCCGCTCCCCCACAGGTCCCCACGGGCTGAGCGCAGGTCTTGGTCGCTTTCAGGAGTAACCCCAAGCTGGGCGCCGCCAACAGGGCCCTGGCGCGCTGGCTGCCGGCCGAGTACGAGGACGGGCTCTCCCAGCCCTTCGGGTGGACGCCGGGCAGGACGCGGAACGGCTTCCCCGTCCCGCTGGTGAGGGCGGGCCCGGGGTGGGCGCGAGCCCCGAGCGGGAGGGGGCGGGAGGGCACTCAGAGGGGAGGGGACGCGCCCCCAAACACACGCGGGATGCCAGAAGAAAGAGGTGGGAGGGTAGAGGGTGCGAGGCGGAGCCGCGGCGGCGGAGATGAATGTTTGGACCGGCTCCCCGGCGGTGTTCCCCAAAGTGCCACGAGAGGGCAGCAGAGCCCGGGGCCCAGCCATGCGGTGGTCGCGGCCCGGCGGCCCCACAGGCCAGATGCCCTGGGGTGTCCCAGGCAGATGGCCTCCCAGCCCCATCCTGCCTGCGCTTACCCCGCCCCCGCCCCTGGGGTGCATCAGCTGTTGTTTGCCTGGAAGTCCTATCTGTTGGCCTCATCTGAGTTGGCAGCCCCTCCCCAGAGTCCCTCTCCTATTGCCAGACACCTGGCACCTCAGTGACACTGACGGCAGGAGCCTTTGTTTTCCCCGTCCCTCGTGGAAAGGGCATTGGCCTTGCAAGCCATCAAGTCACACAGACCCATGCACAGTCCTGTCCCCACCCCTTCGTAGCTGCAGGACTGCTGGGGATTGGGCCTGGCCTTTCCAGGACTGGGTGCCGTCCCCTATAGGACAAGTGTAATGCCACCCACTTTGCAAACTTGCTGTGGGGATGGAAGGTACACAGTACACAGGTACACACTGTTGCACCCGAGGTACACAATAAACCGCAGCTGAGTTGGACCCCTCAAAGCTCTTCCTCTTCCAATCCTTCCTGCCCTTCTCTCTCCGTCCGCAGGCCCGAGACGTATCCAACCAGATTGTAGACTACCTGAATGAGGAGGGTGTTCTGGACCAAAACAGATCCTTGCTCTTCATGCAATGGGGTCAAATCGTGGACCATGACCTGGACTTTGCCCCCGACACCGAGCTGGGGAGCAGCGAGTACTCCAAAGCCCAGTGTGACAAGTACTGTATCCAGAGAGACAACTGCTTCCCCATCATGGTAGGCCCCTACGGCTGTCAATGACAAGTCTCTCACCTCCCTGACCACAGGGCAGACGTTCCCAGCTGGTCAGCCAGGGGCTCAGGATAGATCCCAAATGCTGATCTGACGGCTTCCCAAACCTCACACGTCCGTTCATTCACCCTTCCATTTATTCCATGAATAGACATTATATTACCGACTCCATGCCAGGCAGTGCACTAAGCGCTGGGGAATCAAACACTGCTCCTTTCCTCAAAGACTGAGACATGTGTGGGAAATGGGCAAGTAACCGCTAGTGGCAGAATTGGGGGAGCTCTGGGGAAGGTCGTCTCCGTGCCTGGCCTGGAAGCAGTGGCATCACTTAGGGACTTACTAGGGATATTAAAGCTCAAGCTTCCTCCCAGACGGGGAGAAACAAAGTCTACATTATACCAGGATCCCCGGGAGATGCTTTTGATACACAGTTCATTTGGTAGAACATTGCTGTAATTCACCATGGGGTCTGGGAGGGCTGCTCCCAAAAAGAGCTGCGATGGGATGGGTGAATCCGAGCCAGGGCCGGGATTCGTGGGGCTTTCCAGCAGGAAGAGAGAGGAATTTGCCATGGTGCCCCATTTTCTTCTTATTTGTGATTTTACAGTTGAAGAGTGATTTATTCACTCAAACAAATCAAGGCTATGTGCTGTGATATAAAGAACATGAGCTGCGGACTGAGGTCAATCTAGATCTGAATCCCATATATCCCTTCCGGTTTCTAAGTTCCTAGGCAAATTACTTAACATTTCTGAGCCTCAATTTTCTCACCTGTAAAATGGGACTGAATTATCTACCTTACATTTTTTTGAGGACCGAAGTGAGAAAAGGTATGCATTATGCATAGCACATGTTAGATCCAAAATAAATAAATGGTAGCTGTTGTTGGTAATAATTAGTAACAGAGCCTTTCCTGGGCCATGTCTTGCTTCCCTGTCCAGGGATCTCAAGACTCCCTCTCCTCCAAAAATGTGGAACCTTTGCTATGAAAGATTGAATGATCCCCCTCAGCCTATCTTACATGGTGGGAATGTAAAGAACTTCAGGGCATTGTGGCCCAGGAGGTACAATGTCAGTAGGAGGTTTCTGGAGCCAGTGTCCGGTCCCCGGGTCCCAGGAGGGCTCCGTCAGCATCTTTGCCAGCCGCATCCAGACCTGCCCTGGGGGGAGGTTGTCAGTTCCCAGCTGTGCCAGCTCTGCCCAGTCACCTATCCCAATCTCTCCACAGTTCCCTCCCAATGACCCCAAGCTGAAGACTCAAGGCAAATGCATGCCTTTCTTCCGAGCTGGGTTCGTCTGCCCCACTCCACCTTACCAGTCCCTGGCTCGAGATCAGATCAACGCTCTGACCTCCTTCCTGGACGCCAGCTTGGTATACGGCCCCGAACCCAGCCTGGCCAGCCGCCTTCGCAACCTCAGCAGCCCACTGGGCCTCATGGCTGTGAACCAGGAGTTCTATGACCACGGGCTGGCTTACCTGCCATTCGCCGTCAAGAAGCCAAGCCCCTGCGAGTTCATCAATACCACCGCCCGAGTGCCCTGCTTCCTGGCAGGTGAGTCTAGGCTGGGAACAGAGGGACCCAAGGACTAGGAGCAGAGAGAGACCAAAAAAAGCTTCAGGAGGCTGCTAGGCGCTTCCAAAGAGGCTTTGCCACTGCCTCTTCTCCTGTGCCTTCTGGAAAAAAATGCACACCAAGTCCCCACCGCCTCTGGCTCTGGTTCAGGCGTGGCAGAAGGGCCCAGATGAAAACAAATCTAAGAACATGTGTTCACTATGAAAAAAAAAAAATCAGTTCAGAGAAGCACAAATAAGAAAATCCACAAAACCCCACCACCCACCAATAATGATTGTTAACATTTTTAGTGCCCATCTTTCCAGAGTTTTTTTAAAAAATCATAGGTAGAGTTCTATACTGTTTTTATATAGTTGGGGTTATACAATCAGTTATGTTCTATAATCTGATATCTTCATGTAATATATCACATTACTAGTCATTCTTCTACAACTTGATTTTTACTGGCTGCCTGGTATTCCGTGACATATAATTTATTTTATCAATCCTACTTGGAAGCATTTAAATAATTCTAGATTTTCTGTGATTTATTGCTGTTTTTTAGGTCATGAACATCCTTGTTGATGAATCTTTGTACTCATTTTTAAAATTTTTTTATTTTGGGGGCGCCTGGGTGGCTCAGTGGGTTAAGCCTTTGCCTTCAGCTCAGGTCATGATCTCAGGGTCCTGGGATAGAGCCCCGCATCAGGCTCTCTGCTCAGCAGGGAGCCTGCTTCCTCCTCTCTCTCTGCCTGCCTCTCTGCCTGCTTGTGATCTCTCTCTGTCAAATAAATAAATAAAATCCTTAAAAAATTTTTTTTAAATTTTTTTATTTTTATTTTTTTGAAGATTTTATTTATTTATTAGAGAGAGACAGAGCACAAGTGGAGGAAAGGGACAAAGGGAGCAGCAGACTCCCTGCTGAGCAGGAAGCCCCATGTGGGGCTCGATCCCAGTACCCTGGGATCATGATCTGAGCTGAAGGCAGACATTTAACCGACTGAGCCACCCAGGTGCCCCTCGTTTTTAATAATTTTACTAAGATAACCTGCTAGAGGAGGAGTTTCTAGATTAAGAGGAATGCCTGTTTTTTTAAAAATATTTTATTTATTTGACAGAGAGACACAGTGAGAGAGGGAACACAAGCAGGGGGAGTGGGAGAGGGAGAAGCAGGCTTCCCACTGAGCAGGGAGCGTGATGCAGGGCTCAATCCCAGGACCCTGGGATCATGACCTGAGCCGAAGGCAGACATTTAACGACTGAGCCACCCAGGTGCCCCAGGAATGCCTATTTTTTTTTTTTAAGATTTTATTTATTTGTCAGAGAGAGAGGAGAGCGAGCGAGCACAGGCAGACAGAATGGCAGGCAGAGGCAGAGGGAGAAGCAGGCTCCCCGCCAAGCAAGGAGCCCGATGCGGGACTTGATCCCAGGACGCTGGGATCATGACCTGAGGCGAAGGCAGCTGCTTAACCAACTGAGCCACCCAGGCGTCCCGGAATGCCTATTTTAACACAAAGCCCCCACTCTATACAACCTGCGCACAACCAAAACCCCCCAATTCTGTTCATTCTGGGGGCTCATGCCCTCCTGATATGCCCTCAGACCCTCTGCCTTGTGCTTCTGGAGACCTTTCCTCTTCCAAAAATCCACTCTGCAGGACAAACCCCCTGCCCACCCAGACAGACATGGCAGAAAGCCAGTCCATAGGCCCAGATCTCTTGGGTAGACCTCTTGGATTCCATGTTCACACATATCTCACATCAATGCAGATACAAAACCGAACCCTTTGCTGTTTTCCATAAAAATACCCGCGAAGACCAGGCATTTGTGAGTTTAGTCGACTTTTCCTGAAGATTAGAGGACACAAAATGTCCCCTTGTGAAACACCTGCTCTTCTGCCAGTTAACTAAGTCCCCGCCCCCATCCCTCCCTTCTTTCCTTTCTCCCAAAGGCCCCCACCTCTAGATTCTTCTCCCGTTATTGCATGGAGAAATTCGACCCTACCCATGCTCCTGGCCTCAAACTGGCATTCCTAAAACTTCCGAAGTTGCTCCACCAAAAAGGCTCTGTTAATTTGTACTGCCCAATTTTAGAGGGCAGTTGGGATTGTAATCAGCAAGATTTTCCTTTTTAATGTCATCTGTAGTTTTTAGCACACTCTTGTGCAGTCAGCGTTATTATCCCCATTCTCCAAGAGACTGAGCCTTGGAAGTGCCCAGTAACTTGTCCAAAGTGACTAGCTAAGAATTGTGAGTGCGAAGCTGAGATTCAAACCTGTGACTCCCCGCCCTGATCCCTTTCCACTTGACTTCCCTTAGGTTAACTAGAAGGAGGGGCTTAGGAGAAGGGCCCTTGGGGGCACTATCATCTATTTCTTTGCGCAGATTACTGGGTTCTGGGGCTGCTCTGGGGAAACTAACCTTCCTGCCTTCTGGGCTTTCAGGAGATTCCCGAGCCTCCGAGCAGATCTTGCTGGCCACTTCCCACACCCTCTTTCTCCGAGAGCACAACCGGCTGGCAATTGAGCTAAAGAGACTCAACCCTCACTGGGATGGAGAGAAGGTCTACCAGGAAGCCCGGAAGATACTGGGAGCCTTCGTGCAGGTACAGAAGCCCAGGAGCCCTGCCTCCCATGCCCACCTGGCTTCCACCCCTGGCTCTGCTACCTTCTCTGTTTCCCCCACCTCTGCTTCCCCTTCTCCCTCTCTGTTTCTTCTTTCCCGCTGTCTCATGCTTCTCACCCTCCCTTTCATTTCTTTAGCATCTTTGCCCCAAAATAAATCTCTGGATTCAGAGTGTCCGAGAGTCATTTGTATGTTGGTCACTCTGGTGTCACCCCTGGGACCAAAGTCTCTGTCACGCCTGGGACTGTTGAACAGCAGCTAGGTGGGCTGTTTCAGCCGGATGCCCTTCTTCTAAATTCTCCACATCCAAGCCAGAGGTCACAGGCATCATCCAGTGCTATAGGCTATTGGCTGATTGACTAGCTAGAATTAACTGGGCACATATTTAAGCATTTTTTAAAAATAAGTACAGATTCTTAGGAAGTTGTAAACAAGCAGCACATGCACGCAGCCTCCCCCAGTGCTAATGTTTTGCATGACCGTGGTACAACATCAAAAGCAGGACATTGGGGCACCTGGGTGGCTCAGTGGGTTAAGCCTCTGCCTTCGGCTCAGGTCATGATTCCAGGGTCCTGGGATCGAGCCCTGCATCAGGCCCTCTGCTCAGCAAGGAGCCTGCTCCCCCCTCTTTCTCTGCCTGCCTCTCTGCCTACTTGGGATCTCTCTGTCAAATAAATAAATAAAAAGAAAAAAAAAACAGGACATTAACATTGACAAAAACCAAAGGTCTTATTCAGATTTCACCAGTTAGAAATGCAGTCGTGTGTGTACGTGTGTGTGTGTGTGTGTGTGTGTCTGCAACTTCATCACATGGGTAGTCTCAGGGAATCACCCCCACAATAAAGAAACTTCACTCTGCCATCACCACAAGACTCCCGCCTGCTACCCTCTGAGACCCGCACCCACCCACCCCCTTCCAGGTCCCTATCCGCAGGTGATCACCAGTCTGCCC
Source organism: Lutra lutra (assembly GCF_902655055.1). NCBI lineage: Eukaryota > Metazoa > Chordata > Mammalia > Carnivora > Mustelidae > Lutra > Lutra lutra. Next base: position 32,743,458 of record NC_062293.1, read on the forward strand.
TCTGTACAGCTACGTTGTCTCGAGAACAGTCTGTATCCTTTTGAGATCAGCTCTTTCCATTCAGCGTAATGCCTCTGAGGTCCACTGGGATTGTTGCAGGTATAAAGTCCCTTCCTTTCTGCTGCTGAGTAGTGTTCCATGGTTGACTTAACCATCTACCCACTGAAGGACATTAGAATGGTTTCCAGTTTGGGGCTATTATGAATGATGCCGCTGTGAACCGTCCAGGACAGCGGCATCCAAAACTCTAAATTTCTGAGAGAGAGAATCTGACTAACCAGTTTGGTCTGGCGCCACAGCTGGGCCAGTCCTCTATGGGCAGAGGCAAGTTTCTGTCCCTCACTACCTCGCAGAGTCTGAGAAGCAGCTGCCTGCTCCAAGGATGAAATCCCTACAATTTTTGCTGATGAACAAATTGGAAGCAACCTAAAATTAAAACAATAAGAAAAGGATCCGTGAATGCAAGAGAATTTTATGTAGGTTGAATTACATAATGGTGAGCTAGGTAGAAACATGAGAAGCTTGAAATGAAAAAGCAGAAAGTAAAAGTATGTATTCTCTAGGAGCACAAGTGTGTAAAAATATGCATCGTATAGACAAAGATTAGAAAAAAGAAAAAATAGAATTATTGCATTATGTGGTGTCATGATTTTCTCTTTTTTCTCTGTTTGTGTTAGCTCATTGCTTTGAGTAAAACAAGCCCTCAAATTGCTTCTCCACAGCGCACCATTTGTCTCAGAATTGGAGATGAGGTGAACTCACTGTGAACCATTCCTGAGGTTCATCCTTCCTTTCGCTCTGGCCCTACGGGGAAAAGTTGGATGATGTGGCATCGTTATGTTCAAGTGACACACGAGGACTGTCACTTTAGCTTCAAGGCCGTAGACCTGGAGCAGAGGTGACAAAGAGAGTACATGTCTAGTGCTAACTCAAAGGACTGATCAGTAGGGCCCATGTTTCGAGGCAGACGATGAGCGACCAGCAGAAAGAATGTCATGATCAGTTAGCAACTGTCTACCACGGTCACAGGAAGGGAAATGGGCACTTTTGCTTTCCATTTGCCCTCCTAGATTTTTGGCCACTTGTCCCTCTTGATGCAGCTTCCTCCAACCTCACTCTGCAGAGGTCTCCGCATTCTCCCACCCTTGGCTCATGATGTTTCTGCCCCTGCAGATTATCACCTTTAGGGACTACCTACCCATTGTGCTCGGTGAGGAGATGCAGAAGTGGATCCTCCCATACCAAGGCTATAACAAATCTGCCGACCCCCGAATTTCCAACGTCTTCACCTTTGCCTTCCGCTTTGGCCACTTGGAGGTCCCCTCGACTGTGTCCCGTCTGGATGAGAACTATCAGCCGTGGGGTCCAGAGGCAGAGCTCCCCCTGCACACCCTCTTCTTCAACACCTGGAGGATAGTCAAAGATGGTATGTCTGGGGCGCCTGGGTGGCTCAGTGGGTTAAATAAAGCCTCTGCCTTCGGCTCCGGTCCTAATCTCAGGGTCCTGGGATTGAGCCCTGCATCGGGCTCTCTGCTCAGCAGGGAGCCTGCTTCCCCCTCTCTCTCTGCCTGCCTCTCTGCCTTCTTGTGATCTCTCTCTCTCTCTCTCTCTCTGTTAAATAAATAAATAAAATCTTAAAAAAAAAAAAAAGACAGTATGTCCTTTTAGGGAGGCACTGTGACCCGGCGGTCTCGCGCTGCGTCCTGCTTCTAGGGAAGCCTGGCTTAGAAGTCAGATTCCAGGAACTTCCTTCCTGTGTGACCTTGGGCAAGTGAATTCACCTCAATGAGCCTCAGTTTCCTCATCTGTAAAACGGGGACCACAATGGTACCCACAGCAGTAGGATATACAAAAAATCATGTGGCATAGATGTGGAGAGCACTACAATGGTTTCTGAGACACAGGAGGTGGTCGATAAATGAGTTATAATTCTTTCTCTCCTCCTCTGGCCTCCAAGGTGTCTGACCTTTCCCTGCCACAGGCTTCCCTACAGAAAGAATTCATGGGTTTGGTAAATAAATTGCTCTTTTCTGCTGTCCTCTAGGACTCTCCACCTCCATGAAGTGCCAAAGATTGGGCCAGTTCCTCTTTATGCTGGGCCGGGCTGCGCTGAACCTGGCTTTGCTTAACTCCTGACAAGTCAGGGCCTTTCTTTGTAGCCTCCTGCTACCTTTCCCCATGCTTCAGAGTTCCCCGGGGGGAACACATGGAAGGAAAACGAACCGACTCTCTGAGCCAAAGCTCAGAAAACTCCTGAAGCTTATATTCCTGCCGTCATCCCAGGAACGTCCATTCCCCATCCCCTCCTCACCCCCAGCAGGTAGTCTAGATGCCCTCAGCCCAGCACACCCTGAAGGCTGCACCTCGCTCTTCTCTCCCGGCTGCCAGCCTGAGATGTTCAGTTGGCCTCACTTTTTACCTGATAGGAAACGTCTGGTGGAGGGAGGGGCTCCCAGTGGAAGACGGCCTCACCCTACCCCCACCCCCAGGATGGCCTCTGGGTCTCCCTTACAGGTGGAATTGACCCTCTGGTCAGGGGCCTGCTGGCCAAGAAGTCCAAGCTCCTGGATCAGAACAAAATGATGACAAGAGAGCTGCGCAACAAGCTTTTCCAGCCCACCCACAAGATCCACGGCTTTGACCTGGCCGCCATCAACATACAGCGGGGCCGAGACCATGGGATGCCTGGTGAGTGGGCCTGGGGTCCTGCCTGGCCCAGGGAACTTCTCGTTACTTTCTGAGGGTCTTAGGGACTCTCTTCTATAACCCCGGGGATCTGGCCAATTCTAAAACTTTAGCAGAGATGCCAGTTTTTATTTTTTTATTTATTTTTTTTTTTTTAAGATTTTATTTATACATTTGACAGATCACAAGTAGGCAGAGAGGCAGGCAGAGAGAGAGAGGGAAGCAGGCTTCCTGCTGAGCAGAGAGCCCGATGGGGGGCTCAATCCCTGGACCCTGAGACCATGACCTGAGACGAAGGCAGAAGCTTAAGCCACTGGGTCACCCAGGCACCCCCCCAGATGCCAGTTTTTTAAAAATTTATTTTGTTCATCTGTGAAATGGAGCCTTCCATTCTCCCTAATGCAGAGATAAGAGAACATACCTAGTACCGTCCCAGAGCTCTTCAGATGAACAAGAGGCCAACAACTGACTTGTCAAGCTGGTTTAAAAATCCCAGAAAAACATTAAGAAAGGAGAATAGAGACAAACCAATGACTTTTGGACCCTTCTTTTGTGCCTACAAAAGGCAATTTAATGTAGTAATTAAGAGCCGGACAGCCTGGGTTTCAAATCCCAGCTGTGCCATTTCTAGGGACATATTGGGCAAGTTACTTAGCATCTCTGTTCTTCAGCTGACATATTTGTACAGGGCTTGGCATAGTGCCTGGGCCCACAGCAAGCCCCGTGTAACCTGCTAGCCTTCTCAAGCCTCAAGGACCACAAGTGTAAAACAATGGAGCCCTGCCCACCCCGCCCCAGAGGCTATGAGGCCAGGCTTTCTGGGGCCGATGGACCTGGAACCGGTATGTCCCCAAGGAGAGTTGTGGGGGAGAAGCCCCTGGGATGAGACAGCCTCGGCCCCTCTGCCCTAGGGTACAACTCCTGGAGAGGCTTCTGTGACCTCCCGCAGCCCAAGACCCTGAAGGAGCTGAACGCTGTGCTGAAGAACAGGAGGCTGGCTAAGAAGTTACTGGATCTCTACGGAACCCCTGACAACATTGACATCTGGGTTGGGGGCGTTGCTGAGCCCCTGGTAGAGAGGGGCCGAGTGGGGTCTCTCCTGGCCTGCCTCCTGGGGAAGCAGTTCCAGCAAATCCGTGACGGAGACAGGCAAGTGAGATCTTGTGAGGAGGTCAGGGGAGAGCTGACCCTTTTCTGTGGGGGTCCCAAAGTCCTGTGTGAGGACTGGCCCAGACCTCCACATGTTCCCAGCCACCTCCTTCCTTCCCCTTCACCACAGGGGGGTGGCGGGAGGGGCCACCAGCGGGGCTGTGTGGACAGACCCTGTTTCTGTCTCTGCAGATTCTGGTGGGAGAACCCTGGGGTCTTCACCGAGAAGCAACGGGACTCTCTCCAGAAAATGTCCTTCTCACGCCTGGTCTGTGACAACACCCACATCACCAAGGTCCCACGCGACCCATTCCAGGCCAACAGCTACCCCCAGGGCTTTGTGGATTGCTCAGCCATTGACAAGCTGGACCTGTCACCCTGGGCCTCAGTGGAGAATTAGGAGCCCAGGCTTCCCTGCCTCCTGCACTGTGCAGTAGCGCTCCCTTTGGTCCTTGATTCCATTTCAAGCAAGTTTGGTGACCCAGTCCCTTAGAGCTCCACACCCCATCCCGGCCCTTCTTTTCAGCCGGGTTTCTCTCTACTCGCCAGATGCACACCGCGCTCTAGCCCAAGACCAGCACCTCAGCCTTCCCAGCTCTTCCACCTGAATCCCGCTGCTCCCATGTCATCCCCTCTGTCCATGAGATGTCACCCATCCTCTCCCTGCAACATGTCTCATCTGAGGCCACGGCCGTTGGGCTCTTATCTTTCCACCTCTCCTTTCAAACTAGATTGTAAGCTCCTTGAGCCAGAGACCAGTCTGCTTCCGTGTGTCCCCCGTGGCACCCAGCATGACGCTCAGCACACAGCACAGGCTCAATAAACATCTGATGGCTGACTGAAGGTAGTGGCAGTGACGCTATTCCCTTCCAGAAGGCAGACCTTGGAACCACGGCCAAATAAGTAACTGGAGGTTTACAGCGCAGACATGTCTTACCACTAAGACGCTGTGTGCATGGGTCTGGGGGGTGAGAAGTTATGGTGTGGTGAGATTTCAGTTCTCAGAGAAAAAAAGGAAGCAAGGGCTCCTGGGGAAAGAAACAATGGCCAGAGATAGAGCCAAGGGAGAGGGTTTGGGGTGCTGTCCAGGGATCAAACAGGGAGGACTTCCAAGCCTGGATTCCCCTACAGCTAAAGTTGATTTCCCTTCCAGAAACCCTTCTGGGAACTACCTCTTCTTTGAGGGCAGTCTTTGGAGCCTATAAGACCTTTGAAGGGGCATCTCCAGAATATTCCTTGCACTGCTACCCAATACATACTCATGTCTTCTTTTAAAATGACCCTCCTTGGGGTGCCTGGGTGGCTCAGTGGCTTGAGCATCTGCCTTCGGCTCAGGTCATGATCTCAGGGTCCTGGGATCGAGCCACGTGTAGGGCTCTCTGCTCAGCAGGGAGTCTCTTCCTCCTCTCTCTCTGCCTGCCCTGCCTACTTGTGATCTCTCTCTGTCAAATAAATAAATAAAATCTTTTTAAAAAACTTTTTTTAAATAAATAAATAAATAAAATGACCCTCCAGGTAAGGTCAACCTAGCTGACACCTCCGGGTCCCCTGAGCGGTGGAGTGGGGGTGGGAGGCTCTTAGCCATCCTCTGGGAAGAGTCCAGGAGCCCGAAGACCTGGGCTGTTGTCCTGGATCTCACACCTATGTCTTTGAGCTTAAGATAAGCCCTGTCACCTCTCTGGCATCAGTGAAATGTGGAGTATTTGTCCTGTTACGGGAGGTCTTAATGTGGCCTGTGGCTCCTATGGGTACACGAGCCTCAGTATCCTGCACATCTTCAGGCTTCCAGTTGGGAGGGGGTGGGGGGGAGCCCACCAGTCTCAGATAGAGGAGGTCAAGCTCCAGGTAAGATTATCTGGGAAATACCTCCTTCCCTTCCCTCAGCTCTGGCCCTGTCCTCCTGGGCCCAGCCACCCATCTGCTGTCCCTGCTCTCGGAAACTGGCTGCATGAAGCCAGCACTGAGGAGTCTGCTGTCTCGAGGGCCTCCGAGCCACCATGCCAGGCTGCAGGGATGCCTGAGCCAGAGGCACCCTGTCACCTGGGAAGGGCCTACCTTCCTATCACACCTCTGTCCTTTCTCTCTTGCAGGACAGCGTTGTATCCCCTCCATCTCCCAGCCCCTGACACAGGCCTGACACAGAGTGAGGACACAGCAGACGTTGGCTAGAGCAGTGAAGATGCATGAGGCCTTGGTGACCACAGTGTCTGTTCTCTGGGATGGTGTGGGTGGAAGGTGAGTCAGGATGGTCTGCTCAGCTTGTCCGGGCCCGGAGGCTTCTAAGAACTGCCTGCTGTGTGTGCATCAGAGGATGACTCCCAGATACCCTCTCCCCCACCCCCATTTCAGAGGCACGGACCACCCTGGTTCAAAATCAGAAGCCAGAGCAAGCCTCATGCCGAGGGCCCAGTCCCATAGCAGACAAGGACAAAGCGAAGATCCCCATCAGTGGCACTTTATTGTCACATCAGATACAAAAACATGGCACAGAAGGGCCAATGGGCCCCACTTCCTCTCCAGGGGGGCTCCTGGGAACAAGCAAGAGAACAGTGTAAGGAAGCAAAAGGGGAGCCACCGGCCGAGCCCTGCACCCCTGAGCCCACAGCTCAACCAGCACACCCAGCCTAACTGCTCGTGGTCATTTCCCCAGAGGTCACTGAGTCACCTCTGCTAGCCTGGACACTGTCAGGTATACACTACCTGGGGGCAGACATGGTGTAAACAGAGCCTCTAAGGAACCACGACAGCTTTGATTTGCAAAGAAGAAAACTCAAGGTTTTCTCAAGAAAAGTGAAGTTGAGTCATTTGTTCAAGGTCACACAGTGGGAGAGCTGCAGAGTCGGGATTTGAACCCAGCAGGCTGGCTCCGAGCCAGCCTCCACATGCTACTCTCCTCCGTATTCTTAACACTCCCATGAACAGCAAACACACGCTCATATAAACGACTCGTATACACAGCACACAAAACACTACCCACGGTCTCAGAAAACTCACACACAGGAAATACAACTTATACATACTGTGCACGTACACGCGCGCACACACACACACACACACACACACACACACACACACACTCATCTTCTGGGGCGGAAGAGGGAAGAGCTCACCTCAGGAAGGGGCCCCCATGGGACCAGCCCAGGGACTGCCCAGGCAACCCCTCACCAGCACACCCCCTTACCCAGCTTCTAGTCACTGTCCTTCCAGGAAGTCAGGTCCAGTTTGGGGAGTGTGCTACAGCTGACAAAGTCCCGAGGGAACATGTTGGACATGAAGATGTTGTTCTTGGACACGGTGGTGATGCCCGTGTTGTCACAGATGATACGGGGCAGGGAGACCCTGGTCAGCGCCTGCCGCTGCTGCCTGCTGAACACGCCCGTGTTCTCCCACCAAAACCTGCATGGGGACACCCACGGACACTGTGCCCAGCCTGCATCAGCCGGGAGCACCTCTGCTGGCTTGAGCAGCTCCCTGGATGTAAGAGCACCACCGCAGACACTGGAGGGCTCCGGGAACCCCAGCATTACAGGGGCTTTCGCACGAGTGGGGCCCTCCTCACAGTGCGGTGGAGGGGAGCACCCTCGACGCCCCACTTGCTCTGCACGGAGAGCTGGGCCCGTGCCCCCTCACGACTCCCTGTGCTCTGGCCCGGGGCCATGTCCAGGGTGGTGCAGAGAACCTTGCTATCCATTTACAGTGGGTCCACCCAGAGAGGGACACTTTTCTCTAGTTTTCCCAAGGGTGTAATATGGGCTAAGTAAGAACTGAGCATGGCAGGTGACGTGACACTAGCAGAGCCTTAGGGACTGTTCAACAGCGAGCACCCCGAAACCGGAGGAGTAAGTAAGAGCTGTGTTTTCTGTCTTCCCTCCTTCACAACAGGGGGTCCAGGCCCCTCCTGGCTGCATAGTAGGTTCAGAGTATATGAGGGATGACCTCGAGGCCCTGGAACACCCTGGAAAATCACGGATCCCTTCCCGCCCTTCCCTTCACAGGTAGAAGTGCCCCCACCCCCAGAGGTTTGAGAACAGGTCTGCAACCACATGGCCAGCCTGAGTGGCTCACCGCCCCTCACCGGTCACCGTCGCGGAGCTTCCTGAACTGGGTCCCAATGAGGCAGGCGAGGAGCGGGCCCACGCGGCCGAAGGGCTCCAGGGGCTCGGCCACGCCACCCATCCAGATGTCAATGTTGTTGGGCGAACCGTACTGCTGCATCAGCTTCTCTGCCAGCTGCAGATTCTTCAGCACCGTGCCCAGCTCGCCCACCGTGTTGGGCTCGGGGAGCCCGCAGAAGCGCCTCCAGGCATTGTACCCTGCAGGGTGGGGGAGGGGGGAGCGGCAGGTAGGGGAGGGTCCCACAAAACCCACCTCCCCAACACCCCATGACCATGACCATGATTGCGGCCACGACCCTCTACGAGGGACATGAGGGAGGACACAGAGCACCTTCTCCCAGGCTCTAAGCCCCCAGGGAACCCCGAACTGAGGGGCCAAGACCCTCTCTCTTTCCTTTGCCCCACCCCACTGTAAGGCAGATCCTAAACTGCCGTAAGTCCTACAGCCTCCAAGTATAGGTACATCTCATTGTCCCCCTCTGAAGATCTCAGACCTATGAGGGGGGAGGTGTGTCTAGAAGGTTCAGCCAAACCAGCTGTCCCATAATTTAGGCACAGGCTTTGGGGTTAGGCTAAGCTGGGTTGAAATTCAAGCTCGATCACTGACTTGGCTGGAGAAGAACATGGGCAAGCCTCAGTTTTCTCATCTGTAAAATGAAAGTGATAATAATCTCTTCCCCCTCAAAGTTCCTGTAAAACAAAGCAACATGATATGTGATGGAGCCAGGTTTCCAGCCCACCTGGGCAGCTGGGGGCATTGCAGAGGGCAGGACCCTAGAGTGGGACGTGGGGGACCTGGGGGGCTCCTGCAGCCCCTCACCTGGGAGGCCGTGGTCCCGGCTGCGCTGCATGTTCAGGGCAGGCAGGTCCAGCCCGATCCTCATGATCTGCTCAAACAACCGCTCCCGGATCTCGTCCACCACGATTTGGTTCTGGCGATTCAGCTTGGCAGGGGTGGCCATGAGGCCCCGAAGGATGGGGTCAATGCCACCTGGGACAAGAGGAATAAGCTTGGGGAAGGATCTGGCTTAGCAGCCAGAGTTCAGATTGGAGTTAGGAAAAAGTCCCAGGTGCCGTCAGGGCATGGCAGAAGAGGGCTGGGCACACGCAGCTCCTGGTGCCAAAGTGGCCTCAGTGGGCAGGTCTTGGCTGGGGAATCAAGGTCTCAGGGGATAATGCCATTCAGATTTGCAAGTTGGGGTGCACCCATCCCCTGGGCTCCTGGATTACTAAGAATCATAATACACAGGAAGGACCCAGCTCCCTACGAGCCGTCTGCTCCCCCTGGGTTTAGTATTATATACAGAAGCAGTCAAGTGAACTGAGCCTGGCCGAGGTCCCTCTCACCTTCCAGCACTACCCTCCAGGTAGCAAAGAAGACCTTGCTGAGTGGAACACGGGGGTTGGGCCCCATGGGCCGGTACTGGTTATCCAGGCGGAACATGAAAGGCTGGATGAGGGTGTGGCCATAGCGGAAGGCATTGGTGAAGACGTTGGCGATGCGGGGGTCCACCGAGTCATTGTAGCCTCGGTAGGATGGCAAGTACTTCCTCATGGCCTGAGGTCCCAGCACCAGGGGCAGGTAGTCCCGGTAAGTGATGATCTGAGGAAGAGTCTCCACTCATCCTCTGTGCAGACTGTCAGCTGCTCCCGGTTTGGTGGGGGGGGGGGGGGTCCCTCCACTGTCCAGGGTTAGGGAGTTGTCTCTCACAGCACTGGGTCTGGGTCTAAAAGGGTGGCACCGAGGGGCAGACCCAGAGCTCCACCACTCCGTGCGACCCTGGACCAGTCCTGAACCTCTGTGAGCCCCAGTTACTCAAATGTAAATTAAGGATAATTACCCTGCCCTCTGCCTTAAAGGATTAACTAACAAAGAGCTTTGTTAATCAACAGCTCCTCTGCCCTCAAGTTACTCCAATCTTTTTTTCTCCTAAATTTATAAACTCCTGAGGGCGAGGCTTGTGTCTCATTTCTCTTGAAATTACTCGGGGCCCAGCAAGCACTTGGCTCACCGTAGGGTTCAACAGGCCTTTGCGGAGAAGGGGAAGCAAAAAGGAAAAGGGCCACCCTAGATGATTTCCCCCAGGGCAAACAGGAGTCCTAGATTCTAGAGTCTGGAATCTTCTGCGAGGCTTAAGTGAATCTCACTTACATTCTTAGTGCAAAGCAAAAACTTACCCTCCACACCTGCAACTCTCTCCCCACTTTAAGAGTATAAAAAAGGTGCGCATGCGTGTGCCTGCATGCTGTGTGTGCGTGTGTGTGTGTGTGTGTGTGTGTGTGTGTGTGTCTGGGAGAGGATGGGAATGCTGAAGCATCAGAAGCTGGGAAAGAGAACCAGAAGCACTTCCCAGGGTTAACCAAGGGTGAGAAGACTGGGTGAGCTATGATAGAGCTGAGTGGGTAAAGGAGCCAGGAGTCACAAGGAGAGGAGGAAAGGAAAGCATTTACTGACCAGCTACTGTGCACCAGGCACTGCAGACCCACCCGTTTAACCCTCCCGAAACCATTCCCGATGGACAGGACAGCAGAAAGGGGAGTCAGCCTAGGAAGGAGTGGATGGAAGCCAAGTGACCTTTGTCAGGTGCTTAGCATCTGCTAGGTGTTTTCACATTTATCATTCAATCTTTACAGCATCATGGTTGCACACGCTGAGGCTCACGGGAGGTGGGGGTTAACTTGCCCCAGGTCACACAGCTAGGATATGGTGGAGGCGTGTTTGGATCCCAAGCCTGCCTGACCCCTGGCACTGCCAGTACTCAGGCCTGCTACCTGGATCATGGCTCCCACAATCTTGCGGGCTTCCTGGTAGAGCCTCTCTCCGTCCCAGCAGGGGTTTAGGCGTTTGAGCTCTGTGGCCAGCCGGTTGTGCTCCCGCAGAAAGAGCGTGTGCATGGAGGTGAGCTCGGGCATCTCGCTTGAACGCATATCGCCTTGGGGAAGCAAAAGCTGCTGTCATTCCTAAGATCCCATCAGGAAGGACTTGCTCCCCCGAAACTCCCTCCCCCAGCCAAGGTCTGAGAACCAGACTTCCTCTCCGTCCATCTTCCCACACCATGCTCAGTTTTCACCTCCTCTAGGAGGTCCTCCCTTGATGCCCAAGTCCACCAGGATAACTTCCTCCTCTGTGTAGGGGCCCTGCTGGGAGGAGATGCTCATTCAGTAGGCAACAGAGCTGATACATGACTGGCCACATTCTGGTAGCCGAGACTGGGGGCTCCTGGAGGACGAGGACCAAGGCTTGTGCCTTTTTGCATCTGACCCTCCATCCAGCTCACGAAGAGACATGTGGAATTTAACACTGTGCCGGCTACAAAGTAGGTGATCCGTGAACTGCCTGGTTGACTTATTCCCTTGATGCACGGAGGGCCAAGACGTAGCATGCTCGTTGACCCTCCCTATTTCCATGCCTGTGCATGACAGCTAATGATCACAGCACTCTCTCCTGCTCAAACTGCATGCAACCTCAACACAGGACTCTAGAAAGCCACTACCATCTGATCAGAGTTGCCATCCCCATCCTTACTACATGCTAATTTGAAGCCTGCTCAGGCTCCCAGGAGTGCGGGGGGAAGAGGGCCTAGGGCCTAGGGTGTTTACAGTCCACTGAGACTGTTCAAAAAAACAAAAACCAAGTAAGAACTCTAATCCCTCTAGCCCTCCCCACCTCTTCTCTGGAAGGCCAGAGAATTGGGGCCAGACCCTTTGAGCAGGACGCTGGGTCCAGTCTTTATCAGCTCCAGATGCTGGTGGGAAAGAAATTCTTTGAGAGCAGGTTTTACTATCCCATGAGCGGCCAGGGGTCATGACGATCCAGGCCTAGGATACGCAGCTTGATTCCAGGATGGGGGCGGCCATAGCTGGAGGAGGAGCCCTTCTTTTCCCTCACTAGCCCAGAAAAGTATGGGCTTCCGTATGGACCAGAGCTGACCTTGACTCTCCTCCCCAGTGTCGTGGCAGAGGAGAGGCCACTGGAAGCCAACAGGAGGAGAGGCTGGGAGGCCAGATGTGAACAGAAGGGCCTCAGGACCACTACCGGATTTCCGTTAAAAAATACTGGACGGGTGCCTGGCCGCTCAGTTGGTGGAACATGCGACTCTTGATTAGGGGGTTATAAGTTCGAGCCCCAGGTTGGGTGTAGAGATTACTTAAAAATAATATCTTGGGGGGCGCCTGGGTGGCTCAGTGGGTTAAGCCGCTGCCTTCGGCTCAGGTCATGATCCCGGGTCCTGGGTTCAAGCCCCGCATCGGGCTTTCTGCTCAGCGGGGAGCCTGCTTCCTCCTCTCTCTCTGCCTGCCTCTCTGCCTGCTTGTGATTTCTCTCTGTCAAATAAATAAATAAAATCTTTAAAAAAAAAAAATAACATCTTGGGGCTCCTGGGTAGCTCAGTGAGTTGAATATCCAACTCTCGATTTCGGCTCAGGTCATGATCTCTGGGTTCTGAGATCAAGCCCAATATCATGTTCCAGAGTGCTCCTCCCTCTCTCTCTGCCCCTCCCCAACCCAAATAAATAAATAAATAACTCTTTTTAAAAAATTAAATAAAATCTTAAAAAAAAAAAAACCACATTGGAAAATTGCTGGGCATGGGCACCATTACTGCTCCAACCACTTCCCTAGAGCTGCCACATGTTTAAATTTAAATTTAAATTTCACCCTCTCGTATTACAGGGACTGGAGACAGCAGGAGGTGACAGTCTGCAGCTGCGCCATCCCACAGAACTTTCCGTATTGATGAAAACGTTCTACATCTGTGCCGCCCAACGTGGGAACCACTAACCTAGGAGGCTGCTGAAATGTGGCTAGAGCGGCAGAGGAACTGAATTTTATTTAATTTAAGTTAATTTGATTAATTTAAATTTAAATGAAAATTGCCACGTTTGGCGCGTGGCTACCACCGGCAGATGATGCCGCGGTAGAGAGTGAGGACGCCGCGTTCCTCTCCGTCCCCACAGTTCACTGTTCCTGGGGAACCCAACTCTCTGCCAGAGTCCAGAGGGAAAAGGAGAGAGAGAGAAAGGGACGGACCGAAGGACAGAGGCTCCTCCTCACCCATCCCTGAGTTTCCTTCTTAGGTTTGGCTTTTTGGTTTTTTGTTAGTTTCAAGTTTGGGTTTTTTGGTTTGTTTGCCTTCCTGGCTCCACCCAACTTGTCACCAAGGCAACTGGATTAATGTGAAGTTGGTGAGGGCATGGACGGGAGTCCGTCTAAGTGCAAACCCACAGGCTGCTCACAAACAGGCCCCCTGCGGCGCCAGCGCTGCGCCCCGCCTCCACCCCCCACCCCAGGTTGCCACTCCGGGCTGACCTGCCAGGAAGCAGGGGATGTTCACCGAGCGGTTGGTGAGAAGGCAGGGGTCATCATGCAGGGTGTCGAAGGGCAGCAGGGCCCGGCCGTTGTCGCTGAAGCGGGTGTTGACAGCCATCAGCCCCAGCTCATTGGACGTGTTCCGAAGCTTGGCGGCCAGAGGCTCCTCGCTGCCGTACACCATGCTGGCGTCCACGAAAGAGGTGAGCGCGTTGATCTGATTGCGGATGGTGATGTTGCTGTCTGTGCAGGCCGGCGAGGAGCGGAAGAAGGGGATGCAGTCACGTTGGTTTTTGATGCGGGGGTCATCTGGTGGGATCTGTGACACACAGACAGGGCCGGTTGGCTCTCTGCCTGTCCACCCCCTACTCCCAAGGCCTCGATCCCACGTCCAAAGCAGACTGGAACCCAGGACCAGAGGGGGAGACCCAGACACTGAAAGGAGGGCTTTTTAGGACTTCTGGCCCCCTCGGCCTGCAGGGGGGCCTCTCGAGGCCCACAGAGGCTCACAGCCTGGGGCTGCACCTACGGTGTTCCTCCCAGCTACCAGCTTTGGGGGTGTGACCAGAACTCTGGAATGGGGAATGTGCGGGCTCCCTGGAGGAGGGCCAGCCAGTCCTCACCTAAACGTCCTTTCTCTCCCTCCTTTACTCCAGGGTCTCCGCCCCTCACTCCCCTGTTCTCTGGATGTGGTCTCGAACTCTCAGTTAGCTTCCTCTTTCTTTCTTACTTTTTTTTTTTTTAAGCCTCCTCTTTCTTTTCATTTCCTGCTCCCCCTACCCCACCTCCCCATCCTTTTCCTGTCTTTCACTCTGGCCCGTGCCTTTGTCTCCTCTCACTCTCTCCTTCTCAGCCATTCTCCTTCCTTTCTCTGCTCCTCTCCCTACTGTGCCTCAACCATCCATTCTCCTCCAGCCCTCCTGAAACCGACAGCCCAGGCTCTGTGCAATGTGTGCCAAGAGCGGGGGTGAGGAGGTGGCCCTCAGTGAGGAGGAAAGGGACTGAGAACCTGGCACCGGCACCCCGAAGTTGGAGGGAGACGGGAAGGTCCTCCGCACGGAGGCAGAGGCAAGTTGGTGGCAGGGCCAGCCCTAGTTGCTGGGGCGGGAACTCTAGGCACAGAGAGAGGTGGCCGTTTCCAGGAAGGATCCCCCCTCTCTCCACTGGGCAGGCAGCGGCGGGGCGGGAAGAAGGGAGCACCTTGAGCGGGAAGCAGGGCGGCTGCTGCAGGCAGCTGGTCTCGCAGTCGACACCAGCGACGAAGGAGACCCGGGCGCCCGGGTCCGGGCTCAGGTCGAGGTCGTGGTCGATCAGCTGGCCCCACTGCATGAACAGGAGCGAGCGCTCCTGGTCTGGGGTCAGCTGCTCGGTGGGGAAGCGCACGATGGCGTTGGAGACTGCGCGCGCCTGCGGGACACGGAGCGTCAGGGGACACCTGGGACCCCGCGTGCCTCGGGGCCAGGCCTCACCCCCCACCTCCCACCCGCCACCGCCAGCCGACGCTCACCAGGGGCACCGGGAAGCCGCCGCGCTTGACCCCGGGCGTCCAGCCGTAGGGCAGCGAGGAGCCGTCCTCGTACTCGGCCGGCAGCCAGCGCGCAAAGGCACGGTTGGAGGCCCCCAGCGTGGGGCTGCGTCTGCAGAGGGAGGACCGGGCGCTGACGTGAGGTGGCCCCGGGGGGAGTCGCCCTCCCGCCAGGGGCCACCCGCAACCGACCGCACCTGTTGTTGCAGTGACCGGTGATGGTACGGTACTTGTCGTTCTCCGGGCATGTCACCCTCACGTCCTGGTAGGCGCAGCCGCTAGACTTGGACAGCAGATTCAGCTGGGCCGGTGTCAGCATGTCTGGGGCCGGGGAAAGAGGGGTGTGGTTGGCGAGTCCCCCCATCTCCTATTCTAAGCTGGGGAGTCTTGGTTGGGGGCCCAGTCTGAGGACACAGAAAGCAGATCCCGGAGCACCTGAGACTCCCCAGAAGAAGAATGGGGGGTGGGGGTCACTGGGAGATGGCCGAGGTCACTAGCAGAGCAGGAGACCAAGGTTGCAGGGGCGGCAGTACCAGTGATGTTGAAGGGCCCCCACCGCAGAGGCCGCAGCTTCCCCTCCAGCAGGCTTAGGGCCACGTGCAGGTAGTCAGCAGCCCGCACAGCTGTCCTGGTGGCTGCCACTGGCTGCTTGAAGTAGGCCAGCAGTTCCATGGGGCTGGCCAAGCCACTGTGAAGACGCCTCTTGATGCTGCTTAGAGAAGGGAGGAGTGAGGCCATAGATAGTGGGGCGGGGGATACTCCGCAGAACCCTAGCCCCAGGCCAGCATGCAGGACAGTGCAGACAGAACCACAGACCGGAAGAAGGTTTCTCTTTATAAACAGAGTGTGGATCTGGGTGTCCAGACAGAGGCAAAGCCATGTGGAGGGATGGTTTTGAAGGTATTCTCAAACCCAAAGACACTAAGACCGACAGGCAAACAGGGGGCTCTATTCCCACCCACGAAGTCCCCATGTCAAGTTGCTTCTCTGAAAGACCTGGGGCAGCCGTGCCCAGAGCTGGGAAGTGCCCGGCACCCCACCTCTCCCGCCGCTCCTTGTAGGCCGTGTCCACTAGTCGCTTGGCTTCCTCCATGCAGGTCAGTACCACTGAGGTCTCTACCTCCTCCGGGACAGCTGCCCAAAACAGGGGTCACAAAGTCAGGAATGGGCCCCAGAGTCAGGGTGGCCTGTGCCAAGTCCTGGAGACTCAGAACCACCCCGAACACACCACCTTTTCCCTTCTTTCTGCACCATTACCTGGACTGGCACCCTCAGAGCGCCGGGGCACAGCCAGAATGGCCAGGAGCCCGGCCAGGACTGGCAGCAGCTTCATCTCTGCAACAAGACCTCAAGCCCAGTAAGTCCAGAGGGCCCAGTGCATTTGGGAGAAGAAAGCCCCACCAGCCCTCTCCCTCTGACCCCTCATTCCCACCTTCATACTCCAGTACAACCTCAGTGGGTCCTACCTACCTCCTCAGGGAAGGGGTCCACAGTGCCCCTCTTTTGCTAGCTTCAGTCTCTCAACCCCCAGGACCTCACCTCCGAAGTTCACCTGGTACTGGCCAGGAGGCTAACCTGAATCAAGGCCTTTATGTCTTCTGCACTGAGGGAGGGGGCGGGGCAGAAGAAACCCCGCCCCAGGAGACTAAATGCTCTCTCTTCCCCCCACTGTGGTTGGGGTGCCCAAATGGTGGCCCCTCATATGGGAGAGAGGGACAAGAAAGGAGAGACCAGAGCTGTGCCCAGCCTTTGAACTTAGCATCCCACCCCAGAGCTTCTTAGCTCCCATCGTGTGCCTAGACCAGTGCTATCCCTACGGGGGATAATTAATGCCCCTCCACAATTCTGGTTAAACTATCTGGGGGTCCTTTGAAAGGTACAAAAGTCAGGAACCAACAGCCTAAGAAACTATAGGACATGGAATGACCCCAGAGGAGGAAGGAAGGTGTAGGGGACACCTGGAGTAATGATCAATCAGCCTTGGGGGGCTGCCACCCACCCCCAACAGTATGCTGGCCCCTGGCAGCAACCCCATTCTTGACAAAGGCTGAAGGGACAGGAAACCTGGCAGGAGACCGTTGGGTTTCATAGGAAAGCCTGGGGGCTACAGGCTGGGGACCACGGTAACTTCCTCCCTCCCTCTTCTCCTCCCCTTTCTTCTTGGCTCCGGGTAGCAGGCTGTCTTCAGCACTCCTGCCATCTGCTCCTGGATTTCAGGAACCAGGAAAGAGCAGAGCTGGATGTGGTTAGTGGTCAGTTGGGTGACAAAGCCCAGGGCCTCTCTGGGATAAGATCAGTGCAGTTAAGAGGACAGGGGTTAACTCTTAGGATGGGTCTGAAAGGGGCACCTGGGTGGCTCAGTGGGTTAAAACCTCTGCCTTTGGCTTGGGTTATTGTCTCAGGGTCCTGGGATCGAGCCCCACATCGGGCTCTCTGCTCAGCGGGGAGCCTGCTTCCCCTTCTCTCTCTGCCTGCCTCTCTGCCTACTTGATCTCTCTGTCAAATAAATAAATAAAGTCTTAAAAAAAAAAAAAGGATGGATCTGAATGGGCCTGAAATAGAAGAGGGGGAGGTGTCTCCCCTTAAGAACGCTGGCAAGGCAGGACAGGTATCCTCTGACTAATGGCTGTGCTTGTTCACCTCCCTGGGCCCTTGTCGGGCTTGTATGATGTGTGGTCTAGCCCCATCTCCCACTCCAGCCACTTTACCTGCCCTCCCTCTTGTCTTTTATGCCCACACCACATCTTGGCTGAGGAACAAAGGACAACACACCAAGAACACCTTCCGGGTGTGCCCGAAGATCCCGTCACCAGTGGAGCCCATGAGAAAGGAGGCCATTCTTCCAGGCTTGCTCTCTCAGTGCCTTGCTCTGTGTGAACTTGGACAAGTGGCTCCTTGTGAATCAGATCTAGAATTTTATACTTTTGAAATACTTTTTTTTAATTTGACACTTAAAAAAAAAAAGATTTATTTATTTATTTATTGGCCAGAGATCACAATTAGGCAGAGAGACAGGCAGAGAGAGAGGAAGGGAAGCAGGCTCCTCTCTAAGCAGAGAGCCCAATGCAGGGCTCGATCCCAGGACCCTGAGATCATGACCTGAGCCGAAGGCCGAGGCTTTAACCCATTGAGCCACCCAGGTGCCCCTGAAATACTTTTTTAGGGGCACCTGGGTGGCTCAGTTGGTTAAGTGTCTGCCTTCAGCTCAGGTCATGATCTTGGGGTCCTGGGATCCAGCCCGGCATCGGGCTCCCTGCTCAGCAAGGGGTCTGCCTCTCCCTCTAACCCCGCCCCCTGTTTGTGCTCTCTCTCTCTCTCTCTCTCAAATAAATAAATAAATATATTTTTTAAAGATTTTATTTATTTATTTGACAGAGAGAGAGACCACAAGTAGGCAGAGAGGCAGGCAGAGAGAGAGAGAGGAAGAAGCAGGCTCCCCGCTGAGCAGAGAGCTCAATGCGGGGCTCAATCCCAGGACCCTGGGATCATGACCTGAGCTGAAGGCAGTGGCTTTAACCCACTGAGCCCCCCAGGCGCCCCTAAATAATAAAATTTTTTTAAAAAGAAAATAATTTTTTAATCCCACAGGTAATATATTTCTATTCATGAAAAGTCAGAGAACACAAGAAAAAATAAAAATAAACCAAAATTACTTCTAATCAAGTGAGGTTAAAAGCAAAATTTTTATCTTTCCAGGCTTGTCATTTTTCATACAAATAAGAAGCAGGAAGAAAATTTCTCATAACACCACTATGCATAAATAACCCCATTTAATCATTTGACACCCTATATGTAGACATAATATGTATTTTAAATGGTGATAAAAATATACTTTAAATATTGCTTTATGACCTAGTTTTAGTACTTAAAGTACTTTAGTACTTTAGCCTGGATTCTCTCTATGTCGATAAATAGACTTAGTTCATTCATGTATCTGCATAATATTTTGCATTAAGTACTAGGATTACTCACTAATCCCTTCTTGTTAGATCCTTGGGTTGTTGGGTTGTTTCCTATATTCAGTGTTATAAGCAGTACTAAGTCCAACATCTGTTGGGTAAAATCTCTTGTCACATCTTCAATTATTTCCTTAGGCCTCGAAGTAAAATTGTTGCATATTTAGGTATCAGTATTTTTAAGGCTTTAAAAAAATTGTCAACTATCCCACTTTAATGTTTCTCTTTTAATATTTAAGTTAAACATATGTGAAGTATTTATAAAATATTTGGAGAACTATATCTTTTGTAATCCATACAGCATCTACTATTTTCCTAACACCTTAATTTTACTTTATGTTTTAATTTCAATATAATTAATTCAGTGTTTTAGTAGTTTCAGAGGTACAATAGAGTGATTCAGCAATTCTATAAATTACTCAGTGCCCGTCACCATATGTGGACTTTTAATCCTCTTCACCTATCTAAGCCATCCTTCCATCCCCTCTGGTAACTATCAATTTATTCTCTGTATTTAAGAGTTTGGGGTTTTGTTCATCTCTTTTTTTCTTTGTTATTTGTTTTGTTTCTTCAAGTCCACATATGAGTGGAATCATTTGTTTTCCTCTGATTTAATCACTTGGGATTTTACCCTCTGGGCCCATCAGTGTCGTGGCAAATGGCAAGATCTTATTTTGGGGGGCTGCCTAATGTTCCATTGTGTATGTATCTTAATTCATCCATTGCATATCTTCTTTGTCCATTCATTTATTGATGGACACTAAGATTGCTTCCATAGTTTGGCTATTATAAGTAATGCTGCTGTAAAACATAGGGGTACATTAAAAAAATCGTCAAATGGCCTCATGAAGATTGCATTTCACCCTCCCTTTAGCCATGCATGGAACACCTGTTCCCCGCTGCCCTCGTCAACTCTGACAATTAGTGTCCTTTTACTCTTTTAAGGGGAAAGAGACATTTAACACAAGCCCCTTGCAGCACAGATGAGAAAGACAGAGACAGGAAAGGAAGTGCCTGTGCCAAAGGTGACAGTTCAGGATAATCTGGCTGTTAGGTCTCCTGACTTACACACCAGCGATCTTGGAAAAAAAAAAAATTCTTTATTTAAATTCAATGTAGTGAACAGATAGTGTATAATTAGTTTCAGGGGTAGAATTTAGTGGTTCCTCAGTTGCATCTTAACTGTATCACATCACGTGCTCTCCTTAATGCCCATCACCCAGTGACCCCATTCCCCACCCCCACCCCCCAGGAACCCTCTTTGTTTCCTAGAGTTTACCATCTCTTATGGTTTGCCTGCCTCCCACACCAGCACTCTTCACCCAGTGGCCTCCGCGTACTTATTTGTGACCTTTCTTTCAGGCACTTATCCAACAGGTATTTACCAGGCCCTTGCCTATGCCACCTGCCCTGTGCTGACCACTGGGCCTACCCTGCCGAGCGAAGGCCTTGTCCTCAAGGAGCGCACAGGAGAAAACAGATGACACAGTAACAGAACGTCAGAGCCTCGTGCAGGGTTCTTTGGGAGCACTGAAGAGCAGCCCTTGGACCAATCGGTACCGAGGAAGGGTTTCTTGAGGAGCTGGTGCTTGAGACTATCTTTAGGAATGTTTAGAAGTGAACCAAGTAGGGAGTGCCTGGGTGGCTCAGTTGGTTAAGCGTCTGCTTCAGTCGGTTAAGCATCTGCTTTCGGCTCGGGTTATGACCTCAGAGTCCTGGGACTGAGTCCCGTTTTGAGCTCCGTGCTTAGCGGGAAGCCTGCTTCTCCCTCTACCTCTGTCTGCCGCTCCTTCTGTTTGTTTCTCTCTCATTTCTCTCTCTCTCTGTGTCAAATAGATAAATAAAATCTTTTTTTTTTAAAGATTTTATTTATTTATTTGACAGACAGAGATCCCAAGTAGGCAGAGAGGCAGACAGAGAGGAGGAAGCAGGCTCCCCGCTGAGCAGAGAGCCCCATGCAGGGCTCCATCCCAGGACCCCGGGATCATGACCTGAGCCGAAGGCAGAGGCTTTAACCCACTGAGCCACCCAGGCGCCCCTAGATAAATAAAATCTTTAAAAAAGAAAGAGGTTGACCAAGTAGACACAGGGAGGAAGAGCATTGTGGGCCCAGAGAACAACATAGCAAAGGCCTTGACACCAGTGGTCTTCACTTAGACAGTTCCAACTGGGGGCAAGGATGAGGCCTGATGAGGTTGGTAAGGCAGGAACCTAACAGTCTCAATGGCCTGTTGAGAAGTTCTTGTCCTGACGGCTCCAGGGAGCCGTAAAGGCCATGAAGGTCACAGAGGTACATTTTAGAAAGCTGACTCAGCAGAGTGGAGGGTGCCCTGGGCTCCAGGCCCAGAGGCTAAACGCTAGGCAGGAAGCACCCCCGGGATTCAGGGGCGGGGGTGAGAGGCCAGCCCTGTTTTCTCACAGGGGGCAATGATGCAATGAATGTTTGGAAAGCTAAAGCCTCTTCAAAGAATGATGTTAAAATGCCCTTCGCTCTACCCATGTGGAGATGGGAGGATTCTCAGGAATTCTCAACCATCCCCAAACCACCTGCCTTTGGCTCAGGCCTGGGGCTGTGGGCTTGCGTTTGCAGGTGGAGGCTTGGGAGGCTTTGTGACTTTACGAGGTTTCCAACCAATCAGTGATGACACAGCCGGGTCTGCTAAAGGCTGTCCGTGGGGGATCCCTCGTGTGGGCCTTCTTTGTGTGGCCCAGGGGTCTGTGAGGCTCAGAGGGCTTCTCAGCATTCCAAGTAACCAGAAGAACATGTCTGCCTGAGGAGATATTCCAGACCAGTCTTGCCCTATTAGTTACCCCTGGTCGCCATCCTGGGGGTGGCCTCTGGAGGGCACTGCTGCCACTCCTACATCCCCAGACTATAGTCCTTTGAGGGAGCCCCCCCCTTCTCCCCACTTACCTTCCCCAAACATCCCCACCCCTAGGGTGAAGTCCAACGGCCTGTGGGATAACGGGCTCTCTGCCACTGCTTGCAAAACAGCGTGTTCTTTCTTCATGCTGTTTAGGAAAGAGTTCAGTTGGGATTGCCTCCGGATTTCCTGTGTGTCTGTGGCTGGAGGGAAGGAGGCTTTGGGAGCTTGGGGTGGCGGCAGCGGGGCCAAGCACTCCTCAGGGGCAGCAAAGGCACCTGGCCCAGAGGCCCTCTTTCCTTGCTCTTTACATTTTAAAGAACTGGTTTTGAATGACATGGGTAATGCTTGGATATATTTTGAATACAATTAAAATATCGCCAGTCCTGCAGATGGTCCGTGGATTAGGTTATGGAGCCCATGCCTGACTGCAGTCTCTTTCCTCTGTTCCTCACACAGGCACACCACTGTCATGCTTGCGTTGGCCCTTCCAGACCTTTTACTTTTTTTTTTTTTTTTAAGATTTTATTTATTTATTTGGCACACAGAGAGAGATTACAAGCAGGCAGAGGGGCAGGCAGAGAGAGAGGGGGAAGCAGGCTCCCTGCTGAGCAGAGAGCCCGATTCGGGGCTTGATCCCAGGACCCTGAGATCATGACCCGAGCCGAAGGCAGAGGCCTTAACCCACTAAGCTACCCAGATGCCCCAGACCTTTTACTTTCTATTCATTCCTATGTATGGATCTGTGGGGGAACATTCTTCTGCCTTTATTTTTCCATAAATGATATCACATCGCATATTTTGCGGGGCAATGTGCTTTTCCCGCTCAGTGACATCTTGCAGACCTATCATGTGCCATCTAGAAAACAGCCGACTTTTTTTTAACTTTTACACATATTCTTTAGTTGAGCTCTACCTCCATTACATGACCATTCCTCTCTTGATGGAAGCTGACATTTTCACATTTTTTCACTATTAAAAACAATGCAGAAGAGGCCTCTGTACACACTGCACACACACACACACACACACACACACACATACACACCCCTTATTCTCCAGCGTAAAGACTAAGAAGTGAGTCACAGGTGTTGTGCATTCAGAAATTTTAATAAATAGCTATTATCAAACTGTCCTCCAAACTTAACAAAATTCTCAAGGGCAAAATTGGACTCATACTACTGGTTCAATTTTTATTTCTTTAGTTAATAGCCAGCATCTTTTTATTTGTATTAGCTCTTTTGAACATTTCCTGTGTTTAGTGGTGTCTGTTTTTCTATCCGATTGTCATTCTTTTTATTGATTTGTAAAAGTTACCATATATTCTGAATAATACTAATCTGTCAGCTATTATGCACATTGTTAATATTTTTCCAGTCTGTCATTTCTTTTTTCTTTTTTTTTTTTTTTTAAAGATTTTATTTATTTGACACAGAGAGAGATCAGAAGTAGGCAGAGAGAGAGGAGGAAGCAGGCTCCCTGCTGAGCAGAGAGCCCGATGCGGGGCTCGATCCCAGGACTCCGAGATCATGACCTGAGCCGAAGGCAGCAGCCTAACCCACTGAGCCACCCAGGCGCCCCTGTCATTTCTTATTTATGGTTTTTATAGGGTTTTATTTATTTTTTTTTTTTTCTGTAGAGGGAGAGAGGGAGGCAAGAGGGGCTGAGGAAGAGAGAGAGTGTTAAACAGGCTCCATGCCCAATAAAGAGCCCGACACTTGGGGCTCTATCTCACAACCCTGAGATCATGACCTGAGCCAAAATCAAGAGTTGGATGCTTAACTGACTGAGCCACCCAGGTGCCCCCACTATAGGTTCTTAATTTTGCAGTGGTCAAATGTATTGGTCTTTTCCTTTATGGATTTTCCTTTTCAGACTTGTTTAAAATGATCTTTCCTTTTTAAAGATCATAAACATATTCTCCTGTATATTCTTCTAATAGCTTAATATTTTGACTTTTCACATTGAGATCACTAAAGCACGTGGAGTTTTTGTGTGTGAATATTGTAAGTGTACAGTGTAATAGTGAACTACTTCCATTCATTTCCAAATGGATAACCAACTGTCCCAGTGCCTTTAGTTGAATAATCTGTTGTTTCTCCACTGAAATGATATACTACCTTTACTCAATTACCATAAAGGTGTGTTTTTTCTAGAGTATTCTATTCTCTTGATCTACTAGTCTATCAATTCCTGTGTCAATGCCTTATCATTGCAATTACCATAACTTTTTTTTAAAGATTTTATTCATTTATTTGGCAGACAGAGATCACAAGTAGACAGAAGAGGCAGGCAGAGAGAGAGGGAGAGGCGGGCTCCCTGCTGAGCAGAGAGCCTGATGCGGGGCTTGATCCCAGGACCCTGAGATCATGACCTGAGCCAAAGGCAGAGGCTTTAACCCACTGAGCCACCCAGGCAACCTACCATAACTTTTTAGGGTACTGGGGGATACAGCAATTACCAAATTACTCTCAGAGAATTTATGTTCTTGAGTAACACAGTATATCATTTTATTTAAGTCTACTTCTATATTCTTCATTGAAATGTTGTTGTTTTACCTTCTTGTCTGGCTTGTTCCTAAGTACCTCCTTTTGGAAATAGGTATGTAAATTTTGTCATTAAGTTTCTCCACAGAACTTGTAATATCTTGTAAATATTCTCTTTCCTTAAGATAACAATTTCAGGGGGCACCTGGGTGGCTCAGTGGGTTAAAGCCTCTGCCTTTGGCTCAGGTCAAGATCTCAGGTCCTGGGATGGAGCCCCACATCGGGCTCTCTGCTCGGCGGGGAGCCTGCTTCCCGCTTTCTCTCTGCCTGCCTCTCTGCCTACTTGTGATCTCTGTTTGTCAAATAGATAAATAAAATCTTAAAAAAAAAAAGATAACAATTTCAGTATGCTCCTTTTAGTTCTCTTTACAAGTCAGATTCATGGATCTGAAAAACATTGGATATTTTTAACCCACCATTCTAGAAAGGTTCCACTCTCTAGTGAAAAAGATTTTTTTTTAATTTAAGTGAATATTCAAGTTTTTGTTTGTTTCAAATAATAGATCTGAAATGTGTTTTGGGTAATATTGTAAAGGTAAAGAAAAGTCAAATTATACAATAATACAAATGTCTGATGGTTATTTAATTAACCCCCTTTATACCTGTGGTTATTGGTGGTGGGAATGGGGTTAAGTGTCCAGGAGACAAAGTTCTACAAAAAACACTAAAATTATGAAGCACTAAACTCGAAGTAAAAGAATTCAACAGCATCTTTACCAATCAGATTAGTTAAAATGTAAAAAGTCTGATAAAGCCAGAACCAGTTAGCATGGGAAAAAAATAAGGGCAGATTGGCCCCATGTCATGGAATGGCAATTTGGCAATGTCAGTCAGAATCCAAAATGTACATTTGCTCTGACTCAGCAATTCTACATCCAAGAAGAAATGTATCCTTCAGATGCATTCTTAGGAAAGCATAAAGATACCTGCCCAAGAATGTTCATTTCAGTTTCATTAGCAACAACCAAAAGACTAGAAACAAGCCTGATGTCCATCAAAAAAAAAATTGCGGTACTAGCACATAACGGTGTTTTCTGCAGCCTTTAAAACTAATGAGGGAGGTGTATATATGTAGCCATAGAGAAAGATATGCTGCCAAAAGAAAAGAGCTGGTTCTAAAACATATACTATATGATACAATTTATGCAGACACACATACACGTCACAGGCATGTACATACACATTTAAAGACACATTGAAATCCTGGAAGCAGGCACAAAAGAAGCCTGTTAACAGTGGTTACCTTTGGGGAATGGAACTGAAGGGGGGGGCTGGCAGTTTCTTTAAAGCCAATGGTCCTTGGGGTGCCTGGGTGGCTCAGTGGGTTAAAGCCTCTGCCATCAGCTCAGGTCATGATCCCAGAGTCCTGGGATCGAGCCCCATATCGGGCTCTCTGCTCATCAGGGAGCCTGCTTCCTCCTCTCTCTCTCTCTCTCTCTCTGTCTGCCTGCCTCTCTGCCTAATTGTGATCTCTGTCAAATAAATAAAATCTTTAAAAAATAAAATAAAATAAAAAACCAGTGGTCCTCTGATGGTTTCACAAAGAAAAAATGACTCAGTTACAAAAGAGCTAATCATCTCTCCTTCTACCTTAACTTCCCAAAGTAGCAAATTTTGATTTGTTGTACATAATCAGTGGTTTTGAATTACTTTTGCTTTGGTTTCTTAGTATGAAGTCAAACACTACCGAAGATTGACACGATAGCATTCGTGTCAGGAGGCATTCGGGGGTAAGCGTTTCCCCCGTGGGAGGCTTCATGACGGGTAATTTGGCTCAATATAGAATTCAAGTTCCAATTCCTTTCTCTTCAGCACTTGGAAGATATTGCTGCATTATCTTATGCATCTAGGACTGCAGTTAATTTCTCTGTTACAAGTAGACCCAGTTCTTGAAATACATATATATATCAACCCCTATTTCAGTCAAAGCAGAATTCACATGAACTGCAGGATCCATCAGCCCCACCTGACTGTGGAGATGTCGCAGAAAGGAGACACAAAAGTGAAATTGTTGGAGAGCAAAAAATGCCAAGAGCTGATTAGGGGAGCACATGCTGAGAGGGGAGAGGGGCGGGGCCAGGAGTCTCCAGCAGAAGATGGGGCGGCGGCGGGTGGAGGGAGGGAGGGCTTTCTAGTCTGCCTCCTCCACCCTCCTAGCCCTCATCAGCTCCGTGCCCACCCTGTAGTGACGGTAAGTCAGGAGAACAGCCCCTCAAGTCCAGCAAAAGCTTGTGAAAGGGAACATTACATGGTGATGCTGGACCATAGTGATGCTGGACCCAAGCCAGGTTGGGGAGTGGAAACGACATCTCCTTTCCTCTGCCCTGAGGACTAGACTATTAATGACCTAAGGGTAAGTTCTTGCTTTGGCAGAAGAATATGGAAATTCCCTAAGGAGTAAGGTCCTTGGGTGAGGACAGGGAGGAAACAGAGTGGATGAGCCCAAATTAGAACCCCAGAGTCTCTCTGCTTTAGGCTGTGGGTCTCCCATCTTACCCCCAACCCCAACGCCTTTATCTGTGCCTTGTACCCACTCCTCAAACTCAACAAGAGGGGCACATGCTAGTGGGTAGGCTCCATCCTCTTCCCAGGTCAGGACCAAGTGGAATTTATCCCAGGAAATTATTGTTGGCTTAACACTGAGCCAACTTTACTTGGTTGGCTCAAGTAAGAGTTGAGCCAACTCTTAGTTATGGCAAATTTTATCATAACTAAGAAATTTGCCATAACTAAGAAAGAAAAACCATATGATCTCCCATCAGATGCACAAAGATTGTTTGACAAAATCCAATATCTACTACTGATTATTTTAAAACAAAACAAAACAAAAAACAAAAACCCCAGCTCTCTGCAAACTAGCAGAGAACTTCCTCAAGCTTGATAAAGGGTTTCTACCAAATAATAATAATAATAATAATAATAATAGGTCACTAACATCATTATTCATGGTGAAAGACTGAATGTTTTTCCCCTAAGACCAGGAGCAAGGCAAGTGTGTCCACTCCTGCAAATTCTATTTAGTACTGTCCTGGAGGGTCTGTCCAATGCAGTGGGGCAAGAGGGAAAAAAAAAAAAAAAGGAAAGAAATTAAAGGCATTGGGGCACCTGGGTGGCTCAGTGGGTTAAAGCCTCTGTCTTCAGCTCGGGTCATGATCCCAGGGTCCTGGAATCGAGCCCCGCATCGGGCTCTCTGCTCAGCCGGGAGCCTGCTTCCCTTCCTCTCTCTCTCTGTCTGCCTCTCTGCCTACTTGTGTTCTCGGTCAAAAAAATAAAATCTTAAAAAAAAAATAAATTAAAGGCATTGAAATTTGAAAGGACAAAGTAAAACTTTCTTTATATACGGTATGATCACATATGTAGAAAATTCTAAAGAACCTACAAAAATGCTACTATATGAGTTCGGTGAGGTTGCAGCAGACAAGGCCAAAATATAAAAATGAGTTGTGTTCCAATATACTAACAACAAAGAATCCAAAATTAAAATTGTAAATAACAATGCCGTTTATAATAGTATCAAAAATATGAAATAGGGATAAATCAGAAGATTTATGAAATAATTAGGGATAAATCGGAAGATGTGCAAGACCTACGAACAAAACATTCCTGAGAAAACTCGAAGACCTAAAGAATGGAGAGATACACTTTGTTCATAGGTCAGAAGACTCAACGTTTTTCACATGGTCCCAATTGTTTGTTGTGTCTCAGTGGTGTCCCGGCTTTCGGAGTTGAGAGTCCCTCCCAGGCAGGGTAGGTGAGGCTGCTGGTGAAGGGGAGGGCTTTAGGTGAGAGGGATGGGGCCCAAGGTGCCACACTTGGGGAGCTCCTCACCTGGGCAGTGATGCTTCTTGCTGTCAACGCCCAGAGCACCACGTGGTCTCTGACCCACACCACTCCTCCCACCCTTCTAGCTAAGGGCAGACACCCTCACCTTTGCCCCTGCGCCCCTGGGGAGGAAGAACGTGCAACAGCCCATCAAACCTAGTTGCTCCCCACCTGGAATGTGGACTCCTCAAGCTGTCAGCAGCACCAGCGTGGGATGGGGGGTTCTGGGCTGGGTCTGCATCTCCTCTAGGCATGGAGCGATGTGCAGGTCTCCCACACACACCCTGCTTTGCAGATCTCCCACACATATCCTGTCCTCTCTGGACTCCTGCTGTTCTGGTCTATTAAAAGTGCCCCCCTCCAACTTTCAGGCAGAACTCTATGGTTGGCTTGCTTATCGGGTTGGTTTTTCTTCCATCTATCGTGGCTATGCATTTGGCACAGGAAAGTCAGCATGATGGGGTTTGATCAGTGGACTGCCCTGGGACCTGAGCCTTCTCTTGGGTTTCACCGTCCCCTGGCTGGATCTCTGCCTCCTGCCAGGACCCTGCCCCAACTCCAAACACCTGGCCCTGCCACCAGGGACTCGGGAGGCTGCCAAACCTGTCTTCTTCAGAAAAGAAACCCAAGCACGTCTTGGTCATCTTGGTGTTGGTTGGTTTTGCCCCAGTCGTCCTCAGAAGTAACTTCCAGGTTCTAAGGTCAAGTCCAAAGCTCAGCATGACCCACCTCTCCAGGTGTCCTTTGCCCCAGGTAGAGCCCAGCATGGGTTTTGTGAAAATAGACTTTATTATAATAAAATGTATTTTTAAACAAATGCCCCCACCATTCCACACCCCTGGAGACGGAGGCAGGGGGTGGGGGTTCAGTAGAATGATCTCCCACCACAGTGAAGGAAACATGCAGAGACACTCATCCGGCCGCAGGGTTAGAGGGGTTGGTGAGGGTCAGGGTGGACAGCTGTCTACCCCACTCTGAACAGGGGATGTATGAAAACACCTGCATAAATCTGTCCTCTTCCCTAGCCTCCAGACTCTGACAGGGACCAGAGGAAAATGATGCAAAAGAGAAATTGAATCCGATGAGCAAAATAAGGCAAACCCAATTCCTGCTTTCCGCCCCGCTGGCCCCCAGGTCTTTGAGGGGTGGGGCACACAGGGGCCAGGAGGTCAGGTGGCAGGGAGGAGGGGTGGAGCACTATGGAGTGGGGGAAGGCCCGCTTTGGCATGGCCTTTCTTCTTCCTGGGCCTGTGCGGTAGAAGCGACGTGGACGAGGCTGGACCGAGGCACTGAGTATGTACATATATACAGGGTTCTGCCCCGCCGGCCCCCTGGGAGGAGGGGCTCTGGGGAATCCAGTGCAAACTTGCCTTCAGGGGGAGGAAGACTTAACGGGATAGCCAGAGCCATCAAGAGGAGGGAGGACCAAAGAAGGGACTAGCAGAATGTGGTGGGAAACTAGGCTGAGGTGGGCGGACTGGGAGTCACAGGTCCTGGTTGTGACTGAGGTGCTCGGCCACCTTGACCAAGTTTCTTCCTCATTCGGCGGCTCAGTTTCCCCTCATGCATCCTTGAGAACCAGTTCTGACCTTCACCAAGTCTCTGATTGCCGTCCAAGTGCCACAGTGTCAACTCAGAAGAATGGGCTTCCAGGGCCTTCCCTGCCCAGTGATCTGGGGGCCCCAGGTGCTGCTTCTGCCTGCAGGCTGGGCCACAGCATCACTCCTTCTTCCCAGAGCCCAGTTTCCTCAGGAGCTGCTTTCCCTTGGAGAGGAGACCCCACACCTTCTCGCTTGTGCCCTGTGCACCCCCCAGTTGAACCATGGGGAAGCTACCAGGGCCAGGGGCCCAGGGCCAGCCTCTGGGCACCGGGGGCCCTTGAGTTGAGTGGGCCCAGTCCTGGAAAACGAGAGAAAAGGGGCAAAGTCAGGGCCTGACTCCCTGTCCCAACCGAGTGCTTACAGCCCTCTGCATCACAGATTATGGTCAAGAACCACAGCCCCCACCACCCCACCCCTGCCCCGCAACAGAGCTCAGAGAGGCGAATGCGTGCGATGCTGCTGAGGGAGTGCTGAGCTGGGAGTCAGAAGGGACAAGGTCCAGATCTGCTTCCAGAGCCTGGGCAAGGCCTTCCCCTTCTCTGGGTCATCTCTATAGGGTACTGGGCTGACAGAGCTCCGGAGTCCTTGGACCTGCCCCTTGGGATGGGTGTCCCCAGTTCCCCCACATCAGCCCCTCGCAGCAAAGGGAGCAAGGACCAGGACCACTTAGGCACAGCTACCCGCCCCGTGGAAGGCAGTTCTTGTGCTGCCTCGCAGACGTCAGAGGTGGACCCCTGACCCCGTCAGGGAGTGGAGGCAGTGCCCACTCCCTGAGGAGGAGATGAGGACTGTTCTTTAAATGGCCTCCGAGAGGGCTGCAGGGGGCCTGGGCCAGAGGCCATCACTCAGGGCCCCTCACGAGCTCCGGAGGCTGCCATGCCGCCTCTGTTAGCATTTCTCCCTTATGAAGCTCCTCCGAACTCCATTGGCAACCATGATGGGCTCCCCTTGGTCCAGGCCCACCCGGACCGTGCCATTAGGGGCCTAAAGGATGGGGTGAGTAAATAGGACGGCCACCAGGATGCCTCCCTATCTCTGCTCCCCATTCCCACATCCCTACTGTGACCTCCTGCATCTTGGCCAGCCCATGTGTTCCCCACCCCTGCCCCCCACTCCCCTTCCTCAAACTGCACCCCCTACTTGCCAGAGCCAGCCACTGGAGCCCAGGCCAGAGGCAGGGGAGCTGGTTGCCCAGCCTGGGGCCACTCCACCCAGGGCTCTGATGATGTGGCAGGGCCTGCCCACAAAGAGGTCTCTTGGCACCTAGAAGTCTAAGCGTCTACTGCTAACCAGCCAGGGCTGGTAGCCAACCAGGGAGCCCCGGGTTCTTCCCACTCCTTCCCAGGGCTCCTTCCGTAACATCCCAGGAGGGAGGGGTTGCTGGGGAAACCAGTGAACTGGGTCTCTGAACCCCAGAGATGAATGGTTTGGGGTTATCTATGGATTTTGTTTAAGCACCCCCCGCCCTGCCTTTTATTCCCTCCAACAGAGAAAATTGAGAATTAGAAGTAAAATCATGCATCTGATCCCCCAACAGGATATGATGCAGAGGACAAGGGCAGAGAGACTATTATTACTGGTGACATTGCTGTATCATGCTTCGGTCACCAATAATAATCACAATATTATAACACCATAGTCATATGGTGTCATAATATACTGAGGAGTCACGATATGGCTCTGACACAATCTTCTATAGCTGCAGGAGCTATAGAACACGAGCGGTCCACTAACACGGGGCAGGGAATGCTAAAATGCCATGTATTCCTGTAACAGCTGGCACTGCCGGGAGTAAAGGCAAGGGGAGGGGACGATGATCCTACACCCAGATCTGGCTCGAGGCAAGATCTCCCTCGCGTGTCCCCTGGGAGAGAGAAGAGCCAGGTTGGCTCCAGAAAGCAAGACAAAGGAGCGCTATCTGATGATGGTGATGTAAGGGACAGGGACTCACAGGAACAGAGGGGGCCAGCCCCCCACTTACACGTTGCTCTCTCTATATATCTATCTCCATCTAGCACTGGACTCGTCTCCTCCTCGTTCTCTGAAGAACAGGGAACAAAGAGAGGAGATGGGTTACGGACTGACTCACATGCTCCCTGCCCAGGCACTGATCACCCAGCTCTCACAAACTGGAACTCTGCACAGCCTCTGCCTTTGGAAATCCTGGAAATGGGAGTGCAAGGTTTCCGGCTGGGGCCCGGCCTCCTCCCCAACTCCCTGCCTTGTGAGACTGGAACGTAACTGTATTCCACCCACTGCAAGGAGAAGGAGGCTCTAGGAACAAGGACCCGGGATGCTGGGCCCTGCTGGGCAATTGTCTTTAAAAGGCACCTGGGAGGGAGACAGACCTGACAGGGCGGGAAGTTCCCTGAAACCCCGGCTATGACTAGCTAGAGGTGTGGGGGCAGGGGGTCCTTTTCCTCAAGGTCCCCTCACCTACATCAGCAAGGGGGTGTGGGCAGCTGGGTCAGATGGGCCAGGGGTCAGGGTCACAGCCATCATTCCTCTGCAGAGAGGGGCACATACTGGGAGGGAGCTGGCCCTGGCTGGGCTCTCCATGGCGGTTTCAGCCTGGGCACAGTGCTCATCTGCTCCCCTCCCACGACACTGTCCTGGTCCCCAGGACATGGCCTTTCTCCTTACACCCCACCACTCTGGCAGGGTACAGCCCCAACTGCTGAGCTGGGAGCCCAGTTCCTCACTGACCTGGCTCTCAGCCTGGGGTGTCCCAGACTCCCTGTCAGAGCTGCTTGCCTCAGGCCCAGGGCCCTCCAGGAAGTTGGATGGAACCAGGCCCCTCTGTCCATTGAGTTCCCCCTGGGGAGGAGATGCTGGTGAGACTTGAGCCCAGGAAAGAGGCCTCAGCCCCACCCCCTTGGCCCCGGAGCCCCTGGGGAAACAACATGAGATCGATATCATTGTCACTGGGCAGTGACTCAGCCCATTCCTCCGGGCTTCCTTCAGGAACCCTAGTTCATCCCCTTCCCTAGCTCTGGGAAGCCCTCCCTGAAAGGGCGGGTGAGGGGTATATGGCACACCCCTCCATCCCAATGTTCTCACATAGTAGAAACCATCATCGTCCATGTCCCCGAACACAGTAATGATGTCCCCAGCCCGGAAGGGCAGCTCTGCCTGTGGAGAGCCCAAGAGGAGGTGTGAGCCCTGGGCAGGCGCTGCCACCACCCCCTTGGCTGGGCTCCCTCTGTGGGTCCTCACCTCCACGTCCATGTTGGGAGAGCTCTCCCGGGGGTTGTAGTCAAATGCAGCCACCATGGCTCGGGGGGATTTCAGGCTGGCAGAGGAGACGTGCTGGATGTGGCCTGCAGAGGGAAAGGGGGAGAGGCCTAGGGACTCTCTCTGGACTGCCCCCTACACCATACTGCCCCCCCATACTGGAGGCCTGCTGACCCCCTATTCACCACCTCTCCACTAGCTGCAGCCCCTGGCAGGAGCCCAGAAGCACCACCCAGCCCCACATCTTTCCCAGTGTCCCCAGCACAGGACCAGCCCCTCACCTGCACAGGGTTGGGCCCCGCTGTCCGCCTCAGCTGTGGGGAGAACATGCGAGTGAGCCCTGCCCTTTGCTGCCCTCCTCATCCCAGGCTGGGGATGGACCGGGGCAGGCAGTGTGCCCAGTGTCACACAAAATGTTCCGAGAGCGGAGCCAAGCCCTTTGGGTTTGGTAGTGAACTAAGACCCAGGAAAGGTAAGTGACTTGCTCCAGGCCAAGTAGAATTTGCAGTCAGGTGCGATCTGGAGCAGAGGTCCCAGCAGACCGCTCCCTGCTCCCATTAAAAGGGAGACCCCCAGTGGAGGGAATGGATGTGGCTGAAGGTCTGCCCTAATTCCTTTTACCTGCTCAAAACCCCGCCTGTGTCTCCCCAGAGAGCCCAGCAGTGCCCCCCACCCCCCACTCATCCCCACAGGCCCTGAGGGAGAAGGGGGTCTCACCCACCTTTCTTGGAGCGGCGAGGCTTGGGGGGAGGCCCAGCTGTGCGGGCCGTAGCGTAGACAAAGGGACCATTCCCTGATCCAGAAAGGCAAGTATATGTAAGAAAGAAACTGAGGCAGGGGAGGGGGAATAGGATAGCGACTCTGGAGTCTCCTCTTTGATCTGTGCCTGGGTTCTTGTGCTCAAGTCTCTGAAGGGCATTCCTCTCCCATTCCCAAGCTCCAGCATCTGAACTACGTGGCCCAGCCCCTCTGCAGCAGACCCCTGCTCCATGCGGCAAGCGCACTGCTGGTGCCACACTGGCCTCAGTCTCTGCTGGATTCTGCATGGATGAGGCTCTCAGCCACCCTGGACATACAAATTGCTCAGGAGGGGCTGGGTTGGAGGTGGGGGGTGTAGGAGAGGTAGGTACGGGACGGCAGCAGGTCATACCTGAGCCTTCAGAGAGAACATCCGGGGACAAATAACCACGCTGGAACAGCTGCTGTCTCTCCACGGGGCTGTCCACAGCCACCTCGGCCACCATGTTGCAGGGGACGTAGCCCACGCGGCCGTCACCCTCACCGCGGTAGAAGCCATCGGCATCCTTGTCCCCAAACACCTGAAGGAGAGACCAGTTGTCTCAGGAGGCCAGGGCAGCTTTCTCCCTGGGGCCCAGGCCCTGAGCCCTGCAGCACCCCACTCAGGATTGCAGAAGAACGCTCTCCCTTGTGCGGGCTGTGAACCGGGAAACGGGGAAAGAACTAAGAATAAGGATCAGAGGGATGAGAGAAGATGGCCCTTTTCACAGGCTCGTCACTCACTGCACATCCGTTCCCCCAGCCCACCCCTGACGAGGTCTCTGTAACCTCAGAGCAATAGCAAAAAGCTTTCCACAAATATCTGGAGACCGAGCAGAAACTGTACCGCTAACAGCAGCGGTTATGAGCCTGTGCTGTGTGCCGGGCAGCCAATGTCCTCTGGGTGTACTGAACCTGAACCTGACCCTCGACCGCCTCTGTGAGGCAGACGTCACCATTATCCCCATTTTACCAATGAGGAAACCGAGGCCCAGAGCGGCTGGTTCATCTACCCAAGGTTGCACAGCTACAAGCAGCAGAGTCATCAGTTGGCTCTGGAAGCTGTGTTCTCACCCACACAGGCTAGGACACCTCCAGGACAGGAGAGGAGAGAGGACCGGGGGCCCACAGTAAGTCAGTCACCTTCAGGATCTGGCCCTCCCTGAAGGGGAGCTCCTCTTCCCCAGCATCGGGGTTGGGTGACATTGACACAGGGTCATAGTCAAACAGAGCCACGAAGACCCTGACAGGCAGGTCCCGGTAAACCAGCGCTTCCTCTGGGGGGCTCCTCAAAGGGGCTGTGGGGACAGAAATGACCATAAGCTCTGGCCAAAGGTTTGGGTTAGGAGAGGTCCTCTCAGCCCAGCCCAGCTCCCATCAGGTGCTCACCCAACTCAGTGGTGCGTGCCCTGGGGGCCTGGACGCCTCTCTGTGGGGGGCCCCTCCCCCCAGAGCCATCCTGCCCTCTGGGCTCCCCAGTCTCTGTTGCCTGCAAAGAAAGGGCAACAGACAGCAGAAGTGAGCCACCAGCCCAGTGACGGGCAGTGCAGCAGGGGCAGGCCCCCGAGGACGCTCCCCAGCTCTGCCCCGTAGCACAAGCAGCACAGCCGAGCGGGGGCACAACATTCCTCTCCTGGAGCCTTGGCCAGTCTTGCGGAGACTTCGGACACCCCGGTGGTGGGAGGAAGGCGGGAGGGGAGACCCTGGCTCCAGCCAGCCCAGCAGATGAGTGCAGTTAGAGGGGACTAAGGTCAGCTCTGAGAGCTGGTGGAGGAGCGTGAGAGAGGCGAGCCCCTTCTCAGGGTCAGTGTCCGGAAGACATAAGTAACTAAGCAGAGAAAAGGGCCGCCCTGCCCACGGGCGGTGGGGGGCTGGCTGGTGGCAATTGGTGACTAGCGGTCCCAGAATATTGTGCGTCCCAGTTCCGGTCAGCAGAAGCAGCAAAGCAGTGGAATGTGGGTGGGAGGAGGAAGGGGAGGGAGCCCAGAGGCCCAGCCCCACCTCTGCGGATGGAGGCGGCAGCGTGGAATGGGAGCGGCTGGTGGGCAGCAAGCAGAGCCACCAGGCGGCGGCAGGCAGGGGGCTGCCCGGGTGGGGAGTGGGCACGGACCCGGGAGGGCGGCTCCTTAGCTCTGCCAGTCGCACTGCGGCCTCTCCGCTCTGGCTCCCCCTTCTCCCAGACCGAAAGGCGTGGGTAGGGGTTGGGGCCCGAATTAGCCTTCAGAGGCCCCCTGGACCTTCCTGTGGGGGCTGTGCCCCAGGCCTCCCCATCTCCGAGGGAGCAGGAGCTGGCGATGCTGACGGCCCCGCTGCCTGCCTCCTGCTCGTCCTCAGAATCATATTCGATGCTGATTTCCAAGCACTTGGGGGAGAGGAAGCTGGCCAGGCTAGATTCTGGGGCCCGGCCACGGGAGCACCTCCGGGAAGGGGGCGGCCGGCCTCTCCCACCAGCATCTGGCACACCCTTGGTCCCCTCGCCCACAGGGGGGCTGCCCCTCTCCCGTGTGGGGCCCGGTCGTCCAGAGGCCTGAGGCCCATTGCTGAGAAGTCGGCTGCAGTGTTCACGGAGATCTGGGGACCGCCTGCGGTTTGGGGGCTTCTCGGGGGAGCCGCTTCCTCGCCTCCGGCTGGTTCCACCCACTAGTCCAGGCACGTTTTCCAGGCGGTCCCCAGCCCTGAAGGGCTCTGGTGACAAGGGACACAGGCCGGGTCCTCGAGGCTGACTGCTGTCACAGCTCAGCCCCAGTGCTGCTGGCTCAGGTGGGCCCGGGTTTCGGGAAGAACAGCCTGTCCCTGGCCTTTCCTCGTCTTCCTCGTCGTCCTCCTCCTCGTCTTCCTCGTCCTCCTCTTCCTCCTCCTCGGGGATGCTAAAAAGCTTCTTGCTGCAGAACTGCTGGAGGGGCAGCTCCAGGATCTGCTCCAAGATCTCCTCGTCGCTGTCAGTCTCACAGAAGGGCTCAGGCTGGGACTGGGGCTGGGGTGGGGGAAGGGCAGCAGGGAAGAGAGGTTCGTGGGAAGAGGAGAGAGCTGTGACCTTTGTCCTCCAATGAGGGCAGGGGTTGCAGGGAACCCCATAGCTCTCCCTCAGCTTCCATCAAGGGGAAAGACCAGAGAGGGGGCTGGCCCGAAGCCCCACAGCACAGCCAGAGCATAGCCAGAGGAGGAACTGGGGAACACGCCCAAGGAACAGGCTGCCTGGATGCTGGGGCCCGGAGGGACAGAGCGACGGGGAGCAGGCTGCTCCTGTAACAGCAGAGAGGCCTCCCCAGCCCTCCCTGGAAGCTCCCAGCAGGGATCTCAGATGGCTGGGGCTCTGCGTGTGGTGGGCTGGAGCCTGAGAAGGGGCAGAAGAGAACTCCTCATCCTCTTTCTTCCTAGGAAGGCAGAGGCCAGTCCTGAGCAACTTCCTATCAACTGCGTGGGACAGGGCCGAGGCCACACACCTAGAACGTTGCTGGCACTCAGTGGTGGCTGGAGCAGCTGCTGGCACGGGGGGGTGAGAGGCCCCAGAACCCGAGGTCTAGGGCCCACCAGCCCCTCCTCCCCCCATTACCTTGGCCCCATTCTCCCTGATGCTGTGGCCAACAACCTGCTTCTGGAAAGAACAAGTCGCAGAACCCAGCTCCTCTTCCTCCTCCTCCTCTTCTTCTTGAATGTCTGAGAGATCTGAGTTGCGACCATGGTCCACAAGGGAGTTCACCAGACGGCCCCCGAGCTCTGCTGTGTCCTCCCTCTGCGAGAGATGAGACAAAGAAGGGGAGAGGGAAGGGTGTGAGGAGGCACAGGGGGCTCTGGAAGGGTTGGCCCCAGCCAGAATGACAGGGGTCCCTTGGCAGAGGGAGAGAGGGTCATGTCCCAAATGGGAGGTGTGCACAGGGTGGGGCAGGGAGGTGTGGGGAGAAGAAGGATAGTAGCCAAAAGGAAGAGACATCTGGGAAAACACAGCAAACTTGGAGCGTAGACCAGAGCAGAAAATAAATGGAGAGGACCCCCAGATTTGGGCTGGCAGAGGCAGGGAGGCAGGCTCCAATTCTGAGATGGCCCAGAGTGTCCCCAACCCCGTACCTCAGCCCTGGGCCTTGGCCCAGATCCTGTGTCTCCTCCAAGGCAGGCCTCAGCACAGGTCACCTGCTGGGCCAATGCTCCCTGGCCGGAGTAGGGTGCCTGGAGAGCGTCTTCCTTGGCCAGTGACAAAGCTGCAGGGTCAGGAGCTCTCACGTCCCTGGTTGGCTCGCTGGCCCTCCCATCCTCTGAGGCACCCAACACAGCTGCCGCAGCCTCCTCCTGGAATGGCAGGCACTGAGAAAGGGCCCAAGCCCTAGGCCTTTCTCCCAACCTCCTCTTGCTCCCACCTCCCGCAGCATGGTACCTGAGAGCAAGATACTATGGGCTCCTCCTCATGGGATCCTTTTGGTGTCTCTCTGGCAGGGGGTTCCCCAGGGGGCTCGCGAGTTCCACACGAGTCAGGGCGCCGGCGGGGTGAGCTGGGGTCTCCAGGCCCGGGGGAGGCTGGAGCAAGGGGTAATCTGGCCTCGGAGCCTGGCCGTGGTGAGGGGCAGGAAACTGTGGCTGGCAGGCAGGCTGCCACCAGGGCCGGGGGGACAGGAGCTGGAATGGAGTCGGCGGACTCGCCATGGGGCGACATGGTGCGCACGGTCACCTCCCTGCACACCTGCAGCAGCTGCAGCTGGGACAGCTCCACCAACACGCTGCCCGCCGTGGGTGAGGCCACCTCCATGATCTGCGGGGTAGAGGGGACGTAGCTGGGGAATGGAGGCCACAAGGGCCACATGTCAGGACACGAGGACTGCAGTGGCCGTTGGCGTCCTGCCAGGCATCGCCCAGCGGCCTTGGTGTGTCTCCTCTCACTTAACACCACCCCGGCCGCATGGCCCCGTTGGTGGCATGCTTTTTGAATTGTAGTCACCTGCTACCAAAGCCTGTGCCCTCAACCAATCTGCTGGTTCCGTGGCGCCCACCTGCCGGGGGCAGGGCACCTGTGTGCCAGGCTGGGGAGACTCAGCTCCTGAGTGCGGCAAGGAGAGGCCCCCATCCTGTTCCCAGGGCACAGGGAGGCAGAGTCCCCAGGCCGTACCTTCTGTCTATCGGCATAGATGGCATAGCCTGTGACCCGGACGCCGTTGGAGGTGCCAGCAGCGTCGATGGTTACCGGGAGCCAGCTGATGACCACGATGCCAGGGGAGGGTCCCGGCTCAATCTGCACATCCAGGGGGGCATCGGGTGGGCCTGGCAGGAGGAGGGCACAAGACCCAGGGATGTGGGCACTCGCCTCGAGATAGCAGCCTAGTTGGCACAGCCCCGCCCCCCCTGTTACGCCCACAGCCCTGCCTTCTGGGTGCTCCAGATAGTCCAAGTCCAAGTCTGAGCCCCAGGCTGCCTACCTGCCGGGAGCGTGGTAAACTGCAGGGTGGTGGCCCGCTGCTCTGGCCTCTCCCAGCCTGGTCCCCGGGACTCTCGAGGTGGGAGCTGAGCCTCTACTCGGGCCTGATAGAGGGTCCCAGGCCGCAGATGGCAGAAGGTGGCCCAGTAGGTGCTGGGGCGCGCAGGGGGGCACTCTTCCCCATTGAGGTAGACGGCATGGGCCAAGTTGCTGTTGCCGGGTACCCAGGTGATCT
Organism: Lutra lutra; assembly: GCF_902655055.1. NCBI lineage: Eukaryota > Metazoa > Chordata > Mammalia > Carnivora > Mustelidae > Lutra > Lutra lutra. The sequence continues at coordinate 32,782,676 of NC_062293.1, forward strand.
CGGCAGACGTGGCCGTCAATCGGTGGACCCGCAGCTGGCTAGGTCTCACCCCGGCTTGGGTACCCACCACCAAGCAACAGCGCAGAGGGTCAGAGCTGCCCTGGCTGGTCAGGGCCTGCACAGAAACATGGAGGGGCCCGGCCCGCAGGTCCAGGTTCTCAAGCACAGCCTTGGGGGGCACCCCTGGCCCCAGGGCCTGACGCAGCTCCCCATTCACGCAGATATGGTAGCCCCGTAGCTCCACACGCTCAGGAGGTGGCTCCCAGGCCAGCACCACACTGTGGGCAAGCTGCCTGAGTACCACCAGGCTGCGGGGGTAAGGCACAGCAGGGGGCCCACCCAGGCCCTCAGGCTGGGGGCTCAGACTGAGCTCGTCCCCTGCAGCCTCATCCTCAGGTCTGGGCTGGCTGCGGCCCCCACTGCTCTGGCCCCCGCTACTGCTGCCACCCCCTCCTCCGCTCAGGAAACTGAGTTCGGGGCCTGAGCTGTGGGACAGATCGGCCAGCTCCGGAGGGAGGGAGGTCAGGAGGTCATCGTCGGACACACGCTCTACAAAATTGGAAGGGACCAGGCCCCTTCGGCCATCCATGAGCTCCCCTGGCAGAGGGAGGGCAGGGAAGGGGAAGACAGAGAGGAGGTAGAGAAAAACCAGTCCAATAAATGCATTTTAGCTTTGGTTAGTGCATGATCTTAAGCATTTGACTCAAATCAACACTTATCTGTGAGCACTTTTTTAAAAGATAAGAACAGTCAACAGTATGGAGTTCTTGCTAATGTTCCCAGGAGCGATAACAGCCCCGTGATAGAGGACAGCGCTTCTTAAATTTTAATGCACGACGGAATTGCCTAGAGATTTGTTAAAATGCAGATTCTGACTTAGTTAGGTCTGGGTGGGGCTATAAGTCTGCATTTCTAACAAGAGCCTAGGCGGTGCTAAGCTGTCAGAGACTGTCCCTTTTCTGGGACAGACCGTGGCTAGGCAAAAGGTCACCATGTCTGCAACTTGCTTTTACCTCATTTCTCTTTTTTAACCCACAGATGGAGAAAGCAAATATGACAAAATGTTAACAAATGTTGAATCTAGGTGGTGAGAATATAGGTGTTCACCATATCATTCTTTCAACTTTCAGTGCGTTCGAAAACGTTTCTACTACAAAGGCTGAAGGAGTGGGGACGGGGCGCCCTTCAACTTCCCTTCGTGGAAAACTGACCTCCTTGAAGCACCACCTGGTCAGGGCAAGAGAAGGAATTCTAGGGACAAAAGACCTAAGTGCTAGAGAACATTCCCCTGTGGGTTCTAGAAGAGATGAGGACCCACCTCGGGCTGGGGGCCTAGGAGCATGACTGGCGGCCAGTTCAGGCAGTGACCCAAGATAGGTTCTGTTACCTTCTGCACGTTCCCCTGAACACGTGACAACAGAGGGATGCCCAGGAAGGAGGAAACTGGGCACACAGCGTGTCATGTCACAGCTAATTCGGGAGAAGGGAGAGGGCTCCCAGGGAACAGACAGGCTGGGGGCTGCTGGGCCTTATTTGGAGGAAGGGGAAGTAGGGGCCTGAGCTTAAGGAAAAGGGTGTGGAAGAGGAAAATGGGTCTGAGCATCAGGAGAGCCAGTGAGTTTCCCCAGCCTCCTCACTCTCTGCTCATGCTAGGAGTGAGAACGTAAGGAAACTTGAAGAAACAACAGTGCCTTCCAACGACTTTGATACTGTAAGTGCTTGGAGTGGGTCGACTGATGACCTCCCCCAGACATGGCCACATCCTAATCCCTAGAGCCTGTGGCTGTGACCTTATTTGGGAAAAGCATCTTTGTAGATGTAATTAAGTTCAGCAGCTTGAGGAGAGATTGTTATAGATTACATGGATGGGTCCTAAATCAAGTAACAAATGTCCTTCTAGGAGACGCACAGAGCAAGACACTGAGTGAAGAGGAGGAGGCAATGGAACTGCAGAGGCAGAGACGGGGTGACGTAGTCACAAGTCAGGGAACCACCAGAAGCTGGGAATGGGGAATGGAGTCTCCCCAAGGGCCTCCAGAGGGAACAGGGCCCTGCCAACACCTTAATTTCAAATGTCTGGCCTCCAGGAGTGTGAGAGAAAGCATTTCTGTTGTTTTATGCCAGCCAGTGTGTAGCTTGGTCTGGCAGCCAGAGGACATCAGTATAAGCACTGACGCTAAGAAACGGGATGGGAAAAGTAGGAGGCTTTGCACCAAGCAGATCCACTGCCCAGAAAGGCTGGTGCTGGAGCCCCAGCCAGAGCCAGGTCCCAGTTCCCAAGGCTCGAACCTCGGGCAGCGGTCCAGGCGGCACCAGGCATAGACAAAGCCATCACTTAGCTAAGTCTCTTGGGGGGTGGAGGCAGGGGTAGGGGGTGGGGAGAGGGCATCCTGGGCCCAGCTGTCTCTAGGCCTTTAAGTCTATCCCAGATGGAATAGTTCCAATTCTAACAATTTGTGGTTAGTTACTATTTTGTGTTTTGGCTGCCCCTCTCCAAGAGAAGGTATGGGCTCTGAGTTTTTTCTTTTTTCTTTTTCTTTTTTACATTTAAGAAGTGTTTTTTTCTGGGAAATATTTAATCCCACTTCTGTTATGCACATCTCTGGGGAGTTCAGCTCTTCACCATCATTCACGGCAGCTACTCAGGGACCAGCCTCCGGGCCCGGGGGGAAGGCATGCTGAGCAGGCTTGAAGCCCTGGCCTTCCAAACCCCAAGCTTTCGGCCTTGAGGATTCAGATCTGGCCTCTTTCCTAAATCCCCGTCTGTGGTTATGGCCCTCCCCCTGCCCTGCCTACACCACAATCCAGGTTCAGCAGGCATAGCGTCATTCTCCCTGCCAAGCAGCCAGGGCTACCTGGGGAGTGTCCCGAGACCGTTTCTTTGGCAGGCCCTGCCCTGGTGTCCAGTCTCAGTCACGGGGCAGCTGCTCCATTGCCTGAGCTCCCAAAGAGCCCTAGAGAGCTGCCATGAAGCCCATGCCCCGCCTGGGCCCAGACACCTGTTGACTAGTTCCTAACTCTGTTTCCTGGACTCTGGACCCTCATTCCTCCTCCTGACATCGGCTGAGTCCAGCATCAGATCTATGCCACTCGCCCAACTCTGACGTCACTAGAGTTAGGCACCACCCAGCCCTGTCCGGTAGCACAAAAGCAAATTGAGCCTGAATTCCCTGTGACGCCATCCATCATGCGGATGGCAGCAGGCCTCGTCCTGCCCTGCTTGGGGCAAATCTGCAGCCAGACCAGCTGCCCCCTTGCCTAGGTCCCTTCCCCAAGGGCTGCCTTTTAGCAGAGTCAGAAAAGTTCTGGTGGGCTGAGCAGGCTGGGGAGAGGGTCTGAGGCATGGGGTGAGGGGTCTCTGGGAAGAAGAGCTTGAAAGCAGGGGGACGGACACAACAGCGCTGCTACCGTCCTACCTTCAAAAAAGCCATCCTCGTCCATGTTGCCGTAGACGTAGATGTACTCGCCAGCAGTAAGAGGAAGCTCTGCCTCTGGGTTCTCATTGGGGCCCTCGAACGGGTTGTAGCTGTTGAAGGAGGTGCGGAGAAGGAAGAGAACCTACAATCCGTCTTCATGTCCCGTCTCCTCTCTCCCATTGTATGAGGTCTTTATGGTCCCTTGGTGGTCCACCATGAGCCAAGGAGAGCGCTCGCTGTGCCCACCCAGTCCAACTAGGCTGAGAGGACACGTCCAACCAGGACCTCCGTACCACTGCCACTACCTCCAGAGGCCTCTGTCTTCTTCACCTGGTCCCTTCCTCCCATGCACCTGAAACCCTAGGGAAATGGGGAGCAGGGGGAGGCACCTACCTGTAGCGTGCTAGGAAGACCTGGATCCTGGCTCCTCCCCGGCCGCCCTCAGGTGCTGCTGGGAGCAGGGAGACACTGTCTGCCTCCAGCTCCTCCACCTCGCTGGCCGTGTCCACCTGTGGGCAAACAGAAGGGGCCGGTCCTCTTCAGGACCCAGGGCCAATGGCGATGCAGGCAGGTTTCCAAGATGAGCCAGAGGACCCACTGCTTCAAGAAGGGATAGAGAGCACCTGCCAGACAAGGCCAGCAGCAATAAACCCTGATGTTTTCTGAATCAGCACCTGGGCTCACAGGTCCTGGCAGAGCCCCACAGCCCTGGCAAAGGGGAGTGAGAATAACCTGGATCCCTCCTGAGTTTTAGCCTCTACTGCATGGGCCCAGTAAGGTTGCTTTCCCCATCTGAGCAGAAGCCAGCCAGCCACACCCGTGTGGGGTGGGCAATCAATGGCAGTTTGTCTCTTTAAGGGAAAAACACAGCAAAGCACTCCAACTGGGGAGAGCTGGAGGCAAGGAGAGAGAGGCTGAAAAGTCCTTGCAAGGAGGGTCCTGAGCGGGGAGCAGGGAGGCCCCTCCAACCACACCGCCAAAGACTGCACTGTCCTCCTTGACCACAAGGGGGCAGTAGAGGCTGGGCTGGGTTCTACCGGGTTCCACAACCACAGACAGCAGGGCCCCTCCTGACCTGCCGCCCTCGCCCCCCACCGCCACCATTTCTGAGGTTTGGGAGGTAGAGAGAGGGACAAGGTGATCCAGTACTTGATAATAAATGTGTGCCCTGCAGTAGAGCTCTTCCGTTTATTTTCTCATGTAATCCTCACGACAATACTACAAGGCAGGTTTTATTAGATCCCAAATCCTGACAAGGAAACCAAAGCCGAGAAAAGGTCAGAGACTCGCCTAAAACAGAGCTGGGATGGGAATCCCAGAACCTGTGCTCTTTCCCACACAACCATCTGCTTGTGCCTCAGACACTCGCATGAACAGTCTCATTATACGGATCCTGGCGCCGAAGTGTCTCCCTTCATCCAGCTCGCACTCTGGGGCCTCTCTGAGCCCCGGAGGGGTGGAGCTGGGCAGCCCCTTAAGTAGGGCCTGCAGGGACCCTGGAGGGCAGGGCAGCCTCCACCTGAGCTCCTTGCCCTTCAAGGAAGCCACAGGCCCTTCTCTCCCAGGGCCTGGCTCTACTTCCCAACTTGCGACCCCCCGTGGCCAGCAGCCACCCCACTCCTGGGGACACCAAAGGAGGATAGGACCCCCCACCCCCTCTCCCCCCGCCCCTCCGCAGCACTGACCTCAGGCGTGGGGCATGACTTGGGGCTGTTGTGGATGGATTCGGAGCGAGAGGAGTTAGAGAGGGACTCTGCCTTCTTAGCCGTCCTTCGGGGGACCCCGGTAACAGTGGTGGGGACAGGCTCAGAAGACTTTGGGGTGCAGTGCCCAGGGGAGCCCGGAGGGAGATCAAGGTCTAAAGAGAAGATGGCACGTGGTCTGTGGCCTGAGGAGGGACTAGGGAGCAAGGGTGGGGCCGCTCAGAGAGGAGGGTCAGGGCCTCCATAGCCATGGTTCTAAGAGGGAAATATTTGGGGGAAACCTACTACATGGAGATGGTGGTGCTTTACATATATTATTTCACATGATCCTCAGAGCAGCTTGATGAGGCGCTCTGAATTTTTCCGTCTTATGGCTTAGGAAACCAGAACTCACAGAGGTCTAGCAGCATGCTCAGAATCATGTGGGCTGACAAGTGAGAGAGGCCTGGGGCCCCTGGGTCAGACTGACTCCCGGCCCAGCTCTTTGCAAGCCCATACTGCCAGCTGCTGATTCCTAGGGTCCAGCTCCAAGCCTTGACTGCAGAGTCTTGCTGGAGGAGAGGAGCAGTGGCCGAAATGCCTGGCCAGACTCCAGAAGAGCCTCTCCTAGGAGCTCATTTCTCCCCCATCAAAGCTTTGTTCTAACCAGGCCTGGCTCTAATTTGCTGTGTGACTCTAGGTGAGTTGTTAGCCTTCTCTGACTCTGAACACTCTGTTCCATACAAAAGCTGGGGATTCCAGACTTATATCCCTGGGGTCCACCTTACCTTTGGGGCCAGACCCACGGCAGGGCTGGGGAGTGGAACAGCAGCAGGGGGGTGGGGGGTGGCCCCCAAGGGTACTGTAGCCCAGGGCAGAGGTGAGTAGATCCAAGGGGCCGGGGTGCAGGCGGAAAGCTTGGAGCTCCTGTGCCAGGAGGCTGAAGCGCTCTGTTTGGGTGCGGCACTGCTCCTCCAGCTCTTGAACCCGGACCTGGGCCAAGACCTCCCATAAGCTACCAGGCCCAGCCAAGCGGCCGGTCCCATCCTGTGCCCTATCCACACAGAAGGAGCCCACACCAGGCCTCAGCTCATATCCACCCAGCCCTAGGCCTGGGCACTAGCCCTCAGCCTCGTGGCCCCACTGCCTTAATAGTGAGGGTGAAATGCCAGCTGTGTTGGGGGGCCCGCCTCCCACTCCAGGCAGTGGTACTTCCTGCTTCCAGTTGCTTCTAGGCCAAAAGGAATAGCACCCACTCCCCGCGCCACTGCCAGTCCTTCCTCAGCTCTGCGGCTTGTCACCCTCCCACAGTCAGTGACCCAAATCCCTACCCTCAAGAGAGACACCCCCACCACAGGAGCTAGGGACATCTTTGTGGCAGGAAGGAGCCATTTCTCAAAGAATTTTTCTCAGGTTTCAGGAGCATCCCAACATTTGGGGCCTCTCCCCTGCCCAAGGTCAAGAGGAGCATGGGTTAGACTGGATGATGAACTTCCTCAGGGTCTGAGAGGCTAGGTTTTAGAGGAGGGACGGCCTCGTGTCTGCCAGGCACTGTGGCAGGTCTGGGTTGAGGAGGTGGCCCCCCCGCCCGTCTACGCGTTCTTGGGTCTCTGCTACCAGTCACACCCTCCTCTGCTGGACATGAGAGCTGGGGCCACTTGGACCTGAGGAAGGAGACGTAGCTCAGCCAGCCTGGAGAGGTGTAGGGGAAGGGACAGCCCAGGGAGGATGGGGGGGAGGTGTACCTGCATGGAATCCAGGGTCGACTGTGGCAGGAAAGGAAAGCACATAGGACAGGTTAGAATGGCTCACCCTGCGAGTTGCTGCGCAGAGAGGGAGGGAGGGAGGGAGAGAGGGCCCAAGTGGACACTACCTGGTCGGCTCCCTCGACTGACTGGGCAGTTCCTAAACGGAAGGATATTTCAGGGTGAAGGCAGCCTCTGGGGGTGGGTGGCAGTGGGGGAGACTGCTGCCCCCAGACCCAAGAGCCCCTGCCCAGCTGTGCCCTTGCCCAAAGTAGGCCAATGGTGGAGGGGGTTCCCAGGGCTCTGGAGCGTTTAAGGGCCCTTCCTGCAACCCCACACCCCCCACACACACACCTCCCAGAGTCCACTCCAGCTCTCCCTGAACTTCCCTGCCTTCCCCCCACACTGGTGCTGCCGCTGGCCGCCTGCAGGGACCCTACCTCCAGCAGCTGCACGGCCCCTTCATGTTCCCTCTTGGCTTCTGCCTGGGCCTGCATGGAGGAGAAGGCAAAATGTGGGAGGGGAAGGATGAGGAATAGGGGACAGGATAACGGGAGAGGGATAGAGGAGGGGCAGCAAGGGCAAAGGGAGGGAAGAAAGAGCAGAAAGGTTGGGGGAGGAAAAAAGGAAAGGGGAGCTGGGAAGGGGAAAGCTGAGGGTTCTTCCCCCCCAACACCAAACTCCCACCCCGGAACCATACCTTAGGTCAGAAGGTAATGGTGTCAAGGAGAGGGAGGCCTGATACTGCTTCTCTCTTTCTGGGACATCCACCCTCTGGGTTTCCCTCCTACCTCTTGGGACGCTCCTTCTCAGTCTCCTTCACCTGCTCCCTGTCGTTTGCCCTTTTGGAATGTTAGGGTGCTGCAGGGCGCAGGGCTGGGCCCCCCTTACACTCTTCACTCTCTCCCAAGGGGTCCCATCTAGTCACACGACTGGACACGTCAATGACTCTACAATCTTCATGACCAGCTTCCCCAAGATTCCAGACCCGTAGGTCCAACTGTCTACAGACACGTCCACTTATATGTTTTTAACACACAACCCAAACTTAGCCTAAAGCGAAGTCAGAACTCAGTACTCCCTAACTCTCACATCTGTGGCCCCTTCATCCTTTGCCTCCTCAGGCCTGTTCCTCAGGGGCTACTCAGCAAATGGCTGAAAAGAGCAGGGGCGCTAAGAGAATCCTATGGAGTCTTGTCAGTTCTAGGTCCAAAATATATTTCAAGTCCTCCCCCTTTCCACCTGCCCTGCCTGCGCCTTAGCCCAGGTGGACATCCTTTCCCACCTGCGGCAGCCCTGACACCCGAGCAACCACCTGCCTCCTCGCCCACTCCCCCAACCCCTACACTCCATAGAGCTGCTCAAGTGATCTAGCTCTTGCCTATTCCCATGGTTCTATTCTAGCCACACTGCTCTGGCCTCACACTCTTTCCTGCCACAGGACATTTGCACTTTGATTCTCCCACCTGGAACACTCTTTGGCAGGCTCCTTCTCAACCTTAAGGTATTAGAGGCCTTCCCTGCCACCCTCTCTAAAGTGACCCCTGGCCCCATCCCGGTCATGTTCCCGCTGGGCCCGTCAGTGACGAGGGTCATCTCACTCGAGCATCTGCTTATTTGTTGACTGGTCTGGGACCTGTTCTTTCCCCACCACTGTCGCCCAGTGTCTGGCACAGAACATGACACTCAGTGGGTGCTCAGTAAATGCTCACTGGATGAGTGGACGACTGAGGGCTCCAGCGGCCTCCCAGCCCTCCCTGCCCCCTGCTCCCACCTGCTGCAGCCTCCGGACCTCCTCTTGCTTCTCCTGCAGGCTGAGCCGGGCCTGCTCATGCTCCACCTCCAGCTGCTGCCTCCGCTGGGCCACCTCCCGCATGTGCTGAAAGACAAGAGGTCAAGGCCAGGGCCCCCCTCCACTGTTCCTGTAGCTCTACGATGAGAGAGCCTCAGACCCTACGGGTTCCAGTACCCTCTGTTAAAAAGGAAACCGAGGCCAGAGAAGGGCAGGGGTTGGCGGCACCAGGACTGGACCTCAGACCCCAGTGCTCCACACGGGGCACATTCGACCGTCCCATTTACTCCTTGTGCCAGGGACGGAGACCCTTCCCTGATCTCTGCTGCCTCCTCACCTTCAGCACCTGCTCCAGGCTCTCCAGCTTGCTCTGCAGGCCCTGGCTCTTGCGAAGGGCCGAGTCCCTCTCCTGTGTCACCCCCAGGAGCTGGCCCCTCAGCTCTGCATTCTCCCACTCCACCTGGAGAAGGGGCAGGGGCAGGGAGCCAGGTGTGTCAGCCTTGTCCCAGCAGCTCCCTCGCCCGGGGAACAGTGCCCTTCCCACCCGAGCCCAGTGTGGTGGGGAGAGGAGATAACTCCTTGCCCAGGGACCAGGGTTCCAGCAGAAGCCCAAGCCCCATGGCGATGGGCAGAGTGGCTACCTGCTCCTTCTCCGTGGCTCTCCCACTGAGCCGAGAGTTCTCCTCCACCAGGCGGGCATTCTCGTTCTGGGCTTCTCTCAGCTGCAGTTCCTGAGAGACCGGGGGAGCTGTGGGGAGGGGGCTCGGTGCCCACACACCTCCTCACCCCACACAGAGGACCTGGCCCTCCCAGACAAGGCCTTCCTCCCCCACCTGGAACCGTGCCAGGCAGGGCAGAAGAGCCCCAAAGCACAGGAGGGGTGAAGGCAGAGCTGAGAGGGAGCCCACCACCTGGCTGGCCTCGGGGAGGCCCCTGGGAGCTTACCAGCTCCTCACATCTCCTCTGCTTTTTCCGGGCTTCCTGTTCCAGACTCTCGCATTTCTTTCGCTTCTTGCTGAGCTCTGACTCCTGTGGGGTCAGAACAAAGGGCTCCTCATGTGGGAAGGCAGACCTGCCCACAACTGGTTGCCTCGAGCCCTTGACCTGGGACTTACCAGCTGCTGCACCCTCTGCTGTCTCTCAGGCTCCCCTAGGACAGCGGGTGGGTTCTCCACATCCTCCTGGGGCGTGGCCTGGAAATGCCCAGGGATGGGGGCTGGCACCTGAGAACAGGGCCCCAGGGCAGCCCCTCCCCCTGCCCGTCCCCCTGCCCGGCCTATGTGTGGCAGGCTCCCACCCCATCTCACAGTCAGCAAAGCCATCCCTGCTCCAGAAGGGAGGGCGACTGCTGCCTGCACACAGCTCCGGCTCAAGGGGGAGGGCAGAGGCGGCACCCCTGTGTCCTCTAGACATATTGCTTCAAGATCCTGAGACCCGTGTGTGCCCTGGGAGATGGGTCCCTTATCCAGGCCAAAGCTTTCCCTTTTTAGCTTCCAACAGCAGCCCTGCTCTGCACTCAATAACCGTCCCGGGTGTCCTTCAGTGACTGGCAGAGAGCTAGGAGACCGCCCGGCGCCCCCAGGGATGTGGTGCTCCCTGAGCTAGGAATCCTGGACCATCGGCGCCCCGGCTCTGCCTAGAGCACTGCAGGCCGGGCCAGACCCTCTTCCTAGCTTCCCCCGAGCCCGCGGCGCCGCACCTAAGTTTCTCTGTGCCGACTCCAGGGGAGGGCAGCTCCTGGCGGGAGGGGCCTCTCGCTCCCTGGGCCAGGCAGAGGGGCAACACCTGTGCGAGAAGCGCTCCACGCCCTGAGGCCTTGGTCGCTGTGGAGCCCCTTCTCCCACCCCTCTTGCCAGAACGAGGGGAACCTGGGTGCCGCCCAAGTAGAGAGGATGGAGAGGAGCCAGACCTCTAAGTTCTGGGGGTCCGGAGTGGGGTCCCAAGCCCTCGCGACAACAGCTGCCGAAGCCCAGCACCCAGGGAGGGTCGCCCGTACCTGGAGCCGAGGCGGATGCACCGCCGCCCCCGGGGGGCAGAGGCCGGGCCTGGCGGACCAGGCCGGTGCTGAAGGGGGCGTCCCCGCGCTAGGGCGGCGGCGGGAGGCGGCGGCGCGGGCTGGGCCCCGGGCGGCTGCCAGGGCAACCCGGGATTTGCGGCCGGGCCATACCACTGGCGGCGCGGTAGGGGCGACGGGGCGCAGGCCTGCGGAGGGCGGACCCCGAATGGCCGGGGTCGGCGCGGCGCAGGTACCGGCGACCCTCCCCTCCGGGGTCCGGAAAGCTCCCCCGGGCCTTCGGAGAGCTCACGCCACTGGCGGGTCCTCGGGGCTCTGCGCGCCGGTGCCGGGGGAGATGCCGGAGCCTCCCCATCTACAGACGCCCCCATACTTGTCCCAGCGCCGGAGCTCACCTCTCCCGGGGCCCCCGGGGCGGGAGCCCCTGCTTTGGCTGGGGCCGCGGGGCCGGGAGGCCGGAGCGTCCGGGTCGGCTCCTGCTGGTTGCGCAGGGCGATCTGCCTCTGCAGCCGCAGCACCTCCCGCTGGGACTCGCGCAGCAGGCGGTCGAAGTCCCGCACGTGGAGCCACTGGGGGCCGTCCTGGGGTTGGTGGGGACAGGGAGGGGAGTCAGGCCTAGCCCTGACCGCCCGGGGCTAGAACCCACCCTCCACCTTGCTGGAGGGGCTCCGACGCGCGGAAACATGCAGACCCTCCCCTGCGTACATGCCTGGTCATAGGTGCATGCGTATTCGGCCACATGCTTCCGCGAACCCGTGTGCAGTCACGGTAACTCATTTACTGGGCACTCACGGTGTGCCCGGCACTGTGCTAAATGCCTTGTGAACATCGCTTCACGCAAGTGTGAGGTATGTGTGGATTCAAACAGCGAGACCCGCAGGCATACAGCCCAAAGCCTGGAGCACAGAGATTCCCAGGTCTGGGACTCGAGGCTCCACCCCCTTCGGTTCAGGCTCCTTCTCCCCGCTCCCACCTGGGCCGTTGCCAGGGGAACCTACTCCCCAGCAGCTTCCACCTTCCTGTTTCATTTGCATCTCATCAACATCTCGTCCACATCCCACAAGCCGGGCAGGCGGCCCCGTGTAAGGCTGATCCGGAAGGGGTGACCGGGCCTCGCACCTTGCCAACCAGGGTGAGCCTGGCCTGCAGCTCCCTGCACTCCCGCTGCAAGGCAGCGATCTGCTTGTCCTTAGCCAGCAGGGCGCTGGCTGTCTCACTGAGGTCCCGGGCTCGCTGATGGGCCAGGGCCTTCTGGCACAGCTCCAAGCTGGCCCCAGGTCGGGGCATGGGGGCACTCACCTGGCCAGAGGAGGGGTAAGGCCAATGGTCATCTGAGGATTGGGACACATCTCCCCTCCTCAGCTCCTCTCAACGGAGGGTTAGGATGAAAACCTGGAAGTGTGGCCTCCTGCTTCCTCCCTGTGTTTGGGGCTTTAGGGAAAGGCTAGCCTCACTTGACTCCATCCCAGCAAATCCTCAGACAGGACTGAGAGAGTTAACTCCACATTCTAGTTGAGGCCCAAAGGATGCTGCTAATTCAGGGCTGCCACTGTCATGGGTCTTCATCCCTGCCCCCACCAGCTCTGCACCCAGAGATGAGCTCAGCGGAAGGCTGCAGCCAGCACCAGCACGTGGTAATCCAGAAACCTGCTCCCTGCCTCTTCAGGAACTCCCGGCCCAGCCCTTCCCTTCCTCCCGTAACTCCAGAAACACTCGGCCTCCCAGCCAGCATTTGCTCTTCCTACCCCTTGGCCCCCGGATTCCTGCTTCCTGTGTGTTAGGAGTCCACACCTCCTAAGGCCCACTCCCTCAGACCTGGTCGGGCTTTCCTCTCTCCCTGGTCACCCGGCCTCCATCCAGCAGCCTCCCAGCCTCACCACCTTCAGGTTAGTCTCCTGCAGCTTCCGGGCCCTCTCCTCCAGGCGCTTGGCAATGACCGCCAGCTCGGCATTCTTCCGCTTCAGCCTCCGCACCTTCTCCTCTGTCTCAGGGAAGCTGCTCTTCCTCTGACAAGGGGTCAGCCAGAATTGGGGCATGTTGGGAGCACCCCCACGGACCCAATCCTAACTGTCCAGGACTTGTGTTAGACCCCTGGGCTTACAGTGGGGTACTTGGCAACTCTAGATTGGGGTTCATCTTCTCTGGATCTTGGGATCATATCCCCTCCAGGTAGCCCTCACTTGGAGGGAGAGTTTATGGGATGGGGAGGCTGCTGAGGCAGAGGGCTGGGGTGTCTGAGTCTGCCTTCCCCCAGCTCCAACCAGGACTCAGGACTTGATTTCCAAGCCTCACCAGCATCTGATTTTCCTCCTTAAGGATGGCACAGCGCTGCTGCAGCTCCCCCAAGGCCCTCAGCAGCTCCAGATCAGGCCTGTCCCCGCAGCCAGTGTTCAACTTGCCCTGGCACAGGGAAGGACAGGGCATGGCACCTCAGGAACACACCCTTCCAAGCCAAAGCCCTCCATATGGAAGCATCCTGCCTGCCAGCAGTCTAGGGAGACATGGAGATGAGAAGATTCTCCCCCTATGTCCCAGGCCTTTCAGAGATGAGCTTAGGAGGCCCAGAGGGGGCCCACACTGGCCTCCTCCATCCCTGGTCCCCTCTCTGCTAGTCCCGAGTTCTTTCCATCTTTGCCCATCTCTTCCTGGGAAATGCCAACTCGAGCTCCCAGCCCCACCCCTCCAGGCTCTTTATGGACCCTGTGTCCCCTTCCTTCCCCCAAAGCCCTGGTCCTTCCATCTTCTATAGGAGGTTGCTCACATCTACCCCAAGCCTTGTCCTACCTGACTCAGACCAGCACTGAGACCCATCCCCTGAATCTGCTTCCTCTGAACTCTTGAGTCCACCACGCACCTCCACAGCCCCCCCACCCCCCAGATCCTCCAGCCCCCAAGGACAGAGGCTCTCAGAGGATACATAGACCATCAGAGAGAGAGACCCCAGAAGGAAGAGGTAGGGGCAGGACCAGATGCAGCAGACAGGCAGAAAGTCAGAAGGACAGACACGACAAAAAATGGAGCCCCTGAGATTCCTGCCCAGTGAAGGCATGCCACACAGTCACAGAGGGACCCCCCAGACAGACAGGCCAGGAGAGGAGATGCGGGCTGTGGGGTGGTATATAGTGCCCAGGCTGGAGGGCATCATGAGAGGCCCCACCACGTAGACCCCAGCCCTCCCCAGCCCCCGTACCTTATGGAGAGCCTCCACCTCCTCGTCCTCCCACCTTGGGCAGCTGGGTCTAGAGCTCACTGCTTGGTGCCTCAGGCCAGGCAGCCCAGTTTTGGTTCCTTCGGGGTCAGTGCCCCCCATCGCCCCGGGGCTCTGGGCTCCCTCAGGCTGGGAGCTCTCCTCAGGCTTCAGCTCTCCACCCTGCAGAGTTGCTGGAGTGTCGGCAATGCTTAGGGTCGTGCCTCCGGGGTCACTCCCCTGGCCCAGAGTCCAGCTCTGCCAGGCGGGCAGGGCCCATGGCTCCATGGCTCTGGGGTCCCCCAGCCGTGGGAGGGGTGTCAGTTGTTCCATGATCCTGCCGAGGGGCCCCAGGACCCAGGCCGGGGGACATCACCCAGCCAAGCAGAGGCGCCGGCAAGGGTCATGCCAGGCCAGACCCCCTCTTCTCCGAGCTCCTGGCTTCACCGAGGCTCCATCTGAGGTTGGCCGTTCTTCCTCACCCACAAAGGAGGCTGCAGGAGTCGGAGCTGTCAGAGGCGAAGCTAGGGGTAGGCGAGCTATGTTTGCTCGCGGCTGTGTGTGCGCGGGTGTGTGGAGGAGCGAGGGTGTCCCCGTGGGGGCAGGGAGGGTGTGCAGAGGCCACCAGCAGCAGCGCCTGGGGGAAGGTTGGCGTGTGTCTCCAGCTTGGTGTGTCCGGGGAAGCGCTGCCCTGGATGGGTTTGGAGGACGGATGCCCCCGCCCGTGTGTGTCGGGGTAGTGGTTCTGCGTGTCACTGTCTGTGCCTGTTTCAGAGTTACCAGTTGTTTCTCTGTGTGTGTGTGGGTGTCTGTGTTGCAGGGCTGTGGCAGCGTGTGACGCTGTCACTGTTTGTATCTGAGCAGCTCAGTGCTGTGCAGCTGTGTGCATCGGTGTCATTGTGTGTCCGTCAGCGTCTGCGAGTCTGGCCATCCGTCACAACCCTCAGCCTGGCTGGGGTGTGCAGGAGCTGCAGGGGTGATCCTCAGCCGTCCGCTGTGGTCCTTTATCTCCTGCCCCTCTCTGCTGCTGCTCTCCCGCTCGCTGGGCAGTCGGCTGGTCCTAAGGAGGCCTGGGTCGGTGGGCCGCTTGCCTCATAGTCTCTGTCCCTGCTGGCCTCAGCTCCGGGGACTGCAGGGGTCCGCTACAGCCCAGGAGCCCCGAGATGGTGGGTGCAGAGGAGGGCCGAGCCTCAGGATGGGGGGGGGTCGAGCAGGGGAGAGACAGCCCTCCCCTCCCCCTCCCTGTTTTCTCCTGCCCACCAATAGGAAGTCGGCTGCTAGTTTCCATGGTGATGGCGCTGGACTGGTGGGCTGGACCAGCAGGCAGGGTCGGGACAGAGGGAAGAGCTTCTTCCTCACGGGATCTCAGCCCAGTACTCCCCCCACCCCCTACATGTAGCCTCCCACCCTTCGTCCCCACATGCCCCCGCACCTTCCTTGTACAGAGGGGAGGGGCAGCAGACGGTCCTCCCCACATCGACCCCAGCCCGAGACCAGTAGAGACAGAGACCAGGTGGTAAGACAGATAGATAGAGCCAGCCATGGAAAAGGGTAGGTATAGAAAAGATGGGATTTGAGATGAAACAAAGAGAGAGAGAGACCGAGAAATCAAAAGAATGAGAAGGAAGACAGAGACAGAGGGAGAAAATGGAATTGCTTCGGCTCCCTCCTGGCAGACTTCATTCTGGGGGCAATCTGGCCATTTTGGGCCAGCCAGGGAGACCACAGACCTGTCGGGATGGCTTTGCCAGAAAGTATGAGGAAGTTCGTCTTCTATCTAGCCTCGGTCTTTGTGCCATGGGAAGATGGCATTTGGGGACAGGAGCCTAGATGAATTCTTCAGAGACAGGGGTGTTGGGAATGGCCTTGGGGAAGGAGGCCCTGTCCCCTCCGAATGTGGGACTAAGTCCTCCTGCACACAAGCCGGCCTCCACCCAGGTAGGGGGCCCTCGTGTGGTGCCCTGGGGAACAGCAGCTGCAGCAAGGGGCCCCAGAGTCCCTGACTGTGGGATCCACCCAGGCAGGAGCTGATGAGACTGCCTGGGTGGAGGAGGTGGTATCCTCACCTCCTTACAGTAGTGTGTACATCAGTGTGTGCCCACGGTGTGGATCCTGCTGTTGTATGCATGTACAGACCAGGCATGTATTTCTCTCCGTATACACGGGAGGGGGCTGCTGTACACAGAAACACATATGTGTATGTGTGTGTTATTATGTGTCTCTGTGTGAGTTACAGCACGTATGTCACAGGCATGTAGACGTGTGCCGTTCTCAGACATTTCACAATATATAATGACACACTTTCGTGCAGTCACGTCAATATCTGTAATGACAATGACATGATTTTATTTACATCCTTGTATTTAGATACGCCACCGAGTAGCTTCTGGGTATGGATGCTCATGTAGGAGTGTGTCGGCCTATATGTGTGTGGCACCGATGTGTTCATTACGTGACTATCACTATCCGTGTGTTTGTATGCTCTTCCGTGTGTAGCACACATCATGTATGTTTATGGCATTGCACGTGTGTATACTGTTGTACATGTGTGTGTTCTGAGTGTGCATATGTCCCTGTGTCATTGACTGACATGCCAAGAACGTCACATGCATACGTTACTGCCCGTGTGTGTTGCTAGCATGTGGGGGGGCGCTTGTGCAGAAATGCACACACATGATGGTGTGTGTATATGTTGGCTACTAGAATCTATGCCCTCGTTTATGCATAAGAGGCTTTGTGTGTGTGCCACAGTGGGTTTATACCAATTTTTAGACAACCAAGGACCCACAGGACTTCCTTGGGTTGGGATTGGAGGTAGGCCGCTTTCAGTTTAGGGGTGTGGAAAGTGAATGGAGGTCAGGGCAGGGCCAGAGCAGGGAATAAGGTGGAGAATAAGGTGGGGAATAAGGGGCCCCTCCTGGCCCTGTCGCTCCCTGTCCTGTCCCTGTTCCTGGCTTTGTAGGGAGGTCTCACCACCTCACCCCATGCCATACCCTCCCCATCCCCTCCTTCTTTCCCAGGCTGGCCTGGCCAGGCCCAGAGCTCTCTTCTGGTCTCACAGACAGGGCCAAACCCATTTCTCTCAAGCAAGTGAGTGATTCTCCCTCCTGACCCCTCTGTATGCCCACCCCACCCGTGTGGCGCTAATGCTATTCAGCGCCCCCACCCCAACAACAGAGTCTCAGACAAAACAGAAGCAGAGTCCATTCTTTATTGGTCTTGGGACCCCTGGCCCCACCACCCTCCATGGCCCACCATCTACCCTCCTTTTCCGCCCCGGCCTCATCGCAGCGTCTGTGGGCCTGCCGCTGGGCCCCCTTGCTGGGGCCTGTCCGTAGCTGCGGCAAATCCAGATGTGCAGGCCGCCCGGACCTCTGTGTGGCAGACAAGGTCACGTAGGCTTTTCCCAGTTGGCCAGAACTGGAGGGACAATGCCGTGGGGGACAGTGGAGGCCTTTCAGGGGTCTGGGCTGGGTGGGGAGGGGGGTACCTAAAGGACTCACCTGTCACACATGATCCTGAGTGTGGAGGAAGACGGTGGCGGGCGGCGGCGGCGTGGTCTCCGAAGCCCACAGTACACTCATCCATAAAGTAGGAAACACTACACCCTCCAGTGCTGTTAGTAGTGCTTTCTACTTTATGGGTGACTGCACTGTCTGTCTGTCCGTCTGCGAGTACTCTTCAGGCCGCCCGCTCCTCCTCCTGACTCCTGCTTCGAGAGCCCCCAGCCCTCCCTGTGGCTCCCTAAGATGCCCCCACCCTGCCCCATGGGCCCCAAAAGGGCCTGCTCTGGCCTTGTGGGCGGTGACTCAGCATGGCGCCAGTCCTCGCCTCCCCTACCTCCCTCCCCCCACTTCCTCTTTGGTTCCCTCTTCCCTTCCCCCTGCGGCTCCACCCCATCCCCCCACTTTTGGAAACATTCAGGTAGAAACCATAGCTACCCTGGTTCAGACCCCAGTTCAGACCCCCTGCCCCCCAGCCGTGACGCCTTCCAACCACACTACCTGCCCTCCAGAGTCCAACTGAGGCAGCCACAACTTCCTCCCACCAGGGCCTCTGTCCTTAGTGTCCTCAGCAGCCCAAGGCTCTGACTCCCTCACCACCTAGCAGCTGCCCCAGCAGAAGCCCAAGGCTATCACAACACAGACAGTAGCCATGTTGGGTGGAGGGAGACATTTAGTGCCTCTCGATGACACGGAGTCCCACTTTTCAGCTTCCACCCACCCCCTGCTTTCCCCACCCTACTCTCTGGCCCTTGCCCTTGGAACCCAGTACCCCTTCTTTCTTCATCGGGGGCCAGGAGCCATTTTACCTTCCTTGTCTAGAAGGAAGTCAAGGCCCAGCATTTTGAGTAGCTGTCTTGCCACGGAAGCCGAAAGCCGATAGATCGGAGGGCTATTGCACCTCTTTGCCTAGAGCTTTGCCAGAAAGCCTTGACACCCAAGCTCTCAAAGTCCCTCCCTAGAGTGTCTCCACTCAGGGCCTGGAAGGCAAACCCCTCATCCCCCCTTGAAGCTGAGAATTGAGGAGCCCTTGTTGGGGTTGAAGCGAAGGTTCAAATTCTTACCTGATGCCGCAGGGCCCAGAGGAGCAAGCTCTGTGCGCCAGGCTCCCAAGTGGGGTTCCCTTCAGGGCGGGCAGGGCTTATAACCCCAAGGCCACGTGGGCCAGATCTCAGGGCGCCCAACGGTCTTGGAGCCCGCCCCCACACCACGGCGGAGATTAGCCCGCCCCTCCCCTCCCTGGGGAGGACAGACTGACAGGAAACCCGCGCCAAGGCTGGGTATTGGCGGGAGGGGGGCTGAAGAGACCATCTCACACACCCTGGGCAGGTGGCTTCCGGGACCCCGGGGGCCTGCCCTTCCCCCATGGCACCAAGTCCAGGGGATAGTTCAAGAGCCTGAGACTGACTCAGGGTACTGGGGGTGACCCTAGGAGATAAGGTCTCCCTGTCAGGGCCTTCGGTGAGTGCCCAGAACACAGGGTTCAGAATGCAGCACAAGAAAAGGACCTTTTTTCTGAGCCGCACCCCCTGACCCTAGCCCAGAAAAATCCCTGCCCTTTGGGACAGCAGTGATATTCAAACCAAGCCATGGCTCCTCTATGCGTGGTGCCTAGAGAGGCCACAAAGGTACCGAGGCATGAAGGAAGGTCCGGGCCAGCACATCACAACACCCTTCACATAGTCAGAGGCCGAGGTGCCTCACAAGGCCGTCCCGCCCCCAGGCCTAGCCCGTGGAAGGCCGGGCCTGTGCCCTTGGGAGAGTACAGTGGTCCCACTTGGGCCTGTAGGCCTGTTAGCTCTAGACTGGATATTTCTGCTTCCCTTGGGGACAGGAGGGCAGGGGAGAGCAGTGGTGAGGACCAGCGTCTAGGGCAGGGCGTAGGTGCCATTGGACTTGGAGGAGTGGAGGGAAAGAGACTCCAAGGGGAGGTTCTGACAGCAGCCGGATGTGGGTACGGGGCCCGCCCACCTGCATGCCACCCCCGCTTTCCCCATGGGGAAGGCAGGAAGCTGCCCATCCCTGGGCCCCTGGCTGGGGGAGGGGAAGAGGGTATGGGGCTGAGTGGGGGCTGGGATAGTCTAGGGCTAGGCCACACATTTTCCCCTAAAGTTCTCCATGTCTCTCAGTGGACTTATTTCTGGGATCAAGAAGAATAGTTTGGGGCAGGTGGGAGGGTGGTATGCATGGACAAGAATCACCCAGTGACTCCTTCCCAGAAGGCCGTGGGCCTCTTCTCTGGGTCCCCCATTCAGGGTGAGGCCCACACGAACTTCAGGGAACACTCAGATTCAAGGGCCAGAAGAGAATTGGCATGGAGTAAGGGTCAGTGGGGAAAGAGATTGCCGTGCATTCTCTCCTTCAGGAATGGGGATCCTCAACCTGAGAATTATTATCCAGCCCAGGCCCCTAAATGGGATGGAGAAAAGGAGAACTGGGCCCTTCCTCCACTGGGGTCTGAAGAGACAGCGGTGAGGAGGGCGAGCTGGCCAGAAACGTGTTGGTGCTCCTTTAACAGACCACCACTGCTCCAGCCCCTGGGTGGAGGGGAAGTGGCTGCCCTCCACGATAAGAGGATAAGAATATCAAAGTTGTGCAGTAACCTGAGTTCCTGGACCCCCACCCTTCGGGGCCCCTCCTCCTAGAGCATCTTGCCCTCCCACCACCGCCCTCGGCCTAAGAGTGCTCTCCTAGCTATCACTGCAGAGGGATTTTGTCCCAGCAAACAAGAGCCACGGACTGGGAGCCAGGGGCCCGGCTTCAGGGCCCAGCTTGGCTACAAACTCCCTCCACATGTGACCCGAAGCAAGTCAGACCCAGGTTCCTTTCCAGCGACCCACATGTCCCTCAACAGCCTCCAACCCAGCCCCTTTCCGGTCCCTGAGGCCTGCTCCCTGTGACAACAGAGACTGCTTTTCTTTCGTATAGGTCCTCAATGCCCAAGGCCAAAGACCACTCCTGATTTTTGTGTTTGTGGGTTTTGTTTGTTTGTTTTAGGAGAGAAACTGAGGCCCATTGTCTCTACCCCAGAGCCTCTGGAATCAGGAGGTTTCTGTGAGAG
Organism: Lutra lutra; assembly: GCF_902655055.1. NCBI lineage: Eukaryota > Metazoa > Chordata > Mammalia > Carnivora > Mustelidae > Lutra > Lutra lutra. Next base: position 32,803,076 of record NC_062293.1, read on the forward strand.
GCTGGGGCTTTTGCTGGTTCCCACCCTCGGGCTGGGGTTGAAGAGGATGGAACAGAGGTGGGGCTCAGTGACCCTGGACCCTGAACTTCTCCCCCGGCCTGACAATGGATCCCAGCTCTGATGGGCCTCAAACCAGGAGAAACAGGACTGGGCCAAAGACAAATCAAGGATGAGGAAAGGGCTTGGTCTGATATAAGGACATAGAGATCACCCAGGTGAATGGAACAGAGACACTGGGCTGGAAGCCTAGCTCCAGGCTGGCACAGCCCATGCGTGTGTCCCATATAACTGACCAACAGGTGCCTGAGGGCAAAGCAGTGGGTGCCTACGCAGACACACATGGAGGGCCCAAAGGGCCCCCAAAGTTTCCCTGTCTCCTTTCTAGAGAGACACAGCAGACAGGGACCAGAGCCACACAGACAAGCTATGGGTCACAGCCCAGCTCGGGCCTCCAGACATACCTCAAGGAAGACCCACCGCACATCCCGGACTCCCCTGCCTCCTTCCTGGAAACACCCAGGAAGGTTCACTTGGGAATCTGAGGCCAGCCCTTGGAGGTGACCAGAGGGAGTGGGGGGTGGCTTGGGAACACAGGCAGGTCTGTGCGAGAGGGATGAGTCCCACGCCTGCCCGCAAAGCCTCTTGTTGTCTCAATTCCCCAGGACGAGAAGTGATGGCCAGTGACTGAGAGAGGGTGCCTCTCTTCATGGAGGAGAGAGGAGTTCAAGTTGACTCCACAAACTCCGTCCCTTGGCAACAGGTCAGGGCTCCACCAGACACTCACTGGGCGACCTCACTCATTTGGACTCCGCTAGTAAGTGTCCCCCCATGGTCCTTTCTAGTTCTGACATTCTTAGTCCCAGGATCATAGACCTGCTCAGAGGTAGCAAAAGGGGAGGAGGAGGAGGAACCAGGAAAAGGAGTAGAGGCATGGCAGCTGGCATCAGAACAAAAGTAGGAGCAGCCCTTCACCAGGTAGCAGGGCTGAGGCCACTGGGGTCTGGGATCCTAGAGGGCTCCAGGCTCTCAATCCCTCATGTCTACCCCAATCTCACTGACCCGGGGACAGCCATTTTTGTGTGCCAGTCTGAGATTGGGGGTCAGTAAAGGTGGGCTTGAGGAGAAAAGGACCCAAGACCTGTCTTCAGGGACTCCCACTTTGATAGACAAGACACAGATAGGTACACAGGGTTTGAGAGTTTCGTGTGTGGGGGGTGAGAGCAATTTGTACCAAAGCAGGCATAGAGCTTCAGGTCCAAAGGGGACTCTTGGCTCCTACTTGAGCAAACACCGAATCTGAGAGGTCAAGTAGAGTGCACATATATACCTCCACACGTACCTACATCTTTCAAAATGACAGCGATGAAGGCAAATCAAGTCCTGGGTCGGGTGGAGGGGCCCTCAGGGCTGGACTGACAGATGCTACAGTAGCGACCTCAGAGTCATGGGGGCCCATCAGATAAGGCTTCCTGGAGAAAGCGAGTATGGATGAAAGAGGGTTTGGAAAGGGAGGGAATGGGGTAGAAGCTGGCTGGGCAAGGTGGAGAAACAGGGAGAAAATGGCCCTTCGAAGGCCTAACCCTTGCAAAGGAGAACAGGCCCAGAAGGTGGGAGAAAGGGCAAGGGCGCTGTCTGCACACGGAGGCAGAAGCCCTCCTTGCAGCTGCACGGGTCTGGGGCCTCCACTCGTCAGTCAGGCAGAGATGGCAGCCCAGATAACCTGCCTTGTGAGGAGACAACAGGACCGAAGCCACAGGACCTAACCACTCACAAACAGGAAGTCAGAAGGCAGAGCAGGCCCGCCCTCAGGGGAGCAAGGGCTGGGGGCATGCCTGGCTACAAAGGAGGGAAACTGAGCCCCCAGCATGACAGCATGGGGCCAAAGACAATTGAGGTCCAGAGTCCCAAATGCTAGGACTTTAAACCACCCTGCCTGGAAGGGCCGCTAAAGAAGTGGGCCCTGAGGGGAAAAAAGGGCCTTGGGAATCTACAACAGCGCATGTCCCTTGAGAGGTCAACTCGGCACCTAAGCAGATCCCCTGACTCCTCTTGGAGCCTTGGGGAGCACCAGGCATGCCAATAGGCCTCCAGACAAGGGGAGTGGGCGTGTTCTCCCCTGCGCCCTCTCTGTACTGCCCTCGTACCGGCCCAATGTCATGCTCTCCTAGTCTGCTGCGGTCAGAGGCAGCCACAGGGCACCCTGGGAGGCCAGCTCTGCCCTAGGAAAGGGTTCTGGCTCAGCTCTCTGGACCATGATGCTGAAGGCCTTTTAGGCAGCAAGCTCAGGGGGTTATAACCTGGCCTGAGTCAGGAAACTGAGCTGCAAGCCCAGAGAAAGGCAGAAGGCCTTTCTGCCTTTATAATAATGCAAGTTATAATGCAAGTTAAGGCCAAGTTCAGGGTTTTGTCCATAGCCCCTGGGAAGAGGCAGGATGGGCTGGGTAGGAAAAGAGGTGTGGGTGTGAAGAAGAAAGTCACCCAGACAACTGCTGTGGGAGTGGCCACAAAACCAGACGGCTGCTGGGATCTCCCAGGGACACAAGTGGGAAAAGCTCCCTCCTGGCTCTCTCCAGCCGAGGTGCTTGGTTTGACCCAGTTTTAACTGCTGTGAATGAACTCTGTTTATGTATGTGTGTGTCCCAAGAGCTGGGGTCTGGCTCCTGCCTGGAATCTATGTTGACCTCTCATCAGGACCACCAAACAGAAGGCAAAACCGGGAGGCAGGAGACAAGGGGCCCAATCCCCACACTGTGGCTGTTTACAGTATGACTTTGGACCATTCACAGAATCTGACCCCCACCCAACCCGCAGCCTTTGTTTCTTCACCTATAAAACAGAGGAAGAGGTTGACCAAGGACCTGGGAAGTTCCCAAGAGCAAGGGGCCCTAGGAACCTTGGAGGAGGAAGCAGCAAGGTCTGGGTTCCAAGACTTGCCCAGCCCCTGGGTAGCTGACGGATTTCCCCAGCTGGCTCAAGGGCAGAGCTGCCCCTCTCTGAGAAGGCAGGTGGCTGGGAAAACTCTAGAGCAGAATCCTCCCCTTATTTTGGCTGGGAACAAGGGACAAAGGGCTGGGGGCATTCCTTGGCCGGTCTCTCCCCCCCTGCCAGCATTCTGCTCCCCACAGGGTCCCTCACACGCCAGGGAGAGCTGGGAAGGCAGAAGGTGAGGTCTGCCCCACGAACCGCTCTGGGCTCCGTTGCGTCATTCACCTCCCCGTGTTGCACACACCGAGCTGGGGGGGGAAGGGCAGCCGCTGAGGCGTCTAAAGAACTTTATAGAACACATTCAGCCTGAATCTCATTTGATCAGCACGCTGAGCCCGTGATGTAAAATGATGGTATCCCCGTCTCAGAGATGAAGAACCGGAAACTCCTCAAGGTTAAGTTTCACCTTCCTGAAAACCAGCCAACAGTCTGCCTCCCGGTTCTGCCCCGCTAAGGAACTCAATTCAAAGTGCTCCCGGAAAGAACCAGACCTCAGAGAGGTCACCCAACCGTGAGGGGAGTCGTAGCCTACATCTGCTCACAGACCCAGCCAGGAAAGGGGATTGGAAAAGGCAGTGGGGAGGAACTCGGGTGGCCCCTGCTCCCCAGGCCTGTGGGGGAGGCAGAGGGCTCTCCGTAGATAACCAAGTGGTCTACGGAATCTCTCCCGGCAGCGAGCGCCACCCCCGCCCAAGCCCCTTCCCTGGGAGCCTATTAAGCAGTCAGATGAGGGAGAGCTGGCCCCGACGTCTGAAGGCCCCCAGCAGCCACAGCAGCGGCTCACAACCCTGGAGCCGTTAAAAAATGACTCAACCAGAAAGTGCGTTTGAAGCGACGCCTGCCAGGGCCCCAGAGCCAAACCTCAAAAAGACGAAGTGAGAGAGAAGAGCCTGCAGGGGCCGGGCTGGGGGTGGAGGCCCAGCTTAGAGCCGGCCTGGCCAAATAAGGGCAAATGCTCCCAGGCTGACCAATGGGGCGCGGGCAGCCACGTCATGGGGTTGCGGCTGGATGGGCGGGCTGAGAGGCCTAGGGCAAAATGTGAGCTGGGGACTGGGGCAAGGGGCCCAGGCCCCCCATGAAGGGCCCAAGGTTGAATGAGCGCCATGAGGTGTTGAGGCCCTCTTCCCCAAAGACCTTGGTACCGAGGCCAGTAGACCCAGATCCCCGAAAGTTCCACCTACAGGCTGGGCCCAAGGGGGCAAAAGGAAGACAAGGAGGACCCCCTCATCCCTGCCCCAGTTATGGGCCCTAGATCCCCGTCCGCCACAGCAGAAATCAACGGTGGCCATAAGGACAGCTGGGCTGACACCCCAGTGTAGTTTGGTCTGGCTGCGGACCTTGGGCAAGTGATAGAACTGAAACTCAGTTTTCTCGTCTGTGAAAGGGGAATACTACCTCCCAGATGGCACTGAGGATCGGATTCAATAACGAAAGTGACTGGTTTGGAACCTGGTAATTGCCATACTGACAGAGTAAAACATTAGGAGCCCTGGGACAGCTTCACATTCATGTTCTTGCGTTCCAACTGCTGTGAAAGATCCCTTTGCAAGGACACCCCTGGTGTTTACAGCAGTGGAGGAGAGACATGGAGGTCAGAGGGGTCGTCCTAATCTGAGCCTAGTCCTTCCTGCTGCAGAAGCAGAATAGACACCCTTTCCTCAGATTCAGTCACCAGAGACGTGATGTGCCCACCTTGAACGCCACCATCTCACCCTCCCGCCGGCCCCTCTGAGCTCCGTACCCCGCCCTCACCTCCCGGTTCCCCTGGGGTGCAGGGCTGAAGAAGTGAGTCTGTTCGGCTGCCCAGAGAAAGTGCCAGTGTCCCAGCTGCCAGCGCAGGGTGGGGGCAGCCGCTGGCTTCTCTGGGACCTGTGATCACTCCTTTGCCTCAGGCCTTCCCAGCCTCTGCTAGGATCACAGCCTGGGGTGGGGGATCGGCGGGGGAAGGTGAAGCAATGGCTGCCAGCCTCTTCCTCTCAGTGGAGGGAGTCCTTCTATGTTCCAAGTGCCAATTTGCATTTCCCCCTCTGCCCTCCATTCCTCAAGCCCCTAGGGACAAGATGACAGTTAAACCCCTTCCTCCTGCTGGTGCCCCAGAGCACTCATTTCCCTCCAGGTCTTTTCCGGGATGGGGGGAGGGGTTGAAAGGGTGGCAATGGCTGATGGTGGGCAAGAGCGAGAAATCCATTTTGGAGAGACACTGGGGTCCCTCCACCCTGTCGTCTGAAGCTATTGCTTACCTTCCCTCAAGTTCTTTCTTTAGCACAAGAGCTCAGTGTGGAGGAAGGAGAGTGCACAGGCAGGTAACAGCACATAGGAGCTCTTGAAATGGGCCTGTCAGGCCTCTGATTTCCTACAGTCCCAGGCCTTCATCTGTAGGATGGACCCCCAAGTCCTTTGTCCATGACCCCATAATGCCTGCCCTCCACTCTTGGGGGCGTGTTGAGAATGGGAGATGCCACAGGTCTGCGGGAGAGGGGTTTTCGGTCACATTTCTCAGAAGATTGGGGATCTTGGTGCTATCAGCCCTCAGTTTTCTCTGCCCTCGGTTCCTGCTTTCTGGGATCTTAGAGCAGAGAGAAACACAAGCATCTCTGGGCAGAAGGCTCCTGGCCAGGTAGTGTAGGATACATAAAGTAGCAGAGACCCCTTTGGGATCAGGTTGACTACTGCCTCTGGTGCTGTCTTCTCACCCAAAAGGAGGGCGGGCCGGTCTAAGTCACAACTCTCCCAGCCTTCACATTCTCTGGATGATCTGTCGCTCTCCAGCTCCAACACTCTGGCCAAGGCCCAGGTTGGCAGCCATGTACTTCTTTCCTCAGTCTACACCTTACTGGCTCACCCTAGAGCCATATTTACCAAGCGTGGCTATCTGTTCTCCTAGCTCAAACAAGACTGGAAGGGGGACAGTGACATATGGGTAGCAGAAGTGACAGGCTGACATGAATCAAGAGGTAGAAAAATAATCAGTCCCAGAACCATTTCACCACATGATACAAAAATGGAGGTTTCTAACAATGACTTTGAGCCAAGTAGAGGTTAAATCACTTCCAGAATCTTGTATCCAATCAGTAAGGAAGTATGTATTTAAAGAAAACAATAGCATATGTCACTAAAAAAACCGAGAGAACAGAGAGATTAAAATTAAAAGCCACGGTGCTTAAAAGGAAAATGTGTCTGCTGTGATATATTTCTGTATGATAGGTGTAGTGGAACATCTATCGTCCCACAATACTACAGGGATGTCATTCTTGCCACACTTATCTGGAACTTATCTAGAGGTGGACAACTTTGGATAAAGTTGTTGTCTTAGATACACGTAATAGCATACAGCTCTCAGATGGCTTTTATATAAATTAATGTATTTCTTACACTGATCCTAAGATAGGATCGCCGTGTCCTTAAGTGAACTTTTTGTTTGAAGTTAGCATGCAAAGAAAACTGAGCAGATCCTGAGTACATAACTCAATAAATCTTCAGAAGGTGAACTGACCTATGTAACTGGCATCCAGATGAAGAAAAACTATAATTATCCTCAGGATCCCCTTGGGTCTCCTTTTCCACCCCCCAGCCATCACTGGTGACCACTATCCTGCTGCCTGAAGCAGTTTTGTAGAAAGGAAATGGTTTGAGTAGTCAAGTGACTGGGAGGCAGGGGCAATGCCCCTAATTGGATACGCACGTATCCTTTCATCACAACTCTGTTTCAGTGGACTGTGAAGGGGCCATAATTGGGCTGCAGATGGAGGTGGTGAGTAGGGAAAAAACAGAAGAGGTTGAGGAATATGGGGCAGAGGTCAGCAGATACCTAAGAACTGCTGGGGTAAAAAAGAAGATGCAGCCAGGTGGGAACTGGGGGAGGGCTGGACCTGTTTCCCAATGTCCTGCATAGGGGTCCTTGAGTAAATTCTAAGGGTCACCTCCCTGGTCCCTTGCCCCACACTGCCTCCCACTCTTTGGATAATTTGGGGACTAGAGATGTAAGATGTGGGGTGTTCGGGGGACTCAATGTATAGGGACATGTAACTCTCACTTATAATGAACTAATGCCTCATGCTGGTTCTGTGGAATCCTCATGAAGGGAGCAAGTCCACCGCATGTGGGGAGAACTATGTTGGAAGGAGTTAGCAGCCCTAAATTGGGTGTGAGCAACGCATTTCTTGAGTTCAGGCTCTACTTCTTGATCATGGCCAAGTCACTTTAACTTTGACCCTTAGTCTCCTCATCACGACATAAGGATGTTAACTATGATAATAGGGGTTTCGTGAAGATCAAATCAGATAACGGACATGAAAGCCCTTTTGTCAACAGTAAAACATTTAAATGAAAAGTTTTACTGATAAACACGAAGGAGACTTCCAAAGTAAGATACTAGTCTGTGCTTCAACATTACGTACCTGTTTTACGCACTCACAGGATCAGGCGTCCGGGAGGGGATGTGAGGATTGAATGGCAGGTTATAGACAGGCTTGGAGTGAGAGGGCATGGCCATGCCCAGAGGAAATAGGCCAAACTTAAAGAGTCCAGCCTGAGCTTACTCTCCCCCAGCTCATCCCCGTTACTCTTCCGAAACAGCTCCCCTCTAAAACCAGAATGTTCCAACCCTCATTCTGACCCTAGCCACCAACGGTTGCCTTGGAACAGAGGCTACGTTCAGCAATGAACTGCTACTGAGTCTGTTTTTATTTTTTTAACCCAACGGGCAGTAGTTGGTGGGAAGTAGAGAATAAGGAATAAGCAGACAAGGAGGGCAGCCTGGTCACTAGCCTGGCTCGCATCTGTCATTGTGGAACTAAAGAGGAGGAGCCTTGCCTTTCTGAAGTAGGGAAGCCCAACGACTGAGCAGGAGACCAAGACCCTGGGTAGGTTGGGACCTCCGTGGTCAGAATGGGGCTGAACCTGACAGGCCCAAGGAGCAGGGCATGGCCCTCAATGATGTGTGATGCAGGGCAGCCGTAGCTGAGACCTCCTTGTCCGCGTAGTGCCCCTCCCTCCTGGGAACCTTTAAGAACCAGCAGTCCCTCTTGCAGTTTCTTTGGGTTCCCTGCAGTGGGTGGACTCTAGCACCTTCTAGCCTGTCTGGGCTGCCGGGTAGCACCATAAGCAGCTTCCAGGACCAGAAACAGCAAGAAAGCGAACTGAGAAGCAGCTTCCAGGCAGAGCCCACTTGGCACCAAGTCTGTGACACCCGGTCCCCCGACTGGGCACCCCTCCCCCACAATCCTCGGGGCCTGTGTCTTTCGCTTCCTGCGAGGCTAACAGTTAGGTCGTCAGCTCAGTGTGGGGCTGAGGCAGCCTGAGTGTGGTTATTTGTGTACAGCTCCTCTTGCCTCCCCTCCCCACAACTGTTTCCATTCTCACCGAGCAGCCACGTCCGGGTCAGACACGCAGGACAGCAGCTGGGGATTTCCAAGGGACTTTTTGAGAAAAGCCAGTGAAAGTTGGGTGTTGGCTGCATGGCCTAGGCACTCTTGCTGAAACCCACTTCTCTCCAGATCCTAAGGCTGGCCTGGTGGGGCTAATTCCCAAGGATCCTTTCAGACTGAAATTAAATAGAAACTACCACCCCTTGAGCTCTTTCAGTTTGCTGGGCTGGAGAAATCCTTTAAAAATAGCTGAAACTGGGGTTAACGGACCACTCCTTCAGAGCTTGAGGGCATCAGCAAAACAGTTCTGGTTTGAGGAGGATCTGTGAGTGACCTAAGCATCCTGGGCCACTTTCAGCTGCCTTCGCAAGGGCCTCTGAGCAGACGACGACAGGGGTGGGAGCAGTGGGGGGGGGGGGGTGTCACTGGAGAATCAGCTTCTCTCCCTCCTTCCCACAATCAGCTCCTCTCTCTCCTTCCCACACACTCCAGGCCGCAGGGAACAAGAGACACTGACTCACTAGCAACACCAGGTGGCTACGGGCAGAGCCCTAGTGTAGGCACCTCCGCTAATGAGTCAGGAGCTCATTCTGCAGCAGTGATTTTCGGCATTTCTCCCACTATTTGATTAACTGTGTGCTTACTGTATACATTAAAGAACAGCTAATAAAAACAGAGTAAATGAATTTTACTTTTCATAAAACCTAAGTTTCAGAATTTTCACATTGCTTTGTTTTTGTAGTAACAAAACTAAGGTAAACAGGGTGTTATTGTTTTACAGATGGAGAACAAGAAACCTAGGAAATCAATAGATAGCAATAGGATTCTTTGTGGAGATTAAAGTAAGATTTCTGGTAAATTTTTCATTCTAAAACAAATAACTCACCTTGACCAACAACCTGATATCAAAACCCCCTATTAGGCCAGATGGGCAGGGGAGGGGCCCAGCTCCTACAAAGGCATAAACTAACTGGACCAAGATCCAGCAGCCACCTGAAGGTCTCCAGCTGAAGAAACACAGTGGAATGTGTGTAGGTGGGCAAGGGAGGGTCATGGCCTAAGGTAGAGTAAGAACAGTAAAAAGAAGGAAAAAAAGGGCGAGGGAAGAGTAGTAATAAATATGGTCAACAGGCAAAGAATACTGAGAAGCCTCAGACTTTCTTTCAAGATACTTGCTGTGCTAGGTCTAGAGCAATTCTGCAACCCCCAGATGCCAGGACTACCAGCCTGATGGGGCTGCCCAGACTCAGGACAGCAGACCTTCCAACAAGACCCGATGAAGCACACTAGAAAGGCTGCAACTTTGGAAGGCTGAAAGATGGGTATCAGGGAGCTGGAGGGCCTCTGTTGCTCCAGGAAAGTGCTTACAGAGTTAGGTGAGTTCTTCCTGTGCCCAGGTAAAAAGGAGGAGACAAGGCATCTGTCATGGGTTTAAGAACTTTCCTAGGGGTTCATGTTTATTGGCATCTGACCCAGAGTCCTACTCATGGGTAAGGGCAAAAAACACGTCTCCTACCCCCCATTCAAGCCAGTCTCTGTTAATCCACCAGCTCAAACCACCCCACCCCCACCAGCAGTCCAAAGGTAAAATGGCTCAGACACATGCCATGTTCTCTCAACGGTTTGCTGAGTCTCAGAGTTGGAGGGGGAAAGTCTCTGAAGTTCTGTCCATTTAGTTCCATAACAAAAAATAAGAGGATGCAGAAGGCAGGGAGCAAAGATGCTGGCAGCCACGTATCTTGCTAGGTCTTTATGGCTGTGTCTCTGGATTTGTAGGCCACTCCTCGACTTTTTAGCTCTCGCACGATTCCTGCAGCAGGAAAAGAAACAGCTCTGTGAGGGAGGAATATTCCAGAAGATAAGAAAAGTCTCTCTACTACCACTTTGGTGGGGGGCAGGAAAGGGAGAAAGGAAGGAAGGTGTTCCTAAGCAAAATGGAGTTCCTTCCTACACAGCTCATCAACAGTCCTGCTTGGTTGGCTTGTTACCACTGAAGATCCAGGCACGTGTGTGGCAATGACTTGGTAAGAATGAGAAGGAAAAGACTACACACTGTAGTCACTAAAACTAAGGGTTCTGGGGTCAAAATGCCTGGGTTCACATTCTAGCTCACTACTAGCAGGATGACCTTGGGCAAGTTATTTAACCTCTCTGTGCCTCAGTTGCCTCCAGAGTCATGAGGACTAGCATGTAGTCACAGAAAGGACCTCCACAGAGCGTGGCGGAGCAAGTGAACACTGGCTGCTATTATGATTATTATTACCTTGGGGAAGGCGACCAGTGACCGACACTGCATACACACCTGGCTTAAAGTTACCTATGAGAGAAGAAGAAAGATGGCAGTGAGAGTGAGTTAAGTCTAAAGACCAAATGGAGGTTTAAGCTAAAAATGAAAGGAATGCTGCAACTCCAAGAGAAGAGCAATCACTTCTTTTGGCTCTGATGTTAAGTGACAGGGGATAGGACACTTTCCTCCTGTTTCCTACAACATCAACTGTTTCATTCTGTGGCGCTACTTACCCCTGATTTAAGGCTCCCCCACCAGACCCAGCGGGCAGCAGTAACAAGTAGGCCAGGATAAGGAGAAAGGGAGATACTTACTGACTCGCTGCCACTTTGAGACCCAACTGTCCTCTGGACTCATCATTGCAATGATTCTGGGAAAGGAAAAGAAACAGTCAGCCTGAGCCTCTCCTACTAGAAAAGAGAGAGATGGAGGAAAATGTCCACTTGACTCTGCTTCCAGCCAGCAACAGTTCTGGGAGAGGAAACAAAGGAAAAAGCCAAGTATTGGCTTGGGAAAGAAAGCAGGGAAAATGGACTACTAATGCTGGGGACACTGACAAAGGTTCTTGGCCTGCCAAGCACAGGTTAGTTGCCATTCCCAAAGGATTAGCTCATCAAGCTCAAAAGCATCCTTAGCCCGGATTCTCTGGGAAACAGGACAGCTTTAAAAGTAGAAAGCCAGGGGCGCCTGGGTGGCTCAGTGGGTTAAAGCCTCTGCCTTCGGCTCAGGTCATGATCCCAGGGTCCTGGGATCAAGCCCCGAATTAGGCTCTCTGCTCAGCGGGGAGCCTGCTTCCCCACCTCTCTCTGCCTGCCTCTCTGCCTACTTGTGATCTCTGTCAAATAAATAAATGGAATCTTTAAAACAACAACAACAACAACAACAACAAAGTAGAAAGCCAGTTACAATTACAAGCAACATCACCACTAGGGGGCTGGGCCCTAGTGCAAAGGGGGAGGGTGAAGGACAAACATGCTTATGGGGTTACAAAAATAAGTTAGACTTGGCCAAGGTCTGCTCTGATGAGCTGTACAGCCTAAGACACATTTGGAGACCTCTCTCAGAATTATGTGGACTGAAACTCAAATACTGAGTTAATACACGACAAACACCTAGCACAGAGTAGGTGCTAAATAAGCATTAGCTCTCCTTATCTTACTCGTTCTCCCCAGGATAGCTCTGATCCACAGGCAACAGAAAGGCCATTTAATAAGGGCTAGTAGGCTGCCACTTGAGCTTGACAAGTAAACACCAGGTACTTTCAGAAGTTACCTTATGTCATTTCTGTCATTCATTCAATCAAATGCTTTCGGACTGCCTATTGTGACAGGTCTGTTATAGATACTGACATTTATCAACTGCCTTCTCAGTAACCATTCCCTCGGGGCACCTGGGTGGGTGTCATTAAGCATCTGCCTTTGGCTTGGGTCATGGTCCCAGGGTCCTGGGATCAAGCCCTGCATCAGGCTCCCTGTTCACCGGGAAGCCTGCTTCTCCCTCTGCCACTCCCCCACTTGTGTTCCCTCTCTTGCTGTTTCTCTCTGTGTCAAATAAATAAATAAGATCTTTAAAAAAAAAAAAAAACCATTCCGGGACGCCTGGGTGGCTCAGTGGGTTAAGCCTCTGCCTTCGGCTCAGGTCATGATCCCAGGGTCCTGGGATCGAGCCCCACATCAGGCTCTCTGCTCAGCAGGGAGCCTGCTTCCCTTCCTTTCTCTCTCTGCCTGCCTACTGGTGATCCCCGTCTGTCAAATAAATAAATAAAATCTTAAAAAAAAAAAACAAAAAAACCCCAAAAAACCCAAACCATTCCCTCTTCTTTTTGGCACCAATCTTGCATTCTTATTTGGGGAGCATTCCTCCCCCCATCCATATCCTACATTCTCAGCCACCTGCTGGGAGTGGAACGGATGCCACCCTCTGGGGTGGTTAAGTAGAGTAACACCTGCCCTGGCCTGGCAGACTGACCAGAGGTAGCCACAGGCCGTTGTCTGGACCAACAGTATGTTCTCTTCTATTCTTCACAAGCAATCTTTCTAGCCTTACAGTGCCTGTCACCCAACCTTATGATTTAACTTCAACAGAATCCCCACCATTCTCCAAACATAGCTTGGTTTTCCCACCCCGTGATTCTACTCAAGTCATTCCCTTGTTTAGAATGCTTTTTCTAAAATGCTCTCTCGCCTCAACGTCCTCAAAAATCCTGTACTTCTTTATGTCAGAGCCTGATTCACATAGTATCTCCTCGGCTTCTAGCTGAGTTCATGTGGCCCTCCTCTGAGCTCCTTTAGCCTTTGATATACCCACTCTCCAAAATCTAACACGCACCAGAATACACAAAAATAACTCTTACTGGGGCGCCTGGGTGGCCTCTGCCACTGAAGGCCTCTGCCTTCAGCTCAGGTCATGATCCCAGGTCCTGGGATCGAGCCCCGCATCGGGCTCTCTGCTCAGCAGGGAGCCTGCTTCCTCCCCTCTCTCTCTCTGCCTGCCTCTCTGCCTACTTGTGATCTCTCTCTCTCTCTCTGTCAAATAAATAAAATCTTTAAAAAAAAAATAACTCTTACAACTCAACAATAAAAAGTCAAATAACCTGCTTGCAAAGTGGGCAAAGGATTTGAGCAGACTTTTTTCTAAGATCTACAAAAGGCCAGAAAGCACATACAAAGATGCTTAACATCACTAATCATTAGGGAAAAGCAATCAAAACCAAAACAATGCCACTTCATGTCCAAGAAGGTAGCCACTACCAAAACCAAAACCAAACATAAAACAAAAAAACAAAACAAAACAAACAAAAAAAAACAAGCGTTGGCAAGGGTGTAAAGAAACTGGAACCCCTGCACACTGCTGGTGGGAACAGAAAATGGTGCTGCCGCTATGAAACCAGTATTATGGCAGTTCCCCTAAATATTAAACAGAGCGACTCAGCAATTCCGCTTCTGGATATATACCCTAAAGAAATGAAAGCAGGGAGTTGATCAGATATTTGTAAACCTGTGTTCACAGCAGCATTGTTCATGACAGCGAAAAGATAGAAGCAACCCAAGAGTCTATCAACATATGAGTGGATAAAATGTATTCAGCTTAAAAGGAAACTCCAGACGCATGTGACAATATGGATAAACCTTGAAGACATGGTAGTAAATGAAATGAGCCAGGCACAAAAACACAAATATTGTTATGATTCCACTTATATGAAATGCTCATAGTACATTTCAAATTCATACAGCAAGAGGGGTGCCTGGGGGGCTCAGTTGGTTAAGCATCTGCCTTTGGCTCAGGTCATGATCCTGGGGGTCCTGGGATTGAGCTCCATGTTGGGCTCCCTGCTCAGCTTCTCCCTCTCCCTCTACCACTCTCCCTGCTTGTCCTCTCTCAAATAAATAAAATCTTAAAAGAAAACAAAAACCCAAGAAATTCATACAGAAAGAAAGTAGAATGATAGTTGCCAGGGACTGTGGGAAGGACTCAATCTCACTACCCTGAGATCAAGAATTGGACACTTTACTGGCTAAGCCACTCAGGTACCCTTGTGTGTAAATCCTTAATTGGCCTAGAAGCCAAAAGACAGTTATCTCCTTATCCCCCCAAAGAATATTATTCTCTGGCTCCTACCTTGGGGAAAAAAAAAACCCAAGACCTGGTCACTTATGTTACTCTCATTTCCCCTTCTCCCCATTGGACAATCTCACCAAGGGACATACCTAACAGCATCAGCTTTCAGGTAATAATTTACCACTACTGTACCTTACACCTTACCTTACCTTCATTTTCAGAAAGGATCTTCATGGATTTAACATTTCTTAGCCTTTTGCCACCTTCCGGGCCCTGTGCCAAATCAGTGTGTACAAGATAAACACAGTCCCTACCACCAATGCGCTGACAGTCTAATGAAGAACTGTCCAGCAGAAATAAAGAAAACCATAAACAAGTCATTTAAAATTTTCTAGTAGCCACGTTTATAAATAAAGAAAAAAGGGTGAAATTAATTTCAATAACATATTCATTTAACCCAGTATACCCAAAGGATTATCACTTGAGTATATAATTAATATTAACAAAGTTAAAATACATTATATTCTTTTTCCTTGTTCTAAATCTTGTCAATCTAGTGTATATTTTACAGCTGGAGCATAACTCAGTTTGGACTAGCCACATTTCAAGTGCTCAATGCCCAACATGCTAGTGGCTACTGTACTGGACAGCACAGAACTTTGTGAACATAACTTTGAGAACAACTAGGATCATGATCTCAAAAGTGCCTCACATTTACTGGATGGGGTGGGGTGGAGTAGGATGGGAGTAACCAAAAAGTGAATGAAGGAACCTAGAGGAGCTTACCCATCAAAGGAAGAGCTGGTGCAGTCATATACCATCTCCCGGTTACCCTTCATCTGAAGATATGCATCACAATTGTCACAACCATCATATTCAAACTGGTCTATAGTCTGGGAGAGGGAAAGAAAGGGGTAGGGGTGAGCATAAACAAGGCCAAAAGAATGAGTAGCTCTCTCCATACTTCTACCTGGTCAAGCAGAAGGCTCCCTATGCTGGCTCTGCCTCATCAGGCTTTCCACACACCACTCCTACAGCTCCATTTCTAAAGTTCCGCCCACACCCTCACAGTCCTCCCTCTCTTGTTCCTAACTGCGTTTTACCTATTTCTTTCCCTAGTCTCCTCAGGGACAGGCATCCTCTCTGACTACTCCCTCAGCTGCAGATCCCCACCCTCACCTGACTCTCAGTGGCCTTAGACTTCAACAGAAGTTCACTGAATGTCTGTTAAGAATCACACGTGTGCTAGCTAAGGATTCAAATGCATCTAAAGACTGCCTGTGTTCCTGCAGACTTAAACGATGGCCTTCCAGCAGGTTCCCACATCCCCCTGCGCCCCGCCAAACCCAGGGTCCTGGAACTTAATTTTCTCTTCGCTATCCCCCAGCCCCGTTCCACTTTTTTCCCCCACCTTGATTCCCCCCATCGCCCCTACAACCAGCTCCCCGAAGGACACCTTGACCAGCGAACACAGCAAACAAGCCCGCAGATGCCGCAGATCCTTCGGCACCGTCTCGAGGGCCATCCTCTCCGACAAAAGCACAGCAAAGAACTGGGCCACAGATTCCTCAGCCGCAGGAAGTAAACAGCGAATTACCCAGAATGCCTCCACTTCCGGTTCCCAGGACTTCCGCTTCCTGTGTGGGAAGTCGCAGGTCCCAGCCACCGCCCCCCCACCCCCGCCCGTCCTACGGAGATGGTTTCTCCCGCCTGAAAGGCGGGACCGGCCGGGAGTCACCTGGGCCGGCGCGCGCGCCCGCCACCTGGGCCGGCGCGAGGGCGAGGCCGTGGCGGCCGTTGGGCCTGTGGGCAGGGCCCATGGGGGAGGGGCGGCGCGGTTGGCGCCTGCGCGGGAACGCGCCGCAGCCGGAGCCGGAATCCCGGCGGGGCGGGCCCTTTGATGTCGGTCCCTGGCAGTCGGCCGTTCGTCCCCTTGGGAGGATCCCAGATGCCAGCCGAGATCCTTTTTTGTCTTGCCGTTTTAAAAAAGCGCAGGGCCAGAGAGCCTACTGTCTCCCTCGGTTATCTCTGCCAAGAGGGAAAGAAATCAGGGACAGCCCCTTTCTTCCTGAGAGCAGTGTAGGGTTTCCATTTGCCGTCCGCCGGAATTGTGGCTTGTGAGCCGATGGCGCGTAACAGGCGTATTTATTTTTAAAAAACTCTTTACGTACTTTACTCGTTCCAGCTGATAATTTAGGCTTTGTGCATCTTTTAGCATTTAGACAGTTCCTTTACTTGAGAACATCTGTAGGGGATAGGAGAGTGTCTCCCCCCGCCCCCACCTTCTAGAAAGCTAGATGCTTCTGTGCTCTGTGCTTCAAAACTGGGCAACAGATAATGACGACCCCTATGAAACATTTCCTGGAGAAGCAGAAGGGGAAATGTGCTTTGTGAGGCTATGTGGAATTCATACCAACTTAGCAGTAGCTCTGGATCCTCAACAGTAGTCGCAGGAGTAGGGAGAGCACAGTCATTTGTGTTTATCAGAATTGGAGCTCTGGGATATAAATAGGTAGTTTCAGGCCCCGATGTTCTGTCCTCCCAACCAGCCCTCCGAACTGAAACAGAGCTTCTTCAAGCGGGGGTGGGGGGGCTGTTGTTTGTGCCCCTGCCATGCTTTGTTCAGATGGGCTCTATGACTGGGGTTAGAATGTTCTCCAGCATTGGATACTTAACACCTCCAAACATGCTTTCACTCTTACCTGGGGAGCCCTGCCACAACTCTGTGAAGTAGGCCTATTTTATGGGTGGAAAAGTGAGGCACAGAGTATTCGCTACAGGTTACAAAGTCATTGAAGCATCACAAGAGTGTGAAGTAAAAGGTACAATAATAATACAGATAGCAACTGGACCACAGAATCCAGTCATGCTTTCCTCCCTTTCCTGATCTCACTAAACCATGCTTTTAGGGGCATACAAACCAATGCTTGTTGCCTAGCCCACCACTCTGTCCTATCCCTTCCTAAGTCAGAGCCTAACCTCTGATACCAGAAATAATTTACTTCTGTCAATGTAGAAGATGAAACCGTTACCGTGAGTGACCGTCATGACAGAACAAAACCACAAGACAAGACCGCATTTATGGATAAATATATTAGCAAATAAATACATTTCTCAACATAGTGCCTGATTCAAGCGTCTTTCTGTCTGGTTCAGATATAAATACCCATGTGGGTGCCTAGGTGCTAGTTCCCCACTGACTTTGAGGGAAGAAGTTTCCCAGGTAGGGTCCTGTGTCCACTTAGCTCCCACATTCACATTCCAAATGGGATAATGCCTGAGGAGCTGGCAATGGTCCAGCTGCCCTGGGGTGAATGTCACCCTCAGGGGGCCCCTCAGCCCTTGCCCACTCGGTGCCAGCTACCCGGGCCAGATGTCCTGCATGTACACCTCTTGCATGTACACCTTCCTGGGTGTCCCTGGTCTGTATGGCTTATGGGAAGTGGGGCCTTGGAGCCATCTAAGCCCAAATGTCCCACTTTGCCTTTCCTTTGTTTTCCCCGGTTCCTCATCCCTGCTCTGAGAGAAAACTCCGAGAAAAGAATTCATCATTGTCCTTGTTCAGCTGTAATTCTGTCTTTTCTACCTTCATTCCATCCTCCCTCTTCTAGATGAAGTCCAGCAGAAATCCTCTTCTTTCCACCTACTTTGGGACTTTGAGATAGGCAACTTCCAGGAAAGAATTATTCCCTCCCCCACTACCCCCACTCCCAAGCCCCAGAGGAACTGGGGCTGCTAGAGTGATGAGGGAGTTTGAAAGTCGGAGACTTCATCCCAGGTTCTTCAGGGCGCTGTACTGCTTTAGGGACAGAACTCCACACCCTGGCTTCCCAGAGCCTCCCCTCTGACTTAATAGAGTGGATATGACAATTAAAGACAAGAAGGGAAGAGCATTCTCCCTTATGCACCAGGGCAGGTACTGCCTGGAGAAGCTGCACAGTCTCCCTTTATAGGGCTCAGGGCTCATCTACGTTCCTGATCTGTTTGCAAAGAAGGAAAATGACACAAGCCGAGGTTGCTGCTGATGCAGCAGCTTTACCAAGGCGTCAAAGCTGGTGTGCAGAACTCACCCAAGAGAGAAGGTAAGAAGGACCCTTGACAGGTGTGCACATGAGGCTTGGGACTAGGAAGACCTGCTGGGCCTGGGGAAAACAGCAGCACCTTTATAACATCTATCCACCCATACCCAGCTTCCTGTTCTCAAAAGACAGCCTTTAAGGGAGCCGGCCCACATAGGGAGTAGCTGGCTGCCCCACTGGACACAGGCTTGCTGACTGCAGACGCGTTCTGCACTCAATGTCCAGCGCTGGGAGCAGGGAGCACCTGCCACCCACCACCACCACTCCTCTTCCGGAGGTGCCAGGAAGTATGGCCCAAAAGAGGGGTATTTTCTGAGGTCCTTTCTTCACTCTGTGCCAGGCAGGGCCAAGTCATCCAAGTACGCTCTTGGTTGGAGCTAGGTCTGAGCATCTCACACAGCCTGTTCACACAGCTCCTCAGTCTCCTCCTCCGAGCCTGCATTTAGAGAGAGGAGGGAAAGAGGTCACTGAGAGTCAGGCCAGCTGCTTTCCTGTCCCACCTGCAAGACAGTATGGCTGGGAGAGAACTACAGAGAGGGAGGAGCAGGGAATGTATCCAGAAGGGGCAACTAGATTGAAAGCTGGGAGGGGCCCCAGCTGGGATAAAGGGGAGAGAAAAACAAGAAAGCTCAAGAAAGAGAAACATACATAGCAACCAGTGTGTTATAATTACTTACTATTTGCTCATTAACCCAGTAAATACTTATTAAGCACTTGTGAATCTGGTCTGTTACCATATGCCAAATAGAAGAATAAGCAGGGACCTGACAATCTTGTAGGAGAGAGGGTGTCCATGCAAAGGGAAATTATGCAGTGGGACGGGACTGGATCATAAGACCTTTCCTGGAAAGGGGACAGATCATGTTCAAGTGGAGCAATCAGGAAGGGCTTCCTGAAAGTGCAGATAAATGAGCTAGTCGGGCTGAAATGGGTAAGAACTGGATTTCTGGGAAGAGGAAGGCAGCAGAATATTCTGGGTTACAGGGACCGCGAGAAGTGTTTACTAGGTTTGGCAAGGGAAGGGGAAGACTGAAAAATAAAGTGGGGAAGGAGGACGGGGGCTAGTCGGTGCTAGAGCCTCGAAGGCCAAACAGGCTCAGTTTTTGTTTACTGTGGACAAAACAACATGTAGAAATTTCTGTACAGTTTGTTTAGAGACGATGAGCCTGGCAGCAGCAGGTGAGCAGGGCCCAGCCTTCATGGCCCTGTAAGAGGGGAAGGAAGAGCTAGGAGGCTCCTGCCTTGGTCTTTAGGCTGCATCGAAGACATGGGCAGGGACCATGTATCCTTCTTCTTCTTCTTTTTTTTTTTTATATTTTATTTATTTATTTGACACAGAGAGAGAGATCACAAGTAGGCAGAGAGGCAGGCAGAGAGAGAGAGGGGGAAGCAGGATCCCTGCTGAGCAGACAGCCCGATGCGGGACTTGATCCTAGGACCCTGAGATCATGACCTGAGCCGAAGGCAGAGGCTTAACCCACTGAGCCACCCAGGTGCCCCCATGTCTCCTTCTTCTGAAGGAGAAGGTAAAAAAAGCTCTCAGGGACAGAGTTAACAGAACCTGGTGCTGACTGTATTTGAGGAGCAGGGAAGAGGGAGGTGTCCAAACCAGTTCTATGTACAGGAGAGAGGGGAGGTGCTGGTCTGGCTCCAGTAGCCGCGAGAGAGCCCATGTGACAGGTCCAAATGGATCATCAAACACATGACCAAAGCTTGCTTTACATGGCTCCAAGGAAGCCATGGTCTTCTCTACTGTCACTGTGTACGTGCCTTTGACCGCATAGACCGATCTCCCGGTTGACAAATCCCATGTCCTCAGTGCCTAGCCTGGAACCTAGCCCATAGCAAGCATCAAATGCAGGAAGGAAAAAGGAGGGAAGGGCGTCTGGGTGGCTCAGTGGGTTAAAGCCTCTGCCTTCGGCTCGGGTCATGATCCCAGGGTCCTGGGATTGAGCCCCGCGTTGGACTCTCTGCTTGGCAGGGAGCCTGCTTCCCTCTCTCTCTCTCTGCCTGCCTCTTTGCCTACAAATGATCTCTGTCTGTCAAATAAATAAATAAAAATCTTTTAAAAAAAAGAAAAGAGAAAAGGAGGGAAGAAATGAATTAATGAATGATAAAAGCTCTAGGTCTTAACTTTAGGGTTCCTAGACTGAGAGGTCTTATATTTCAGGACCTTTGGGTTCCCTTTTGGGGTGCCTAGGGAGAGCTGTAGGCAAAGAGCTGTGTCATCCAAACCATGGGAGAAGATGGGGGAAAAGGGGGGGAGGCTGCTCTGGAGAAGGAAGAGGATTTGAGCAAATAAACACCACATTAAAATGGAGGATTTACATTATCCGTATTGGTTGTAATACAATTATCAGGGATGCACTGAGGCCCCAGGAGGATAAGGTTGGTCTTATTAACAAGGGTGCTCAGAAGGGAAGCCTTAGTTGTTCTTTTACCCCAGGGGGAGAGGAGAAAACCTAAGGACCCCCAGGGTTGCTGGGAACCACCCATGATTTTTTTTTCTTTTCTTCACCCCCCCCCCGCCTTTTTAAAAATAATTTCCATAGATCTTCTCATATGGCTTAGTGTTACAGATACCTGCAATTATTTCCCCTCCAAGACTTCACATTGGCTGGGATTACAACTATCAGTAAGTACTTCTCCATGCTGTCCCTCAAGAGCAAGGAACACTTCTTGGCCTTCTTTGTTATCTAAAGCTTATAACTGGGGACGCCTGGGTGGCTCGGTCAGTGAAGCCCCTGACTCTTGGCTTCTGCTTGGCTCATGATCTTGGGGTGATGGGATCAAGCCCCATGTGAGACTCCACGCTCAGCAGGGAGTCTGCTTAAACATTCTCTCCCTCTGCCCCTCCCCGATCCCCTTCTCAAATAAATAAATCTTTAAAGCTGATAATTGAACTGTGGGCACAGCTTGACTAATTATTACAATATTGAAACACTTACATTTGAGCTGCTGCCTCAAACCACCGCAAGTGCTATCTGATGTTTCCTCCACACTGGCACTTCCCCCAAGACCGCCCTCTGCTCTGGCAACCAAAGGACCAACACCTGGCAGAGTCAGAGTACCTCGGCCAGCATCCTGCGCTATGCCTGCTGTTCAGGATTTTGAATGTTACCCCACTGCACCCTTCTCAGCTGCTGTCAACCCCCTCATTGGCTGACTTCCCCCATCCTGCAGAAACCTCCGGTACCCGCTCCTCACCACACCCTCTTCTCCTGAAAACTCACCAGGCTGGGCTGGCGGCAGCTGGCAGTGAGGGTAAGGGCATGGCCTGCCCTCTGGGGTGCCAGAACTCCATTCAGAAGGCCCCTCTCCAGGTGGGTGCGGTCCTAGGGACTGGCGTGGAGTCAGACACAACCACACTGGCTGTGAACTTGAGTAACAAGGGCCTGGGCTTTCTGGCAGCAGCCTCCTGTCCAGGCCCGGAGGCCCAAAGATCAACGGGTGGGCCTCCGGGGACCAAGGGTATGCCAAGCTGGTACCGTAATGGGGGAAATTCTGGCAAGCTGGGTGTGCCATTAAGTCCTGGGGCTGAGAGGCAGGGGTGGGCTCTGAGAGGCCCCCCCGCCTTTTCCTCTGTGGGTGTCGAACAGGAAGGCTGGATTTCTGCAAATGGAAGAGGCTACTGGGACTGGGGCTGGCGGCATCAGCTGAGCCTGGGGTTGCCTCTGGGAGGGTCCTGGGCCGTTGTGGGCTGGGGAGCTGCCCTGAAGGGGCAGTTAGGTTGGATCTGGCAGCCTGCTGATCAGGGGAAGGCGGCTCTGGCTGGGGCTGTGTCTGAGCAATGGCAGGCCTGGCCTGGGGGACCCCAGTTTCTGGGCCAGGCTTTCGGCCATGCCACTGGAAGCGCTTTTTGTAGTGGTGGTGTCGGTGGCGGTGGTAGTGGACGTGGCTGGAAACCTGGCTTTCCCCTGTGGGCACCACGGAGTCCAAAGACCGGGGCCGGGAGGTCCTGCAGGGCCGTGTCTCCTCTCCCTGGGGCTCCCCTTCCGGGCTGCAGTACACCAAGGGGTCAAAGTCACTGCTCAGGGAGCTGCGGAAGGTAGAGCTGCTGCCGTGAATGCCCTGCAGACTGACGTCTGTGCAGTTGACCACTGAGTCACTAGAGGAGCCGTGGCAGGGCCCCGAGCTAGAGTCACTGGCAGGCCCATCGGCCATGTAGCCACTGCGCTCCGTGCGGTAGCTCTCTCCAGAGCCGCTGCTGTCATGAGGCCTGGCCCGGCGTGCGGGTGCTGGGCACACCGAGGGGTGCTGCGATGTGCGTCGGAGCGGGCTCAGCCCCCAGCCCTGCGCGTAGGGGTGCTGGACCACTGCCAGGCGCTGCTGCTCGCCCAGAACCCTGGGGTGTGTGGCTCTGGGGACGCGGTGGTGCCGGGGGGCTGCGCCTGGCTCCTGGGAGGTTAGGAAGGGACCAGGTCGTGGGGGCCGAGCCTCTGCACCCCGGGAAGGGCCCAGCACGTAGGCAGCAGGCAGGTGGTAGTGCGCATGGCCAGGATGCTGGCGAATGAGGTGCAGTCTCCGGCCTGGTTCCTGGTAAGAGCGAGAAGGTCCCAGGGACTGAGAAAACGAATCTCCCTCTGGAAGAAAGAACCAAGAGCATGGGTGTTTGACTCCATGAATTGATGGAGGGTGGCTGCAGCGGCCCCATTCAAGCCCACGTAGCTGCATGTTCAGTCAGAGTTGGGGGACCAAGGACATTCCTAATCTGCCTGTGCCCTGGGACGCCCTGGCTCCTTCCAGCCAGTCTCTCTCCCTGGGGGTTCCACTCTCTATGTCCATCCCCACTCCTCCCACCAGCCCATTTGGGGCTCTTTCACTCAGGGCCACCACTGGCCTGTAGCATACCTTTGGGTAAATTAGAAAAAGGCTCTCTTTCCTCAAGATACTTCACTTTCA
The DNA here is from genome assembly GCF_902655055.1 of Lutra lutra. Taxonomy (NCBI): domain Eukaryota; kingdom Metazoa; phylum Chordata; class Mammalia; order Carnivora; family Mustelidae; genus Lutra; species Lutra lutra. Next base: position 32,826,253 of record NC_062293.1, read on the forward strand.
TCTTTCAGGAAATTTCCATACTATCCTGGTTTTGTTAGAATAAGATACTTTATTGCCAGAAACTCAGAATTATAAATACACAAACCACCCAGATTTGGAATCAACAAAGTTGTCATAAAAATACGATTTTTAGGGACGCCTGGGTGGCTCAGTCGGTTAAGCCACTGCCTTCGGCTCAGGTCACGATCCCAGGGTCCTGGAATTGAGCTCCACAACAGGCTCCTTGCTCAGCAGGGAGCCTGCTTCTCCCTCTGCCTCTGCCTGCTGCTCTGCCTGCTTGTGCACTCGCATTGTCTCTCTCTCTGTCTGACAAATAAATAAATAAATAAATAAAATCTTAAAAAAAAAAAAAAAAGATTTTTAAAGTAACAAAGAAGTCTACAATGTGAACTGTGGTTTGTCCCCCTTCATAGGAAGTACCCTTGAGCAGTGCACAGCCTGAAGAACTGTTAAGGGAGACCAGCATTCCCCTCAGCTTCAAGGCAACATGCTCCGTTGGAAGGCAGCCTCATCCCAGACCCACCCCCCCACCCCAGCACACAGCAGAGTGCACAGCCCACCTCCTACCTACGATGTTGAACATGCAGAGAGGGCAAGTCCGGTGCTGATGGAGCCAGGGGTCCACGCACACACGATGGAACTCATGGAGGCAAGAAATGACCCGTAGCTCCTGTGGAACACAAGGGAGTCCGAACCAAAGTTACCTGTAGCTGCAGCAGTAAAATGGGGCCTCCCCTTCTTGCTGTGACCTTGTAAAATACCACATAGTAGCCTAGAAATGATAAGGGCTTTGGCGTCAGGTCAACCTGACTCTTGCCACTTGGCTGCATTACCTTGGGCAAGTTCCTTAACAGTTTTCTGCTCTAAAATGAGGATAAAAAGAAAATCTACCCCCACTGGGCATTGTCATGAGGCTGACACGAGATCATGGCTCTGAAGCACCCACTGCAAAGCCTGGCACGTGGCCACACCGAACAAAGCCTAGCTCTCCGTCCCTGGAAGACCAGGGAAAGAGCCAGAGATCAGGGCTGTCCCCTCCCTCTGCCTCATAAAAGATACACAGGGTACAGATGCAACCAGGGAAGCAGCCTTCAGTGCCCTGCCCAGCCTCCTGTGCAAGCGTCCCTCCCCGGCCCAGTCACGTCACAAAGGGCAAGCTCGAGGCCCGCCTTACCTGGCCCTCAGAGAACTCCTCCAGGCAGATGGCACACACGGGGGCTGAGCTACAGCTGCTGCTCGAGTCTGGCCACTCAGCCCGAGCCCTCCCGCAGCTGGCCCGGTACCTCCTGGTGGCCAGCTGGCTGATGGCCCAGGCGGTTCGCTGTTGAAGGGGATCCTGGGAAGAGGGCTGGGGCTCAGACTAGGGCAAGGGCTCTTTGCCCAAGGGTTCCTTGTCCCTCACCCTGGGACTGTACTGGGTTCCCAGTCACTCAGTGAGACCACACAGCCCACTGACTATCCCTAGGTGTCTGTCCTCTTCAAGGTCATACCCGGCTCTGCCAAGCCTTCCTAGCCCACCCCCATTCATACCACCAAGCCTTCCTTTCCTTAATGGGCTGGAAGAGAAGTTTTTCATCCCACTGCCTGCCTGGTATCTTAACTTGGATATCTAATAGGCCCATCAAATGGCATTCCTTTTTTTTTTTTTTTTAAAGAGATTTTATTTATTTATTTGACAGAGAGAGATCACAAGTAGACAGAAAGGCAGGCAGAGAGAGAGAGAGAAAGAGAGAGAGAGAGAAGCAGGCTCCCTGCTGAGCAGAGAGCCCGATGTGGGACTCGATCCCAGGACCCTGAGATCACGACCTGAGCCGAAGGCAGCGGCTTAACCCACTGAGCCACCCAGGCGCCCTCAAATGGCATTCCTAATCCCATTAACCCCCCAACCACACACCCATCCTTCCCCGCTTTAAAACTTAATTCAGATCATGGTACTGGTTCTGCTCAAAATCTTCTCGTATCTCCCACTTCACCTGGAGTGAAAAAACACTGTCCTGCCAATGGCTTCCGCAGTCCAGCAAACCCCTGTCCTCACCTCTCACTCACTCTACTCCAGCCTCCTGGCCGCCTGTCTGTTCCTCAGACATACTGGGCACATTTCTGGCTCAAGGCCTTTGCCTGTACTGGGCTCTCTGTCCCATCACGCTCTCCCCAAATACCTCCACAGACGACCTCCTCACCCACTTAGGGTCTTTCCTATAAATGCCATCCCCCCAGTGAAACTTTCTCTGGCTTTGCTTTTTAAAAATTAACCCTTTCCCTTTACATTCCCTCTTCCCTCTTCTATTTTATTTTTCTCTCTGGCACATACCACCATCCAAATATACCACATAGTTTATTTATTTTGCTTTTGCTTATTGTCTAAGCTTCCCATTAGAATGAAAGCTCCCTGAGGGAAGGGATCTTCTGTCTTTTTGTTCACCCTGCTCTTGCCAACACCCTCTATTTGCTGAATAAATAAATGAATGGGCAAACCTCCATGGAGGGGCTCTACAAGTCAAAGGCCAGGGTATTTAGATGTAAATGACTGCAAGAGCCTAAGGGCACCTTCTTTCCTCCCCTTTTCCCTTCCCACTCCTTTATCCTCCCCCACACAGGAACATGCCCACCTCCACCCCCCCACCCCCCCCAGTGCCCCCCACCCCAGCTCACCGGCCCGCTGTGGCGGGGGCGGCACCGGAGGCGAAGCACGGAAGCCAGGATGACCACAAAGATGGTGCCCACCACTGTCAGGAGGATCCACACGTCATAATCTGGCTGGGGAAGTGAGCAGGGATTGAGAGAGTCATACTTCTGGAAGGAGGTGGGCCAATCTGGGAAAAGCTCACGTGCCCGGGAGGCAGAGAGCCAGAGGTCCCCTTGAGTCTTTTAGCAGCGGGGAGAAGGTAGGGAGGAACCTGCAGGGGGTGCCAAGTGGTCCCTCTCTGCCCAAGGGCATGCATAGGAGAGGGTTCTCCAGATGTTCCTTGGGAGAGGTACTCTCTGAAGACCCATCTGCTTGGGAGAAAGAGGAAAGGGACCCCCCTGCAGAGTGGCAGCCTCCCAGTGACCCCCTGGGTGAGATTTCCAGCTGGTGGAGAGACACCAGCCAGGGATCAGGGGCTGGGGGCCAGGGTGTCAGTCTGGCTCTGCTACTCTGTGCCGGGAAACCACGGAGCTGAAAACAACTTTAGAACTCAGGGGCCTAATCTTCTCATTCTGCAGATGAAGCCCAGAGGGGGAAGAAACGTGTCCAGAAGCACACAGCTGGTGTGTGAAGATGAATGGTTAGGGTTTCAGAATTCTCTTTGGCTCCAGGAGTGCAAGGGCTTTTGATGAGAGTTGCCACAGGAAGAAATGGAGGTGAGAATGGGTGCCAGGGCAGGGGCTGGAGATCTGGTGTGCTTACCCAGGTTGGGGGCTCCTTCAGCTCAATCCTAACATGGGCCTTTCGGTTTTTGTACACAAACTCCATCAGCTTCTCGGCGTCCTTACCCCAGATCAACACCACTGGCCACGTCAGCCCCAGGGGCTGCTGCAACTGCAGGAGGAAGAGTACCCACAAGGGCTGCTGTGTCCTCACTTGTCTTTCCCCAGGTGACTTGATCTCCCTCCATCCAGCCCCCTCAAACCCAGGTCCTGGGTACCTGCTCAGCAGCAGCTCGATCCTCCGTGATATCAAAAAGGACAGCGCTGGCTCCTCGCTCCCCCGCCATCCGGGCCTGCAGAGACACACAACAGTGGTCCCCCTGCGGTCAGAGCAGGACACAGCCCACCCAGGCCCTGGCCTCCCCCTCCCACGTCTATCCATTCCTCGGGCATCGCACACACCATACCTCTGCACACTCCTGTATGACAGTTGCAAGGCAGCAGTGGGACTAGGATCCCTGTCCTGCAAGGAGCGCACTCAGCTCCCACTGCCTTCGAGGACAACGTTCGGTCCTAACTTTTGTAATCAAATAAACCCTTAACAAGAATTTAGTTGTGCCAGGTAGTAGACTAGGCTCTGGAGCTAAGGACAAATAAGACATCTCCCTGCTCTCAGAGTACCCCAAGTCTGCCTTCACTAAGAGCTGGGATAACAGAAAGCAGGGAATGACCAGCACCCCCAGGGAGTGCGGAAGGGTGACTAGTCCCCAGTACAGAGAGGGAGAAGGGGAGAAAAGACAGCTCCTTTTAGAGCTGGGCTTTCCACAGTCCCGCCCTGCCTGCCAAGAGGAGCCTGTGGGCATCCCCCAAAGGCCTGGGACCCTGCTGCCACCCAAGGTCTCTGGCAGAGCCCCGGGCTCAGCCCATCTCTTGGTGTCTCTCTCCCAGCCACACTCTAGTTTGCTGACACGTTTCCTGGCTCCAGTTCAAGGACTTAATGGGGTCCCTGTCCAGTGTTTTGTCCCTGAGGTGGCACTGGAGATTTCGTAGGGAGGGACCCGAAGGGCTGTTCCCACAAGGGCACAACTGTGTGTGCAGGCTTGGGGCAGCAGAATCTAGCCAGGCAGCCAGGCAGAACAGAGTAGAGCCAAAAAGAGTAAAAAGGCAAAAATCTAGCAGCTCTGGGTGTGGGGTAAGAGAAGAGAGATAAGGGCAAGGGGTGGGTGGAGACACAAGGGCAAAGGAGCAGGACAGATACTGCCGTGACTTGGCATCGGGCTGCCCTGCCCAGCACCACCACTCACCAGCTTTCCTCCCCAAAGCCAAGGCTCATCTTGGAAGGGTATCAGGCTGGGACCTTGTGCCCCCAGGGGCCTGCTGAGTCTCTGAGGCTGAGCTGCAGGCACGGAAGGAGTTAATCCCTCTGCCAGCCCCAGTGGCAGGCGGAGGAGCCAGTGCTGGGGCTCACTCACACGCTCAGGCCTTTGATCTCTGCTTTCTTTCCCTGGGGAGAGCCTGTCCAGGCAGGTCTCCTGCCTGGCAGGCCTGGGAGCGGGGAGTGGGGAGCGGCTCCTCGCCCCTGCTCCTCACGCCCCAGGAGGCAGCAGGGACCTGGGCCCCTCAGAACTGGCAGCTTACAAGCAGGGAAGCCCTGGAAAGTGGTGGAGACACTCAAGTGGGGGCCCATAATGGGTCAGGAGGGTAACTTTCCCCCTTCCTCCCTCCCTCCCTCCCCCCAAGCTGCTAAGTCCTGGGACTGGACTAGCAGCACCCTGGCCCAGCCCAGGCTCAGGCTCCACAGTGTAACCAACTGGAAATTTACAGGACTCCGGAATGAAATTGCGGAAGAAATTGAGAGGTCTGAGCCTTCCTTGTCCTCCTGCTCACTTACTCCCAGGAAGTCCAGCCCAACTAGAGGACCCCAGGCAAAGAGAAGCTCTCCACTCTTAAGAAACGCCCAAGCCATGGTCCCCGAGCAGCCCCAGAGGACAAGAGGGACTTCCACTGCTAATGTCACAGTCCAGGCCTTGGCCAAGGCATTGGTGGGGGGTCACCCCAGTAGTGAAACAGTTGAGACTCCTGGATCCCGCATACTGCCAAAGCCTCACGTTTCTCATGCCCTGACTGAGACCCTATACCCAGCCCAGGCTGGGAAGAGCATGAGGGAAGGGCACAGCCTTCCTTTTCCAGAGAATTTCTTACTTTCCCCACTGTCCCCCTCTTTGAAGGATTGGGGTAGGAAGAGTGGAAAGTAATTACCCTGATGTTCAAACACCCCAGCCCATTATAGCCCATAATTACGAAGCTGTAAAAGAGATCAAAGAGAGCGTACTGGCCAACAAGGGAAACAAACAGGACTTTCAGGCAGTGGGTACCTGTGTCCAGAGTTCTAGGAATCAAAAAGCAAGGCTTGGGGCCAGATGGCAGCCAACGCTGGGGCTGTCCATGCTTCCCTCCAGAACACCTGCACCCCGAAAGTGGGAGAGAGAAAATGAAAGGAGTACTTCTTGGGAGACTGGAATCTGGAAGGTAGAGAGGGTGGGTAGGCCCTCTGCATGGAAAGACGGGGCTCCACAAAAACAACACAGGGATCTCTTTGGGAGCTGCGAAGAGTCAGCCAGCCCCCTTGGTGGCTGCCCACGGCCTCTAGCCCCTGTAACCAGGACACTGCGGGAATTGCACACAACCCTCTACGCCTCTCTGGGCTGTAGGTTTCCTCTCCAGACACAGAGACAAGTCTCTGTCATCTCCTCCTCATCAAAGACTGACTGAGTACCTACTGTGCCCAGGGCGCCAAGCCAGGGAAGGCCAGGCCTTCTAGAACAACTCATTTTCTAGTTGTAGAGACAAGGCATATACATAATACAATGCTGATAACGTTCTAGAGTACAAATGAATGAAATAAACCGGTAGTGCCCAGATAAAGCCCTTCCCTCCACCACCCCACCCCCACTGACACACACACACACACAAACACACACACACAATCTGACACAATACACAGTAAAAGTGAGCTGAGTTTGAGGATGGGGGTGGAGTTAGGAAAGAGACTTGGTTTCCCCCTCCCCACAAAGCGTCTCCGTGAAAACTGGTGTGTAAAAGCACAGACAGAGACCCCGGCAGCATGCCAGAAGCAAGGGATTTCTGCCCCTAATGGGCTACCTGGGTTGGGCCAGTCAGGAAAGATTCAGTAGAAGAGGTGGAATTCATCTGGGCTTGAAAGCAAGGGTAGGAGGAAATAGTAAGGATATAACCTTTATTGAGACCCACTCTGCCCAGATTGCTCAGGTTTGAGTCCGGAATTTCCTACTGACTGTTATCTGTGAGACTTTGAGCATGTCACTTAACTGCTGTATGCCTCAGTTTTCCTTTCTGTAAACTGGGGATAATAATAGGACCTACTTCACAGGGTTGTTTTGCAGACTATATAAATTAATCCACATAAAACCTTACAGTAGTACCTCAGACATAGTCAGTGTCCCTGAAGTATTAGTTATTGTCATATCAGCTATCACTACATGCTTTGGGTATATGATTTCATTTACTCCTCACAACTTTACAAGATAGTCATCAGTTTTGATTTGAAGAAACTGAGGCTCAGAGACACCAAACAACTTGCCCAGGATCACAAAGCTGATAAGAAATGGAGGCAGGATTCCCACTCAGGACTTCAGTCTTCCAAGTGCCTGGTTACCAGGTCGCGGTCTCTATGGTAGGAGAGGCGGGGCCTTGCTGTCTTCACACATCAGGAAAAAGGCCACTGCTCTAGTCCAGGCATGAGGTGACTGGGGCCTGGGTAATCACAAGGATGTCTGTGGAGTTGCTCATAGAGAAACAGAAACCAATTTGGATGACTAGATAGGGGTAGGGGGTGGCAGTGACAGGAACTGAAGAGTCCAGAAAAATCATGGTGAGGGTTTCAGAAAAGATCAAGAGAAGTACCAGTAAGAGAAAAAAACCAATCTTGTTAACTCTGAAAGCATGGGATGATGGTCCCAGTGATGACAATAGTGATAACTGTGATCATTGAGTGGTTCCTATGTGCTTGGCATGGGGCTGAGAGCCTCCATCTGCACTGTCCCATGAAATCTTCACAATTACTTTCTGATGTAAGTTCCATTATTATTTCCTGTCTACGAATGAGGAAACAAGAGGCCCAGAGAGGTGAGCTAAAGTGTCCAGGTCACGCTGAGGGGCAGTGGACATGCTGGGCTTCAGGCCCAGGGCTGTCACCTCAAGACCCCCAGCTCTGTCGATGGTGACGACAGCACCAACACTAATCCATATTCCAGAGCAGAGCCGATGGAAGTCAGCAGTTCTCAAACTTTTATCATTAAAACCCCCCTTTTCCCTATGCCTCCCATGAGCCATATATTTGTTATTTTTAAAATTTTCTTTAAAGGTTTTATTTATTTATTTGAGGTAGTGTGAGAGGGAGAGAAAGCAGCAGCAGGGGAAGGGGCAGAGGGGAGAGGGAGAAGCAGACTCCCCACTGAGCGGGAAGCCCAATGAGGGGCTCGATCCCAGAGCCCCAGGATCATGACCTGAGCTGAAGGCAGATGCTTAATTGATGGAAGACAGGGGCTTAACCAGGCACCCCAAGCCATATTTTTTAAAATGTTTTACCAAACTAACTGCATTTGTTATGTATAATTCATTTTCCTATGAGATAACTTATAACCAAAAGCGATAAATAAATATTTTAGTTAAGTTTGTGGGACTTATAAATCTTGGAAGTAGCTCAGACACCTCCATTCCTACCTTCACAGACCTCCTTTGGGCCAAGGGGCCCTAGATAGGAGCTGCTTGGCGAGGCCAAAGGATGAGGTATGAGGGAAGCCTTGGACCTGCCCCGCTGGAGAACACAGGGCTAGAGCACGCCCACAGAGATGAGGGAGAGGAGAAGCCCTGTGTGAAGCAGCTGAGGAGCGAGTACAGGGGAGGAAGCCTGAGCGGCAACTGCCAAAGCTGTGGAAGAAAGGCAGGTCCCAGGGTCGGGCCAAGGCACTTCTAAACCCCTAATGGTTTTTTGTTTCTGGGTTTGTTTTAGCTCAGGCACTATTTGGTACTTGACATATATCATTTTTATCCTCACAATGATCACTGGGGTAGAAAATAAAAGCCCCATTTTATGGCAGAGGAAACAAAGGCACAATAAGGTTAAGTGCCTCAAAGAGCACTCCCCTCATGTTCCTTGCTTCCTAGCCTCTGCGCACGTGCCTCAGTTCTCCTGCAGGAGTGCGATCCTCCCAGGGGGAGAAGGAAACCTCCCGTGTGGACGGCGTCCTGACGTGGCCCAGTGTTCACAGTATGGGAGATCATACCCGGCTTTAGAAGAAGAGTGAAGCTTCTCTGAGGCCTTCTTCCCCCTTCTCTCCTCCCACACGCCTGCATCTCACACGCGCTCTCTCTCTCTTTCTCTCTCTCACACACACACACACACACACTCTCTCTCTCTCTCTCTCTGCCCTCACGTTCGTACTACCAAACACTAGGTACTCGTCTACCAAATGAATAAATGAATGGCATTTGCCCATATTCTGTCAAGCAAGGGAAATGGAATAGCCAGAAGCAGGGTAGCTTCAATCTAACAAAATTCTGCTGCTGTTAAAGACCCACATAGTCTTTTTCTTCTTCTTCTTCTTTTTTTTTTAAGATTTACTTATTTTTTGAAGGAGGGGCAGAGGGAGAGAGATAATCCTGAAGCAGATTCCCCACTGAGTGCCGAGTCAAACGAAGGGGGGGGGGGTGCTCCATGTGGAGCTCCACGTGGGGCTTGAGCTCAACCACCCCAAGATCATGACCTGAGCTGAAACCAAGAATCAGCCACTTAACCAACCAAGGTACCCAGATGCTCCAAGACCCACACAGTCTTGCATTGAAACCATGCTCTCCCCCTTCCAGGTGTGTCCTGGCCCCCATTTCCCACATCCTCCCCCGGCCCCCTTCTGCACTGGTGTAGCCAGCCTGGCAGAGCAGCTCCACCCACGTGTGGGGCCACGTTTGAATCCTGCCCACATCCCTGTCCCCTCCGTGGGCTCGTGGAAGAACCCAGGCTGCTTCCTTGAGACTCCTGGCTCAGGAAGCAGGCCTCGGGAGGATCAGGAAACCCCCAGGGGGATCTGGGCCCAGGCACAATGAGCAGGCACAGGGGCTGGGACCCGCAGCTTCCTCTTTTTACCCCACCGGGGAGCTGGACCCCTTCCTCTAAGCTGACCTTACTCACCTGCATAGAATCTAACTAATCTCTGGCTTAGGTCACCCTGAGAATCTTCTCATATGCATTTAGTGTTCCTGGCCAGAATGGGAGGCAACAGCACAAGGAGATTAAAAGCCCAGGTTTGGGAAGTAGACAAGGCTCAGTTCAAATCACAGCTCCACCCCTTCCTAGCGCTGTAACCCTAGCAAGTTACTTAGTTTTTTCTTGTTCTTTTTTTTTTTTTTTAAGTTTCTTTCTTTATTTTTTTAATACTCTCTACACCCAAGGTGGGGCTTGAACTCACAGCCCTGAGATCAAGAGTCGCATGCTCCACTGACTGCACCAGCCAGGTGCCCCAGTTATTTAAGTTTTCTGACCCTCACTTGTCTCATACGTCAAATAGAGAATAAAAATGTCTAGCTTTCCTGATTGTTGTGCAAAGTAAACAAGATGATACGTAAAGAATCTGTCCCACCTGGCCCACGGTCAGCACACAGAGAACGGTAACTAATATTAGAGCAGGAATCACAAATGCACATGTTCACAGGGCCTTTGAGGTAGCAGGCCAGGGAGGAGCGAGGCAAACCCGAGAGCCCGGGACAGTGGAGAGGCGGCAGCTGCCACCAGCTCCGGCCAGCGATGTCCCATGGAAATGTGGAGCCACTGGTTTGTGATCTTGCAGGAAGGTGTTTAGGGATAGGGCAATGGCATCTGTTTCTGCTATTCTCGCATATGCTCGGTTAAAATTTCTGAGAGGTAGAAAAGCCCTTCGACTGACCCCTCCTTGCTCTGATCTGGGCAGGGAAAGGGGTTTAGGAACTTCCAGATGATGTGGGGGGGGGGGCGGATATAGGGCAGGCAGCATGCCCTAGATGACAGGTTCTGCTGGTAGAGGGTGGTTGGTGGGGAAAGGATGGAGGCTTGAATTTCCACCCCTCTCAGACCCATCATGAGTTAGGAAAACCTGAGTGAACTGGGCCCATCTCTCCTAGGCAGCAAGGGGACAGAGAACAAAGGGACCTCTCACGGCCTGGAGCTGGGTGAAGTTCAGAGCGTGTGTGGGGGCAGGTGTGAACCCACCTTGCTGGCCAGGGACAGGCAGGGGCGGGGGGCCCGCTGGGGACTCTCCAGCTTGACGATGCTGATGAATCCAGGCTCCAGATTGTCATCATCACTGGCATTGCACAGGTACAGGGGGTGGGACTGCAGAGAGAGGGAGAGATGGAGAGGTTAGGGAGGCTCGAGGGGAAGTGGTAAGCGGCAGGAACCAAGCACCTGCCCGCGGTTCCAGGGAGGGACAAGGCAGGTCTCCTAGTGGTATGAAAGAGCAGGCCTTCTCATCTGGAGGTCTCAGAGGAAACTAGTAACCATCAGTTGTCATTTCCAGGGTGCCAGGGCCAAGAACACACGGAGGCAGGGAGCAGGTAGGCAGGAGGGTGTCCAAAAGGGGGACCTCCATGAAGAGTCCACTGCAGAGCCACTCCAACAACCCTCACACTGCCCCAGCCTCTCTAACCTACTTCTCCTACTTGTTCCAAAACCCCAGGCTAAGAGCCCACATCAGCACGTTCAGAACCTTGCCTTCCCTCCATGCTCTCTCCAGGGCATCTGGGTGCCACCAGTGCCTCCTGAGATCCCCTGAGATCCCCTGGGTGCCCCCAGAAATCCCCAGCTCTCACATGGCTTGGGTCTTCTCACTCGGCACTGCCTTGTTCCTCTCAATAGCTCCCTTTGCCCCTGCCCTGGGCCCATCCTGGGATGAAGCTGGGCACGAGCAGGGAAAGTGAGGCTTGGCTAACAGCGTTGAACATCACACTTTCTAGGGGCTCATCCTGTCCTCAGCAGCAATGCAGTAGAGAGGGGCCAGCCCAGCGCCTCTGCTCTGAGGGTGTGGCGGGGCCAGTCTGGGACCCTGTGTCCCTAGCCCAGTCGGTGCGGAGCAGTGACTCAGGGGTGAATGGGCCCAATGTGTGCTGACAGACCAGAGGATCCCCCGAGCAGAGGGACAAGAGTGCCCTCTGTATACGTGAGGTGACTCAAAGGCCCATGTGAGTCTAAGTTCCCCAGAGTGCTGTGAGACAAAGTATGATCTCGCGTGGAAACCCAGTATATGCGTCAAGAAAGGGAGGCATGAGGGAGGCATGCCTACTCCCCTGTCCGCTGCTGCTGAAGTCTAAAAGACTTCCAGAAAGGAGCATCAGAGGAACCAGACAGCATTTTGAATTTATGAGGCTGACTCTGAAGATGACAATGCCGGTGAGGGACTTACGGGCACACTTTCTGAGAGCACTGTCATGCTACTTCTTCTCACTGTCACTGCAGTTACCCAAACATAGTGGGTTCTCAAACACAGACACCACCTAGCTTTGAATTCCATTCTTGTGAATACACATCTTTGGGCAGGGGGTGTTGAGATGGGAGTGCCATTCCTGCTCCCAGAATTTAAGGAGTACTAGTCTGGGGTGACCAAAGTTTAGTGTGGAGAAATGTTACGCACATCCCCCTATCGAACCCTGGAAAAAGGCCAGCCAGGGTCCCGGTTGTTCTTGCTTCAGTCCCATTAGTCTGTCTGTCTGTCCATTTGTCCAACCAAACATCCTTTCATTTCTTCATTCTACCAACACTGAAGGCCTCCCTGGTGCCAGGCCCTGTGTGATCCATGGGGGAGTCAACAATAAATAAGATGGGCTCTTTGCCTTAAAGAAGCTCAGAAGACAAGTTACAAATACACTGTAGGGTGATGTTATGACACAGGTTCATGCAAAGGCCTGCAGGACAGTGGCGGGCTTCAGGACTCCCTCGGATTCTGAGCAGGTGGTGCTCACCAGCTGGGCCCACCGGAAGGGGGAGGACGCATACCTGGCAGAGGAGGTACAGCCTATGCCCAGCGTAGAGGCATCAGCAGGGGTCTGAGAGGGACTTCCAGCAATCAGGTCTGGTGGGGAGGGACAGGCAGGAGACTAGGCTGGAAAGGTCAGCAAGCTCCAGACTGAGGAGCAGAGACTACAGATTTGTACTCGAGAAGGTTCCTCGGTAATGACAGAAAACTGTCTGGGGTGGTCAGGAGGCAGAAGGCAGCTGTTCCAACAGAACAAAGAGGTGGGAGATCCCCCTTCAGGAAACAGATTGAAGCCGTGGGAGTCCACCTTGGCTTGCTCTCCAGCTGTGACCCACGGTCAGCCTTCTTCAGATAACTCCAGCATGCCTCTCATGGACCAGGGGGTCAACTGAGGGGGTAGGTCACCTCAGAGAAGAGTTGTCTTTAGAGAAAGGTGTGCAAATATTTAACCACCACTCTGCCCTCAGACCTCTGCAGAGGGAACCAGAGTACACAAAGCGGTGCCGTATTGTAGGATGCCTCTGATGAGATTCAGGAGGAAAATTTAGTGTCGGAGTCACCAGACTTGTCTGGTCCTGAAAAGGTTATGGAGGAGGGGAGGGGAGGAAATTAGCCATTAGTCAATGCCTCTTGCATACCAGGCCCTCTAGATGCTATCTCACTATGAGGTAGCTATGATCATCCCCATCTAAAGAAGAGAATGAAGCTTGAGGCACAGGGAAGTGAAGGTCACACAAGATTATCTGACTCCGGCCTCTGGAGTCAGGTAACTCCAAATGAACACAGAGTCAACCCTCCATTGTCCATGCTAGTGATGATGATGATCATTCTAGAAACTACTGTCTCCATCTTAAAGATGAAGAAACTGAGGCATTAAGTGGTTAAGTGACCAGCAAGGAAGAAGTCAAACTTTTACTGTTCGCATATGACATGATACTACATATAGAAAACCCAAAAGACTCCACCAAAAAATCTGCTAGAACTGATACATGAATTCAGTCAAGTTGCAGGATATAAAATCAGTGTACAGAAATCTGTTGCATTTCTATACACCAATAATGAAGCAGCAGAAAGAAAAATTAAGAAATCAATCCCATTTGGGGCATTTGGGTAGCTCAGTTGGTTGGGCGTCTGCCTTCGGCTCAGGTCATGATCCCGGGGTCCTGGGATTGAGCCCCATGTTGGGCTCCCTGCTCAGTGGGGAGCCTGCTTCTCCCTCTGCCCCTGCTTGTGTTCCCTCTCTCTCTCAAATAAATAAAATCTTTAAAAATAAAAAAAGAAATCAGTCCCATTTACAATTGCACCAAAAACAAAAGATACCTAAGAATAAACCTAACCAAAGATGTCAAAGACCTGTATTCTGAAAATTATAATGCTAACGAAAGAATTGAAGATGACACAAAGAAACAAAAAGACATTCGCTCATGGACTAAAAGAACAAATACTGTTAAAATGTCTATAACTGCCTAAAGCAATCTACAGATTCACTTATTCTTTTTAAAATATTTTTTAATTTATTTTTTTTTAAATTTTATTTATTTATTTGACAGAGAGAGAGAGATCACAAGTAGGCAGAGCAGCAGGCAGAGAGAGAGGGGGAAGCAGGCTCCCCACTCAGCAGAGAGCCTGATGCGGGGCTTGATCCCACGACCCTGAGATCATGACCTGAGCCGAAGGCAGAGGCTTTAACCTGCTGAGCCACTCAGGCGCCTCTAAAGATTTTTTTTTTTTTTAAGATTTTATTTATTTATTTGAGACAGAGATAGAGTGAGAGAGAGCACAAGCAGGGGAAGGAGCAGAGGGAGAGGGAGAAGCAGGCTCCCCACCAAGCAGGGAGCCTGATATGGGGCTGGATCCCAGGACCCTGAGATCATGACCTGAGCCAAAGGCAGACACTTCACTGACTGAGCCACTCAGATGCCCCAGCAATCTACAGATTTAATGCAATCCATATCAAAATACCACCAGCACTTTTCACAGAGCTAGAACAAACAGTCCTAAAATGTGTCTGGAGCCACAGAAGACCCCAAATATCCAAAGCAACCTTGAAAAAGAAAAACAAAGTTGGGGGCACCACAATTGTGGACTTCAAGTCATATTACAAAGTCGTAGTCATCAAAACAGTATGGTACTGGCGCAAAAATAGACACAGAGGTCAATGGATCAGAATACAAAACCCAGAAAAGAACCCAGAAAAGAACCCACAACTATACGGTCAGTTGATCTTTGACAAAGCAGGAAGGAATATCCAATGGGAAAAAGAATGTCAACAAATGGGGTTAGGAAAACTGAACAGCAACATGCAAAAAAATGAAACTGGACCACTTTCTTACACCCTACACAAAAATAAATTCAAAATGCATTATAGACCTAATTGTGAGACTTGAAATTATAAAAATCCTAGGGAAGAGCACAGACAGTAACTTCTTTGACATCAGCCATAGCAACTTCTTTCTAGATCTGTCTCCTGAGGCAAGGGAAACAAAATAAAAAATAAACTGTTGGGACTACATCAAAATAAAAATCTTCTGCACAGTGACGGAAACAATCAACAAAACTAAAAGGCAACCTACAGAATGGGAGAAGATATTTCCAAATGACCTACTTGATAAAGGGTTGGTATCCAAAATATATAAAGAATTTACATGAGAAAGAGAGAGAGAAACCATAAAAGACTCTTTTTTTTTTTTATTCATTTATTTGACAGAGAGAGATCACAAGCAGGCAGAGAGGCAGGCAGAGAGAGAGAGGAGGAAGCAGGCTCCCTGCTGAGCAGAGAGCCCGATGCGGGGCTCGATCCCAGGACCCTGAGATCATGACCTGAGCCGAAGGCAGCGGCTTAACCCACTGAGCCACCCAGGCGCCCCAACCATAAAAGACTCTTTTAGACAGAGAACAAACTGAGGGTTGATGGAGGGAGATGGGTGGGGGGGGCTAAATGGGTGATGGGCATTAAGGAGGGCACTTGTTATAATGAGCACTGGGTGTTGTATGTAAGTGATGAATCACTGAATTCTACTCCTGAAACCAATATTGCACTGTGTGTTGAATAACTAGAATTTAAATATTTGAAGAAAAAAAATTTGTACAACTCCACACCCCCCAAAAATGAATAATCCAATTAAAAAATAGAAGACATAGGGGCGCCTGGGTGGCTCAGTGGGTTAAGCCGCTGCCTTCGGCTCAGGTCATGATCTCAGGGTCCTGGGATCGAGTCCCACATCGGGCTCTCTGCTCGGCAGGGAGCCTGCTTCCCTCTCTCTCTCTGCCTGCCTCTCTGTCTGCTTGTGATCTCTCTCTGTCAAATAAATAAAAATTTAAAAAAATCTTTAAAAAAAAAAATAGAAGACATAAACAGACATTTTTCCAAAGAAGATATGCAGATGGGCAACAGACATATGAAAAGGTGCTCGTCATCACTAATCATCGGGGAAGTGCAAATCAAAACTACAATGAGATATGTCACCTTACACCTGTGAGAATGGCTAAGATCAACAACACAAGAAATAGCAGATGTTGGCAAGGATGTGAGGAAAGGGGAACTCTCTTACACTGCTGGTGGGAATGCAAGCTGGTGCAGCCACTCTGGAAAACAGTATGGAGGTTCCTCAAAAAGTTAAAAATAGAGCTACCCTACAATCAGCAATCGCACTACTAGGTATTTACCCAAAGAATACAAAAATACTAGTTCAAAGGGATACACTCACCCTGATGTTTACAGCAGCATGATCTACAACAGCTAAATTATAGAAACAGCCCAAGTATCCATTGACTGATGAATGGATAAGAAGATGTGGTATAGGAACACAAGGGACTATTACTCATAAAAAAAAAAAGATGAAATATCACCATTTGCAATAATGTGGATGGAGCTAGAGAGCATTACGCTAAGCAAAACAACTCAGAGAAAGACAAATACCGTATGATTTCACTCATATGTGGAATTTAAAAACAAAACAAATGAGCAAAGGGGGGAAAAGAGAGAGAAAGACAAACCAAGGAAACAGGCTCTTAACTGTAGAGAAGTGATGGTACTGGGGGCAGGTGGGGGGGGTGGGGATGAACTGAATAGGTGATGGGGATAAAGGAGGGCACTTGTCAAGTGATGAGCACCAGGTGTTGTAAGAAGTGTTGAATCACTAAATTCTACATCTGAGATTAATATCACACTTTATGTTAACTAACCAGAATTTTTTAAAAAACTAGAAAAAAAAAAAAAAGTTTAAGTAACATGTCCAGAATTACATAGCTGAGATCAGAAGAAATGAAAGAAGTAGGATAATGTAAAAAATAATCATAACAAATTAAGAATAATTTCCATTTTACTTTGAAAACATGATGCCTCCCCCCAACTCATGGCCATCCTAATTTTACATTCCTTAACAAGTCCCTGAAACATTGGTGGTGACTTCCAGGATTCTGTCCTCTGCCTTCCTTTCTTTTCACTCTCCAAGCACCCCCTGGGTGAGTCCAGCCAGTGCATGGCTTTCAGAGATCACTGATGACATATGTGCAGCCCAGACCTCTCTTGACTTCCAGACCAAATGTCCGACATGTACGGACTGGATGTTTCTGCCTGAAGAAGCTTAAGTGAGACATCTCAATCTCAGCATGTTCAAAATTGACTAATCATTTTATCCCTCAAAACTACTCCTCCTGTGTTCTCTATTTTAGGGATTGAAATCACCATCCACCTCCTACCCAAGCCAGATGTTGTCCTTCTAGCTTCCTCTCTCTCCTTCAGCCCTACCCCCACCAGTAACAGCCACCAATCACCAGATTCTAACAATCCTATCTCCCAAACATGTCTCCTCTTTGTCCTCTTTCCTCCATTCCCACTCTGGCTACTCTAATACAGGCCGCCATCTTTGCTGTTCCAGTTTGCTGAAATAACCTCTTAACTGGGGTCATCTCACCCCCCACCCCCAGTTCTCTATACACTAAAGCCAGAGTGATCTAAAATGCTAACCTGTGTCACTCTTCCACTTTAAGCTCTTGAAAGGCTTCTCATAGCTCTTGGAACAAAGTCTGTGTCTATAAACATAGCTTAAAGGCTCTGCCTGCTCTGGACTTACCATTCCCTTCCCATACTTTGTCCCCCCTTGCAAGCCATGGCGCCTCTTTGGTGCCTGCCACACATTAGGTACTCGACCGGTATTTTTTCTATTAAATATTAAAGGTTGACAACCAGATAGCTGACAGTTAACTTTAATAAAGGCAACACAATGCACACCAAAATTCTGGTAATGCTGGCTTTGGGAGAGGATTTAGAGAGCAGATAGTGAAGATAGAGTTTGGTGCTTTTGCTTTGAACACTTCAGTCATAGGATGATATACCAAGATACTAATTTGAGTTTTGTTTTTTTGCTGTTGGGGAAGAACAGAAAAGAATGAAAGCTATTTATGTTTTGTTCTCTGTCTTTTCTTTCCTGCCATTCCAAGCAAAGAGGCCCCACCCCCCTCTATTTCCCTGCCTCAGGGGCACTTGCCCAAAGCAAGTGTTGCTAAAGACCTATCTTCCTGCCTTTTGTGAAGGACTGAACTCCTTGAGGAAAATATTGAGTGTCCTGGAGGCAGAAAGGAGTGTGTAGGGTCGGGAGGAGTAGGGGCCATTAGAGTCCCAGGAATCCTAGAGAATGGGGGGCAGAGTCTGGGGATATGCCAAGTTGTAGGAGTCTGCAGGCTGGGCCCCAGGAGCGGTAGATTCCAGAAGGCTGGGCCTGGGCAAAGATGACGCACCTCTGCAGATTTCAAGGGAACACTTGTACCTGAACAATGGGCACATTCGTGGTGACCAGCGCAGACAAGTTTCAGAGGGGTCTCTCAGATATTTCTGTTTCAGCTGCTCTGTGAGGGGAAGCTCTCAAGAAAACAGATTTCTTGTACAGTTGTATTTGTGGCATGAAAACCATACTCATTACACTTTTGTATGGTTTGACTCTTTTACAGTAAGACTTTTTCAAGTATTCTCAGATTAAAAACCAACCAAACAAACAAAAAAAGTCATTCAACTAGGACACCATTCATTACCTAGCAAAGCTATTTTAGTCTTCCTTGGGTGTGACCTGGGCTGTCTTTGCTCCCTCCTCCAGGGGATTTTCAGCTGGGAAGAAGGCCCCTGAGAAGAAAATAGATCCAAATGCACCTGCCTCCTTAGGATGCAAGGTCTTCTAATAAGGAGGTGTCACCTGTCCTCTCAGTGACACCGAGAGAGAGCCAAGAGAAAGAGGTTTGTAGCATTCAGTGAGGGTGTGGCAGGGGAGGGCCCCCAAAAACCTGACGGGCTTAAGGATTGGTTATCTGTGTGTTTCTGAAAGGTCAGAAGTTGGGACACCCATCCCATATGCTGCCATGAGGGGCAAATGAAGTCTCAGCGTCCAGGCCACTCTGGCTGAGAACTCAGCTTTGCACACATATTTTATACAACTATGAAAAGACATGAATACTGTTCTTTGGTGGTATATGTTGTACTTCCTATTCTTGGATCTGTTCTCTATGTCTCTGTCTTCCTCCTTTAACTTATTTGTCTGATTTTCCCCCTCCCTTCCAAAATAGACCTAAGGCTCCAATTCTGACTCTGTCATTTGCCTGTATGATCTAGGGCAGGTTACTTAGCCTTTCTGAGCCCCACATTCTTCACCTATAGAATGGGATGAGTATCATGAAGAATGGAGATAATGGGTATATGCCTAGCACCGAGCCCAACACTCAGTCAATGCTCATTCAATGGTAGTTGTTTTATTATTACATTTGCAACAGTAAAATCCCTCCTCATTGTGGAAGGGACAAAGACCTTTCTGAGTGCTACTCCCTTGGTGATTGTCAACAGTGCCTCTGAATGCCAGTGTTCTACAAGGCACAGTCTGGGACAGCTCATTACCCACGGTCACTTCCCTCCTGTGCTCAGCCCCCCAAACCCCACTGAACAAGCTCTTCCAGTTCTCAGCCTGCCTCCTTCCCGTGAAGCAGCCACGTGATCTCATTACCTCCTCACAAAGGGCATTCCAGGGCTCAACTGAGCCCCAAACTTAATGCTGGTCTTTCTTTATCCGCGGCATCTCCTCATCTTAGGGTGTGTGCTTTTGCAAGCAATTCTTTACAGTCTCTTGTTTCCAGCCACCCTCCTCCCCCCACCTCTGCTGCAATAATCTCTTAGTTCTCTGATTCCACATACGGACCTTCACCCAGGCCTTGGACAGGAACTTTACTGCCTGCGACAATTTTGCCTTTGTAATCAGGAACATTGGCCAGGCATCAAAGGCACCTTTCTCCCCATTTCCTCTTTTCAGATTTTATAATCAATCTCTTCTGTGCAACCTCCATTACCTGCACTTAGAACTACCTGACTCTTATCTCCAGCAGTAGGACACACCAGTATCATAAAGTCAAGCTCTGTAGCTCGGGCGTTGGGAAACACAGTTGGGCCTGAAGTGGCTGCTTCCTGCCCACAGCACCAGAACAGCCTCGGAGGCCTAGTTTGGTCACCTTGTCCTTTATTTTTTTTTATTTTTATTTTACTTATTTTTATTTTTTTTTTTAAAGATTTTATTTATTTATTTGTCAGAGAGAGAGAGAGAGAGAGAGAGCACAGGCAAACAGAGTGGCAGGCAGAGGCAGAGGGAGAAGCAGGCTCCCCACAGAACAAGGGGCCTAATGTGGGACTCGATCCCAGGACGCTGGGATCATGACCTGAGCCGAAGGCAGCGGCTTAACCAACTGAGCCACCCAGGCGTCCCCACCTTGTCCTTTATTAAAGACGTCAATGTTCACAACCACAGGTTAGATCCTAATGGTGACTGATTAGGCTTGGATTTGGAAACCTCTAGACCTCATTCTCTTCCTTATCTTAGCTTGTCACTACAATCTTTGGGATGGCTGAGTTTCCTACTGAATTAAGCTGGGAGGCTGGGAAATTGTCAAAAGGGGTTTCCTTTTATTCTGTTAATATTTTTTTAAACAAGGAAAATGTCTTCCTGCTTAGTTGTGTGATCTTTTTTAAGGTGCAAAAGAAAATAATATTGGTGGGGCTAGCCAAGTACAGCCTTGGGCTCCCTGATGAGAGTGGACTGGCAGAGAGAGGATGGGTGACAGAGGCCTCCTGTGTTTCTCACTTGATCCAGAGAACCTCCTGGCAGACAGGTGTGCCAGTGAGCAATTGGGCTGACATGAGAATGGAAATGATGTGCCAGCTTCCAACAGGAAGCAAGGGGACAAAGTCTGAGACAGAAAATGAGTTCATCAGAAGTCTAGTCGGGGGTGGGGGTGGGGGTGCCTGGGTGGTTCAGTCGGTTAGGCGTCTGCGTTGGACTTGGTCATGATCCTAACATTGGGCTCCCACTCAGCGGTTCTGCTTCTCCCTCTCCCTCTGATCATGATCACTTTTGCTCTCTTTCAAATAAATAAATAAAATCTTAAAAAAAAAAAAAAAAAGTCCAGCCGGGGGCTTGTGTTTTGGAGGTCCTTTGTATTTTCTGAAAGAATTAATAAAATTTCATTTGAATCCAGTTGCCATATAGTTTATAAAGAGTTGTGAATTACTAATAGCCGGGCCTGGTTCATGCCTCGAAGGCCCTTCAAAAGTTACTTCTGACAGATGAGGAATGGGAGACTCAAGTCACAGACTGCCCATGGCCACACAGCTAGTTAAAGGAGGTGGAGGGCTCCAGAATTCAATGCCAGTACCCTCTCCATCCAGTCATGCCACCTCCAGGGGTGTGCACTGGGAGGGATTCTACACGGGGCAGCAAGCATTAGGTGCATACCGCAATGCATGGGTGGAAGGCTTCAGGACCTCCATCTGTAGAATGTTCCAACTTGAATCATTCTCAGCAACAACACAGAAGTAAGGTCTGTTTGCTCCTCTTCCTTCTGGGCCTAGGCTCCTTCTGCCCAGCAGCCCTGTTTCCCTTCTGTCTCCTAGGGCTTATCTCATCTCTTCTCCTAGCCACAACAGAGGTAGCCAGACCCAGATACCTCTCAGAGATGCTTTCCCAGTGAACAGTCCATGTTTGTTTAGGATGAGAAAGGTGTGTCCTGAAATTAGAGGTCACAGAAGCTCAGACCTCAATAATGGTCTTTCAATCAGGCTACAATTTCCTTCTCTGTCTCGCTCCACATTACAGGTTTCATTCTTCAGTTTTAAAATTCACCTATCCTTCTCTCGGATCCTGGACAAACTCCATGATGTAAGTGGACCTCATGACCCTAATATGGCCTCCACGGTGGGGTTTTCCTGACCCCACACCTTGCCTGGCATCTATGGATGGGTAGTTCACAGGGTCAGAAGCAGAGTCATGAGCAGGAAGAAGGGAGGGAAAAGAAGAAAGAGCTAACCGTCTAAGTTGCTTTTGAAATAAATTGATATCAGGGAAGAAGCTTACTTGGTATTCATCAGAGGGAAAGAGGAAAACCTCTGCTACCCAAGAGGTAAAGCTTCTGTCCATTCTATTCCCACCCAGAAACACGGTTTGTCCTGACTCAGCCCAGAATGACCTCTGGAAGCTACTCACGAAGTTAGGAGCAAAGAAGAGGGAGCTCACCAAATGTTTTAATTACATCAATGCTCTTTAGAAGGGAAGCTATGAAACAGGATGCCAAAGTCCTGAGGCCCACGAAGCTCAAGACCTCTGAAGACACGCCAGTCACACAGTTTGAACTCCTCTCCTCCACCAGGTGAGGCTCTCAGGGATCAAACCTCTAAGAATCCCACACTAGGAGGTCCTGAGGTGTCAGCTGAGTTCTGCCCCTCAGTCAGTGACCACTGTCGCAGGGAGACCGTACTGCCTTCACTGCCTTCCATCCTTCGGGAAGCACTGCTCAAGGCCCCTCATCATTTACCTAAGTCTTGTTAAAAGAGGTCATCCGAGCAAGAGCTGAGGTCTTGGCATGGGTGGCAGTATCGCTAGGGCGACACTTGCCCTCCCATTTCCAGGATAAGGGTCTAAGGAGGCTTGGGCCAGGGCCCCTCCTACAGGCAGCCTTCACTCTTACCACATGACACTAGTTCACCGCCCCCCCGCCCACAGGGCTCCAGCCCAGCCCAGGATGCTCCCTGAGGACAGTCTTGACACCGTCTGCTTTCCAATTTTGCTGCTATTACAGCTAAACTCATGCCAGGGATGGTAGAAATTTAGAGACCTGCTGGAACCAGGCAGTGCTGCTGCTGCTATTTAAATAATTACTTCTGTCGAGATTTTAATACCGAAAAGGCCACAGACTAAAACCAGACAGCCTCTGTGAAAGAAGACCGCAGAAATGAGACATGAGGACATCAGATTATTCACGTCAATATACCACAGGCCTGTCAGGACTCCCAGCAGAGCTACTTAAGCGTTGCTGAGGTTGGTGAGTTTAACGCAAGGGTGTGAAACAGCCACGTTAATCTGGTTATTTCACACATGCCATGTCTTTCAGGCCTAGTCTCCTGCTGAGAGGTTGCGGGGATTCCAAGTCGCCCCACAAACTCGGTGCCAGCTATCCACGACCTGCTCGCCGCGGTGCTCATACGTCCTTTGAGGGACGGATCCTGTATCCAGATGGGCCAGCACAACTAAATCTGTGGTCAGCTTTGAACTTCACATTGTGAGTGGGGATGGGAAGTTATGGCATTTGCTTGGTTGGTCCCCGTCCCCAGATCCGGGGCTGTAAACACAAGACCGCATGCACATTGGAAAGTGAGTGGGGAGAAAATGGAGCACGGGTCTGCACTTTGGTCAAGAAACAATAGAGGGGCTCTAAGGTAGTTGCGCTAAGAAATGACATTAGGAGGAGAAGGACAAAATTATTCATGACACCAGCCAACTCAGATGCCCAGAGTCTCTCCTCAGAAGCCACTGGGGGTTGAGATCACGCCAAGGAGGCTTCTGTTCCGAAGAGGCAACAGTCCGAAGAGGCTTGTGTTGGATTCGACCCAAAGGCTCCAGCCCGAGTGCTGACAGCCCTTTGACCACGGCTCTGAATCCCTGTCCACGGGGTGGCCCTGGGGAAGAGGCCTGCTTTGGGGGGACTGTTTAATGATTTGCCAGTAAAGAACAAGGCAAACAGACTGCTGGCAGCTGCCTGGAGGCAACAGGAGAATAGATTTTTATTCCCACCCACGGTGGAGCCTTCCAGGCAGGAGATAAAAGAAAAAGTGAAAGATGGTGTTGCGAGAGCCTGGAAGGGATGGCGTTTGGGGATCAGCACTACGCTGGGTCTCCGTGGATAGAGCCTGGATATCTTGGCATTGCTGCCCGTTGGTATTTCCATCCTCTGAATATTTGCTCATAGCAGCATTTCTTGGGCTCCTAAGCACTAAAGACTAAGATCTATAAGTGGCCCCTTCTGGCAGGGTTCTAGCGTTAAAGAGGATGAAACCAGAAAAACACCGTCTTGGCTCTTAAGTAGCCTTTTACAGAAAAGATGTATGAGCTGGGAAAGTAGTTTGGTTCTCTGCTAAATTCCTTTTACTTTCTTCTCATGGGCCTTTCCCAATCTCCTCGGCTCTATAGGGAAAAAAGGGTCCCTCCCCTTCCCCTGTGAGCCAGACTCCAAGGTCTAAGTCCTGCAGCTTTCCACCTCTTTCCGCCCTCAAACCTTTCAGCCCAGTCCCGTAATCTAAGCAGCCTTCAGTCCTCAGAATTAAACACCTTGCCCCATCAGTCCCCTAAAATAATAGATTCAAAATTCTTAAATGACACTTACCTCTTACAGTTGTATCAATACAGTGCCTAGGTTTTAGATTTCAATAAATTACTAGTCCTTTCCCTCTCCCCCTAAAGTTGATCCGGAGCTACTTCAGGTCAGATACCAAGCCTTATTCATCACTGAGCATAATGCCAGGCACACAGTAGATGTGAAGAAAAAAATGCCTGCATGTAGAATTATCTGTTTTAATAAACAGATGTGAGATAAAATAAATTTGGTGGTTTTTTGTCATTTGATCAGGATATGCTTATTTTCAGATATCTGCTTTTTCTTCGAAAACCTTCTGTATACTCCCTGTAAGTTTAGGTTTTAAAGCCAGCTTACAGCATTTTGACCTCTTAGCAAGGGAGAGTTTGCTTCCTTTTTATATCACACCTAAACCTCCTCCATCACCCTGAACAAAACTCACTTCTTTCAGGAAAATCTTCCCGCTTAACAGCCCATCCCCAGTTACTCTCTTACTGTCTTCCTTCAGTATCAGTGTGCTAAGTTGAACATAATCCCTAATGGGAGAGAAAGAGTCCCCCTGCAAAAAAGGGAGTGGGCTCCTGCTCTCAAGAGACTAGAGCCCAACTGGAAAGCTACGGCCACGTGCTCACACACACACAAGGCACTCAAGGCCATTGTCCAACAACACACAGGGAACGCGAATCCACGGATCACAGCACATCCGCACTGAGACAACATAGAATGAATGGGCAGACTAACTTATTCTTGTGATATTATTTTGGAAGCGCTCGCTTGTCCTCTTGGGCTGTCTTGTCTAATCTCCCAGATATGATGGGAAGCTCCTTCAGGGCAGGAACCAATTAGAGTCTATTCGAAACAATTTTATTTATCTTTTTTATCCCTACAGCATGGCCTCAAAGAAACTCTTGCTCCCACTGGCCGGAAGATATAGGGTTGCCTACCAAGATTTTATGAGGACTCAGACCAGTCATCTGCATGGAAAAGCTCTGGAAAAACTCAAGAGTTGATGTACTCCCAATATTACTCCATATTTTTTCCGAGTGGGTCAGGTTAGCATTAAATGAAATAACGTATTTAAATAACATTTTTCTTACCTTCAGTGGGATGAGAGATTAATTATATTTCTTTTCTCCATCCTTCTGCTCTGAAAAGCTGATGTGTCTGAAGCCCAGCCCTTACTTTAGCTGAGGAGCCACTCGGTACCATCGCCTTTCCTGTTTTAGATTCCCTGCAGCCTGCTCAGCCCTCCAGCCCACTCTGGTCCTGAAGATGTATGTTCGAACATTCCAAGCATCCTTTAACTCACTCTTTGTGAACCATGAGTTCTTTGTCACTTCCTAATTGCTCAGACCCCTTTATTTTTCTTGCTAAGCGCAGATGGTAAAAGATATGAGGAGACCATCAAAGCGCTGAGAAATGGAAGAGGAGTCTTCTCAGTTATCAAGCGGGCTCTGCGGGACAGAAGTTCCTGCTTGCGTCTGTCAGGACATTCAGAGAGGGGCCATCGCCAGACTTAGTGGGTAAGGGAAGTCCTGGGAGAGTTAGGAAGGAGCAGAGCCAAATTTCTGGGTTGAGAGTTCACAGGGCAGTGAGGATCCACAGCCGCACTTCAGAGATCTACACTGTTATCAAGGTACAAAGCAACACTACCCTTTGTCCTTTTTATTTTTACCCTGCTAATGGAACCCTTCGCCCTGAATTAAGACGATTATTCGGCTTTGATGTTGCGTTTTATATTGGTAAAGTACTTTATAATCCCTCATTAGCTATTTTATTCTCCCTTTATTAGTACCACCCATTTTACAAATGAGGGCCAAGAGACAACACAATACGTATTGGGCTTGCAACCAGGAATCCCGAATTCTGGGCATGGACTGCATGTATTAAATATAATGAAAGGCGATGTGGCAGACCATCGGAAGAGCCACAGAGGAAAGGAATAAAAGTGCCAAAATTCTGAGCGCCTTCTTGGGAACTAAACCTCCAATGACTTAGAGCAAGACCTGAAATGTCCAGTTTATTTTGGCAGCAGCAAAACCGAGAGCTCTCGCTAGCTTAAATTTAAAATGTGATCACCAAACATGTCTTTAATAAGAAAACCATTCTCCTGGCTCGCTAAGTTCCTCCATAACAGACTTGAAAGCACAAGGGACAAAGGATGTATGGGGCCAGTTGTTTTCTAAGAATGTGGACTGAAGCTAAAGCAAGACTAATATACCTAACTTACTTCTGACGTGTCGAACATCCCTTCTTGACACTCTCCCTACTTGCTGTTCTCGAGGTAATGCTGTTCTATTCTCCCACTTGTCTGTGCCTCATCTGATGCCTCTGCCTTCCTCTTCTTTTCTTCTTCCTCTCATTTAAATATAAGGAGGTACAGGGACACCTGGATGGCTCAGTCAGATAAGGGGCTGCCTTCAGCTCAGGTCATGTTCTCAGGGTCCTGGGATCGAGTCCCACATCAGACTCCCTGCTCAGCTGGGAGGCTGCTTCTCCCTCTTCCTCTGCAGCTCCCCCTGCTCTTGCTCTCTCTCTTTCCCAAATAAATAAATAAAATCTTAAAAGTAAATAAATAAATAAAAGGAGATGTTCTCTGATTTTATTACCTTTCTTCTGGGGTTCTTGTTCACTCTAGTATCTTGGCAAATTCCAAAAATTTCTCCTAAGTCAAATTATCCTGCACTACAAAATGCCTGATACACATTGTTTCTTTGAGGTCTTTCTGGTCCCTCAAATTTAAAAATACCAAACATACGTACATCATCGTCTGTCTACACTCCACCCTAAGCCAATAACTTCTCTTAATTTGTCTGTTTTCGTTAAGGGCACTGTCATTACAGACCCAGGCTGAGCACCTCAGAGCCATTAGGATCTCCCCTTCCTGAATCGGATCACTCAAACTCCTCTTTGGAAACCTACTTCCTCTATCTCCCTGGAGCCTGAAGCACTACAATAGGCTTTTAACTAGTATCCAGTCTCACCATTCTGGAGCGTTCTGTATTTCTCTGCAAGAGCACTCTTCTTAAATATAGCACCAGTCATGTCATTGTCCTGCTCAAATACCATCAATGACTCTCCTCTACCTCCTGAATTAAATTCAAACTCCATAGCCTATCAGATCAAGGCTGTGGCTCTCTGCACTGGCTTTGGAATCAGACAACCTGGTTTCACATTTCACATTTCACAGCTCTGTCACTTAAAAGATGTGTGTGACTCGGAGTGGGTACCCTAACCTCTTGAGTCTTGGTGTCTTTCTGGGTGAAAAAAATGCAGATACCACTATCCATGCAAGAATATCACTGTAGGGCGCCTGGGTGGCTCAGTGGGTTGGGCCGCTGCCTTCGGCTCGGGTCATGATCTCAGGGTCCTGGGATCGAGTCCCGCGTCGGGCTCTCTGCTCGGCGGAGAGCCTGCTTCCTCCTCTCTCTCTCTCTCTCTCTCTCTCTCTCTGCCTGCCTCTCTGCCTACTTGTGATCTCTCTCTGTGGAATAAATAAATAAAAATCTTTAAAAAAAAAAAGAATATCACTGTAGAGATTAAATAACATATTTAAAGTACTACCATTTCCTGCACATAGTAGTGGGCACTCAGAAAGTATTAATTCCTTCCTCTTCCCCTCTGCTTTTTCAGCTTTATTCCCACTTCTCTCCTAAATGTACTATACTGCTTGTCCAAACCAAACTGTCTTACTCTTCTCTCGCGTCCTCTTGGAATACCTTTATTCCTACCCTGTCACTTTTTAAAATGCTACTTATCACTCAAAGGCACATTTATATGCTACCTCTTTCATGAAAAACCTCTTCTTCTTCTGAAATGTCCCAATCAAGTTGCGGTACTTTTCACCCTCTGCTTTATATTCTTATCTACTAGATTGAGGGCAGGGTTTTCTTTGTATCCCGCAGAGCACAATGCCTTAATATAACAGGCAGCCAATAAATGAATGCTGCATTAATATTGAAAGCTTGTGCTTTTGGTCTCCCGAGAGTCTATTTGTTTGTGATTCATACTTCACGCTGAGAACTCCTTAGGAACAGTCTCTGGCGGGATATCAGAATTTCAAACAACTTTAACAGAGAAGCTGAGTCAATCTAGAATTAAGTTCAGTCCTAGTTCAGCCAATAGGAATTGTCTGGCCCCTGTTCCTGGTTGAGATATCATAATATGGCAATGTGTGAGCCATGGAGCACATCCGAATACATTCAGATGAGAATGTATTTGTTTTAGGAGTAGGCAAGCAAAAATGCATGATACCTATAAAACAATCAACCACTTTGCAGTTGACAACAGACAATGGCTTCACTGGTATAGAAAGAAGCCCCCCAAAGCCATCTGGTCGCATAGGTTCTGACTGTGGCTCAGCTACAAGGTAACTATACCTTACTCTGGCTTTCATCCAATCAATTTCCTCTTGGCCCAGTTAGCAAATGGGTAATTATATGACATCAGCCACCATGGGGTGGCTGGGCCATAAGGTGGCTTCATGGTGCCCTATAATGTGGCACCAAGTTTCTGAATCACTGACCACAGATGCGTCGACTCTTCCCCCACCACACACCCCACTCCATAAAATTCACCTTATCTGATACTGCTGTTGACACAGTGACTACATTTAGGTTCTGAGCACTTTCCTTTGCTTCTTCAAAGTGTTTGTTCGGGTGGGTACCTCCGTGTAGCGTATAAAAGAGAACTCACAGTGTGGGAGTGATCACCCAGTCATCGGGCCATGCTTTCGCCTTTAGGTAGGCTCACTTCAGAAAGTAGCAACACATCTAACTGCTCAGTTCACGCCTACCTGAAATACTTCAGAGGCTGAACTCCCTTCTGAGCTAAATACCTAACTAGCAGAATTGCTCTCTGTCACTAAGCTTGATTCTTAGCCTGAACACTATCAGGCTGATTTCTAGAGCCATCTTTCTCCCTAAAATAGCAGCTGCTACAATTTCTTCCCAAACCCTTTGTTACAGGAAAGATCAATAGCTCCCACATGCTCCTTGTCAAGATACAGTCACATGAGTAGGGTGTGGGATGGGTACACATGGAGATTTGCCCCATGAGCACATCAGAATGGGCTGAAATGTGGCCTCTTTGTTGACAAGTGTTTGATGAACATCTATTTTCTTTCCAAAATTATGTTAAATCTACCCCAGGAGTTATAGTCTTATTAGGGAAGTAACCTATGAACACAACTCAATGATGGCATAAAGTGGTACACTATCAAGTGTTACATTGTGTGGCACAGCCAACAGGTCCTGTGGGCTTAGTGGAGGTGATGAATCTTAAGCCAGTCCCTAAGGAAGGCTGAACTGAATAAGATTTGGATAAGAGAAGAATGGCCACATATGTAAAATAAGGGCATACTGATTGGCAGGCTCTGTGAAATGGGTCTGGGGAACTTCCATGGGACCAAGTCATAGGAAAAGTGGGCTTCTTGATTGGTTTCTCTCAAGTCTTCAAAGTACAAGAAGACTTCTGTAACTGAAAAATAGAGGGGCCAAGATAGCTTAGATAGTTGAGTTATGGTCAGATTGTGAAAGCGCTGAATGCCAAGATAAGAGCTAGACCTTGCTGGCATATGAGAAAAAGGAATCACTCTAAATTCTGAAGCAATGGGATCTCAGGATCAAAACAGTATTTGAAACACAACTGAGTATCAGAGTAAAAACTATAGTAGAATGAAAAGAAACTGGGGGTAGGAAAGCCAGTTAGAGAGCTGTTCCAGAATCCAGCATGGCACAATGAGAGCTTGAACTCTGGTGGTAACAGTTAAAAGCTGAAAGGATGAATCACAGAAATTATGCAGGAAGTGTTGAAAGTACTTGCTGACAGACTGAAGTATAAGAATAAAGGAGCTAGGGGCGCCTGGGGGGCTCAGTGGGTTGAGTCTCTGCCTTTGGCTTGGGTCATGATCTCAGGGTCCTGGGATCGAGCCCTACATCGGGCTCTCTGCTCCGGAGGGAGCCTACTTCCCCCTCTCTCTCTGCCTGCCTCTCTGCCTACTTATGATCTCTCTCTCTCTCTGTCAAATAAATAAAATCTTAAAAAAAAAAAAAAAGAAGAAGAAGAAAGGAGCTAAAGGATCTATACTTGGGAGAATTGGCGGGGGTGGGGGGTACTGGGAGGGTGGGAATTGCATCAACCCAAAGACGAATATTGGAAGAAGTTAATTTTGCACAGGGAAAATTAATTGACTCTTGGAAATACTGAATTAGAGATGAACATTTAAATCCTATAGGCAATTTGAAATAAGAATCAAAGTTTGAGTGAAAGGACAGGACTGGAGATATAAACCTGCCAAATCCTGTTTATGTCTTCAGCTACAGCACTATTGCGCTAACATTTTAAATATTGAGTTAGAAAAAGCTACAATGTCTACATCAGTGAATCCAATTAAAAGCAGAGCTTCTGCTTATTGGTTTGCTTGAACTAGTCCCACCTCAATAAATCCAGAAGGGACGGTGCTATGTAGCCTGTCTTGCGAGAGAGAAATTCCCCTCACTTAGCTTCTAAAATCATCTCATGTACAACCCAAAACGTTCTGTGGCTCAGGGAAGTGGAGAGAAGAAAAATGAGAACTCCTAAAGGCAAGGCAACCTTGGAATTTTCTCTCTGAGGAAGATACAGAAGTTAACCAAAAGCGTTGGTTTCATTCTCCTTATGTCCTATTGCTAGTTCTGTACGTCAGCTAGTAGTTTTTCTAAAAGGGAGCTCCCACAAGCTACCTGCTGCTTGACCGAGTCAGTAAGCTGCCAGGGACCTGTAAGGAAATGGTTTTGCCTCCAGGCCACTGCCCTTCAAGTAGGACAAATTCTCTCATCACCAAGTGTTCACTTCAGGTCTTAAAGCCACAGTGACTTCAGTCGGTGCAGGTGGGATGCTGTGGCTATCGATTAAAAGTCTTCGTTGTTATAAAGGAGGCGGTAATCTAGAGAAGTGGGTCTCCAAATTTGGTTCCCAAGACCCAGCAGCATCGGTTTCACCTGGGAATTGTTTAGACATGCAGATTTTCTGGCCTCCCTTCAGGCATATGGAATCAGAAACCCTCAGGGTAGGGCCCAGCAATCTGTGTCTTAATAAGCTTGCTAAAACTGACTCTGATATACCTTAAAATTTGGGAGGACTGATCTAGAGGGACCAAAATGATTGTAGGCAGTTGCCTTACTACATGCGTAAGGAAAACAGTGGGGATGAGAAGCCAAAATTCAAGAACAATCATTTCCCAAAAAACAGACTATATTTGAGTAGAAGAGCAGGGCCTTCCTCCACTGCTTCCTCCTGTTAAACCTTATTGTAAATGACCTCAGAATTAGCCAGGGCATTGAATTGGGTGGATCAGATAGCAGTCACAAAGCTTCCTTATGTATGTACCTTATACATTTTGTATTTCTACAATTCTACTGTATAAATGCGACTTAACACGTCCTCTCAAATAACCACTCTCCTGTTTACCATGAATAAATAATGCTGAGCAAATGGTAGAGAGGCTTGGGTTTGTTTTCTCTAGTGCCTGTTTTCTTCTAAAGGACTTGAGTTCTTTTTTTAAAGACTGAGCTTTTTTTTTCTATGAATTAGGGGCAAGTGTAGTTGTCCTGGACCACAGAAGGGGCTCGTCCTCAGCAGATGGGTAAATCAGAAGCAGAACACAGGGTGAGTACAAGGTTGCACGTCCTCAAGCCATACCTCCTCTTCTATTTTACTCATGTTCCCCTAAAGCTACATTCAGAATCAGCAAAGGAAACTTGGACAGCAAGTCAGAAGCAAACCCTAAAATATGTAAAGGGGATGAAAGGGTGATCCAGAAAGCCAGAAAAACGGAAATGAAACAAAGAAAATAGAGAGGCCTGGGATCAGAGCTTTCTAACTAATTACGTCATGAGGGCCCCCATCTAGCTGACGATATAATGCAGCTCCCGCCACCACCCTAGCTTTTAGCGGGAAGAATGTCTTCTGGCTGAATCCTTTTTCTTCAGCTGAAGTACATGAGGCAAGTGTTAAGATGCTGTTTTGTAGAGAAAAAGAATCTAGCTGCTTCACATTTGGGATTCTGGAATGAGGGGCAAAATCTGGGGCTTTGGTGTTCACCTTGAATATAATGAGTGTAGGATTTTATTCCTCTCGTTCATTTAAAACCTATGGCCCAATCTAAATTTTGCTCTGTGCTATGTACCATAAAGTGCTTCAGCAATGACAGCCTTAAAACTAATCTGAACTTTAAAAATATTCATCAGGAAAGGGTCTTTTGCAATCAAGATGCTTAGAGTAAGCTGCATTTGGTGGCAGAACGCCCCATGGGCAGGCAGGTCTCGTAACTACCTCTTTAAAATTCTGTTCATCAGAAAAATTCTAAAAGAGGGTTAACGATTCCATTTATTCTATGTCTGGAACAGTCAATATTGCTAGCAAAATTAGCAATGATAAAGACAAAAGAAAATTGGTTAGAAATACTAAAGAAAAGAAACTAATAAAAAGGAAAGGATGGAATGTAAGATTTCTCACAGACTTGGAAAGGAGTTTCCCTGATCACTCTTGCCCACGTTGCTTTTCTTTCTCCTTACTGCGAACTCCCACAGAAACTCATCATATGCCTTAGTTAGCACTTGTTATAAATTCTCAAGGTGGCAGTTATCTCTAGAATATATCTAGTATTATCTTAAGGTCTCAATTAGTAAGCACCTTGAGGGCAGGATGTCTGTTATCAGGGCCCAGCACTGTGCCTTATACTTAGGGTCCAGTAATAGCGAGTAACTGTAAAGCTAATGGGGGACATAGGGTATACTGAGGACCAAAGTTGGATTCAGTCTGGAGCAAAGGAACAAAATAAAAATGTCAATGGTGAGGTTGTAAAGGTTTCAGAACATGGATGTGGGTAGGAAAATTGAGCTGGAAAATGAAATTTCCAATCTCTGATGATAATTTCTTCCCCACTATTTATTCCTGGTCAAGGTTTTCTTTCCTTTTCTTTTCTTTTCTATCTTTATTCTTTTCTCCTTCCAGCATCAGCCAGGTGCAGAACAAAAGGAAATGAATGATTTCATTATTGCTCCAATGTTGAGAGCTTGGAAGTCAGTCAGTCGGAGCAGGCTCCATTGTATGGCCCTGCGCGACTCGGGCCTTGGTGGCTTTGCACATTGCCCCGTGCTTCCCATCGCCACAGTGGGGGCCAATGCTGCACGCCTGGCTTCTAGGCAAGAGAGATGAAAGGCTTCTTCTAATGTAATAACTGACGGCCTCTCAGTGCCGTTTGAACTGTTTACAGACTGAGTTAACGATTACAGGCTATGTGTATCTTGGCCAGGTGCCCGAAATTCTTACCCACCCGTCAGATATTATCAAAGAGCCCTTCCATGCCTGGCTGGAGTCCTTCCAAAGCACCTCACAGAGATGCCGACACAAAAGGAGGAGTGTTCAGAATGTGCTCTCTCTCCTGAGGCCAGGGCAAGAAAGTTAGAGTATCAGGCATGAATTAGGTCCTGAGCGGGGCAGAGTTTCCAGAACTGCTCAGGACTGGGGAAAGGGTCAAGGTCAGCACTGAGGCCAGAAGAACCGGATTCCTCCCGGAGCAGTTTGGGAGGGGTAGGTAAGTAAGTCTTCGCTGCTGACTGACAGCTAGAGTTGATGAGAGGAGGGAAGCAAGACCCCTGAAGTGAAGCAGAAATCTGTGCTGCCACGGGAAAGAGACGCCCCGAAGACATCAGATCTGCGAGGCCGGGTTTATCATGGGCAGCATGCAGAGGGTGGAGGGAAGGAGACTGTGCTTTCTGAGAGCAATACACAAGTTGAAAAAGAACATCATCTTAAAGATTTTATTTTATTTATTTGACAGAGAGAAATCACAAGTAAGCAGAGAGGCAGGCAGAGAGAGAGGAGGAAGCAGGCTCCCTGCTGAGCAGAAAGCCCGATGTGGGGCTCAAACCCAGGACCTGGGATCATGACCTGAGCCGAAGGCAGCGGCTTAACCCACTGAGCCACCCAGGCGCCCCGAAAAAGAACATCATCTTGAGACTAAGAAAGAATTAGAGACTTCAAAAATGATAGTAAATAAAGTTAGGGGAAGCTGAGAAGATGCCTCTTGATGGAGGCGAGTCTCAAGAGCTCAAATTCCAACAGTGTGAGCCTCATCACAATGGTTTTCACACAAATACAGTTAATCGTGATATATCATGGAGAACTGGCTAGCTTATGACTGCAAAAGAGACTTCACACCAAGAATGCCAGAAAGTCTTCCTGGGGGCAGCAAATATTAATGAGCACTCAAGCCAGAGGACACCAAGTCCAGTTATTACTTAACTCTGTGCTAACTTGTGGACGACAAAAGAAGATGGTAGGGAGTTTCTCCTATTTCTTTATTAAGTACCTATTGGCCCCTGAATACATCTGGAAGTGGAGTAAATGGCAGCCCTGGCAACGAAGCCTTATAAATCTAAAGTCAATATATAAGACAGTTGCACATTCACTCCAGAGCTCTTATCATTACTACAAATCTCTCCAAGAGCAATACCTGCCTTCAAAGGCTAAGGAAGGGTTACATGGCTTTTTTATTTCCATACGTAGCCTGATGAGGGAATAAACATCATATAACTTATCACAAAACGCTCTCACAAGAAAATTTGGGGACAATGCATGCAATTCATCTCCTTCTCTCCATATATGAATATAATCATCATTATTACATTGTGTCTCCTTGGATTTTCTTTGCAGCCTCAACTGGATATGGTTGTTTTATTCTCCAGTCCTAACTTGCTGAGCCATGTTGCTAATATGGAGCAGCTGGTGGCCTGCCCCAAGCAATAGGGGACGGGCCATCATGTTAGAAGATAATTCTTCAGACTATCTACCTTGAGGTGGGGGTGAACTTGTTACTATTTTGATTGCAGTATAGATTAGGAAACTGACCTGATTTTTGAGACTTGTTGTAATGTTTATATTTTCTACAACAGACCACAACCCATGTGCATTTACTTGTACAAGGCCTGACTAGAAACACAATTAGATATTGTTGAGTTGACTACTATCTATATGGGGATACTCTTCTCTCCTGGGATAAGATTAGATAGAGATGTTTGATTTTTAGAATACAAAAAAAAAAAAAAAAAGAATAAAATCAAAATCTTGTTTGCACTGAAATCGTAGAAAGACTATGACTCAGTGGTAAGCTTGAGAGGTAAAATTACAAAAGTAAATCTTATCAGTTGATGTTGAATTTTATGAAGAAATTCCAGATAATCCCATAGAATTTGGCCCCATAATCTTCTAGAAAATAGCTTCAAAGAAGGAAGAGAAGATGCATCTAGCCTCTCTGTATAGATCATTAGCAATGACTTAATATCAGATAGAATGAAAAGAAGTAAGGCATTGGATATTGTACAAATGAAAATAATTTAGAAAATCATTTGGGAAACAGAAGTCAAGTGTACAAGAACTCAGAGGATGATGCTATTGCAGTTTTTAATTTTTTTTTTTAGATTTTTAAAAAAATTTATTTATTTAGAGAGAGCGAGCAGCTCAAGTGGGGGGAGGGGCAGAGGGAGAAAGGGAGAGAGAGAATCCTCAAGCAGACACCCCACTGAGCAGGGAGCCCAACATGGGGCTTAATCTCATGATCCTGAGATCAGGACTTGAGCCAAGATCAAAAATCAGATGCTCAACCGAAGGAGCCACCCAGGTGCCCCTGCAGTTTTATTCATGCAGAAACAAGACGGTTCAACAATCCTCCTCATATGGGGCGGCTGAGAGTCCACGTGCAGGACTCACTATCCACTGCTTACAGCCCTGGCTTTGTGAAAGAGATTAATACACAAGAAGTTCAAAGCAGGCCAACAAAAGGATTGAAGGACTTGAGGAGATGATTCCCAGGGAAGGTCAAGGGCCAGGAAATGAGTACTTTGGAGGATATCAGGAAGGCTGTCGTGTCATCTCTCTAGGCACTGGACTGCTCGGGATGCATGGGTTCCACTGGAATACCAGCTGTGTCTTTGAACTTTGGGAGTCTTGGGGGGAGGGAGATGGCCCTCTTTCATCCTCCCACCTCCTCTCCCCTTCAAGTCGTGCAAGTGGATGGAGGCACGATGGTTCAGCTATTTGGCAGATATTCCACCTTATCTAGAGGGCTGACACTCTACCACAGGGTTCTCCACCGGGGGACATGCTTCTGGGCAGGCAAGTATATCAAGAAGAAAACACAGGTCCTTATCAGTTTTCCATGTAATCAGCTTACTTGGACAGATTGACAATATATGGAAAATAGATAAGAAACACCGATTTCCTTCTTCACAAGATTACTACTACAACCTTTCTGCCTTCACTACACAGTAAAAAAGTAGCAAATATTAAACAGGATCTGAAATTCCTTTGAAGAAAAATATAAGGTAATGGCTTTAAGGCAGCCAAATGGTCTGTCATAGCATGACCTACCTACCCAAAGATTGTGGAAAGGGCATTATCAATATGAGGCGATGTAATGTGTTGGTAAGTTCCCTAGCTTTAATCATACACATGACTCAGTGATTTCTTTCTTTCTTTCTTTTTTTTTTTTAATGTATTTGAGAGAGAATGAGTGAGAGAGAGCATGAGAGAGGAGAAGGTCAGAGGGAGAAGCAGACTCCCCAAGGAGCTGGGAGCCCAAGGCGGGACTCGATCCTGGAAGTCCGGGATCATGACCTGAGCCGAAGGCAGTTGCTCAATGAACTGAGCCACCCAGGTGCCCTGACTCAGTGATTTCTGATCAGAGCTCTGGACCCCTGATAAGATGCACCCAAACCTATTATCAGATCAATAGCATGAAGTTACTCCTTCTTTATGAAAGACCATTTATTACTGTACACACTTGAACTGCTAGAAGATATTCACATCTCCCTGACAAGTAAACCTCTGATGACAATGAAATCAGAAAGCTATAAAACACAAAAATCAGAGAAACATTCTTTTGGTAGGAAGATCATGTAACTTAGTCCCTCACCATAAAGATCAAGTATTAAACAAACTCAAAAAGAAAAAAAAAAGAAAAGAAAAAAAAAAAGACCGGTTCTGCCGCTTGAGAAAAGAAATGTGGTTTCTCCAGCTAAAAGTTTATTAGAAACTAAAAAACTAAAAAGCTAAAAGCAGGAACTGCTGCTTAGAAACTACTCTCTAAACAGACTGCAAAGGGATGACTATAAACATTTCATCAACATATTACAATAAAATTCTCTAGGAAGCTGCTTTCCCATTAAGGATAGAGAAAACCACAGATGCTGTGATTTCAGTTCTTCTCTTCATTTGATGTATTTTGCAATTTTCTCTAAAATCTAAGCTCTTATTTGATAGGGAGGAAAAAAGGATCTCTTCTGAGGGAAGACACAGCTGTCAGCACGTAACTCGACGTGCAGTTGCCAGTTAACATGGCCTGCGGAACACTGTCTCCGGATGAAAAAAGCAGCAACACACCAGCTTATTCAACAGAATTATGAGTGAACATGTGTAGTGAATCTGGTGCACTACATGACATGCCAAGGAACAGGCCAGGTCATCAAAATCCCAACCTAAATAAGACCAATATGACATGGAGGATACAAAAGTGATAGCAAAATTTCACAGCAAGAAGAGACTTTTGACAGTGAGCACAGATTTTTTTTTTAATGACCCCCAAAATGAAAATGAGAGAAACATCATAGAAGGACCATATGTCAGTTAGAAATTTAAAAAAAAAAAAAAAAAAAAAAAAAAATTTTTTTTTTTTTTTAAAAGAGTGGGGAGGGAAAGAGGAAGAAGGAGAGAGAGAGAATCTTAAGCAACCACAACCCAAGATCATGACCTGAGCCGAAATCAAGAGTCAAGATTCTTAACTGACTGAGCCATCATGGTAAAAATTCCTAAGGAGGGCACCTGGGTGGCTCAGTTGGTTAAGCAACTGCCTTCGGCTCAGGTCATGATCCTGGAGTCCCAGGATCAAGTCCCACATCAGGCCCTCTGCTCATCAAGGAGCTGGCTTCTCCCTCTGCCCCTTGCCCCTTTCATGCTCTCTCTCTCTCTCTCTCTCTCAAATAAATAAAATCTTAAAAAAAAAAAAATTCCTAAGGAGAGAGGCAGTCTACACAATCAGGGAGAGATGAGCGAGCAGAAGTTAACAAGAGAGAAGAAAGCCAGCTGAATCTGAGACAAGCCTGAAACAGAGCAAAAGAATTGTTTTCTGCTAAGTAAATTTAACTGAAATTATGGGTGGAAGAGCGAGTGTCAGGGAAAAGAACACGGGGGAGGGGGGATGTCTTAAGGTTCTCCATTTTGCCTCTGACTATCCTTTCTCTCAACAGGCAAAATTTCAAAAGCCAGATAAATAATTTGGCTTTAGGGTCTCAAAAGGCAACTATTTCCGAAAACTGGTCCACAGTTTGCATAGAGGAGTACCTTCCCTTAAAGGATGGAAAAATAAGTATTTAGAATACGTACATATAGTCTATATTTCATATATGTGTTCTATGTATACTGTGAATATATATTCTATATATAGCATATACAATGTTATTTATATCTAATATATATTATTCATTATAATCTAAATCCTCATTTTCAATCCTTCATGTGTCTACAAACACATATTATTACCATTATTAGTAGTTTCAGGGTGGTTGCTTTTGCTAAACATGATGGTAATTTCAAATACTTTTTTATAGTGGTTGGCCTAATGTATTCCATCCTCCTATCTGATTTCCTATAGACTCTCTCTGGTTCTGATGAATATTTCCCACTTTTTTTTTCTTACTTTACCTTTCTTTGGTAAACGCTAAGCTTAGAAGTACACAAATCTGTGTGTGTAGAGATGCAAAAATTGAGGTGGGGATTAAAAAAAAAAACAAACTTAACTCACTGAAAAGCTAGAGGGGAAAATATATGTGTGTATACAAGCAAACTTTATTGTAGAATAACCATTTAAAATCTAAAACAAATAACTCATCAGCAAGGGTTGCCTTTTCTTTTCTTTTCTTTTTTTTTTTAATGGAACATGTAGCAACCCCACAAACTCAAAAGGAAGGACCAACAGCATTAAAAAAAGAAATTGAGCATTAATTCTACTCAATTCTTAAATATACCTGCCAATCAGGGAAGAGGATATTTTGATTAGCACAAGTCCTTGACTACAGAAGGCACAAAATAAAAGTCTGTGATTTATTTAGCTAGCTAAGGGCCAGAAGGAAGTCTTTTAAAATTTAATCTGTACCATAGAAAGCCTTTCTAAAATGTACTGCTACATTTTCCTGCCTCAATCCATTATAACTGAACATATTTAGCCTTTATTTGGTATCTTTGGTATAAGGACATCATTATGATCATTTTTGGCATGAAATAATTTACATTCTGAAGTACAGGAGATTGACTGAATTTATTATGGTGCCCCTAGGGAGTTCCTATAGTGTTTGTTTTTTAGATCCTTTATATCTGCTTCTTCCTTTTAATTTATCTCTAACTCATAAATGGAACACGGATGGATATCCCAAGTTATTTGGTATTTATTTGAGCTGGTGAAAATTTTCCTATAAAACTCGGGAAAGAATAGAATTGGAAATAAAAACTCAAGTGATCAGATATTAAACTACGTTTGCCACCAAGATTACCAGACTTGAACAATAAAGGTATCCAAAGACAGAAACCTGAACTATTTATTTTTTTTCCAAAGATTTTTATTTATTTGAGAGAGAGAGTGTGAAAGCACCTGCGAGTCGGAGGGAGGGGCAGAGGGAAAAGCAGACTCCTCACTGAGCAGGAAGCCTGATATGGGGCTCGATCCCGGGACCCTGAGATCATGACTGAGACAAAGGCAGACACTTACCCAACTGGGCCACCCAGGTGCCTCTGAACTATATACTTTAAACACATTTTGAGACATTCCACCCATAGAAATGGAGGTTAGCAGACATTTCATTCTTAACACCCTATTACTTAGCATCTCAAGACTTTGTCCAACAGTGTCAATAAATGTATAAAGATATCAAGAGGCAAAGGTCAAAAAAGAAATCATAAACATCAAAAAAGCCCGCTGGAAGTGACCCAAAACATCACATGCTGGGCTTTCCTTTTTAATGATAATAACAATGATGCTGAGTGTTTATCCATGCCTTTATTTCAAAGAGCTTCAACTGCTTTGCAGACATCTCTCACTAATCTCTATTAGGCCTTGGGAAGAAAAAAGATTTCCTCAAGAAGTACCTTTAGAGAAGGACTCTTCCCAAAACCAATACAAGAGAAAACATTAGCCCCTTCTATCTTCCCCACGTACATTTGTCTCCTGGCTCCCACTATGTCACACTGTGATTGAAATGGATTATAATACCATGCAAGCGTTGAAAGGGTAATAACGGCAATTCAGTTTGTTTCTAAAAGAGTTATAAGCTATGTGTGTTTAATCACAACAAGGAACGGGTAAGTAGAAAAGATGAGAAAACCCATAATTACCTTTATCCCATTATTTACCTGTTTGGGGGAGAGACTTCAAACAGGTAAAGTTACAGTGTGGAATACAGATTTTTTCCATACTGCACAAATTAGTCTCTGAGATGCCTCAAAGGATATCTTTACCTAAAAATGACTTCTGGGCTATCAATATGGGATAGGTGCTATGACTGAAACTGCTTTTTTCAATGTTTTTAAAAGAATTTATTTATTTATTTGACAGAGATCACAAGCAGGCAGAGGCAGGCAGAGAGAGGGGGAAGCAGGCTCCCGGCGGAGCGGAGCAGAGAGCCCGATGCTGGGGCCGATCCCAGGACCCCAAGACCACCACCCGAGCCGAAGGCAAAGGCCCAACCCATTGAGCCACCCAGGCGCCCCTCTCATTTTGATCTAATACTTCTCAGATGGGGAACTCGGAGTCTCAGGGACTTGTGAGGTAATTTCCAAGCAGGCTAGAGAAACTTATCTGCTGAGCTTCAAAGAACAACATGTTGGGACCAGCACAGCGCTAGTATAATGAACTGTGTAAATTAGTTCCCTTCACAGTCCTGAATGCCTTTCCTTCTATCCCCTTAGAACGCAGCTGCAAAGCTACACAGGAAGGTGAGAGCTTCTGCATTCTGAGCCCCTGTTTCAGGGCAAGAGCAATTAAAAGAATACTCCAAAATTTCAAAAAGGGAAAATGTAAGAGGGATAGGTAATATGGTTCTAGGATCCCTCTGACTCTTGAGTAGTAAAAACTGAGGAAAGTAGCTGTTTTGTGTTGTGTCAGTGATCACCTCATTGATCCTGGAAAGAAGCTAATGGGCTCACCAGAATAGACCAGTAACATGTACAAAGGTCCAGGGAGGGCAAGTGATTCACTGTGGCACAAGCAAGGCAGAAACAGAACTTCAGTTCTGACCCTAGGACACACATGCCATTAGTCATTCTCTAAGCCATTAAGGCTACCTGTTACTACAGTATGGTAACATTTCATCTGCCCTTTGGTCCACAAAATTTTGACTCTAAAGCATTGTCTTTTTAGCTACATTAAAAAACAGAAATAGTCTTATTCTTGCGTATTTTAGGATAATGCCAAATTGAATTAAAATAGCTTAACTGAGCTTAAATCAATAACCTTCAAACTTAATATTTCTTACAGTAATTAGGTGAATGAGAAAGAGCTCAAATCCAATTACTTATTAATAATAACAATACCTTAACATTTGCAATTTCAAAGACAATTCTCATTTCATTTCAGGTTGGCAGACTATTACTATTATCCCCATTTTATTTTATTTTTTTAGAAGATTTATTTATTTATTTATTTATTTGAGAGAGAACAAGCGTGAGTAGGGGTGTGGGGCAGAGGAAAAGGGGAAAAGAGAGGGAGAGAAGGAGACTCCACTCTGAGCACAGAGCCCAGGATAGGGTTCAGTCTCACGACCCTGAGATCATGACCTGAGCCAAAATCAAGACTTGGATGTTTAACCAACTGAGCCACCTAGGCACCTGTTATCCTCATTTTACTCATGAGGACACAAGGCTCAAAAGAAGTTAAGGATTTTTCCTCAAGGATCAGAGCTGAGATTAAAACACAAGACTACTGAGGTGCCTGAGTAGCTCAGTAGATAAAGCATCAGACTCTTGGTTTTGGCTCAGGTGGTGATCTCAGAGTTGTGATCTCACAGTCATGAGATCAAGCCCGACGTTGGGCTCACAACGGGCCCCACGTTGGGACTCAGTGTGGAGTCTGCTTAAGTGTCTCTCTCCCTCTCCCTCTTCACCCCCCTCTCTGTGCACCCACACTCTCTCTCTCTAAAATAAATAAATTGTTACAAAAAACAAAACACAAGACTACTGAGAGCTCTATTCACTGAAGGATGTTGTCACTTGTTTTAAAACACGCTTTATGCCTTATTATTATATCATTATATGGGAATACTGTGTAAAGAGCACTATTTGGTGAGCATATTATTTTCAATGATC
This sequence comes from Lutra lutra, assembly GCF_902655055.1. Taxonomy (NCBI): domain Eukaryota; kingdom Metazoa; phylum Chordata; class Mammalia; order Carnivora; family Mustelidae; genus Lutra; species Lutra lutra. The sequence continues at coordinate 32,868,681 of NC_062293.1, forward strand.
TGATTGGTGACAGAAATTATGTTCTTAGGCCAGAAGGCCTCTAGTCATACATCAAGTTAGGACACAATGAAGTAACTCTGCCCTAAGGGAACCCAAGGTACACTCTGATAACTCAAAAGGAAAATGTCCTCATCAAGGAAGTTAGATAGCCTCCAAAACAATCGCTTAATCAGAGTATGTTCAACTGGTGACCCACAGGGTAGCGTATATTTCTGGGAAATGGAAGAGGCAGGGAGAAATGGGAGCGTCTTCTCATGGAAAACACTACACGGTGTTCTGACTTTGGAGATAATGTTCCTGATCTCTTTTAAGTAGATCCTATTCTCCTTCATGCTTTTCTAAATAATAAATTACCAAGCCATCCAACATCCTTGGTAGATTCTGACCAAAAAATCTTGAAAACCAGTGAACCAGAAAGCTACATCTCCTCCATTTGATAAACAGTAAAATAATCATTGAATATAATGCAAAAGAATACCTTAGAAGTCAACGGAGAACCAGTACTCATTCTCCTGAAATTGGGACACCCATGTTTTGGGGTGTATGCTATGGGTGTAAACTATGGTTTCTGGGTAGAGTTTGGCTACAGGAGAAAAATTAGATCTTCTGGCAGCACTTATAAGGCAGGTGCAGTCATAAAGAACTTGACTTTTGATTCCATTGTCTCTGCCAGGACAGGTGGTTTGGTAGAAGCATGGAATCCTGCCAGATAGGCTCCAACTCAAACTTCCCTTTAGAAAACAAAACAATAAAAATGGAAACAAAATGCCAAGTCCTATTCCACGCCTTTAAGATTGATATTGCTGGAAAAAACTAGGGCATTTCATGTAATGTTATTAATTTGGTTCAAGTACACATCAACTCAGGAGAAATAAGATTATGATAATGAACGGTTGCAGGTTAGGCCCTTCCCTTACGGTTCAATTCCCTACTCCCCTTTATAAACTTTTAAAAAGGACATTCTTAAATTTCAGTGAATTTACCCATATACTCTTAGTATAAAAAAACAAAACAAAACCCAAAGTGTAATCGTATACCTGCATAGGAGTAACATAGGCAAGTTAATTTGACACTGCTGAGCAGAGTAAAAACCTCTGGCAAATCCTGTCCAGCCTGCACATTCTGACTTACTTTCCTAGTACAAACTCGTGCTCTTAAAATTTTGTGAGAATGGTCAGTTGAGGATTCCTTCAAAGAAACTGTCTTTTCTCTAAAAACCTAGGGCATATTAGTTTAGAGCAGAGTAAAAATATAAAGGATTGTTTTTGGTGGCAAAGATAGACAACTGACATTTCTACCAGGTTTGTCTTCGGGGCAAGCCTTTGTGATTGATGATGTAGGCTCCCAACCACAAGGACACCACAAGAAGGCAGTGAGGAAGAGTGCTCAAAGAATCCTTGTGGGGGCACTGGAGCTGCCACTATTGGAAACTGTGAGCGTTTTTGGTGTTCCTGGAATTCTATTTCCAACCACGGCTTTGTGGTTGCAGTGAAGGGACAGAAGAGATTGGACGTCTCCTAGACCAAATAGTCTCTTCGGTTCATAACCACAGGGCCAAGATTAAAATAACAAGAAAATACTTTGTCCAGGGCATAACTCTGCCTAAATCTGTCCTATCCATCACTTTATTTTTTCTAATTCTTGTTTTTGTTGTTGTTAATCTCCTTGAGGAAGGAAAGTCAGATAATGCATAAATGGATCCCAGAAAAGCTTGGAAAAATTCACGGATTCAGAGGATATTTAAGAAGGAGCCATAATCTCTTAGAACAACGGCCAATAAATGTCCCAACTGCAAGAACCAAAATATTAATCATTGTTCTGATCCAGAAAATGATATCTTAACGTTGCAGTGTTTATTCTCCCTGAACAATAAATGGTCTATTCAGGCCCCAGAGATGAGGCTGTGAAGCTAGTACTTAGCATGGTTGTGCCTCTTTAAGCCTGAGTCAATCAAACAGTTTAAATCCAGAAGTAAGTTCCTCCTTCATTTACCTGCCAAGACCTGAGTTCAGGCCCTCAGGGTGCTGAGGTTTTCCTTTGTGAGAGAAAATGACATCATCCACACCTCAGAGACAGCAGGGAATGCAGGGAATGTGGCTCCCGACATTGGTGAGATCATCAACAGCCCTGGGAGAAACCCCAAATTCCCCAAAAGTTGAAGTACTGAAGGTTAAAAAAGATTTTTGGTTGTTTCAAGTTGACCTCATGTTTCCCCATGTCAGGTTTGAAAGGGGCAGGTAGGGTAATGGTCCCTCTTCCAGTAAGAACCTCAAGAACCAAACATACAGGAATTAAGTCCAGATAGAGCTATCCATCTCATTTGTAGCTAGCTTATTGGGGTACATCCAACCAAGGAGGAATACACACTTAAGTTCTACTAGGTTCTTTCCCAACTCTGAGATGAGTATATTCTTTAGGGGGACTTACTAATGTTGTGAGTTTGCATTCAAAATAAATTCTAGGCACTGACATAATCCCCCAGTCCCCTCCAAACTTTCTTTGATGTCCAACAACTAAGGACAAGGATCTTTGATTATAAAACAATTTCTTTGGTTGGAAGAAAATTCTTTGCAGGGCGTGAACAGCAGGAGAAAGAAAAGATTTTTCTGAAGTGCAAACTAGTTGGAAACCCCCTGGGGAAAGAATCGGATTCCCTGTCTTTGAGAGGACCGGGCCTGCCCGTACAGGCTGCCCCTGCTGCAGGCCTGTAAGAAGGCGCTTTTGTGTCTACTGGATGGCCCTCAGCAACAGCACGGCAGCCCTTCTCTTTTTTTTTGCCAGGGGAAGTTTTCCAACTCTGGGGGATATACAATGCAGAAAGTCACGGTTTAATAACAAGGCATAGTTACTAGTCAGATGGCCCCATTTCCACTCCTCCCAGAGGCCTCCAGATGCTTATAGACCAGAGCTCTATCCCTTAGCACCACACATGAACACCTACCAGCTGCTCTGAAATCCTTATTTCTAGTGTAATTATTCAGCTTCTCTTTGATAATTCAACTTCACAAAGTATTTTAGAATCAGACACATCATCCCTTTACTGCTATGGCCAGACTGGCTCTAGGTTATCTACAGCTTTGCCAAGCTTTTCCAAAGGTTCAGATTCACTTAGATGTAGGCTCATGATTGAAGTAGGTGTGGTTTGGTCACTGAGACACCTCAATGAAGAATTTAGAATAAGGGTCCTCCAGCCACTGCAGATATTTTAAAATATGTATCTCCAGAGAAAAACTCATTTTTGTGTGCTTTAACTGAATGTAAAGAAAGTACAGGACAAGGAGACTGGGAGTGCCCTTGACTCTGATGCTTCATTTTGCTAACAATTTGTTGTGTGACTTTAAGGAATTTGGTCAGATTTTTTGTACTACTTACCAAATACATTTTATCTCAAGGAAAAGAAATAAATAAGTTACATGTTACATGTCACTTTGTAATAAGTCTGTTTCTAGTCTTATTTCTAGAAATAAATAAGTTACAAAGTTACATGTCACTTTGTAATAAGTCTGTTTCTAGGGTAAACATAAACTCTGTTTAGAGCTAGGAAGGATCTTAAAGATTTTTTTTTAAAAGGTTTTATTTACTTATTTGAGAGAGAGAGGGAGAGAGAAAGTGCTCATGAGCAGAGGGAGGGGCAAAGGGAGAGGGAGAGCAGGATCCCCTGCTGAGCAGGGAGCCTGATTCGGGGCTCAAAGACAGGACCCCAAGATCATGACCTGAGCCAAAGGCAGGCGCGTGACTGACTGAACTATCCAGGTGCCCCAGGATCTTCAGATTATTTAGTTACCCTACCAAATGTACCCCAACAGATGATAGGTTATGTGACTTACTCTTACTTTTTAAATGGTCATAAGGCACCTATGGACTTTTCATATACCTAAAGGAGACAACTAAATTCCACATGATCTCTAATGGTGATAAAAATATATGATGTATAACCATATGGTTTACTAACTTCAGAGCAGTAATAGCTTACTGTTGTTATCACAGCAGACATGTACATTTTTCTAGAGTTCATGTCTATCTCCCTCATACTTTATTAAAGTCACAACACATTTAAGAGAATGGAAATAGGGCCGCCTGGGTGGCTCAGTGGGTTAAAGCCACTGCCTTCGACTCAGGTCATGATCTCAGGGCCCTGGGATGGAGCCCCACATTGGGCTCTCTGCTCTGTGGGGAGCCTGCTTCCCCCCCTGCCTATTTGTGATCTCTGTCTGTCAAATAAATAAATAAATAAATAAGAGAATGGAAATAACAGATATGGATGACTACTCAGTAATTTTTGAATACATTGGTATTAGAAACAAATTTTGCTGAATAGGGATGATATTCAAATAGTATTCACCTTCTACATAGTCTTAGTATTTATTTCTTCTTTTATGCAGTTTGTAAAGAATTAAAACTGAGCTACTAAGATTCTCAATTCAAACAGATCTCCTAATATGCTGAATTCTGTTTAAAGCTATATTTTCTGCTTTAATTTTACAACTTAATGGGAATTTCTTGTACATTTTTAAAAGTTTGCAATTTGAGAAGAAAACCATGGTGTTTACTTGAAATTCTAATGAAAATGCTACAGGGGTGCCTGGGTGGCTCAGTGGGTTAAGCCTTTGCCTTTGGTTCAGGTCATGATCTCAGGGTCCTGGGATCAAGCCCCGCATCGGGCTCTCTGCTTAGTGGGGAGCCTGCTCCCCCCCCTTCTCTCTGCCTGCCTTTCTGCCTACTTGTGATCTCCGTCTGTCAAATAAATAAATAAAATCTTTAAAAAAAAAAAAAAAGGAAAGAAAATGCTACAAATGAGTTTTTATACATACAGGAATATTTATACAGGCAATATTATAGCCCATATTTAACTGGCAACAGTGAACATTAGAAGGTATGACTGGCTTTAGCTGTCCTGTGGCTTGAAGCTACTTGCAGTTGCCTGGGTTAAAATCTTATGGGCTTTTTTGTTTGTTTTTTCTTCAGTCCTAGGGGATGAAACAGAACTAGTACAGTCATTTGAAAACCTCCCGAGAGAATCAAACTCGCCATTCTAACGCATCCATGCCTACACCTCTTGCTTGGCATTTATCTCGTACTGTCTTCTGCTATTTTCCTCAGTAGGACTAGGCTAGGGTGCGGTTCTTCATATTCCTTCTGGACCTGTCACAGCTGTAACAGCATTTGGCACACAGCAGGAGATCCACATTTTAAAACATTGAGAGACTCGGGTGCAGTCCCCAGTCTCGGTAAGATTCTTGGCATAGAGTTCTTAAAAAGTCTCTCACGGGCGCCTGGGTGGCTCAGTGGGTTAAGCCGCTGCCTTCGGCTCAGGTCATGGTCTCAGAGTCCTGGGATCGAGCCCCGCATCGGGCTCTCTGCTCAGCACGTAGCCTGCTTCCTCCTCTCTCTCTCTCTCTCTGCCTGCCTCTCTGCCTGCTTGTGATCTCTCTGTCAAATAAATAAATAAAGTCTTTAAAAAAAAAATAAAAAAAAATAAAAAGTCTCTCACGCTTTGAGGAGACAGTCCAGGCTATCTACAACAGAATATCAGCAGGGTACCTACAGCAGAATAAAAGACATACGCACCATGTAAAGTAATGCTAAGGTATGGCAAGGGATTTTTTTGTTTGTTTCTTCACTTATTTTAAAGTATGCCTTCTGGTTGACTAGGGATCAAAGAGGAAAGAGACCCTATGGCAATCTGTAATATCTTCTTACTGGAATGCGCCAGGGAAAAATCTCTGCCAACTTCTGCTTTTTAATCTCCCTGCAATGACCCCAAAAAAAGTTTAAAATAAATACGGTTTGCTAAAAATGCTGGCCAGTAAGATATGGCAGTAGATGGGCAGCTCTTTGGCAAGATACTAATCTCTCTATTTCTTCATCTGTAAAATGAAATGATTGGATTAGGTGTTTTGTCTAGCTTGAAATTTGATGATTATATTTTACAAGTGGAAGAGCCTGCCCTGTATTTTACCCTAGGTATGGAAAACTGAATAGGCTTTAATTCTAGTATAAGTCCAATAAAGTCCCTCACAAAGTTTTAAAACATCTTGGCCACAGAACTATAAATTCAGATACCAACATGGTTCCAAGCAGAAGATACAAAAGTGAAAGAACCTGAAACCTGAAGTACATAAAAGATTTTTCTTTTCTTTTTGGACAAAATGGTTTAGGGAAAAAAGAATGGGAACCCATAATCAATTTTTAGGAAGGAGCAAGATCAATAGGCATAAAACATAAAGCCTGCAGTCTCATCCAAATTATTCTACAGAAACAACAACAGCAATAGTATTTTCCAATTATCATATATTTATATATGCATAATAGTACCCTTTTGATATATAAGCACGCATAAAATTGGTAGGCACATGATAACTGAATATACTTAAATTACAGTTGTATTATGGTTGCTTTCCATCATAACACAAATATCCTAGATTTTTAAAAAAACAAACAGCGGTCTTGAAGATAGTTATGTTGCCATCTTGAACAACTACCACCACTTCAAATCCTAGGGATCAGAATTTCTTAATAAACTAATTTCCTGTCTCCAAGAAAAATGTGTGCCTGTGTTTATAACTCTCAAAAAAACTCTAACTTAAAGGGCGCCTGGGTGGCTCAGCGGGTTAAGCCTCTGCCTTCGGCTCAGGTCATGATCTCAGGGTCCTGGGATCGAGCCCCGCATCGAGCCCCGCATCGGGCTCTCTGCTCGGCAGGAAGCCTGCTTCCCCCCCCCCCATTCCCCCACCCCTGCCTGCTGCTCTGCCTACTTGTAATCTCTCTCTCTCTCTCTGTTAAATAAATAAATTAAATCTTAAAAAAAACCCTCTAATTAAATCACTTTGATTAATTTGGTGTTTCTTAATTTGCATATTAAACACAAATTCTAATATGTTAAAAAGTATCAAACAAAACAAAATGTATTCATGAGCTGTGCTGTTTAGAACCCACATCAAAATTAGAGTAGCTAAAGTAGCTTATCTGATATTTTAAAAAACAAACAAGCAAGCAACAATAAACTTTTTCTTTTTAAAGATACAAAGTTTTCCATTATAGCAAAAGGAAATTTAAGGGCCCAAGGAATTCTACTCTAGGGAAAGCAGTAGAGAGTAAAGGATAGAAATTAAAAAAAAAAAAAAAAAAAAAAAAATAGAAAGTAACCAAAGTTAGTTTCACAGCCTCTGTTTTTTGAATTTAGTAATCAAACAGACACATATTGTTCTACTTATATCTAAACAAATGAGTAAAATATCCTTTATTCTTATGGACCTTTCAGTGACAACACCATAATGAAAGGGTTGTAAGCATTTCTTGAATTGATGAAGTTCCACTTAATATTTGGAGAGCACAGTTCCTTTGCTAAATCAACATAAGCAGATCCTTCTCATATACCAATTTTTTTTTTTTAAGATTTTATTTATTTATTTGACAGAGAGAGATCACAAGCAGGCAGAGAGGCAGGTAGAGAGAGAGGAGGAAGCAGGCTCCCCGCTGAGCAGAGAGCCCGATGCGGGGCTCGATCCCAGGACCCTGAGATCATGACCCGAGCCGAAGGCAGCGGCTTAACCCACTGAGCCACCCAGGCGTCCCTCATATACCAATTTTAACATCTGACGTCATCTTTGGTCAAGACAACCTTCTTACAACTGAACCATAATATTGTTGTCTATTTGACTTCAAGTAATATATACAAACTTTTTTTTTCCCGATTATTTATTTTAGAGAGAGAGGGTGTGCATGAACAGGGGGAGGGACAGGGAAAGGAACAAGCAGACTCTAGGCTGAGCACAGAGCCCGACAGGGGCTCAATCCCGGAACCCCGATCCCACCACCCAAAATCAAATCAAGAGTTGGCTGCCCAATCAACTGAGCCACCAAGGCGCTCCTATACAAATACTTTTCAAATTAAGTAAGCTGAGGGTAGATTCGGTTTGAGAATTTCGTATTGTTTCTTGAAATAACTGGGATTCTTCTAGGATAGGAGGCATTAGTCTGGAGTCCTTAGATCCCTGTATCTCAAAGACTCTTTCAATTCACTGAGATTTTATGCAAAATTGTATTTTAAATGCATGTGGTCAGCAACTTTTCTCAAATCCTCAAAGGAGTCTGTGACACCAAAAAAAGATTAAAAATCACTGTGTTGGGACACCTGGTTGGCTCAGTCGGTTAAGCGTCTGTCTTCGACCCAGGTCATGATCTCAGGATCCTAGGATCAAGTCCCACTTCGGGCTCTCTGCTCAGTGGGGAGTCTTCTTCTCCCTCTCACTCTCCCTCTGTGCTTTATTTTTCTCTCTCTCAAATAAATAAATAATATCTTTTTTTTTTTTTTTTAAATCACTGTGTTAGGGTATCTTAAAACCAGAATTGGGAATCACAAGCTTAAGGACTAAGAAGGTGAGGTCCTTTAGAAATGCGCCAATAGGGTGCCTGGGTGGCTCAGTGGGTTAAAGCCGCTGCCTTCGGCTCAGGTCATGATCTCAGGGTCCTGGGATCAAGCCCCGCATTGGGCTCTCTGCTCAGCAGGGAGCCTGCTTCCTCTCTCTCTGCCTGCCTCTCTGCCTACTTGTGATCTGTCTGTCAAATAAATAAATAAAATCTTAAAAAATTGCGCCAATATCTTAAAATCACAGATTTAAAGTAGTACCCCAATAAATCTTTCCTCAAAAATCAAAATTTCCTAAAAAGCAGAGGCTGAGCTATCTATTAAACCAAATAAATGATGTGTAAAGAAGCACCTCAAATATATTGATTATAGCCATGTTTACAATTTAGAAGCAGCAATCAAGGAGATGCTATGCTATCTATAAGTCAGAGGAATAAAGGAATAGAGCAAGTCCTATCAAACCCAAAGCACTCAAAATAATTGACCTCATAGTATACTTAGAAATGTGAATGACATAAATAAATCTGTTTCATCCTAAAGTTATCTCCCAGCTATTAGAGTTACTCAGCACCACCATCATGTTCCTTACATTTATTCAATAAATAGTTATTGCGTACCTATTACGTCTGAGGCACTAAGTACACAAAGGCACTGCTCCCAAGAATACATCTCTGAACTAAGGAGACAAAAAGTTCCTACTTTCACAGAGCTCATATTCCACTGAGAGGACAGAGACGAGTACAGAAGTAAAATATTACTGTGTCACATGGCAATGTTTATAAAGAAAAACAAAGCAGGGATGGAGAATATGAGCCTAGGAGGGCATAGGAAGAGCCCTTCAGAATAGGACAGTCTAAGAAGGCCTCACTGAGAAGATGTATTTGATTCTTGGGGGTGACACCTGAGAGACTACAAGAAGAAAATACCTGGGGTATTAACTGGGACTAACACGTGGAAAGGCCCTGAGGTGGGGGTATGCCCGGCTTACCTGAAGGATGACAAGTCCTTAGTCAGAGTGACTAAGGCAGAGTGAGGGGAGAATAAGTAAAAGGTCAGGGCACCAGGCAGATCCTGATGGACCTTATAGGTTGTTAGAAAGACTTTGGCTTTTGCCCCAGTAATAGTATGGAAAAGAACAATGAATGAAGATCAGAGCACGGGCTCTTAAGGCTTTTTGAAACATAAAGTTGGTAAACCACTTCACCAACAGTTTTTTAGCTGAATCATCATGCTGAGCAACACAGGCCCAAATAGAGTAGATATCTCAGCCTTGGACAATATTTTAGCTTTTTGGAATTTCCACTCTGTAGAACTGATCCCAAAGAGATCTACATCCTTGGAAACCTTAAAAATTGGATTACTAATCTATCTCCTGCAAAGCAGATTGGGTCCATCTATGTGCAACTTTGTTCTTGTATAATTTATTTGCTTTCTCACCCCCATTAGGTTTCCTTTTCTGTAAAATGGAGTAAATATCACTTGTTCTTCTTTGGCTTGCGGGTATCTGTGAATCATTTTAAGCTTCTTGGAAGAAAATTACTATGTAAATTCAATGGAACATCATTACCACACTCTTCTCTAACAATACCCTGCTTTACCAATGCTGGTTCCCAATAGGACATTTATAATAGTACAGTGCTCATTTATAACATCTTTTTCCTCTACTGTACTTAGCAATTTGAAGGGAATAAGAGGGGGGCAAAGGGCAAAGAAAGATCCAACACTTCCAGTGAATAAAATGTAAAAGCCCTTCTATTAAAAACAAAAACAAACAGGGGAGCCTGCGTTGCTTGGTCAGTTAGGCGTCTGACTCTTGATCTCAGCCCAGGTCTTGATCTCAGGGTTGTGAGTTCAAGCCCTGCACTGGGCTCTACACCTGGCATGGAGCTACTTAAAAAAACAAAAACAAAAACAAAAACAAAAACCAGGAGCCCCAGAAATGTATTTAATATTGTGTAAAAAGTAATTGTGGCTGGGCACCTGTGTGACATGGTTGGTTAAACATCCGACTCTTGGTTTCAGCTCAGCTCATGAGCTCAGGGTCATGAGATTAAGCCCTGCATGGAGCCCCACATCGAGCCCCACATTGGGCTCCCTGCTCATCACAGAGTCCACTTGGGAATCTCTCTCCCTCTCCCACTCCCCAATCCCCTGCTCATACTCTCTCACAAATAAATAATTAAAAAAAAAAAAAAAAAACTATGGCTAACTTTTACATAAAGAAAATTATAACACACACAAACTCTTTACTACAAAAACCAAGGAAATGTCTACCCCCAGAATCAGCTAAATAAACATTAAATAGCCTCACAGGTGTAATAGCAGAGGTACAGCTCATTTATTGCCTCCTATTAACTACAGCAATTTATGGATTCAAATTTACAAAATATTTGCTGGATTTCCACATGAAATTAAGAACTATTACGTATACAAATGTGTTTGATGGGTGCTTAAAAAAGAGATATCTTCTTAACTTGAAAAATTATCATTAAGCATATTCTGTAGCTTCCTTCTCTCCTCTGGGTGCCAGTCTTCTAACAACAAAGCCAAGTCAAGAGAGGCTCTGAGCTGGGACTGTAGAAGGCAAGCACCTAAATTGTTAGCGCACACAGCGGAACTCCATCTGAGGGTGTACTTCTGACTCTGTTCCAAAGTCAATTATAAATTAATTGGATATTCTGCACCTCCATTAACATAAATAACTGAGGTTTGACTGTGCCTTGAATATTTATACTTCTTTTAAAATCTGTCTCAAAACAAAATCCCAAAACTTTGAAATCTCTGCTTCCAAGTAGCCCCAACTTGTGCAAAGTAACGCATATGCTATTTCAAAATTTATGATGTCAGGTTCCTGTATTAGATAACCTACCACGGTCTGTTATAAAATGAAGAGAAAGGTAATAAAAGTTGTTACATAAAAAGGTAGATACTGACTAAATAAACATTCTGATGTACAAATATCTTTGCAAATGAAACACAAATGAGAGAAACAGAAGGAATACAGAGATCATTAGAAATTAGCAGGATATTGGGTATTCTGGGTCAACCTCAGAAAACAGTACTCATCATTTTCATGCCTTTTGAGTCTGGAAATAAATGAATCATTTATTCAGAGCCCACACTGGTGTTCTGTTCATCGGTGGCATTCTTTGATTTGCAGAATTTTAGAGCTGGAAAAGCCTGGGCTCTAGGGTTCAAGTTCCAACTATGCCACCTACTAGCCACATGACCTTGGCAGATAATAACACCTTGAGTCTCAGTTTCCTTATCTGTAAAATGTGAAAAATATAAGTACTGTACTTTTCTCACAAAGTTATTATGAGGAAGCAACAAACTAATACATGTAAAGTGAACAGCACACATTTGCAGTGCACTATTATATTTGAACCTCTGATTTTTATAGATGGGGAATCTAAAGCCTAGAGAGGTAAAAATCATCTTGTCCCAAATCACCCAACTATGTAGTGACAGAGTCAGAGCTGAAGTCCAGCCCCTTGAGTCGCAGTGTAGTCACTTAGACAACGACGACCTGCTAAAGCATTCTCTCTCTGGTTTTGGCCAAAGCTTTAATTATAAAGATTTCTCTCCCTCCTCAAATAATTCATTCCAGGCCCTGATTACAAATAAAGCAAAAAGGCCAAGATAGGACAGCTACGTGTTGACTAATAGGTAAGTTAAGGGGCAAGCAGAGACATTGCACAAGGGGGAATTTGTCCAGGAGGTGTTCACTGCTAGTGGCCCAATGCTAAACCACCAAGCTGCCACTGTAGGTCTGAAGCCTCGGGACAGTACATTCTAATCTGGATCATAACTTTATCCTAAAGTCTAAGAAAATCCAGGACAAACCGCTGAGCAGGAAGAGTGTGACAGTCAAAGAACTGTGCTGTAACGTAGCTGTGCTACGTTACAATCCTCTTGCTCTTTTGCTTTGAGAAAAAGGATTGATTTCAAGTTGTCCTTCTGAGTGACATTTATAAATAAGGAACAGGAATTGGAAAAGGAAATGGGGCTGTCATCATTTATAGAAGTGGTAACAACAATATTACTAGAAATAACAGAAACAAACCTTGACAAGAGGTAAATAAACCAGAAAACAGGACAATTAGACAATGCATATGCTCTAGCACATTTTTCATCAACAATGGTATAAACCACGAGAAAAAAATATATATTCAGATGAAAAATAAAAACAGTAAGAAGTTATAACCACTATCATTTAGTGCTTTTTACCAGACACAGGCAAGGGATTAGGAGAACTGGAAAGTTTCCTTGACATGGATTAATTGAACAAAATGTAGAGAAATGTCAAATTTTCTGAAACTCTCTGGGAATTCCAGAAACCACATCAAGGTTACTATTTATTTTTTAAGACACTAGTCTTGTACCTTTACGTTTCCTAGTGCAGAGCACCACCGATTTTACAAAGGCCTGACTACATCTTTGGAGACAATCAAACTTAATAGGCAGCTAGAATAATTCATAGCAGAAGGATACATTGAATTATCTAAAATTCCTCAAGGCCAACAGAGAAGACTGCCTTCAGATCTGCGGCACCAGGGTACAGCTGTCTATCAAGCAAGCTGAAGAGCAGCAAAGCACGAATCTAGGAGATGCAAACTTCAGTTACAAGGAAGGCTTGGTTAACCACTGTGTAAACCTGAGCTGCAGTGTAATCTGATAAGGACCAAATAGCATGGATTCTAGAAGTGTAAACCATGTGTTCCTAACACACTAGAGTTCTTTGAAAGAATTAATCGAATAGTAGATAAAGAAAAATTGGTGCATATCATCCAAAAGGTTGTTTTGTATTTTTAAAATAAAGTCTCTCTTAAGAAGTTATTAAGAAAATTCAGTTACTATTGTGGATCAAAAGTTGATTAACAGACAATAAACCAGGACCAATACTGAGAGTATCTAGCACTTAATATTAGGCCAGTGTACAAATTTATTAATGATCTAAAAGAAGCTTATGTGAACAGAAAAAGTAAAGACTAAAAATTGCCAATAATGTAAACTACCCAATAAAATACAAAAAGACTTGCTAAATAATAGATACAATGAAATTCCCTCTTCACAAAGTAAAGAAACATTTTTAAAAGTTAATAGCTTAAAAAAAAAAAAAAAGATTGGCAGGATTTACCAGAGTGAGAAAAGGTAGAATAAGCAAAGATATGATAAAGATTGGTAAAATAATGAATGGCAAAGAGAATGCCAGCTAGTCTCTGTTATATACTTTTTCCTTTATGCATACACAGAGCCTTATGGTAACAGAAGACAACACAAAATAAAAGACACTATTTTATGCAGCATATAATTAACCCATTGAACATGCTGCCACAGGACATTAATAAGACACAGAGTATGGCTTCCAAAGACCTCAGAAATATCAAAATATGGTTTTGTACTAAAATTACTTAGGGAAAAAAATGAAAGTGGAGCATACACCTCATGCTTCAGGATATCAACAAGGCAGGCTCAGGAAGAAGGTTTCCTTTTCAGTTATAGTCAAATGATTTGTGAGTTCAACTTTTAAATATTCCTAATTCCATCCTAGAACTCAGATTAAGAGTAAGATTAAGAATAGACTCTTATCTAAAAATTCTTTTGCCATTTTTTCCAGATACATTCTTTTTGCCTGTTTATTTTTCTGAATAGCCAAGCCCTCCTTCATCTAATTCTTCTTCTACTTCACTTATCCCAGTTTCAAAATGTTGCCTAAAAAATGATCACGAAGAACCAAAAAACATATATGTAAAACTACATATTTGGAAGAGTTCTTTAATTTGTTAAATTTTCTCACCTTCTTTAAGTAGACAAAAATTGGAATTCATACGATCTTTGGTTCTGTTCATATCACACAATTAAAATCTGAGGCCAAATGCTGAAGCAAATCATATTTAATAACATCTTAACCTATGCACAAGAGCTACAGCAAGAAATGCCCTTTTATAAAGTGAATTTTAATCAATAAGGAATATAATTCTGTGGAATAAGACACAAGAATGCCCAGTAAAAAAAAAAAAAATACAGCCCTTTGGGCTCATGTTCACCATGGGGAATGAGCAATTTGTCTACGAAAAGCTATGGCCCCAGTCAGTTCATAAATTCAATACAAAAAGGTAGGCTATGAATGAATTATAGACAAAATTCACAGCCTGAAAGCCTAAGAAACTGTGTCTGAAAAGCTTTGTGGGTCAGTGAAAAAAAAAAAAAAAAAAACCATTAAATTTTTTTCAAAAATAAAATTATGTGTAGACAAGACCAAAGGAGGCAAGTTTACACCTTGTGTCCATTTTGTAATGCAATCCTCTCCATTTTGGGCTTAGCAATAGGGTGCTACACGTGGTATAAAGCCAGCTGTAGCATTCAAGCTTGACTGAATTTTAGAAGTGACACAGTGATCAAATATGCTCCAAGGACGTTCTAGAATTTCAGGGTGCTGCTGACCATTACAACCTCCTCACAAGTGCATGGTAACAGATGGTCACTAGACTTACTGTGGTGATCACTTTGTAATGCATACAATATGAAATTATTACATTGTACACATGAAACTAAATAATGTTATATACCAATTTTACTTCAATAAAAAAAAAATCAACCTCTTTCATGTTCACTTCGATTTTAAACAGGATATAAAGTACAATCCTCATGTCAATTAAATAGAAGTCCGTATACTTAATCTACCAAAAAATAGTGTCCAGAACACATCACTTGCAAAGAATGGCCTTATTACATGGATCTAAAGAGGCAATGTAATATCGGAGTTAAAAACAACCAGATGATCTTCTAAAATACGGAATTTTATGTGTTTCTTCTTTAGCATAAAACAAGATGTTTTAGAATGCCAATAAGGCAATATCTTTAAAAGAGGAAACAAACAGAAAACTAAACAGCAGAAGCTCTTGCATGGCATTTGGCTTGAGACACAAAAGAAGAAAGGCATAATTCGAACAGATGGAAAGTGAAATGTAATAAATTGTCCTTACCTGCATTAGTTTGCCTTCTGCTGGAGTTATTTCAGCAACACCAGCAAAAACGCCTTCCAAAGTGAGATTCAGTTTTCCTGTGGGGTCCATTTTCAAGGGGATCACTCTGATAATAGCTTTCTGCTCTGCTGATCTTTCTGATTCCACCGCTGCCGCCAGTACCAGTCCTGTGCGTCCAAAGCCTGCCTGCAGGGTAGCCATCAGCAGCCAGGGCCAGAGGGCAGCCAGCTGCAGCTGGTGGCCACCACTCATGCTACCAGCTGCAGCAACGCACTTCGGCCATACATACCGCTTCCGCCAACCAATTCCAAGTGCAGCTTCTCAGATCCAGACAAATGGGGGAAAAGAGAATTGATGCTTCAGTTTCTGAAAGCCAAGTCGTAGTCTGGGCCCTTCCTTTCTCTAAAGCGTCTTCCCACAAACAGGTGGCTTTCCTGATCTGTCGGGGTAGACGGTGTCTTCAGCCCACTTCTGCGGCGGGTCTGTCATTTTCTCCCATCTTCACTAGGATTAGTAAAGATACCACCACTTCTCTTTGGGATTTCCAACTTTCCTTGAGGTGAAATGTTACATTCTGAACCTTTATTATGTCAGTTCGCGTGGTGCTGGTCTTCCATATGCATCAAGTTGCTGAACCACTAAACCCAACGTTAATGAACCAAACCAGGCAAAGGAAATAATGAAAGCCATGCATCGAAGGTGAGAGTGAAAAACGCCAGCTCGGAAAATGAAGAGATGGTCCTTTTGAAGCCACAAAATTTGTCAACAGCAAAAGACTAAAGATCACAGGGGAAAAAAGGTATTTGTTTGTTTTTTTAATGGAGAAGGAGAGGGTACAATACTTCAGGCCACACCTTGAGAGACGTCCAAAGATGCTACAACATGAATTCACAAAAGTTTCCACATTAAACTGTATGTTAGTGCAGCCAAAGTTCTAGGCCCGTGGAATTTATAATACTTTTCATGAAGTTAAAAACGCTATCATTTTTAATGTTCTACCTAAATTTGCCTACAAACTAGATGCTAATTCATATGTCTTCACAGAGCACAGGATAATCCTGAGTCTCACCACCTTTTCCAAATTTCACAATTAGAAGAGTATCTCGAAAGGTTAGCTTTCCAATTATTTTTCCCAGTTAAATGATATTTCTATCTTTATTTTCCATTCTCTCTTAGGGATTCCAACTTTTATTCTCCTGCTTGAGAATGCCAAGCGCTTTGATTTCCCATGAGATGCTTTTAGAAACTACTTTCTTATCCAGATCTTATAATCTGTAATTTTCCACATTCTTAAGTAAAACAAAGAACTATTCCTAACACGTTTTCAAATTCCTCGAGGGGGTGGGGAATAAAAGATACTGGGAGTAGGGAGGTGATTAGTCTACAGGCTCCGAGTAGAACATCCTGAAAAAGTAAAAATAAGCCTGAGGAGAGTAGATCTGTGCTATTTCTAGGCACACTTGCGAATTTGGGTCTTTGTACAAACAAAACTTTAGTTCTAAGATATTAAAGTGTGCACCCTCAAGTAAATATAAATGCACTTCAACCATAAAGCCTGCCGTGTTCAGAGGTCAAGTTAAAAAAAAATCTTATAAAGTCTTCGGAATAAGTGCTGAAAAGCCAAGCAATTGAACATGAACCTGTTAAATAGATCCTTCTCTTTTGCTGAGGCAGAGGGAGAAAAATAAGAATTTCAAAAGAAATCTGCAAACCTGTTGCGCTGTCGGGCCCTCTGGAATCCACGGGGGTGAAAGAAATTCAATTATGCTTTTATAGGTCCTGCTCAAAAAAGGTTTCAACTGCTTAACCAAGTACAGCTCATTCTTCCACCTTCTCACTCTGCAACCAGACCAAGGGCCCCACACTGCAGGTAGGTGCCGAGAAATTCCGCAGCCTGAAAAAGTAATCCATGCAAGTCAAAGGCAAACATTTACTCCAGGCTTAGAGCTACTGTTCCCAAGAACTCTAAAAAGCACTTATAGAGGATCCAAAATCATTTCTGAAATCTCCTTTCTAACAAATGTTCTTTTTCTCCCCGAACAACATATAAAATGATCAAATCTTGAGAGAGAAAAGGAGCAAAGTAGCAAATACATCAGCAAAAATTCACTACCAGGAACACAGAAAATCCCAGAGGGAGAAAGCAGTATCTCTGAATCACGGATGGGCTTGGAAAGTTCGGAAAGATTCGAGTGCTTCCCTTCCAGAAAGACAATTCTGGATCAACTCCCTAGAGGAGGAAGCCTGTGGTTTGTAATTGGTGTTCTAGCTCTGACTCCCTCCCCTGGGACTGCAATCACGCTCTCTACCTGCTGACACAAAGTGAGGGTGGAGCAGCTAGAGGCAACCCGCCCCTCCTTCTGGCTGGCTGGCTGGAGGGCAAGGGCTTGAGTGCGCGCACACTTACGGAGCCGGGCACGTTCTTTTGCTCTTTGCTCTCTCGGCTCCTCTACGCCCTCTATGGAGCCACAGCCAAACTGCATCCAATTCAGTGCTCTAACTTTGTCCTGGTAAGCAAGCTACCACATGTAAATCAAGTCCACTCACACCTACATCTAAGCAGCTTCTGCAACCAGGAGAACATAAATGGTCATATGAGGAAATAAAGAGAATAAAATAGTGAAAACCCGGAACATGAAAGAGCAGACACAAGACTATGCAAATAACAAGTTCAAAGGGGTTTCGTTTCTGCTCTTTTCGGGTTTTAGTGTCTAGAAAGGACACAAGGCCAGGATGAAGTGATCCAGTGCTGTAGTCCTTATTGCTGTCTCATGTCTGCTACACCAGCAAGAACCCTGTCCATTTTACACATAGTTTTGCTTCAGCTTTTACGTATTTAAATTCAGCAGCTCTTTACTAAACTGTGCCTGTATGGAGCTTTTTAGATCAGGCTGGTATCAGAGGTCTGGAACCTCTTATTTACTTCTCACGTCATTGGAGAGTGAAATAATACTGTGGATCACACCCATGCCCTCAGTGTAAGATTGTGAGGAAGTCTGCCATCAACACAAGCAAAGGGGTAAAATATATATGCTTCATAAGAAGTGTGTAGGTAAAAAGAAAACCAATTCTTGGCTAATTACCACAACCATGAACTCTACCCCTTTTAGTTACCTTGTCATGAGAATGCAAAAGTTTCTAATATATGTGTCTAAAATTTGAATTTTCAAATTTGCCAGATTATATTGGACTGTGTCCAGACATTTTATTTTTAACCTATTGCCAACAATCTCTCCAAACTGTACAAAAGTACAATGTGAACGTGGTTAACATATTGAAGTGCACACTTAGATTGCTTTTACACTGAAATTTTAGTTGTGGTAAGAAGCACAGAAGACTAAAAATGTTTTAGTTGTACAAATGAGAGTATATAAATTGATCATCTGTAAAATGTGGCTAACAATAATTGCACTGTAGGTTGGTTATAAAACTTTGAGCTGACATAATGCCTCTAGAGCAAAAAAGTATGAGTGCTTTCTTTACCTTGAACATTTTTTCCCTAAAAAAGGTTTATGGGAATAATTTAGGCATTTTTGGCCTAATAATTGACATAGAGCTGAGAAATAAACTCTAAAATAAATTCTTAATTTAGCACATTCTCTTTATTGGTTGGACCTTAAGAACACAATGTAACCATAGACCTTTACAGCTCTTTTCAAACAAATTTTTAAAAAACTTCTATGGTTTTATATTTTTATGTATATTGTGTAATAGTAGAGCATAAATAATGCAAAATATACATTACTGTATATTTAATAGATGCAAAAACATCTCCTACCAATGGACTTTGCCTCACCTGTTCCTGCTTGAAACTTGCAAAGGAGTTAAGAGACCTAAACAAACCTAAGAGTTAATATACACACTTAGTTCAAAGAAGGAAAATAAAAATAGATGTGGTTTCCCTCTCTCGAGGAAACTGCATGATCTAGGAATGATGCTAATATGTATTGTGAACCTAGGTATCCCATGAGATACTCAGGATCAAACCAAATAGCCCTATGTAGTTTATTGCACTGATATATTGTGTTTACTAGGTCACCAGAATTGAAAAGCAAAAGAAATTATTCTCTGGTTTATCCCTCAGGGGTTGATATACCACAACTTCCACAGAGATGTCATAAAGATGTCATTACTGTGGTAATGAAATGCCCATCTCACTGACATCAACCACCTAATCATCCTTCAGGATCTATTTTCACATCTGGATTGTCTAAAGTTACTGAAGACTATTCATTCTTTTCCTAAAAAAAAACAGGTTTTTTTATAAACATGTCCAAGAATTGTCCATATCCCTAATGGCATTTGAAAGATTCATTCGGTGTTCAATTGCAAATGGGAAAAAAAAAAAAAAAAACCCTGACACTTTTTATTTAAAGTCAGATTCTTTGAAAAACAGAATACATTCTTTTTTAAATTTTGCTAAGATGACTGAGGTTTCTACTGATCACCAATAAAACAGTAAAAACAAGCAAGACAAATCCAGTTGAAATACTCACTTTATTGTTGACTGATTGAAATTTATCGTGCTTAAGGGGCTGAAATACTGAGGTCCTCGTCAGAAACCTTGTTCATATGTGTCAGACCCTACTGGCTAATTCACACAAAGATTTTATTTTATCTTTTGCCATTTTCCCCAAGTCAGTGATGATAGCTTTAGTTGATAGGTAGCAGGCATGTGAGCAGAGCAGGAGATCCAGCTCCTTGGTCTGTTGTATTCGTATATAAAAAAGTTTGGGAAGCTGATAAAGGTATTTCATTAATTAAGCTTTAAACCACTGAAACCAAATCCATGCCAAGGTTTCTGCTTGACACATGTTCCTCAAAAGATATTATTTCTTTCAACATACACAAAGCTAAAAAGGCATATTAAGGGAAAGAATGTCTCCTATACAGTTTATCAGCTTCTCAACATGACAGAGAAAAGGCAAAGTTCCTTCATTTGGAAATTGGGTCTCCTCTTCACATACTCTGCCAAAATACATAGTCAGTCCAAAAGATGGAGGAGTCTTGATAATTTGTTCATCTTTTAAACCTTGCTAATAAAGATGAGTAAATGCCCATCACATGGACATCAACTAGTTTAATCAGATGGACCAAACAGGTCACTTTTCAGAATCTACTTTCATACCTAAACTGAGTCACTGCTTACCAATACAGAACTCATCCTTTTTGGAAAAACTACTATCTCTGTAACATTTCTATGGTTTGACGTCATTGGGAAGGTGCAATGCAATTTAAGAAATGAATTGTTACACCCACGAAGAGTAGCATAGTATTTATGTCATATCACTAAGTGCCTTTTCTTTTTAATTAGTTTCATATTCCTAGGCTTTCCTTTTGTTCCTGCAATTCTTATTAGGACAACTGAAACAGAATCCAATAAGGAAGTTCTAGCCAGTTTAAAAAGACTTTAAAATCAGAAAATTTCTTGCTGTCATTGGATGAGCAAGTGAGGGATCAACCACAGAAAGTGGACACCCAAGATACCTCTCCTAAAAACCGGTCCCACAGTCCTACTATTTGAATTTAGAATCCTACAGAGGGGATAAAATAAAAATGTTATGGTCTATCCCACTATCTAAAATTCTCTCAGAAGCTTAAACCAGACATAAAGTATTAAGAATGTCAGAGGTATACAGTTTCTGTTAAATGACTACTAATCAGTTTTTCCCAAAATTTGCATGTAATATCTCATATAGATGAGAATTTATATGTACTTAATATAAAAAGCTAATGCAAAAAAACAGTGTTAAATCTCTTACTGTTTTTGTTCACACATTTCCCCTTCAAAATAAATATCTTACACATGCATCCTTTATCCTTCTATCCTGCAATATTAATAAAAATACAAAGCTTTAAAACTTTTAAATCTACCAGCATTTATAAATATAATAAACAAATACTTTTCTTTAGAAGACACTTAAATAAGTGATATACAACAAAACCTTATCATTTATGATAATGTATCATTAAAATTAAAGAAAGATATGAAAATAGAAGAATGCTCCCATTAATATAAAAGAATCAGGGGCTGTTATGTGTGATGGATGGTCCAAGTCCGGATGCCTTGCTTTTGAAACAGAATGCTGGGTTAGGAAGTAAGAGCATTTCCTGGTTAATCACTTAGAAAATTAGCTCTTTCTCAGAGTTTCTTCCCTGGAATTCCTGACCCATTTAGACCTGTGATCTTGGTGACCTCACATGCCTTTGTTTCTCACACAATCTTCTCTAGAAGGATCACACTGTGACTTGAAACAGATAGACTGAGCTCCCCACTGGCGTTGTGCTGACTACAGTTTGAGAGCGGCAAGATAGCAAAGCAGCACACACACAGATGATTCTCCAGCCCACAGATGCGGCAGCTTTTAGATGCTTCTGGACTGTAATAGAAGGCCAGGACTTTTCATTTGAAAGGGATCTGGGCAGCAAAAAGAAAAAAAAAAAGGCTGCTTGATGTTTAGTAGTTTGTCAAGGTAAATAATCTGAAACAGCAGTAGTAAATACCAAAGTTCCAATTCTCAATTAACAAAATTCTCAATTAACAAAACAAAAATACTTTTTTTTTTCCTTAACAGAACTGAAAAAAATCCCAACAGTGTGTCATGTGCAAGGCTAGTCTGCCTCCAGCTACAGCTAGTGCACAATGTCACATTTGTCATCCGTTCCTCACTCTTTTAATTCTTCCTCCTTTGGAAAGTGCTCCTGCTTGCAGGCCACATCCACCAGCAGATGAAGATCTAGAAAGAAAGAAGGTTTGTTTACCCACTCTTAGCCTCTTGGACTTTAGAGCTCAACAGGTAAGTCTTCAGACAAGAAGAACAAGTTGCTCATGTTTAAATGTAGACTTGGATCTAAAATTATATTATCTCATCAGATTCTCAGTTTTTGGTTATTCCTTATACCTCTAGAGCACACAGACACACCCCAGTTGTTAACCCAATGAGACCAACAAAGTGTACAGTTTATATCTTTTCAGTGATGTAGCTGCCTCTTTTCATTTCAACTGCCTTTTATTTTAAGTGAAAAATTAAGGAAAGGTGTCAAAGGGATCAAAGTGAAATATACACACACACAAAAATTCATTTCTTTGATATTATAACAATGAGTGGGTGGGTGGCTTGTGGGAATATGAAAAAGTCATGTCTTCAGAAATACAATGTTAAAATAAGTAATCACTATTTTTCCAAAGTTGACTGGCTCCATAAAATTTCCACTTGCTGACAACACAGCTGCTCTCTTGTAGAAAAACCCATCTGAACTCTCTGTAAAAAAGAAACATACCCTTCATGGAAGAGACAAAGAGGGTTGGTTCACCAAGAATGGAAAGAACTAAGGGCGCCTAGGTGGCGCACTCTGTTAAGCATCCAACTCTTACTTTGGTTCAGGCTGTGATCTCTGGGTCGCTACCTCAGGGCCCAGCCTCTGGCTCTAAGCTCAGTGTAGTCTGCTTGGGTTTCTCTCTCCCTCTCCCGTTGCCCCATCCCTCCTAAAATAAATAAACAAATCTTTTTAAAAAAAAAAAAAAAAGGAAAGAACTAAAAAGTGAACTCTTAGCTCAGGTAGTAGATTTTGTAAGACAAAAAACTAAGATCATGTATAGAAGTAGAGCTAAAGTACCTGAGTAACACAGGCAGAAGTAAAAAGACTCTAATGTGGCTTCCAGACTCAAGCTAATTAGTTTACAGCTTCTAGAGCAAGATACACACTTCTGGTTTATAACTTCTAGACCAGGGAATCCTTCCAGGTTTGTTTTGAAGCTTACAATATTGCTGTAGTAGCCCTTCAGAATTAAACTAAACTATACAGCATGAGTTCTTGATTTAATTCTAGACACAGACTTTTATCATTATATTTCTAGAACACAGCTTTTGTGGGACTGACCAACAGAGAAGGCAAGAGACCTAATTCGATAAAATAATTCTACTATCATATTTGAGAGAATCCAGAAAGCATAAGGAATAGTAACTAATTTTGCCATATTTTGTAAAAGGCAAACCAGTCACTAGGGGCAGGTGAACTCATCTGGTGAACAACACTACAACCTATCCAAAAAGAACAAGTGATCTGGGGCACCTGTTCACTTGCTGAACAGGTTAAGCATCTGCCTTTGGCTCAGGTTATGATCCCAGGGTCCTAGGATCGAGCACCACATTGGGCTCCCTGCTCAGCAGGAAGTCTGCTGGTCCCTTTCTACTCCCCACCCCTGCTTTCTCTCACTGCCTTTCTCTTTCTCAAATAAATAAACAAAATTTAAAAAAAAAAAAAAGAGCAAGCAATTTACCCAGATGAGCATCTTATTTATCACTTAAAATTCAGTTCTTGTGCATCCATGATCATAACAACATTATTCACAATAACCAAAAGATGGAAGCAATCCAAGTGTCCAAGGACAGATGAGTGGATAAACAAAATGTGGTATATACATACAGTGGAGTATTAACCTTAAAAAATCAGGAAATTCTGACACATGCTAAAACACAGTTGAGTCTTGAAGATATTACGCTAATTCAAATAAGTCAGTCACAAAAAGATAAATACTGTGTAATTCCACTGTACGAGTACCCAGAGCAGTCAAATTTGTAGAGACAAAAAGTGGCATGGTGGCTGCCACGGGCTGTAGGCTATTATGGGAGTTACTGAATGGACACAGTTTCAGTTTAAGATGATGATAAAAGCTCTGGAGATGGATGGTGGTGATGGTAGTGCAACAATGGGAATGAGCTTCATGCTGCTTAAGTGTACAAAATGTTTAACATGCTAAATTTCATGTTATGTATATTTTACCATAAAACAGTGCTCCTTTTCAGTCTATATAACAATAAAAACCAGTCTCATATTTATATAACATCTTTTTTTCAAATAGTTAAAGTGCATTATTATCAGGTCACTTAATTGATCCTGAGGAGTAAACTGCTACCAGAAGCAAGAAACTCTACTCTAAGCCAAATGGTTAATAAGTAAAGCCAGTGTTTTCTCAACCTTGTGGCACACTGGAATCACCTGGGGATCTTCTAAAAAATACTGATGCCTATGGTTCCTACCGCAACATTCTGCTTTAATTGGTGTGGAGTGCTACCTAGGCATCAGGATCTCTAAAAGCTGCCCCAAAGATGTAAGAATAATACCTAATGGTGAACATTCTCTAAACACCTCAGCTCTGTATCAGAAGGACAGGCGAACATATCTAAGGTAAAGGCTAGTAAAGCCACTGGGCGCCTGGGTGGCAAGTCTTTAAGTGTCTGCCTTCAGCTCAGTTCATGATCTCAGGGTCCCAGGATCAAGCCCCTCATCAGGCTCCCTTCTTGGCAGGAAGCCTGCTTCTCCCTCTCCCTCTGCCTGCCTCTCTGCCTATTTGTGATCTCTCTCTGTGTGTCAAATAAATAAATAAAATTAAAAAAAAAATAAAAGGTTAGTAAAGCCACTACAGATTTCACATGGGGAGGCAGACTGAAGAACAGCAGCAAAAACCCCTTTTTGTTTTTTTAAAGATTTTATCATATTGATAAGTTCAAATCATGGACAAGAACACATCACAGACAGGCATGCTTGAAAAAGCAATAGCCCAGGGGCACCTGGGTGGCTCAGTTAGTTAAGCATCTGCCTTCCACTCAGGTCATGATCCCAGGGTCCTGGGATTCAGCCCTGCACCAGGCTCTCTGCTCAGTGGGGAGCCTGCTTCTCCCTCTCCCTCTGCCTACTGCTCTGCTTACTTGTGCTCTATCTCTCACTGTCAAATATATAAGTAAAATCTTAAAAAAAAACACACACACACACAATAGGCTGGGTGGCTGTGTAGCAGCCTCAGTATGAGTTATGTAAATGAGTGTGTACAACAAACCCTCTTACCCTTCATGATTGGCTTTAAATCAGCATTTGGCACGTGGCTTCCAATAACGGGCATCAAAACATAGTAGTTTTATCAAAGTGAGCTTCCTTCATTAACAAAGCTGCTGGTTAAGGAGTTAAGAGTATAGAGACCAATAAAAATACAAAAAGACATAGACTAGCTAGGTGCTACTAGACGTTTATATGACTTCATTTAGAAAGAGAAGCTTGCATACTCATCCGAGAAGGTAAGTATTTGGGGATAACAGTAGCTCAATTGGTTTGAGAGCTGAAAGGCCTTGAGGGAGAAGAGCATTGCATCTACTAGTTTGGGAGTGTTAATTCCTACTGAGAGCACCCTCCAGGGCTTGGGGATTATTGTCTTAATGAAGTCTCATCCATAATCCAACAGCTACAAAATAGGAAGTCCTTTCTTTAGGAATGAATAGAACTTTGCTTGTAAACATTCACTTTCCCTTAACCAGAAAGTAAATACCCCATCAAAACAGAAATGAGTATAGATTTTACCATAAGATTGATATTTGGGTATATCCAGTTTAGGGTGATAGCATTACAGAAATTGGAGGAGCATGACTGAGCATTTCCTTAAGTTAATATATGCTCAAAAAGCTACACACAGCATGGCGATGATTGTGATTGGCAGTCTCCTTCTAACAAAACACACATCTATTAAAAATCAATATAATCTGGATATTTAATCAACTTGAAGTCTCTTATTTGAAAGAAATTCAAAGAAAGCTTGAAGCATGAGAAGATGCTCCTACTTAAGCCAGGCAGATGCATCACATTTTCAAAATAATTCAGTTACAGAAGGGCACTGAGAAGTTCTGGAATATAGGATGCCCTGTTCAATGAGATATTGAACAATATAATGATAGTTCAACAGTTAATGTTATAATCATAGTATTTCAGAATTTGGAGGGAAAGGAGTCTTTAGAAATGATTTCATGAAATTTATTTTTATCATAAATAATACATTGTGGAAGCTGAAACCCTACTGAGGGGAGATACAGTTGAAATTTAAATGATACTTTAGGAATTTCACATTTGGTTCCTATCATTATTACTTTAATCTTGGAGTTTAGTATCAAAATTTAAAACATTTGGTCATCTCTGAGAACTAAACTAAACATTAGTCAATTTTGAGCCCTCCTCAGAAGTACCTCCTTATCTCTTAAGGGCTTCTCTGGTCCTCAAGGATCAGAAGCTAAGAACAACGACTTTCTAATATAGATTTCAATAGACTGAATGTTTATCTCCCTGAAATTCATAAGTTGAAACCTAACCCCAATGTGGTAGTGCTAGAAAGCTGGAATTTCTGGAGGTCACTAGATCATGAGAGTGGAACTTTATGAAAGATATTAGTGCCCTTGTAAAAGAGATCCCAGAGAACTCCCTCATCCCTTCTGCCATATGAGAGATAGCAGGAAGATGGCCATCTATGAACCAGAGTGCATGTTCTCTCCAGACAGTGAATTTACTGTGCCTTGATCTGAGGCTTCTCATCCTCCAGAACTGTGAGAAATAAATTTCTGTTATTTATAAGCTAGCCACTCTATAGTGTTTCTATTATACAACCTGAGTAGAGGAAGACAGAGTAGGCCAACTTTTTCTGTAAAGAACCAGATAATATATTAATATCTTAAGCTTTGGGGGCTATATGGTCTCAATTACAACTATCTGACTCTGCTGCTGTAGTGTAAAAGAAGTCACAGACAAAACATAAATGAATGGGTGTGGCTGGGTGTTCCAACTAAACTTTTTTTTATTATAGACACTGAAACTGGAATTTCATATCATTTTTATGTGACATGAAATAGTCTTCTTTTGATTTTCCTTCAGCTATGCTTAGCTTGCAGGCCATATAAAAACAGGCAGTGTGCTAGATTTGGTTCACAGGTCACAGTTTACTGACTTGTAGCACTCACTAGGGGCATAATTGAGAGAGTTAACCAAAACAGAATATTTCATCAAATAGAATATTGTTATAATAGTTGTAAAAAAGTTATCTTTTCTTTCTTCAAAGAAAATATACAAATGGTCAAAAAGCATGTGAGGAGATGTTCAACATCACTAATCATTAGGAAATGTAATCAAAACCACAATGAGTAAAATAAAGATTGCTAGGATTGCTAGGATGGCTATAACAACAACAACAATAATAATAATAATAATGGGAAAATAATAAGTGTTAATGAGGATATGGCAAAACAGGAACCCTTGTACATTGCTGTAGGGAATGTAAAATGGTGCAGCTGTTATGGAAAATAGTTCGGCCAATAGTTAAATGCAGAATTACAATATGACCCAGCAATGCCACTCCTATGTGTATACCCAAAAGACTTGTAAACAAATACTCAAATACATGTACACATATGTTCACAGCAGCACTATTCACAATAGCCAAAAGGTAGAAACAGCTCAAATGTTCATCAGCAGACGAATGGATAAATGAATTGTGGTGTATACATACAATGTACTATTATTTCACCATAAAAAGAAAATTCTGATACAAATGCTACAATGTGGATGAATCTTGAAAACATTATGCTAAGTGAAATAAGTCAGACACAAAAAGTCACATATTGCATGATTTCACTTATACGAAATATCCCAGAAGAGATAAATCTATAGAGACAGAACACAGATTGGTAGCTGCCAAGGGAATGGAGGAGGAGGCAATAGAAATAACTGCTTAATGAATATGAGGCTTTCTTTTGGATTGATGAAAATGGGAACTAGAGGTACAGGTTGCACAACACTGTGAATATACTGTCACTGAGCTTTGCACTTCGAAATGGTTAATTTTATGTTTTGTGAATTTTATCTAAAAATGTGTATTTTCCTATTAATGTGAAATGACCAAATTTCCCTGCCAGAGAAAGCAGAAAATGGCTACAAAAATTAAAATTCATAGCCAAACATACCTGAGTTTTAAATGTCAGAACATTAGCGAAATAAGTCAATCAGAAAAAGACAATTATCATATGATCTCCCTGATATGAGGAAGTTGAGAAGCAAAGTCGGGGGTTTGGGGGGTAGGAAAGGAATAAATGAAACAAGATGGGATCAGGAGGGAGACAAACCATAAGAGATTCTTAATCTCAGGAAACAAACTGAGGGTTGCTGCGGGGAGGGGGCTAGAGAGAGGGTGTTGGGTTATGGACATTGGGAAAGGTATGTGCTATGGTGAGTGCTGTGAATTGTGTAAACCTGGCGATTCACAGACCTGTACTCCTGGGGCTAATAATACATTATATGTTAATAAAAAAATAAAAAATTATTTAAAAATTTAAAAATGTAAAAAATATTTTTAAAAAGTCAGAGCATAATGACAAGATATGAAATGGCACCTTAGTAAAACATTTCCAGTTCTTGGTTCCAGAAGAATAAAACTGTGGGGGACACTACTCGTGTGTCCCTATCGCGTACCAAGCCCAAGGCAGTTGTTCAGTAAGTACTTGTTAAAAGAAACCTGAGGGGTGGTTTGACTCCTTACATGTCTAAAACTTATCTTTGAATGTACTTAATGCCACTGAACTATATGCTTAAAAATGGTTAAGATGCGGCGCCTGAGTGGCTCAGTTGTTAAGCGTCTGCCTTCAGCTCAGGTCATGATCCCCATGGTCCTGGGATCGAACCCTGCATTGGGTTTCCTGCTCAGCGGGAAGCCGGCTTCTCCCTCTCCCACTCCCGCTTGTGTTCCCTCTCTCGCTGTCTCCCTGTCAAATAAACAAGTACAATCTTTTTTTTAAAAAATGGTTAAGATGGTAAAATGTAGCTTATATCTATTTTACCACCATTTTTTTTTAAAGAATGCTTTTTTTTCCAAGCATTTTTTTAAAAAGTAGATCAGTAAGAGTGGGGAAAAAAAGCAATTCATTCGCTCAACAAACACTGAGTGCCACAGCTAACCTCTCGTTGCTGAGGATATAGCAATGAACAAAACAAAGTCCTTGCCCTCATGGAGCTAACCATCAAGAGAGGAGAAAAATAATCAATACAAGATGTCAAGCAGTGATAAGTCGTACCAAAGAAAAACAAAAAGGGATAAAGAATAGAGATTGAGGGCGCCTGGGTGGCTCAGTGGGTTGGGCCGCTGCCTTCGGCTCAGGTCATGATCTCAGGGTCCTGGGATCGAGTCCCGCATCGGGTTCTCTGCTCGGCGGAGATCCTGCTTCCCTCTCTCTCTCTCTCTCTGCCTGCCTCTCCGTCTACTTGTGATCTCTCTGTCAAATAAATAAATAAATAAAATCTTAAAAAACAAAAAAAAGAATAGAGATTGAGGGAGGGCAGGACATGGGGAATAGGGTGCTATTTCAAAGAACACGGTCAGGAAGATTTCTGTGATGAGCTGGCATTTGAGTGGAGAACTGAATGAGATAAAGGAGCAAGCCGTGTAAATATCCAGATGAACAGCAAGTGTGAAGGCAAGAATGTGCTTGGTTTGCTCAAAGACTAGTGAAGAGATTGTTGTGGCTGGAATAGATGAGTGGGACCAAAGTGGTAGAAGATGAAGTCAGCGCAATTGCCAGGAGCCAAATCATTCAGCATCTTGCAGACCATAATAAGGACTTTTAGATTTTATTCTAAATGTGATGGAGAACCACTGGAAAAATTTAAACAAGGAAATAATTAACATTTTTAAAAGGATGACTCTACTGTGTGAAGGAAAGGCTTTAGGGGCCAACAACAGAGCAGGAAGACTGGTTCAGAAGCTATTGCAGGGACGCCTGGGTGGCTCAGTTGGTTAAGCAGCTGCCTTCGGTTCAGGTCATGATCCCAGCATCCTGGGATCGAGTCCCGCATCGGGCTCCTTGCTCATCGGGGAACCTGCTTCTCCCTCTGCCTCTGCCTGCCATTCTGTCTGCCTGTGCTTGTTCTCTCTCCCTCGCTCTCTCTGACAAATAAATAAATAAAATCTTTAAAAAAAAAAAAAAGAAGCTATTGCAATCATCGAGGCAAGAGATGGTAGTGCTCGGACCGTGGTGAGAGAGTGCGAGGGTGATGAAATGGTTAGATTCTGGGTCTCCACTGATATTAAGCTGTTAGAATTTGCTAATGCGTTGGATGTGAGAGAATAAAGTCAAGATTTTTGGCTGACTAGAGGTGACTAGAAGTATTATTTCCTAAAATAAGTAAATTTGGGGAAAGGATGGAATATTCTAAGTTTGGAACACCTATGGGATATCCAATCAAAGATGTAGCATAGGCAATAAGGTATGCAAGTCTGGAGTTCAGAGAAGATTGAGGCTTAAGATATAAATTTAGGAGTCATCACTATAAAGATGATAATAAAAGCAATGAGACTGGCTGGGATTACCTAGGAACTGAAAGAGAAGAAAAGAGGTCCAAGAATTGAGCTCTGGGACTCATCAATAATTAAAAGTCAGGAAAAATAAAGAAGATTTAGTAAAAGAAACTACGGAGTGACTAGTGCAGGTGCAGGTGAAGGAAAACCAGGAACAGGTGATACTGCAGAAGCCGAGCGAAGGAAGTACTTCAGGAAGTGTGAAGTGGTGTGTTCAAATGCCGCAGAAGTCCAGGAAAGTGGGAACTGAGAACTGGGCAACTTCACAGTCAACGTAAACCTTGACAAGAGCAGTTTCAACTGAGTAACAGGAATGAAAACCTGGGTGAGGAAAGGATATGTTTAAGGAGCTTCTCTCTAAGGGAAACACAAAAATGGAGTAAAAGCTGGATGGAGATATGAATGAAGGAAAGGTGAAATAATTTCTTTTTAATCATAGAACTTATGATGGCATGTTTGTATGCTGATGGGAATTACCTTACATAAAAGGTAAAAAGTGATTATTGAAGAGTAAAGGGGGATGACTGTAAGTGCTAAGTCCATAAGTACATGGGATTCTATACACGAATGGAAGGACAGGCCCTCTTCCATGGTAACAAGGGGAAAGGCAGACCTTAGCATTACAACTGGAGGTAGACTGATAGATTTGTTGGTGGGAAAATATGAAAGTTCTCTTGTATCGGCTTCTATTTTCTCAGTAAGAAACAAGGTTACAGCTGGGAATGAAAAGAGGAGAGTGTTGGAAGTGAGAGCAGAGATGACATGGTAGATGATATGGCTTTGGAAAATGGAGAGTATACTACAGAAATACGGATGCTGGCAACACTGGGAACCCACATGAATTTGAAGTGACACCAGTTGTTTCAAAGGTATTTAACAGTAATAAACATAATGATAGGATTATGAAAATGATAATTATTGCTAAAATTCCATTGCTACCATATACTGACTAGTTACTATGTACCAAGCACTATACCAGGCTGGTTACGTTTTACATTATCATTATCTTCATTTTATAGGTGATGTAACTAAGGCTCAGTAAGGCAAATACGTCCAAGATTACCATGGTAAATGCTTCCAGATTTTAATTTAGAATTTTTATTTAGGAGAGTATGGTGGCTCAGTCAATTAAATGTCTGCCTGTGGCTCAGGTCATGATCCCAGGGTTCTGGGATGGAGCCCCACATCAGCCTCCCTGCTCAGCAGGGAGTCTGCTTTTCCCTTTCCCTCTGCCCCTCCCCCTCACTCATGCTCTCTCTCAAAATAAATAATAAATTAAAAAAAAATTTTTTTAAGAATTTTTATTTAATTTAGGTTTTAATTTTAATATGGGTTTTTCTAAAACCAAAAGCCTTCTTCCTGTCAACTATGCCATACTGCCTTGAGTAGATAGTATATAAATCTTATACGGACTTTGATTAGGTCTTCTAATCCCACAGAACCCTATATACAGCCATGTAGACAGCTATTTCATGGACCATTAGGTTAACTTCTATCAAAGTAGAATAATTTTATACTTCATGAATTGTATTTATGTATGCATTCTCATTATAAAAGCTAACTTTTTAGCAAAGAGGTTCTAGTTTAAATATAAGTTATTTACTCCTTGCCCCTAATAAAATGGAAATGTGATCAGATGTCCTAATAATGCCAATATGTCACAACTCTTCTATTTCCCAGCAGGAAGCCAAGGTCAATTAAGACTCAGCTGTCAACACCACTGACCAAAGGATAAGATTTTAAAGATTTTTTTTTTTTTTATTTGACAGACAGAGATTACAAGTAGGCAGAGAGGCAGGCAGAGGGAGAGAGAGGAGAAAGCAGGCTCCCTGCTGAGCAGAGAGCCCGATGCGGGGCTCGATCCCAGGACTCTGGGATCATGACCTGAGCCGAAGGCAGAGGCTTTAACCCACTGAGCCACCCAGGTGCCCCAGGATAAGATTTTACTTAGGGGGAAAAAAACCAACATGAAGAGTTAATAAGGATAATTAATGTATTAATTACTTAATCAGTTACACTTATAACCATAATAGTGAAAGAGATGAAATTATTATTTTAACAGCAGGTACCAGAATTCCTCATGGGGAGGTAACTGTCTTTGTAGAGACTATTGTTTTGGGTGGGGAAGATAAGGCCTCAAAGACATTAGGAAATAGATGAAATACTTAACTTCTCTCCTTAAGT
Organism: Lutra lutra; assembly: GCF_902655055.1. Lineage (NCBI taxonomy): Eukaryota > Metazoa > Chordata > Mammalia > Carnivora > Mustelidae > Lutra > Lutra lutra. The sequence goes on from NC_062293.1 coordinate 32,901,379, forward strand.
AAGAAAAAAATAAAAAAACAGAGAAGAGAAGGTATAGCGCCAGTACAAGGAAAGACGACAAGGCGAAGGGCATAGTGATTAGTGACAAGGAAAGGTGAAAAAGTGGTAAAGTGACTGAAGGCCTTTTTTAAAAAAAAAATATTTTATTTATTTATTTGACAGAGAGAGATCACAAGTAGGCAGAGAGGCAGGCAGAGAGAGAGAAGGGGGGAAGCAGGCTCCTTGCTGAGCCGAGAGCACAATATAGGACTTGATCCCAGGATCCTGAGATCATGACCTGAGCCAAAGGCGAGGCTTAACCCACCGAGCCACCCAGGCGCCCCACTGAAGGCCTTTTAAAAAGAAAGATGGAGGGGCACCTGGGTGGCTTGGTTGGTTAAGCAACCGACTCTTGATTTCAGCTCTTAGGGTCGTGAGACTCGTACTCGTCATACTCCAAGCTCAGGGCAGAGTTTGCTTGTCCCTCTCCCTCTGCTCCTTACCTTACTTGCTCGCATGCTCTCTCTCTCTCTCCCTCAAATAAATAAAATCTTTTTAAAAATTTTAAAAATAAAAAGAAAGATGGACAACATTCCATTTAAAATTATTGGCAGTATTCTAAATGTAAACCCTTTCTACCATCCTTCAGAAAAGTATTGAACACATACAAATGCCTAATATAAAGGCCCAGGGGAAGGTAGAAATCAAAGGAAGAGGGATAAGTTCTACATCTGGTTACAGCATGGAGAAGACAGTAGAGAAGTGTTGTAAGAAGTGGGAAATGGATGAATTGAAATTAAACAAACAGAAATTTTAAACGCCACTGTAAGCCCTAGAAATTCTACAAAATCTTGGAAAAGCATTTTAGGTGTGGGATAAGGTTAGCTTGAGTCAATCATATCTAAACCTCCAAAGTCAGATTAATAACTGGGATGTGGGGGTGCCTCATGGTGTAGTCGGTTTAACGTCCAACTCTTGGTTTCAGCTCAGGTCATGATCTGTCATGCAATCAAGCCCCACATCGGGCTCAGCCCTCAGCATTCTCTTCCCCATTCCTCTGCCCCTCCCCACTGCACACTTTCTCTCTCAAATAAATAAATCCTAAAAAAAAAAAAAAGGGAATATAAATATTTTTTCAAAATATTCTTAAAATTTCCCATTCCAATTATTTTAATGCTTTTAAACTTATACTATAGGAACACTTTAAAATATTTAAACACTTTTAAATATTTTTTCTTTTTAATTTAAAAAATCTAGAAAAATACAAAAAGGGAGTGAAAATTTCCCATAATCCCACCATTGTGTATACTCATACAGAAACTGAAAGGTAAAAAAGTACCTTTCTATACTTCCAATTCTACTTTCCCAGAGGTAACCACTGTTACATCAACCAGTTTTATCATATACTTCCATATTTTTCTACAATTATATAGTATATACTTTTTCTTTCTAGAAAGGAGGCTATCCCAGACATACTGTGCTACAAAACTTGCTTCATCCACTTAACATATCATGAACACTTACTATCTTTTCGAGTAATAACATAGCAAGTTATTTTAGATTCTTAAGTGGTTACATAGCATTTCATTACATTAATTTTTCATATCTAGGTCCCTCTTGTCAGGCACTTATGCTTTTTCCAGATTTTTGCTATCATAAATGACACAACAGTGAACTCTGTAGGAGAGATTCCTAAGAGTGGAATTCTTAAATCAAAGCATAGGAGCATTTTAATTATTTACGGATAATGACTAAGCCCTCCAAAAGACTATACAAATTTACATTCCAGTTACGGTATAGGAGAGGTTCCTTTTCTCCTAAAATTTTATCAAACCTGGATATTAGCAACAGCTTAAGTTTTGCCAATCAAACCCAAAAAAACCCCACAAACAAACAACAAACAACTTTTTGGCTGATTGAATTTGCATTTCTCTACTGACTTCTCTGAGGGGTTCAACATCATTCTATATGCATATTGGTCATTGTGTTTCTTCCGACAAGCACATCCTTAGTATCATTTTATTTACTTTAATTGGGTTGCCTTTTTCTTATTGGTTTGTAGAAGCTTTTATGTATTACTAATACAATGTTTTATATTTTGTTGTAAATATTTTCTTAGTCCATACAAAACAGACTTCTAGTTATCTCCTAATATGTATTCTTCCCTTAAAAATCACGGTGGTGTTTAAACGGGCAGGTGGTCCCCAGCTAAAGACTACATTTCCAAGCTTCCCTGCAGCCAGTTTGACCGTGTGACTAAGTTCTAGTCAAACTGGTGTGAGCAGAAGCGACGATTATGCTCATAAAAGGAAAGGATATTTATAGCAGGATGCTGGCTGACATACTGATAGAGTGGTGAGCTGTTTTTCACCATGCAATAGGTACCAGAGAGAGTGCCACATCAGCTCTCGACAGCTTACTCTCAGACTGTATCAGACTGAGAACAACAAGCTTCTGAACTGTTTAAGCTACTGGGTTTTTTGTTCTGTTTGTTACAGTAGCCTAACTTACATGTGGGCTAACACAGAATTTGGAATCTAGAAGAGGAGTGCTGCTATTATTCAAATTAAAATACACGGTATTGGCTTAGTAGTCAGACAGCAAGTAATTAAGACACAGCAGGTTAGAATGCCGATGATCTTTGTAATCCATATCACAACATCTGATAAATTGTTGCTGTGATAGCCCTGGAAGGCAGACCACACACCAAGAGAGCATGCAACCATATAGGGGGAAAGGCTGACAAAGTTTACCGTGTGCTCGCTGTTTCGTGACACATTCAGCAAAGCCCTAAAATAAGAGATGAACTTGGGCTAGAGGCAGTCAGAGAGCAAGCAGAGATGGAAGGGAATAATTCTCTGCCTGTGGTTGATAACTTATTGTCTAGAGTTCAATAATTTGGATTATGCACCCCATTGCTTCATTATCCCAACCTGAAATAGGTAAGAGGTCCTCAAGCTTTTCTCAAGTGCTACTGATAGACAATGGGAGAAAGCTCTGTGACAAAGATCAGATTAAGGATGTTATCTTTCCAATGAAACCCATTCTTTTAGATGATCTCAATACAGGTTCCATTAGGTTGAATGAAAGGGATGGGCAAAGTATAGACAGTAAATCAAATTCCAGACTTGTCAGGCTTAAAATCTACCTAAATGAGATCCCAGTTATAACTCACATCTGGAATGACCAAAAGCAAACAAAGCAGTAGTCTTTTTTTTTTTTTTTTTTTAAGAATTGAAATGCCAGATAAGTAACAAGCCTGGCCTGCTTGTATGATGTGTGACTGTTCAGCCTCTAAAGTAATCCTCTGACCTTTTAGATCCACTCTAGCAAAAAATAGGCAGCAAAAACTGGATTGCTCCATAGAAATGTATATTCCAGAGGTATTTGGCTTGCTCAGTCTGTAGAGCAAATGCCTCTTGATCTTAGGGTTGTGAGTTTGAGCCCCACATTGGGTATAGAGATTACTTTAAAAAAATAAAATGTTTAAAAAAAAGTGAAAAAAAGAAATGTATATTCCCCAAGGACCACATCAGCATAATGATTTGTATATAACAATAATGTATTCCTTTTTATTGCTGAGTAGTATTCTGTTGTTGTATGGATATACTGTAATTTATATGTAATTCATAAGTTGTGGTGAGTGTATCTTTAACTATATTCTTCTTTTTTAAGATTTTTTTTTATTTATTTGACAGACATAGATCACAAGTAGACAGAGAGGCAGGCAGAGAGAGAGGAAGGGAAGCAGGCTCTCCACTGAGCAGAGAGCCCGATGTGGGGCTCGATCCCAGGACCCTGAGATCATGACCCGAGCCGAAGGCAGAGGCTTAACCCACTGAGCCACACAGGCGCCCCTCTTTAACTATATTCTTAAGAAAATGCCAAATGGTTTCCAAAAATGGTTACACTATTTAATCCCACTAGCAGTATCTGAACAGTTCTAGCTGTCTCATCAACACTTAGCATGGTCATGTTTTTTTCTTTAAAAATTTTAGGCATTCTAATGGGTGTGTAGTGATATCTCATTATAGTTTTAATCTGACTTTCCTAATGATTAATCATGTTGCATTTCTTCATGTGCTTCTTGGCCACTTGTATATCTTTTGTGAAATGTCTGTTCATATATTCCCCCATTTTTGAGTTGCATTATAAGAGTTCCTTTTACAGGGGCACCTGGGTGGCTCAGTGGGTTGGGCCTCTGCCTTCCGCTCAGGTCATGATCTCAGGGTTCTGGGATTAAGCCCCATGTTTGTCCACTCCAAAGTAGCAAAGCTTTTCCTCTTTTTTTTTTTTTTTCCCAAGAAGTTTTATATGTTTGAGTTTTATATTTAGGTCCGTAATTCATTTTAAGTTAATTTTTATTTAAGGTGTGAGTGGGTCAATACTAATGGGTCAATACTAATTTTTGTTGAAAAGACTTTTCCTTTCTCTACTACATTGCCTTGGCACCACAGTTAAAAATCAATTGACCACATATGTATGGATCTATTTCTGGACTCATGTATCATCCATCTATATGCCTATCTTTTCACAAATATCAAACTATTTTAATTATTATAGCTTTCTGTTAAGTCTTGAAATCAGTAAAATCTCCTCTAACCTTTTGTTTTTGAAGATTGCTTTGGTAATTCTCTGATCTTTGCATTTCCTTTTAAATTTTAGAATCAGCTTGTAATTAAAAAAAAAAAAGTCCACTGGAATTTTGATTGGGATTGCACTGAGTTCACAGATGAATTTGGAAAGAACCCTCACTTAAGAAAATTGGATCTTCTTATCCATGAATATGGCATATCTTTCCATTTATGTCTTCTTTAATTTCTTTCAATGTAGAGGTCTTGGACATCTTTTGTTCAACTTATTTCTAGGCATCTTATGATTTTGGTCTTATTGTTTTTATTTCATTTTCCAATTGTGTGCTGCTAGGTTGGAGAAATATAATTGATTTTTGTGTATCAATCTTATGTCCTACAACCTTGCTAAATTCATTTATTTGTTCTAGCAGCTGCTTTGTAGATTCCCTAGATTTTCTTCAGATGAGCAATCATACCATCTGCAAATACTTTTACTTCTTTTCAATCTTTATGCCTTTTATTTCTTTTTCTTGCCTACTGAAATGGTAGGCCCACCAGGACAATACTGTATTACAAGTGGTGAAAGTGGGTATCCTTGCCTTGTTCCCAGTCTCTGACATATATAGCAGTCTCTCACCATTAACCATGATCTTTGTTATACATATTTTAGAGATGTTATTTATCAGTTTGAGAAATTTTCCACTATTCCTACTTTGTTGAGGGTTTTACTATGAACAAGTACTGAATTTTTTCAAGCGCATTCCCTGCATCTATTGAGATCATCAGAAAGTTTTTCTCCTTTATTCTGTAATATAACAAGTAACATTGTTTAACATTTGAAAATCAATCAAGCCTTGCATCCCTGAGACAAACTCTATTTGGTTGTGGAGTATTATCCTTTTTAAATATTGTTGGACTCAATCTGCTAATATTTTGATAGTGATTTTTACATCTATTTTCATGAGGATTCTTACTTTAAGAAAAGTCTTTGATAACCAGTTCAACTTCTTGAATAGATATCGGGCTATTTACCTGGCTCTTGGGTGAATTCTGTTAAGTTGTATTTTTCAAAATATTTAACTGTGTTGTAAATTAATACAAGACTGTCCCCTGTATTCTCTTGTTATCCTTTCAATATCCATAAATTCTGAGGTGGATATCTCTTTTTCATTCTTGATAGTTATGATTTGGGTTTTCTTTTTTCTTGATCAGTTTAGCTAGAGGTTTGCCAATTTTGTTGATCTTTTCAAAGAGTCAGTTTTATATTTGTTAATTTTCTCAACTATTTTCTATTTCACTGATTTCTATTCTTATTTTTAGTATATCCTTCCTCATGTTTACTTTGGTTTACTTTCCTTTTTTTTTTCTAGCTTCTTATAGCAATACTTCAGGTCATTGATTTTAGATCTTACTTCTTCTCTAATACTACCATTTAAAGCTACACATTTTAGGGCACATGGGTGGCTCACAGTCGCTTAAGCATCCAGCCCTTGGTTTTGGCTCAGGTCATGATCTCATGGGTTATGGTCTCATGGGTTGTAAGATCAAGCCCCACCTCTGGCCCCACTCATACATGCACTCTCTCTCTCTTTAAAATAAATAAATCTTTAAAAAAATAAAAATAAAATAATAACAAAGCTACATATTTCATGCTAACATTGTTTAAGTGCATCTCACAAACTGTTGTGTTTTCATTATCACTCAATTCCAAATATTTTCTAATTTTTCTTGAGATTTTTGAGTTATGAATTATTTAGAGTATATCATTGTATTTCCAGATACTGGAAGTCTTCCTCGTTACTTCATTGTCACTGATTTCTTTTTAAGATAGATTTATTCATCTTAGAGAGAGAGAGAGAAAGCATGAGCAGGAGAGGGAAGGGGGAGAGAGAATCTCAAGCAGACTCCGCACTGAGTGCAGAGCCTGATGCAGGGCTCGATCTTGAGACGCCAAGTTCACAACCTGAGCTAAAACCAAGAATCAGACACTTAACTGACTGTGCCACCCAGACACCCAATTATCACTGATTCTAATTTAATTCTGTTGTATTCAGAGAATACACTTTGTATGATTTTAATTCTTGTAGATTTATTAAGACTTGTTTTATGGTCCAATATATAACCTATCTTGGTGAATGTACCATGTGCACTTGAAAATAATACATATTCTGTAGTTTTGGGATGCAGTGTTCTATAAATGTCAATTAGATCAACATGGCTGATTATGTTGTTGAGATGTCCTATGTCTTCACTAATATTTTGTCTAGTTATTTTATCAATTACTTATATAGTATGTTAAAATATCCTACTCTCAGGATGTCTGGGTAGCTCAGTCAGTTGAGCATCGAACTCTTGATTTTGGCTCAGGTCATGATCTCATGGATCATCAGACTGGGCTCCATGCCTAGCAGGGAGTCTGTTTGAAGATTCTCTCCCTCTGTCCCTCCCTCCAAATGTATGTGCATATGATCGCTCTAAAATAAATAAATAAACCTTTAAAAATATATACTACTATATTGAGGAATTGCCTATTTCTCCTTTTGTTAATTTTTACTTCATATATTTTAAAGCCCTTATTACACAAAAATACATTTATAACTGATATGCTTCCATGATGAACTGTTCACCATTATGACGCAGACCCTTTATAATGCTGTCTTAAAATCTGTTTTATCAATATTTAAAAGTAACCATTGCAGTCTTTCATACTTCCTTTTTGCATGTTATATCTTTTCCCATCCACTTACTTTCAAGCTACATGTCTCCTATAGCCAGCCTATTGTAGGAGTTTGCTCTTTTATCCATTCTAGCAATTTCTGCCTTTGAATTAAAGTTTTTAAGACCATTTACATATAATCATTGCACTGGTGAAATTTGGATCCACCATTTTATTATTTGTTCTCTGTGTTATTTTCCTTCCCTTTTCCCCCTTTCCTGCCTTCCTTTGGATTATTTCTATTTTGTTGGTGATTACCCTAAAAGCTACAGTATGTACTCTTGATTCATCAAAGCCCATACTAATCAATACATTTACTACAGTCTCCTCCTGCCTGAAGAACACCCTGTAGAAGTTCCTTTAGTGCTGATCTGTTGTGGCACATGCTCTCAATTTTGTGTTTATCTAAAAATGTTTTCAGGGTGCCTAGGTGGCTCAGTGGGTTAAAGCCTCTGCCTTCAGCTCAGGTCATGATCCCAGGTCCTGGGATGGAGTCCCGTATCCGGCTCTCTGCTCAGCAGGGAGCCTGCTTTCCCCCTCTCTCTCTGCCTGCCTCTCTGCCTGCTTGTCATCTCTGTCTGTCAAATAAATAAATAAAATCTTTAAAAATAAAAAAATAAAAAATAAAACTGTTTTCATCATCTTGCCTTCATTCTTGAAGGATTATTTTTTTAACTGGGTAAAGACTTCTAGGATTGCCATTTTCTTTCCTTATAGTAAAAAACGTGACTTTACCCTTTTCTGGTTTCCATTGTTGTTGTTCAGAAGGAAACTGTTAGTTTAATTCAAATGTGGGCAAATTATGACCTCTGGGTAAAACTGGGCCCAGCGCCTGTTTTTGGAAAGACAGCTTTACTGGAGCACCACCACAACCATTCGCCTATGTACTGTCGATGGCTGGTTTTGTACAAGGGCAGAATTGAGAGGTTAAACAGATCACATGGTACTAGCATAAAGACATACAAACAGACCAATGGTCTAGACTGGAGAGGCCAGAAACAAATGCTCACTTATACGGTCAGATGATCTTCCATTTCAGATGCTAAGACCACTCAATGGGGAAAGGACAATCTCTTCAACAAATGGTGTAGGAAAACTATATCCACATGCAAAAAAATGGAGTTGCACCCTTATCTTCCATAATATTCAAAAATTAACTCAAAATGAGCTAAAGGCCTAAGTGTAAGACGTAAACTATAAAACTCCTAGAAGGAAACATAGAGGAAAACTTCATGACATTGGACTTGGCAATGATTTCTTGGATAGGAAACCAAAAACACAGACAATAAGAGCAAACAACAAACAAACAAACAACCCCCCCCCCCCAAAAAAAAACAAGTGGACTGCATGAAACTTAAATACTTTTAGGTATCCAAGGATCAATCAGCAGAGTGATTATGAATAGAATATTAGCTACATTAATAAATGTGTGACCTTATTCGTTTCTTTTTGCAAACAGGTTACTTATCCTCTCCAAGCCTAATTTTCCCAATCTTTAAAATGATGACAATATCACATTCAATGTTTTTTATGGCATAAAAATGGGTATGCAGCAAATATTAGTTCCTGTCCTTTTCTAAACTGCCTTCAGTCTATGCTGTTGTCTTTAACATTTTCAATGGTGAGAAATTTTAATGTTTCATCATGGATTGGACCATATATTCAAATAAAAGTGACTATACAAGCTAAGTTTAATAAATATGATGAGTGATCTAAAAAGTGTTTTGCAGAAACACTAAAACTAAAACACTTTCATCTAAAAAGTGTTTTGCAGAAAGAACCCTATAAGTCTGAGTAAGATCTTGATCATATCACTATCAGTTTACCTTTTGGAGAATTTCTCAGAGAAGTTCTCAATATTTTTCAATTTTTATAGGCTAAAACGATTGTCCGGTCTGATTAATGCTACCTGAATTACATGCTTCTGTCATGCATACAGTGTGAGAATATTAAAGTTGGCCACTGGAGACTCTGATGACTTGTTTTTGAATCATATAAAGAAACATGTTTTAGGGGCGCCTGGGTGGCTCAGTGGGTTAAGCCACTGCCTTCCGCTCAGGTCATGATCTCAGGGTCCTGGGATCGAGTCCCGCATCAACCTCTCTGCTCAGCAGGGAGCCTGCTTCCCTCTCTCTCTCTCTCTGCCTGCCTGTCTACTTGTGATCTCTCTCTGTCAAATAAATAAATAAAATCTTTAAAAAAAAAAAACATGTTTTATTAGATGTTACTGTTTTCTTTAAAAATGGTTTTGTCCAATTGCTTTGGGAACAGGAGAACAGGGGCACCTGGGTGGCTCAGTAGGTTGAGTGTCTAACTCTTGATTTTGGCTCAGGTCATGATCTCAGGATCATGAGATTGAGCCCTGCACCAGGCTCCATGCTGAGCATAGAGCATGCTTAAGATTCTCTCCCTCTGGTGTGCATGGCTGGAGCAGTCAGTTAAGGGTCTGACTCTTGGTTTCTGCTCAGGTCATGATCTTGGGGTGGTGAGATGGAGTCCTGTGTTGGGTTCTGTGCTCAGCAGGGAGTCTTCTTGAGACTCTCCCTCTCCCTCTTGCTCATGCTCCCTCTCTCTTTAAAATAAATATATTTTTTTAAAAGATCTTATTCATTTATTTGACAGAGAGAGACACAACAAGAGAGGGAATACAAGCAGGGGGAGTGGGAGAGGAAGAAGCACACTTCCTGCTGTGCAGGGAGCCCAATGTAGGGCTTGATCCCAGGACCCTGGGATCATGACCTGAGCTGAAGGCAGATGCTTAATGACTGAGCCACCCCCTAAAATAAATAAATCTTAAAAAAAAATTCTCCTCTTCTCCTTCTGTCCCTCCTACCACTACCCACGTGCACTCTCTCTCACTCTCTCTAAAAATAAATAAATAAGTACATAAAATAGTAGAAACAACTCTATGGGGGCACCTGGGTGGCTCAGTGGGTTGGGCCTCTGCCTTTGGCTCAAGCCATGGTCTCAGGGTCCTGGGATCAAGCCCCACATTGGGCTCTCTGCTCAGCAGGGAGCCTGCTTCTCGCTCTCTCTCTGCCTGCCTCTCTGCCTACTTGTGATTTCTCTGTCAAATAAATAAATAAAATCTTAAATTAAAAAAAAGGAAACAACTCTATGTGCCTAAAACCATCATTAATTCTGGATTCCTACAAACCACAAGAAAAACAATACCACCGATTAAAAAGTCATACTTCATACTATCTTTATAATGGGCTTGGGATAATGTCATTAATGACCATCTAATTCTTTTCTGCCACAGTTTGAGCATATCCCCTCTTGTCCTACATTCTGTTAGTAAGAAAATAAGTACATTAATAATGATAAAGTCTTTGGCACTTGAAGCAGCTGTTAAGTCACTCTTCATCCTTGCCATCTGCAAGTTAAATAACTTACTTTCCTTTGCTTTTACTTAATATGTTCTAGCTCTCGGAAAGCTCAAATTTGCAATAGTAGGAAAATACATACATGCAATACTAGGAAAATAACTTTCACACACTTTTCAAGGACGATTAAGGAAACACATAGGTTAGAATTACAGTTACATAAAAAAGCAATGTGGTAAGTATAATATAATTATGAATAAAAATGAAGACTCAGAAAAAAACTGTCATCCACATATTAATTCCATACCATGGTTCTAATTCTAGTATTCTAGAGCACAATAATCCTTACCAGGGGACTTTCCTTGCTGTGAGTTGCTTCTTCGCTCTCTGTATCTGGCTGGAGTAGATAAACCTGTATCTTTACTTGGCTTGCTAGCAGGCCCCATTTCTGAAATAAGGAATCCCATCTGTTCTGAAGGCAAGACATTCTCAGGTGGATTGGTCTGGCATTTTATACTGGCATCCACCTAAAATATGAAACCCACTCATTATTCTGAATTTATCCCAAATATCTCCTAAAAGTTAAGATATTTTATCAGAGGAGTTCTAATATTGAAACACGATCCAACAAACATATCTGTAAAAGGCTTTTCATTCTTATGAGTGATACCACCTTTGATTTTTTTGGAACTCATCTGAATATTCAGTAGTAGGATATATATTTTCCCATGCACAAAGCATTGAAATGTATATGGAGCTAAAACATTTACTTAGGGTCAGAAGATTAACCATGAAGCTTGTTGTTGTTGTTTTGGTAAAATTCACACACACATACAAATTTACAATTGGTTAAGACCACTATCTTTCTCCACTCCCATTGGTAATATTAAAATGGTCACTGGCAAAATCCTGTTGGATGATGTCAGTGGAGCTGAGGACACTTTATTCTACTAATTTTGTATTCTTTGTCTTAAAGAGACCCTCAAAATTGTATGAGCTCCTGCCCCTAAAAAAATCTAGATCTGTTCTGTTTATGAAATATAAGTTTGGAGTTCCTAAATTTTCTCTGGAATGCAAATTCCTTTCCTAAGGTGATCAACTTCTGAAATACTCTTATTTCTTTGCATTCATTTTAAATAAAACTATATAATGAAATAAAGCTAAAAGTTAAAAACAGCTTTTAAAGGCTCTGATGTTCAAACATTTTTTAAAGATCTTGAAAGTAATTATGTGAATGCAATTTTAAGGAATGAAATCTAGTACTTTGGATGTGACTATGAAGGAACAAAGAGAAATTTTCTTTTCTTTCCACAATCATATTTGAAACACAATGGGCCTATCTTTGGTCTACAGAATTTATAGTACTATTTTAACACATGATATACTGGGTCTCAACAGTTGGGCTCAAAAAAGGACAATGAGTTGATAGATACCTTAAGACAGATAGATCTAAAATTAGAGCTAAAAAAGAATGCATTAAAAAAACCCACAACTGTTGGGCAACCCCTTCAGGTCCCCCTCCATCCTTGGGAGCTTTGAACTATCACTTTGCTATCACTCAATAGACTTTGCTTTGCTATCCAACAACAACGACAACAACAAAAACCACAACTATCAAAAAGTTATCTTGGGAATCTAAAAGTGATGATATTTTCAGTCCCAGTAAAGAAAAAAACCCCAAAATTAAAAAAATATATATGTGTGTGTATATATACATATATACACACATTTACATATGTGTATATGTATATATACATATGTATATACACGGCTAAGATCAAGAAAAAAATAAAAGTAGGAAAATATAAGTTAATTCACAAAAAGTGATTTTAATTTAGATGTACTTTTACTTAGAATCAAATTTTATTCATTTTTCTGGTCATAAACCAGCAGCAATAAAGGAATTAGCTTCTACCTTCAGAATATGTCTCTCAAACTAGAGTCAGAATTCTGCTTTAAGAATGTAGATAACAGGGGCGCCTGGGTGGCTCAGTGAGTTAAGCCTCTGCCTTCAGCTCAGGTCATGATCCCAGGGTCCTGGGATCGAGCCCCGCATCGGTCTCTCTGCTCTGCAGGGAGACTGCCTCCACCTCTCTCTCTGCCTGCCTCTCTGCCTACTTGTGATCTCTCGCTCTCTGTGTCAAATAAATAAATAAATAAAATCTTTTTTTTAAAAAAAGCATAATGAACTGGTAATAAACCCAAATAAAATGTGAACAAACTCTTCACCAGAACAGTCTTTAGCAAGAAGCACTAGGTACTTTGAGCTTTTTAGGGACTTTTTTCTTTGCCTTACCTGGTGTGTGCTGAATGGTAGCCCTTCCTGCACAAACACTACTGAAGATGGGGATGGATTATGACTTAGCTGCTCCTTCAGTTTGACATGAGCTTGTTGGATGGCTGCAGATTCCTGCATTGTCGTATTTTCAACAGGCTGGGCTGTGTGGATGGTATAGATGTACTCAGGTGACTGTGGTAGAGAGCAGGTAATTGCTTGTTCTGTTCCGACCACAAAAGATGTAATATCTGAGCCTACAGGAGTAAGTGGCTCCAGCTGGCTAGCCTGACTTGTGGAAGATGGATTGCTGTTGTTTGAATTAGCTAGGATATGTTGGCCTCTGTTAGACTGAGATGTTGGGCACTGATTCTCAACAGGCTCCACCTTCACCATCTCCAATTTAGGAGAGGAATGCAACTCATCTACTATCTGAAAAACAGCCTCTAGGTTTACTTCTGTCTTTTTATTTTCATCAGTAGCACTGCAAGGCCAATTAGAAGGCAGAAATTCAACTGGATAGGAGGATTGCATTGGAGGATTCTGGGAAAAGAGAAAATAGGACTGTTTGGATAGAAAATTGAATATGAGATTAAGGAGGAAAGCAACAATGTTTAGGCTGATAAATGTTAAATAACTTTTAACTAAAGCTCACTAAGAAAACCTGAACACCAATCAACTTTTCAGCAATGGCAGCTTTAATTCTATTGTTAACATTTACTTAGCCACTAATATACATCAACCACTATGCTAAATACTGGAAAGGACCAATAATTCTCAGGGTTAAAATATACAAAATCAAAAAGCTACAGTACCCAAATACATATCCGCTGATAAAATGCCTATACAACCAATTCTTTCATAAGAGTTGACAGACAAAAACATCACTTATATCTATCATATGCTACTTTAGGAATGTAGTAAGGAAATTTCAAACACAGGATGCTCACAAGTCCACCAATGCTTCTATAGATTCAGGGGGAGGTACTGATATTCTGTTCCAAATGATCTGGGAAAAAATGGATGGAATATCGAATGTCCTTTGGTTCCTGAGATTATTTATTTTTAATAATAAAACATAGATTAAAAAGCTGTCACTTTTAGATATATTCTGTATATCTTTAAGATGTATTCTCTTATACATTAGTACTTTGCACAAAGTAGGCATTCAATTACATATTTGGGGATAAATAATCTCACTCTATGAATATAAAATACTGAAGAGTAATAATTAAATAAAACATGTGATAGATTGGTGTTGCCAAATACACAACAAAGACTGAGTCAGTTATTTGAAGGACATTAATGCCAAATAATGTAAATTTAAATGGTTTAAGCATCAAGCCACATTCTCTAGCAAATAGCACCATTTATTGAGTTCTTACTATGTGCCAAGCACATGCAAAGTACTTTATATACATTATTCCATTTAATCCTCGCAAGAGGCCTATGAAATGTGATCATCTCCATTTCCAAATGATGAAACTGAAGTTCAGAGAAACTGTATTTACCTAAAGTCACAATGAAATAACTGACAAATCCAGGTTTCAAACAGGATGCCTGACTTCACAGCTCTTGTTCTTAACCATTACACTATAATGATCATTCATGCACACTCTCACCAATATCTATGATCCAACAAAACCAATTGCATTTATTTCCAGAATCACATCTAAAAATGTTTTTTTCATTTTAAAAATGTTATGTCTACCTATCTTTATTTTCCTATAACAAGTATTGTTCTTTCTATAGTAAGGATATTTCTAAGGATATGTTAAATAATTTATTTAAAACATAAACATAAACAAGACATAAACACCATCAGAGTATCTCCAGTATGATCCAAGGGAGAGAGTGCCTGGATCTAATTTGTGGGACAGATATGTCCCTCTAGCGAAGATGAACAGACTGGATTATCATGCTTGATAGTCCACTGATGGTACCTGCCATTAAAAGTGTCCAACTAAGTCCCTTTGATCCGGTTCTATATTCTTCAAACAACAATCTGATTATAATTTGGCTTTCCATGTAATTTTTTCAAAATTACTAGAGGAATGCCACTAGTAAGCTATTCTCTTAAAAACAGAAGCTATCTCTGGGGTGCCTGGGTGGCTCAGGTAATCATCCCAGGGTCCTGGGATCCAGCCCTGCTTCTGCTCAGCAGGGAGCCTGCCTCCCTTCCTCTCTCTGCCTGCCTCTGCCTAATTGTGATTTCTGTCAGATAAATAAATAAAATCTTAAAAAAAAAAAACAGAAGCTATCTCAACTACATGACATCAAAGGCAAACACAAAATTCCAATCTTTAAGCAATTATAGCATAAAACTACAAAGAGTGAAATTTAATCTTATTCTAGGGGCGCCTGGGTGGCTCAGTGGGTTAAGCCTCTGCCTTCGGCTCAGGTCATGATCTCAGGGTCCTGGGATCGAGCCCCACATCAGGCTCTCTCCTCAGTGGGGAGCCTGCTTCCCCCCTCCTTTCTGCCTAACTCTCTGCCTATTTGTTATCTCTGTCTGTCAAATAAATAAATAAAATCTTAAAAAAAATTTAATCTTATCATAGAAATAGCAATCTAAAACATTTAAATAAAACTAAATTGCTTCCCAATAAATAATGTGAAAATAACTGAAGTATAGTGTTCACAATATGGGCGCAAAAAAGGATCACCACTTAAATTTCTCATTTTTAATTTCATTTTCCTTTCTCATTAAAAAAAAGTAACTCTTTGTATCATCTTGGAAGAAACTGTCATTTGGTGGCTTACGTACTTTTAAAGGTTATCTGGTATTCATTTTACCACAGAAGAGCCTAGAACAGGATACTCTTTCAGCAATGATGAAAATGCTCTCTGGGCTGTACAATTTGGTAGTCAGTAACCATATAAGACTCTGAGCACCAGAAATGAATTTTATATTTTATTTCATTTAAATTAATTTAAATAGCCATGTAGCTACTGCCTACTCTTTTGGACAGCACAGGCCTGGAAGAATCCTCAGACATCATTTTTATCAACCCCCACCTTTTTTTTTTTTTTTTTAGAACTGAGAAAACTGAAGCCATAATCCACAGCTTACTTACTATTAAGATAAAATTACACTTTAAAACTGTGCAAGGTCAATAATATTCCACGTGAAATAGAGTATGTGCACTGTTCCAAGACTCTTACCTGGAAGTAGTTGCAGTGTGGATAGGAAGAGGCAGTGGGAGTGACACAACTACTTAGAGCGTCCATATGGGCAGAAGGAGAGCAGCACTGTAGCACAGCTGGGACAAATTCAAACAGAGAAGAGTCATCAACCACAATTTACCTCTGGCAGCATGTAAGGCACTCCCCTCTTTCCACTTGGAAAGAAAAATTCCAAGTTTTCCTTTGTGGATGCAATAAAATTATGTTTAGTCTGATTAGGTGCTATTATTTGTTAAAAACAACATGGTAATAGACTAATTTAAAAAAATCATTTTAAAGGGTCATGTCCACTTTTCCAAATGATATCTTTAGCACCTAAACATTACTTTTCTAACCAAACATTTATTCTTATTGAAAGCAATTTCACTTTATTGAAAATATCAGAACATATTTGGAATACAAAATAATTGTTTCAATCATTTTAATAGTAATAATAATTAGGAGGAGGGTGTGTTTTAAGGATAAAATAAGTGAAATACTCTCCAAACATGCCTACCATTATACACCGCATCTAGTAAAATCCAGACAAAAATGTTTTAACCATTTAAAAAAATAGTTAAGAATTTAAATCCAAGAGCCAGACTGATTGGCTCTGGAGCCCAGCTCCAAAATTTTAATAGCTGTATAAACTTGAGCAAGGTTAATCTCTTTTGGCCTCAGTTTCTGCATCTTAATAAAATAGAGAAAATAACAGTACGTACCTTACTATGTTTGTTGTGAGGAATGAACGAGTTAATATGCATAAAGCACTTGGAATAGTACTGGCATACAGTAGGCAATCAAAAAATAAATAGCTAATGCTCCTATTATTTTAACCAAAGAAGTGTATCTTCCAAGCTTTCTCTTTATAGTTAGGATACCATAAAAAGATTAACTCTTTGTACTGGTATAGTTATACTTACAGATGCAGTCTTAACAATAGGCTGAGTCTCCTCTTTTCCAGAGAGAGACTCTCCAGAACGAATGAGAATCAGTTATAACACATCACACCTTTGGATTAAACAGAGGATGACATTTATTGAGCACCTACCGTGTTCCAGGCACAGTACTAGGTGCTTTACATATATTGCTTCATTTAATCCAAACAACAATTGAATGAGGTACTAACATTACTTTACAAAATTAAGGAAACTAAAGCTCAGAGATGTTAAATAATTTCCTGAAAGTCACAAAGCTAATAGTGACAGAGCCAGCAAACTTCAGAGCACATGCTCTTTAATGTACAATACTTCGCTAATCTTTCCTTCTTCCTAAAATGTAACATTATAATTTTACTAGAACTCCACTTGATGAATATATTTTTAAGTTGTCTTTATGATAAGGTAGCAACTTTCTATGTCCACATTTTTCATATTTTGTATATTTTAGCATACTAATAAAATTACTGAACAATCTTATTCTATGATCTTGGAAAGTAAATTAACCTAAGAATTATAAAAATTCATTGCAATGTTTCCCTATTTCTCTATTATTGACTACTGATTTTTAAAATGTCAGAAGTTCATGAAGGTATACCAGAAATAAACATTTTCTAGTATCATGTGTAATTTAAGCCATTAAATTTTGCACATGGAAGGAAAAACTTGAAATCATGGACAAAATTCTAGTTTAGATACACATGTAAGGGCTAATGTTTTCTGAATTACAATATTTTAACAATTCCAGTGATTAAAAAAGCCAGACTTTACTAAAATGGCCACATAAAATTCATGCTCTTATCACTTCCAATATAGGTTAGGTAAGAACATTCTTAGATTTAAACTTTGGGATTATTCAAATACACAATTCCAATGATTTAAATTTGATTTCCCCGAATATTTGAAAGCATACATATCCTGGGAAAGAACTTAAATCCAAAAATTAAGACACCAAGGAGGGGTCTGCTGGATTGGCCAAAACTTGGAAAAAAACTGGGACATTTTTCTAGTTTTAACAGCTAAGGAAAACCTAGCCCCCTAGTGGCAAGAAGAGACTCAGTCAGGAGCTGCAGGTTTTCACTCAACAGGGTACCATGAAATAGTATTTCATTACGAATAAATCAACGAACGGTATTAGGTTTATTTTTCTGATATTGTTCTGATTCCATCGCTTACATATTTTAAATAGCTGTTAAAGTGTACTTTAAAATAAATTTCTTGGATTGGGGCGCCTGGGTGGCTCAGTTGGTTAAGTGTCTGCCTTTGGCTCAGGTCATGATCTCAGGGTCCTGGGATGGAGCCCTGCATCGGGCTCCCCACTCAGTGGTGAGTCTGCTTCTCCCTCTACCTCTGCTCCCCCGCCCCACTTGTGCTTTCTTTTTCTCTCTCTCAGATAAATAAAATCTTTAAAATAAAATAAATTTCTTGGGTAAGTAAAGTAAAATATACAACAGAGAGTATATAAATATATAGCTAATAGTTGATTTGGTATCTAAGGAAACAGCAAAACAGTGAAAGTCCTTTTAAGTGTCCAGTAACAAATGGAAAGTGGAAAGCTACCTGCAAAGGGGGACGTGAATAGATAATCCAAAAAGATTCCCAGTGGCTATTTCCTTACCAGTGCAGTCCTACCCTGAATGTACAGTTAACAAAATAGAACAAAGTAAGATACTAGTAAGTTTACCGGATAGGAAAAACCTAGCTATAGAAACGCAACTGTGTGGTTAATATATGACAAACTAACTCTGTATTATGAAAATATTGTGAAGGTACTGACATTTATAAAACTGTGTTTATCACTATATCCTAAGGCACATTCAGCTGCATAAAGATCTTCCACTGTCTTCCTGAAGGCAGTATTCACTCAAGGCATTTAATTGCAGAGAATGAAAAACTGGAAATAATTGAATTCTATTTCAGATGTAAATATAATAGTTAATGACATTTTAAAAAATATTTTTAAAACCTTTTTGGTTAATGACATTTTAAAAAACAATTCTGGTCATTAAAAAATCCAGGAGTACTAAAAATTATCTAGGTAAAAATTTTCACTCCCACTATGGGTTAGGAAAACAAGTTCATATTTTTTTATCCTATGGAGGTAATTCAAATACACAATTAAAATGTTTTAGACTTGAGTCTACTTCAGAATAAGTACAGTATCAACAGTGAGAAAATGCCAGTATAAATGCTCAACAGGAAAAACATCTCAATTGTAAATTTAGTTTCAAGATAAGCTACTACACATCTAGAAACCCAATATTTCCTTACTTATAGTAAGGTAAAGGTCTTCTGGGCATATCCCCAAAAAAGTGAAAGCAGGCACTCAGATACATATTTGTGCATCTGTGTACACAGCAGCTTTGTTCATAATAGTCAAAAGATGGAAGCAACCCAGTGTCTACCAACAGATGAATGCATACATACATACAATGGAAAATTATTCAGTATTAAAAAATAAGGAAATTTTGACAGATGCTAGAGTATCAATGAACCTTGAAAACAGTATGCTTAATGAAGTAAGCCAATCACAAAAGGGCAAATGTTGTATGATTCCTTTTATATGAGTCTCGGGGAAGACGAAGTAGTTCTGGAGATGGAAGGTGGTAATACTAGGATATACAACAATGTGAATGTATTTAATGCCACAGAACTGTAAACTTAAAAATGGTTAAAATGGTAAACTATGTTATTTATATTTTACTTCAATAAAAAGAAAGGCAGGGGCGCCTGGGTGGCTCAGTGGGTTAGAGCCTCTGCCTTTGGCTTGGGTCCTGATCTCAGGGTCCTAGGATCAAGCCCCACATCCGGCTCTCTGCTCAGCAGGGAGCCTGCTTCCTCCTTTCTCTCTGCCTGCCTCTCTGCCTACTTGTGATTTCTGTCTGTCAAATAAATAAATAAACAAATTTTTAAATAAATAAATAAAAAGAAAGGTGATTACAATTGTGCTTTTGCCTAGTTTCTTCTGGCAGCTAAAGAGAATTTCCTGCCCCTCTTTTCATAAGAACAAAATCAGGCCTTTTCAAAGACACTGATGATAGAGGATAGAGGCTACCTGAGCTCAAGAACGACAGCACTGGGAAGCTCTTATAACTCCAGGTGCTGTATCTGTTTATGTACACTATATAGAATTAAAAGCCTGAAGATAAAATCTTTAGAATTTAAATGTACTTTCAAACAATAATAGGGGGTGCCTGGATGGCTCAGTCAGTTAAGCATCCAACTCTTGATCTCAGCTAGGCCCTTGATCTCGGGGTCGTGAGTTCAAGTCATACAGGGGGCTCCACACTGGGTGTGGAGCCTACTTAAACAACAATAACAACAACAACAACAACAACAAACTCACAACAATAAGCAATTCTTTTTGCCCAAGAGTCAAGTCAAAAAAATTTTAAATAGGGGCGCCTGGGTGGCTCAGTGGGTTAGGCCTATGCCTTTAGCTCAGGTCATGATCTCAGAGTCCTGGGATCGAGTCCCGCATCGGGCTCTCTGCTCAAGCAGGGAGCCTGCTTCCTCCTCTCTCTCTCTGCCTTCCTCTCTGCCTACTTGTGATCTCTGTCTGTCAAATAAATAAATTTTTAAAATCTTTAAAAAAAATTTTTAAATAATGATACAATATGTATTTTTTCAATAAAAAATAAAAGCATCATATGTACCTTGCAGAAGTTGTATATTCTTACAAACTACTGTATTTAGATTCTAGGATGTTAATATGTAGGTTCATTTGAAAGACAGCTTTTAAACTGTTTTATCCTTTCTATGTAAATAGTGTTTTAAATTTTATAACGTCTATTCACATACATTAAATTCATTTAATCTCTGACCTGAAGTACTATTACCACTTACAGGAAGGGAAATTGAGGCGAGTGTCATGAAATAATCCAGTGAAGATCAGGTTGAATGATTAATTACAAAGTGGAGACTAGAGTTATTTCATTCCATTCAATACACTATTTACTAGGGAACCACTATAGCCGAGGACTACACTAGGTACAGGGGTATACAGAAATGAATTAGAGGCAGCCCCACTCCTCAGAGGCATCAAACCAGACGTCCCACTCTAGCAGTTGGGTGTATGTTCTCACTGCTTAGGGAGGACGAGCCAATAATCCAGGTTAGTCCCACTGCCACCAGTAGCATCCCCATCATTTCCTATTGTCTGTCCTATCTGGGAGTGACTGATTCTGGGGAGGAGACATACCAGGAAAGAGTCTCATAAAGGATAAAATGAAGAGTTCTCTATATGAGAGGCAGACAGGTAGCAGAGCACAATGGCCAAAAGAATGGACTCCTGAGTCAGCTTGCCTGGCTTTATTCCCCAGGCTTGCCTCTGAGTAGCTGTGTTTCCGTTTCCTAACCTATAAAATGAGGATAATTACATTTCTAATCTTATAAGGTTGTTGTGAGGATTAAATGAATTGATATTGGAAAATATTCAGAACAATGCTTGGTCACAGTGATTACTATATAAATAACACCAGAGGGGAAAAAATGAACCCAAGATAAAGCAAGACTAAAAAGAGTCAGTCAATACTGGATCTACAATATTTTGTCTTTGAAGGAGTGATAAGAATGGAAAAAAACGTAGTGAGCTAGGCAAAGAAAACAGGCGCTTCAAGAGAGGAATGACGAATGTAAGCACAGATTCAGATGAGTCATTTTATGAGTCAGTCTGCCAGCAATTTTCCAGTCTCAATCTTTGGCTTTTATAGAGAAACTGATTTATAAAATATTACAACATCAAAATTTACTGGTTATACTCTTTGGAGACCAGATCAAAATTTATTATCAATATAATTTTTAAAAAGATGTTATTTATTTATTTGACAGAGAGAGAGAGCACAAGCAGGGGAAGAGGCAGAGGGAGAGGGAGAAGCATGCTCCCTGCAGAGCAGGGGAAGCCCAATATGGGCCTTGATCCAAGTTCTCCAGGATCATGACCAAAGGCAGTGGCTTAACCAACTGAGCCACCCAGGTGCCCATCAATATAATTTTTAAATGAAGTCAGTTGCTGCTGCTTACTAAAATTTGATCCAACCCTCAAATTCTTCAAAAGGATTTAAGTATGACCATGATTCCAAAATTAGTTACTTCATTATTATTTTAAGAGCTGGATTTGGGAGTGATTATTACCCTGCCTCTGAGAATGATATTCTATTTAACTTTGGAAAAGTCATTTGTAATGCTTTTCATAAACAGGTACTCACTAAATACTGGTTAAATTGCTCACTACTTTTTGCTTCCTTCACCTAAGATCTGGAGGAATCAAATACTTCTACGGTATTTTTACAGCACTTTCTTTTCCATAACAAGTCTTTTGTATTTAACAATACAACTTTTTATTTATGTAGTACTTCAGAATGTTCAAAGCAGTTTTGCTTATTATACTATATCATAGACCTACTCTATGTATTAGATGTCGTCATGAGATCATGACATTTCTTATTCTTATGGCCTCGGAAACATTATAGTCATTTCAATTAGCCCTATTAAAGAAAATAAAACAAAAATTCAGATAACATAAGATTCTCTTTCACATGCCCTGTAAGCTATCAAAACATCAGCAGCACTTACTTGTTCTTTTAATGTCTCTTTCCTAGTCCTTACCTTGAACTCTTGGAGACAATTTTTAATTTATAATTTTACATCCAAGCTAACAGAAAATATTTTTAATTAACATATCCTAAATAATAATAATTTAACAAGTAGTATTTCTATAATGAATGAATAATATCAACTATTTGTACTGTCTTCTGGTACATAATACATAAGTGGTTCCCATAAAATTTGGAACCAAGGGTTTCTGAGGATTATCTGGAACTTGAAATACATTTTCCCATAGAAACAACATCACATAGGCTAATTTGGCTCCTATACCAGATTATAACCATCTGTACCATAAGTGTACAACTGATAGTAATACAGAACCTAACCACCCTATCTAATACATCCATAGGAAAATGCCTCCAAAATTACAAATTGGAAGGTTAAGCACATTTCTACATTTCTTCTTGCTGCAATCCTTCCAAATTTAAACTCCCCAGAAGCTTCTGAGTCTTTAGCAGTTTGGGGGGGGTGGTTTGGAGGGAGTATAGGAAAGGAGAGAGAAACACTGGTATAAGGAAGGGAGGTGGGATATTATCCAACTGATGGGCTGTAGAATGTAAAGCGAGTGTAAGGAAGACACAGACTCTGTGTATGTATATACAGTCCAGGCATACCCGGAATGCAGCTGAAATTATAATTTAGATAGTAATGTCTAATCTGTTTATTGAAATGTTGAATTAAACTATTCACCAATAAAAATCTGACCCTATTTGTTAGTATACATAAGATCTAAAACTTCTAACATGAATTCACTCATCATCTATTTTTCAAGATCACACAGATATTTTTGTTTTTCAAAGAAGTAGCTGAAAATCTGGAAAAATACTAGACTTCAACCTTTTCCTGCATAAGAAGTAAAAAAAATTCAGATTTCTAACAGGCAAAATTAATAAAAGTACTAAGGCATCCTTAATCCATATACTTCCTTTGTCTTTTCCTTCTCAATTCCATCCACCCAAACAGTAGCAGCTCTAAAAATACATGAAACCCAATCTAATTTAAATTCTTGTTTTATTATTTTAATATTAAAATATTAAATATTTTGAGAAAATAAAACAATTCCTTTTACTGCCATATTTAAGTAGAATGCAATGAGCCAATAATAAAAGAATACAGTTGGATGTTACAGCTAGAAAATAGTGAGACCTGTTACAAACAGACGTTACCAGATTTATAACTTGTAAAGGTCAACAAATTATTTTATTCCCTTATCAAATTTACATCCTTCCACTTATTTTAGCTTTTGACTTCCTCCTGTCTGGGAGAAATGTAACAAAATGCCTCTAGGGATAGCTTCCAGAGCTACATATTTGAGAAAATTAATATTCCTAGAGTCTTAACAAAAGAATGCCTTCTCTCTCTGGTCTTTTCTGAAAGCCTTGATTGACCCTTGTCTTATTTCCATTGCCCCATTTCGTCACTCAGTATTAAAGTACTCTGCATGATGAAACACAGCATGACTACATGGTGCTCCTACAAAATTGAAGATACATTTGAATGGAAAGGAAAGGCTATTATCTTGCAAAACTGTAACCCTCCCAGAAGATACTCCCCTCCCCACAAGAAGCTAAACACATGGTCACTATCATAAGGATTCCTGATTAGTGGCTTGAGATCTACAGTATTTCTTCAACGCCCTTGGCTGAGCTCTAAGTCATCTGTCATTGTCAGGTTCTCTTCTCTGCTACTCTGCACTTCTCAGTTGGCTGGGATTAACACTGCAGGGACTGCATTGTCAAATCACACGATCACGTTTTTACTAAAAGAATATAATTTTGTTTTAAGAGCTAGAGAGTATGTTCTTTTATTAAACTTCATTACTGAGATACTAAAATGATTTCATTATGAGGTAATCTCACCTATAACGTTAAAAAATACAGTACATACAGTTGACCATTTAACAACGTGAGTTTGAACTACGTGGGTTCACTTATATGATATGAGGATTTTTTTGATACAGTACAGTATTGTAAATGTATTTTTTCTTAGGATTTTCTTAATAACATTTTCTTTTCTCTAGTTTATTGTAAGAATATAGTATATAATACATATAACATACAATGTGTTAATCAACTCTTTATGTTATCTTAGGTAAGGCTTCTAGTCAACAATAGGTAATTAGTAGTTGAGTTTTGGGGCAGTCAAAAGTTATACAGAGATTTTCAACTGCATGGGGGTCAGTACCCCAATCCTGCATTGTTCAAGGGTCAACTATAACATGTATATAATATTTTTTTAAAGAAAAGAAACAGAATACTGCACCAACAGCAAAGTTAAAATGAGGTCTCAATGTACTATATCCTAATTTCATTACTAGGACACATTTCAAAGATACAAAAGTTTCACTAAAAACATATACTTTTATGTACCCCACAGAATTTTCACAATCCTTAAGAACACAATAAAATTTT